>NC_080542.1:105982693-106653526 GCF_028640845.1 Ahaetulla prasina | reverse complement strand
GTTGCTTTTATTTTCCAAGCTAAATATTAGTAATAATCTCCAGAGATGCCAATTGTTAAAGGAATTCATTGTAGAGCATATAAACATGATTATTTGCAGCATATACTCAGCAAGATTATCTGTGCTGGAAATCATATTACTAATCTTAAATTATTCTTGTTGGAAAAATTACCTTTGAATTAAGGTAACATTCATCAAAACAGATAAATAAAACATTGGTGCTGCCTGATTATATGAAATAATCATATGATGAAATGTTCTTATTTTAAAACTATTTTTAAATCAAGCTATGAGTACTATAATAATATTCTGGATATGGAAACTATGCAGCTCCAGAGTTGCTACACTATAATTCTGGGCACCCTATACCCTCATATTGGCTGTTATTACTCCACTGGTTTATTAATTAAATCCACTTGTATTAATTGAGCACTTGTATTAACTATTTTACCTCTTTTACTTGACAGGTTTTCTTTTCTGTGCTTATTGGTGCATTTGCCCTTGGACAGGCTTCTCCCAAACTGGAGAATGTGGCCAATGCTCGTGGAGCAGCCTACCAAGTCTTTAAAATTATCAGAAAGGTATCTATGGGCTATGATATATAGTTATACTTATGGATATTTGAGCACTTCATTTCTGTATTTCTTTGCATTTTCTTAAATAAGAGAAATAACGCTATGGCATATTCACTTGAAGGAACAGAGGAATTTTCTTTGGAAAGAAAAGACTTTGGCAATACTGGTATGAGAATGATTTCAGAGGTTAAACCTAGATCTCCACTGCCTTTTTTAGCACATTCACATGAATAAAATGAGAATATAGCTTGTGAACTATTTCAGCATTGCAAATAGAGGATGAACTGAACTGAAAAGATTTTTTTCTTATTCAGCAATATTCTATTTGATTTCCTTTATTTACTATTCTAACTTCAAAATGTCAAATTTTCCATTTGGTAGTTATGAATGAAAGTATATGAACAGAAGGTGAGAACAGAATTGTTTCCTATCCTTGTTTCAACCCTTGGTTAAGTCTTAGAACACTTAATTTGTTGGTTTTTGATATAGTGGAATTACTGGCAGACCCTTCTAGGGGGAGTAAAGAGTTGGTTAGAGGGAGTAAATGTCTGAGGTCAACCCTTAGATCTAGAGTTGCCATTTCCCAATGGAAGACAGACAATCAGGTAAGATTCTTGTAAACAGGTGTTCAGCAATAAAATATCTACTTGGATCTATTCACAAGTTTTTGCTTGCACATGACAATTATATGAATATAACAGGAACCACAAATGACATTCCTAATTCAATTAGGAATTCAGCAGTCCTATGCTTCTCTGAAACCTGGTTAAATGAATCAATTGAAAATAGCAGCCTGAACATTCCAGGATTTCAAATTGAACGATCAGACAGAATTCCAGAAACATCTGGTAAAAAGAAAGGAGGAGGCTTATGCCTATATATTAATTCAACCTGGTGTCAAGATTTTAACATAATTTACAAATTCTGTGACAACAATTTAGAGACTCTAATTATCAACTGCAAACCTTACTATTCGCCTCGTGAATTTTCCTCATTTCTTCTAATTGCTGTTTATGTCCCACCACAAGCCTGTGTAAACGAGCCATTACGAACTCTAGCTGACCAAATCATGGAGGCTGAAGCCAAACACCCTGATTCACTGGCCATTGTTTTGGGAGATCTAAACAAGGCAAACTTAAGGAAAGAACTACCAAAATACTTTCAGCATGTCAATTGTCCCACCAGAGGCAAGAATACTCTAGACCACTGCTACACAACACTAAAAGATGCCTATCGGTCTTTACCACGTGCAGCTGTAGGACACTCTGATCATTGCATGATTCACCTTGTACCTGCTTACAGGCAAAGACTTAAAGCCATAAAACCAATAATTAAATCAGTGAAAACCTGGACGGAGGAATCTGAATTAAAGCTACAGGCATGTTTTGACTGCACTGATTGGAATATTTTTAAAGATACCTCTGCAGACCTGGATGAACTCACAGATACTGTAACATCATATGTCAACTTCTGTGAAGACCTATGTGTACCTACAAGGAACTTGCGAATACACAGTAATAACAAACCTTGGTTTACACCTAAACTTAAGCAGCTACGACATTCCAAAGAGGAAGCCTACAGAAAAGGTGATAAAATGCTGTACAATCAGGCCAGAAATGCACTAACAAGGGAGATAAGAGCAGCAAAAAGAAGCTACTCTGAAAAGCTAAAGAATCAATTTTCAACAAATGAACCAGCAAACATGTGGAAAACTCTTAAAAATATCACCGGCTATGGCAAACCTCCTTCCCAGGCTGAAGGTAATCAACAACTGGCAGATGACCTGAATGAGTTTTACTGCAGGTTTGAAAGGAAACTACAGCCACCTATCTCCACAACCCCCATCTCAGACACACCAACAACAGCCAA
This sequence comes from Ahaetulla prasina, assembly GCF_028640845.1. Classification (NCBI taxonomy): domain Eukaryota; kingdom Metazoa; phylum Chordata; class Lepidosauria; order Squamata; family Colubridae; genus Ahaetulla; species Ahaetulla prasina. The sequence continues at coordinate 106,651,082 of NC_080542.1, read as the reverse complement.
GCCTCCTACAACTGACCCCATTTCATTGGGTTCACAACCCCTAGTGATCACAGAAAAGGAAGTGCAGGACCTATTTCACAGACAAAAGCCAGGAAAAGCTCCAGGCCCAGACAAGATAACTCCTTCTTGCTTAAAAGTCTGTGCTGACCAATCGGCCCCCATTTTCAGCCATATTTTCATTAAAGCACTAACACGTGCTATGTTCCTTCTTGCTTCAAAGGCTCTACCATCATCCCAGTGCCAGAGAAGCCCACCATCAAGGAACTGAATGACTACAGACCAGTTGCTCTAACATCTGTAGTCATGAAAACCTTTGAAAGGCTAGTGCTTTCCTACCTGAAAACCATCACGAATCCGCTCTTAGACCCCTTGCAATTTGCATACCGAGCAAATAGATCAACAGATGATGCTGTTAATATGGCTCTGCACTACATCCTACAACATCTTGAGTCTCCAAAGACCTATGCAAGGGTCCTTTTTGTAGACTTTAGTTCAGCATTCAATACCATCATTCCAGACATTCTTCTAACTAAGCTAAACCAGCTACAGGTACCGGAACAGACTTGTAAGTGGATCACAAGCTTCCTAACAAACAGGAAGCAGCAGGTGAAGCTAAGCAAGATCACATCAAATACCTGTACAATTAGCACAGGGGCCCCCCAAGGCTGTGTGCTCTCCCCACTTCTCTTCTCTCTGTATACCAATGACTGCATCTCCAATGATCCATTTGTTAAGCTACTGAAGTTCGCAGATGACACAACAGTGATTGGTCTCATTCGAGACAATGACGACTAGCCTTGTGGTGCAACCAAAACAATCTGGAACTGAACACACTCAAAACCGTAGAAATGGTGGTAGACTTTAGGAAAAACCCCTCCATACTTCCACCTCTCACAATACTTGACAACACAGTATCAACAGTAGAAACCTTCAAATTTCTGGGTTCTATCATATCGCAAGATCTCAAATGGACAGCTAACATCAAAAACATCATTAAAAAAGGACAACAAAGAATGTTCTTTCTGCGCCAACTCAGTAAGCTCAAACTGCCCAAGGAGCTGCTGATCCAATTCTACAGAGGAATTATTGAGTCTGTCATTTGCACCTCTATAACTGTCTGGTTCGGTTCTGCAACCCAACAAGAAAAACACAGACTTCAGAGGATAATTAGAACTGCAGAAAAAATAATTGCTACCAACTTGCCTTCCATTGAGGACCTGTATACTGCACGAATCAAGAAGAGGGCCGTGAAAATATTTGCAGATCCCTCGCATCCTGGACATAAACTGTTTCAACTCCTACCCTCAAAACGACGCTATAGAGCACTGCACACCAGAACAACTAGACACAAGAACAGTTTTTTCCCGAAGGCCATCACTCTGCTAAACAAATAATCCCCTCAACACTGTCAGACTATTTACTGAATCTGCACTACTATTAATCGTTTCATCGTTCCCATCACCAATCTCTTTCCACTTATGACTGTATGACTATAACTTGTTGCTGGCAATCCTTATGATTTATATTGATATATTGATCATCAATTGTGTTATAAATGTTGTACCTTGATGAACGTATCTTTTCTTTTATGTACACTGAGAGCATATGCACCAAGACAAATTCCTTGTGTGTCCAATCACACTTGGCCAATAAAATTCTATTCTATTCTATTCTATTCTAATATCTCTAATTAGCCTTAATTTATAGGAAATGTATTTCTTATTTGAAAAGGTGGCTATAGTTCTCAGAAATGCAATTCTGTAAGAAGAAAAGTAATGCATCATTTTTAATACTTTACATCTCATACTTTTTAACATTGGACAAAAAATTGCGTATTATATTGTATTTATAGAAATTATAGATTTCTTTCCAATTATTTTTCTAGCCTCGTCTCATAGATAGCAGTTCCACTGAAGGATTCAAGCTGGATAAACTCAGAGGAGAAATTGAATTTAAAAATATCTATTTCAGTTATCCTTCTAGACCAAATATTCAGGTAAAACAGATTATTTTTTCTTTCTCTTTTTATCCATGTAAAAGAAATGTTAAAGCTATTTTCTCTGCGATCAGAGGTCTTAAGAATGTGTAATTACAAGCTTCATCACAAAATAAAAACACTCTAGCAATAATAATAATGTGTAATTATAGAAGATAAAGGATCTTTCTTAGATATCTTAAACGAGTCCCTCATTTTTAGAATGTTTTTACTAACTAAAAATATATTAGATAATCTTCAAGAAGATTTTTCCTGTACTGAAGGCATGATTTATAGTGTATTAAGCCAGAGAGGTGACTAAAATATCTTAAATATATATTTATATTTTGAATAATTCCAGATTCTTAGAGGTCTGAATTTAAAAATACAACCCGGACAGACCATTGCTCTTGTTGGTTCCAGTGGTTGTGGGAAAAGCACTACTATTCAACTCTTGCAAAGATTTTATGATCCACCACAAGGACAGGTTTGTTTTAATGCAAGGACAACTGTGATATCTTCTATTGGGGCTTCTGGATTTGACTTTTCAATAAAAAAATGCCCTAAATCAGGGCTAACATACAGTATCTAAAAACTGTACATTAGTAATCAATATTTACTTAATTAGTCTACACTGGTGGCTCTTACAAACTTCTATTTTCCTTCCTTCAGATCATCATAGATGGGCATGATATTCGGACCCTTAACCTCAAGTGGATGAGGGAAAACATTGGCATTGTAAGCCAAGAGCCAGTTTTGTTCGCTACCACAATTGCAGGAAATATTCGTTATGGCAGAGAGGATATTACTGATGCTGAAATTGAACAAGCAGCCAAAGAAGCAAATGCTTATGACTTCATAACAAAACTTCCTGATGTAAGTAGCATAATTTTCACATTCTTGTAAGGATGACCCTCTTAGTAAGGATGGACTAATCTGTTTTCCCTCCCTCATTTATGTCTTCTACCATACATTTTTTTCTTTAAGCACAATATACTTTATCATAGAGCACTTTATTGAAGCCAGTATCATCCAACTAACCTTAACACTTGGCACCTTATTATGTAGCTGATTTATTTGTATCTAATATCTATAGCCTATCAGACATTGTTAAACTAATAATTCTCAGTATTGTGCACTGTAGGAATGTCTGCAGTAATTAAAACAACAACAACAATCCTGGAGCAAAAATCTCTGCAAAAATGCAGAATGTTGGGATTAAAGCCCCACCCTTTGTATCCACATGAGAAAACATACAAAAGGGAGAAGGCTTCAATTGCTGTTTAGCCTGCTTTCAGAAGGAGACACACACACACACACACACACACACACACACACACACACACACACACACACACACAGTTGCTCCTCTGATCTTTTTGTATTGCTAGCTAGACAAAAAGACGGAATGCATTTCTATTAGTGAACAATAAAGCACACTTTCTACTTACCCTCACACTTCATGTTTTCTTTCAAGCATGCTCTATAATATTATTAAACTAACTTAAATGAATTTTCATAACAATATTATTAAACTTCTCATATGAAATATTTTATATGCTTGGGAAAAAGTATAAAGCTCATATAGTCTGAAGCGTTATATCTGCTGTTCTAATAATGATCTATTAAACTTGTATAACATCCAATTCTCAATTACTCATAACAATCATTTTATTTATTTATTTATTTATTTGTCACAACAGCATATATATGATATATAAGCATATATATACATAAGTATAAGCATGAAATAACTATATGAATTGGATACAATCAAAGGGAACATTAGCACAGGAACGGTAGGCACGCTGGTGCTCTTATGCACGCCCCTTACAGACTCGAGATCCATCCCACCACTAAAAGATTCTAACAGCAAAGAATATAATGATGAAACAGTTAAAGCAAACCTCTTCAACACATTCTTTGGCACAGTCTTTGTTAACAGTAATGGCTTATACCTGACATTCTCCAATCGTACCAACAATGAGTGCAACGACCTAACGTATTTAGATTTCACAGAAGATAATGTTGGAAATGCTCTTTGCAAACTGAAACCATCGCTATCTATTGGACCTGATGGACTATGTGCATACTTCTTAAAAAAGCTTTCCACTAATATAGCAGAACCACTAAGCATAATCTTTGAAAAAGCTTTCGCGACCAGTTTCCTTCCCAAACTTTGGTCACTTGTCACGGTCATCCCTGTCTTCAAAAAATGAGACCCCAGCCTAGTTGAAAATTACCTATCTCTCTTTGCTGTGTCACCTGCAAAGTAATGGAATCTATCATCAACCAATCCATTACCCTCCACCTAGAAACAAACAACCTACTCTCTAATAAACAATTTGGTTTCAGAAAAAAATTACCATGTAAATTACAATTTCTTCACTGCAAAAACATATGGACTACAAATCTTGATCAGGGCAAAGCAATAGACGCAATCTACATAGACTTCTGCAAAGCTTTTGACTCAGTAGTACATGACAAACTTCTCATAAAACTAAAATCCTACGGCATCTAAGGACCCTTCCAGAATTGGATAACAGCTTTCCTATCAAACAGACAACAAGTGGTCAAAATTGGCAAAGCTCTATCAAATTCTGTTCTTATCAAAAGTGATGTTCCCCAAGGCAGCGTTCTTGGATCAACGCTCTTCATATTATACATTAATGATCTCTGTGACCATATTAAAAATAATTGTGTTCTCTTTGCTGATGATGTCAAATTATGTAACACCACCAACAATACAACTATCCTTCAAAAAGTCCTTGACTTTGTATCTGAATGGTCTAAAACTTGGCAACTCCAAATCTCAACCAGCAAATGCTCAATCTTACATATTGGAAAAAAGAACCTAAATACTAAGTACAAGCTTGATGGACATTACCTTACAGATGACCCCCCACCCTGTTAAAGACCTTGGAGTTTTCATATCAAATGATCTAAGTGCCAAAGCCCATGTAATTACATCGCAAAAAAGGCCTTAAGAGTTGTAAACCTAATCTTGCGTAGCTTCTTCTCCAAAAACACTACACTACTAACCAGAGCATATAAAACATTTGCTAGACCAATTCTTGAATACAGCTTGACTATTTGGAACCCATACCACATTTCTGACATCAATACAATTGAACGTGTCCAGAAATATTTTACAAGAAGAGTTGTCCACTCCTCTGAATACAACAAAATACCTTATACCACCAGACCTGAAATCCTGGGTTTAGAAAATTTAGAACTATGCCACCTTCGACATGACCTGAGTTTAATTCATAGAATCATCTATTACAATGTCCTTCCTGTCAAAAACTACTTCAGCTTCAATTGCAACAATACACGAGCACACAATAGATTTAAGCTTAATGTTAACCGCTCCAATCTTGATTGCAGAAAATATGACTTCAGTAACAGAGTTGTTAATGCTTGGAATATACTACCAGACTCTGTGGTCTCTTCCCAAAATTCCCAAAGCTTCAAGCAAAAACTGTCTACTATTGACCTCACCCCATTCCTAAGAGGTCTGTAAGGGGCGTGCATAAGAGTACAAGCGTGCCTACCATTCCTGTCCTATTGTTTCCTTTCGTTATATCCAAATAATATAGTCATTACATACTCATACTTATATATATGCTTATATATTGTATAGTTATTTTATGCTTATGCTTATATATACAGAGTGACAAAATAAATAAAATAAAATAAAAATAAATAAAAATTAAGGATTTTGCCTTTGAAAATAATATGGACACCTAGAGGGTGCGAAGTGTAATTTTAAGCCACATGAAGAAATGCAAGATGTCTTTGTAATGTCAGTCAGACTAGTAATTATACAGAGGTCCCAGAAACAGGAATCTCACCACACCTTCTTCTTTCCTCAAGCTCTCCTTCTCTTTAAACCTTGATACTTTTGAATTAGGTCAATTTTTTAAAGGTTATTATATAATTTTCTTTGTTTTTCTTGGTAAAATAACTCTAAGATCATATACCTTTCACTGGTAGAATCTTAAATTAATAGGAAATCCAAGGCACACTCATTCAGGTTACATGGGTGTTTCCAAAACTTTTCTTGAATGAGATTATTAACTGCTATGTCTTCTGAATATTCAGTCATCATAGTATGATATGTTGTTATTGTAATGGAGATTGAACTAGCTGTCTCAATTGTGCAGCTCTTACAGTCAATAGGTAATTATATTTAATGACCGGCTTTGTTTAATTATGGTTAATTATAAGGTGGGTTTGTGCATCCGTATATACTCATTTACTTACTTTGAGTAGAAACACTCGCTTTTGAGAAATGGCAATTTTTCATCACACTAGAAACCAAAAATCAATGCAGTAGCTCAGAAGTAGAGTAATGAAGCGTATTTATACCACATTCATACAAATGAATGAATGTTACTCAGAGCATGCCAACATAGGACTTCCTTTTCTTTTCTTTAAGAATCTTTCATGTCATTGTTTAATTCAGCTATCCCTGAGATTTTGAGAGAGAAACTATTGGCACAGTTCATCTGATTAAAATGTCAAGAGAGCAACAAAGCCCTCCCTATATCCAGTGAGAAAGTGTCTGCAGATAGAAAGTGCTCTGTTTGCTTTAAAACTGTCTGTGTGTCCGTGTGCACCTGCACATGGCTAATGTGTGTTTGGCTAATATATTCAATATGCTTGCTTGAATACTAATAATCTTTTCTCACTTAGAAAACATATGAACACAGTGTTCATTTCTATATTTTGAATATCCCAGAAATTTGATACCATGGTTGGAGAAAGAGGCGCCCAGCTCAGTGGGGGTCAGAAACAGCGTATTGCTATTGCTCGTGCCCTGGCCAGAAACCCCAAGATCTTGCTGCTGGATGAGGCCACTTCTGCTTTAGATAATCAGAGTGAATCCATAGTCCAAGCAGCACTTGATAAGGTAAACAAGCCTACTTAAATATGATTGTGTAGCGCTTCAGCTATACATAAAGAATGACTTTAAGGAATTAAAACCCTTTTGGTGAATAAATGCAAGTAAACATACCCACAGGTGATTCAAATTATTTTCAAAAAAGAAAATTTTACTCAAATATGTATTATTTAGTAAAATACGTATTTCATGATGAAACTGTTTGACAGTTGAATTGAAACAATAAATGAAATGAAGCAGTGAAGTACAAAGAAAACAAGGAAAACAAAACAGAGACACACTATTCTCTCCAGGACAGATAAATATACAATCAATTGTGTTGATGTACACTACAGGCAAACAATTAAAGGCAAAAGTATGTTAAAGAGCATACATAAGGGCAATGTAGCTTCCTCAATAATATGAAGATCTTCTGCATTCTAAGAGAAAGTCTAGAGGGTCTAGCAAAGTTTGCAGGATGGGAAAAAACTGAAGATTTGTTTAACAGAAGTCCAAAATGGGAAATGGTTAGTGTTTTTTAAACATATGATAAAGCAAATCTGAAATGCTATGACTATTGTAACAGTAAAATAAAAATCACCTAACAGTAAAAATGCTAAAAGGTATCAATCTTTCAGTGTTTCAGAATGGAGAAAGATAGGCATAGCACTTATTACAACTTTTTATCAGACTCAACATTGTTTGGATTTAAAGATATGAGTTTAAAGATTATGTACAACTAAAACCTATAATGCATGGTTTTTTTTAAAGATATGAGTTTAAAGATTATGTACAAAAAAACCTATAATGCATGGTTTTTTATAAAAGGCCATCTTATACTAATACCTTAAAGCTACTAATGAAATTTTTAACCTCATAAAATCAAAAGCAATAACATTTACCTAAAGCTTATCATTTTATTTAAGAGCTTCCAACCATTTTACAAGGCTCAAAACTGAATGTCTAAAAGTATTGTTAATGGATAATGCACAGATGGATGTTCTTTTATTAATGCTTGCATATGTGTGTCTGTGTTTTCCTATAACAAAAATTTCAGTATTAGTCATTTTTGACAAGGTGATTCATTAACCATTAATCTTGTGGGTATTCTATTAATACCAATGAACTTTCCAGAGAAAAGAGTCAGTAATTTCCCTTTAGCAGTCCAGTTCTTGTTTTCTTTTATGAATCAGGATATTGTTTCCATTTATAAAAGGACTCATTGCAAAGAGAAAGTTAGCAGGCTTAACTGAATCTACACTACCCAAAATTATCCCATGATTAATCTACCAAATCTACCAAACCAGGATCTTTGTTTAATCAGTTCCGGATGATGATGATGATGATGATGATGTCTCCCATTATTTCCAATTGACCAAAAGAAAGTGAAATGATGTAGACAATATTTCCATTATTTTAATCAGCCCAAACTATAGAATGACACAAAATATAAAAACAAATGATAATGAGTATTTTCATCATTCTTGGAATGCAAACAGATCAAAATCCAATCTAGATATAAGACCAAAAATCTAAAAGGATAAATTCAGGGAAGCCTGAAAATTGGGAAAGTGGCTCTTTTATTTATTTGATAGCTACTTAGACATTTTGAATGTTCCTAAGTGATTTTATATATATAACTTATATTAATAATTAATATTATTAGTAAATTATTAAATAATATAATTATTAATAAATTAATAATTAATTAATATTAATAAGTTAGAACAATTAATCAGTGGAACAACTTGCCTCCAGAAGGGGCCGGGATAGCTCAGGCAGTAGAGAAGCCTGTTATTAGAACACAGAGCCTGCAATTACTGCAGGTTCGAGCCCGGCCCAAGGTTGACTCAGCCTTCCACCCTTTATAAGGTAGGTAAAATGAGGACCCAGATTGTTGGGGGGGCAATAAGTTGACTTTGTAAAAAATATACAAATAGAATGAAACTATTGCCTTATACATTGTAAGCCGCCCTGAGTCTTCGGAGAAGGGCGGGGTATAAAGGTAAAAAAAAAAAAAAGAAGTTGTAAATGGTCCAACACTGAAAGTTTTTAAGAAGAGTTTGGATAACCATTTGTCTGAAATGGTGTCACGTTTCCTGCCTAAGCAGGGGGTTGGACTAGAAGCTCCCTTCCAATTCTGTTATTCTAAATTCAAAATTATACAATAAACATTTAATATGAGATTATAATGAGACTATTATACTCTCCCCAACAAAAAGTTGCAATCATTTCCACAAAACAAAGTGTATGTCTGTTGTATTTTCCTTGTCCCAGTGCTGGGGTCAAGAACAATATGATATACATTAGACAAAGGTCCTGGAGAGACAAGAGATTTCTTTTTTCCAAAACACTGTAAGCTAGAGTGCATACCTAAATGTCTATGAAGATTCTCAGTCATCCAAATCATGGTTGTCCCAAAGGTGCTTTTTTCTAAAGGCAACTGGACTTCCTTGGTTTTACCTTAAAGATGTTTCACTTCTCATCCAAGAAACTTCTTCAGTTCTTGGATAGAAGCAAAACATTTTCAAGGAAAAACAAAGAAAGTCCAGTTGCCTTTTGAAAAAAAAAATCTTTGGAATTGTAAATTGGAGTTCTTGAAAGCAGTTTTCTTCGGTTGCCAAATGGCAAACAAAAAACTATATGGGTCTTTTACAGTTGTCCCACATTATACTTAAATTGGTGTGAAGCAATAGCCACGATTTAAAGCACTCTATCAGTAATGAAACTTGTAGCATGATGTTAACTTGTAGCAGATTAATTTAGTTATAAGTGAATTTTAAATCTGCATGATATGCTCAACCATACCTAAATAACTATGGATTGCAAATATACAATATTGACAGAAAATATGAGATATAAAAAAGCACTTGAATGTCTGATTAAACCAATTAAGTGGGTTAACAGCAACATATTTGAGAAATAGACATCATTTATGTCATGAGTTAAAATTTTAATAGATCTGATCTCTATACATGAAGAAATATAGGATGGTATTGTGAAGAAATTCATGTTTTAGATAAGGCCCTTGTTCTTTTTTTTCATTTCTTTTTCTTTTGTCCTTCTTTGAAGGCCAGGGCTGGACGCACCACCATTGTAATTGCTCACAGACTCTCTACAATCAGGACCGCTGATGTTATTGCTGGCTTTGAGAAGGGCGTTCTCATCGAACAGGGGACACATAGTGAACTCATGGCACATAAAGGAGTTTACTATGCCCTTGTAATGCAGCAGGTAATGAGATTCAATAGCTTGGTTCAAATATGATACTATATGCTTTATGAGAATAATTCCCAGGTGTGCACTTTCTGCCCTTTCCCACATCCTAACTATGAAAGGTCTAGAATTATCCATTTTGGGTAAACTGCAATGTAGCATTAACTAAAAGTGGGGGGACATTCCGCCTTTATAAATAATGTTTTGAAACTATCTTGTTTCAAGAGAAGCTACTATTTGTCCAGGTTTAATGTTGATAACTGTGCTTTGGCTAAACATGGACACAAATGTTGTAGCTGTTCAAAATAGGGTACAGGAACATATAAGCTCACTGTTCCATAATAGTGTAATAGTCAAGCAAAGTTAATGAAATATTATTGGCTGTCTCCGCAGGTCAAAGAAATATTACCCTTAAGCTATATGTGCACCTTAAAGAATTTTTGTTTATGTTTTTTTTTTAATTTAAAATCTGAATGTTTACCAGCTTGTTTGGACCTGGCGCATTGCAGATATTAATATTCACCTCCAGAGTAATCTCTTTTTCCCAAGAATGCCACTGGATTCTGTATGGATCCAGATATGTTAGAACATAGGTAAATGCAGTCAAGATTCTGTTACTATAGTCCAGTGCTTCTCAAATAGTGGGGCGGGCCCCCCAGGGGGGGCACGAGGCTCCGTAAAGGGGGGCGCGTTTGACCTCGGCAAACACTGTCATAACAAGCTAAGCCCCGTGTTTACAGTCGCGCGGGAGGGCGCGAAAAATGTTTTCTTCTCCCTAGGGGGGCATGACAGAAAATAATTGAGAAGCACTGCTATAGTCCAATATTTCTCAACCTTGGCAGCTTTAAAGTGGGTGGATTTAACTCGCAGAAATCCTCAGCCAACCATGACTTTTTTTTTTGCACTAGTCATTAAGCAAATCACAAAATTGTTAAGTGTATCCAACTTCTTCCATTGACTTGGAAATCAGTTGGAAGCCAACTGGCAAACATGTAACCCTGAGATGCTGCAACTATTAATCCCTGCTGGTTGCCAAGTGCCCAAATCACAATCTCATGACCATGGAAATTCTGCAATAGTTGTAAGTGTGATGATCACGTTTTCATTGCCATTGCCATAAGTCACTTTTTCATTGCCATTGAACTTCGAACAGTCACTAAAGGAATGATTTTAAGTCAAGGACTACCTATAGATTTAATTGTCATAAATTGTAATTAGAAAAATTGATAATTTATTTTTTTTCTAAGTTTTCTAAGTTTTCTTTTTATAAATGTTTAGAATTACCAGGAAAAAGAACCAGAGAGTGAAACATCAAATGAAGAGACAGAATTTGAGACTGAGGATGAAAATAGTGAAATTTCAGAGAAAGAAGATTTATATGAAACAGCAGATCTAAATGATTTGGGAAGTTCTAATTGTGGCTACTTTGGAAGTATACGAAGAATGTCCAACAGACCTGCCCTCAGTAGGGCTTCTACTAAAAGATTTTCTGAAAGAAAAGGGAGAAAAAAACAGAAGAAGAAAGCAAAGAAAGTCCGTGTGGTTAGTATTAAAATTATTTCTAAAATAACTTCTTTGTTAAAAACATGACTCCTCTGTAAGTGTTTGGTGGAAATTGGTATCCCTGCCTTGTGGTTCTAATAACACACCAGAGTTATAAGAAAAGCTTTGCTCTTTCCATAAATGCCTTGTATTTATCAATGCATTTGATTTTATTTTTAAATAAATTCATGAGTAAAGAAACCCCAATTGTTAGGAAAAATTGACATTCAATTTCATTCATCCCTGCCCTGTGTTTGGTAATTATAATGTATATATTAAACAATATGAACAACTTGAGAAAACCAGTTAGGAAATGTGTTTCACTTCTAGACTTTGGAATTATATTGTATTTTAAACATGCCACATCAAAATTTCACCTGAAACTCATCACAGTAAAATAATAAGAACCGAAAGATAATGTACAAGTAATAAGATCCTAAGGCCTACAGTTTAGTAAAGAATGATTCATGCAGAAATGTCGCCATTTAAGAGGGCTTTCTCTTACTTTTTAGTGACCTTTGTAGACAGATTTTGAGATAAATTGAGTTTTTGTTTTTTTTCTTTTGTTTTAACACTTGCATTCATTGTCTGAGATCATAGAAATGACTGGGCTTGAACACAGAAGTCAGTTTCCTTTCAGTGCTGTACAGTTTGAGTAATTCTCAGTGACATTTTACCCATCAATTGCATTGCTGCTTGAGATTTTGTTGGTGATAAGGGAAATTTTCTCCTTTTACAGAAAGAGACACTCCCAGATGTTCCTTATAGCAGGATCCTGGCTCTGAATAAGCCTGAATTCTGCTACATAGCAGTTGGGATCGTTGCTGCTGCCATTGCTGGAGGTGTTACTCCTGCCTTTGCAGTTCTGTTTGGTAAAATCATTGGGGTATGTTTAGAACCATTCAATGCTTCTATTTCCTTTTTTTGCACAATCTATCAAACCCAGCAGATGTACTGATATCTTATTATGATCTTACTTTATTGGAAGCCGAGGTTATTTACAATGGCTTTACCAATGGCATTTCAATTTTCTCATCATCACAGTTCCTCTAGTTTTCCAAATATATATTCTAAAACATTCCTCCCAAATGAAATGAATAAACTTAGTCCAAATGATCAAAGTATCCTCCAAGATGGTATAAAACAGGAGAGAGTAGTCCAAAACATATATACCCATGTTTCCCCGAAAATAAGACTGGGTCTTATATTTTTGGGGCCACAAAAAAGGTACCAGGTCTTATTTTTGGAGAGGTCTTATTCCGCCCCATGTACCGGGAGATGGCAGTGCAGGGACAAGTTCCTTACCTAATGGTCTCACCAACAGCTTGGTTCATGGAACAGCTGATCTGTGTGCTCCTGCTGCTGCCTCCAAGAAGTGTGGGCACTTTTGCAGCTAATTGAGGCTGCAAAAGCAGCAGGAGGCCCCACGCACCTCATGCCCCCTTCAAGAACAGGCTGAAGCCTTTGGATGGAGCATTTTTGGAATGTGCATCTGTGCTGGGGTCAAGGAAAGGACAATCAGTAGAAAAATGGTGAGGGGAGTTCCTGCTGATCATACTTTTCTCGAACCCTGCACAGGCACACATCCCAGGATTGCAAGGCCAGGAGCTTTGGATGGAACATTTTTGGGATGTGCCTCTGTGCTGGGTTCAGGGAAAGGATGATTGGTAGGAAATTGGGGGGGGGGTGTTCCTCAGGGTTGCAATCCTGCATAGAGAAGGCGGTGGTTTGCTCCAAAGCTGCAGCAGTGTTGCAGAGGGGAAGTGGCAGCAGCAGGTGCAGCAGGCCCAGCAGCCAGAGCTAGGGAGGAACCGATTCCAACATGCTGCATGGCCTTTTGCCTCATCGTAGCAGCAGCCTGAGCAAGACCCAAGCTCCAGGCCTGGTGGAGCGCAAACTGTGGTCACCACCTACTCCAGAAGTACAAGGTGAGTTATGGAAGAGAGAGGCCCTCGGCTGTGAGGTTACCTGGTGCCACAGGCAGGACTGGGGTTGGCAAGAGTGCACCGGAAACATCTCCAGGTGCCCAGAGAGATAGAACAAGGGGCAGCTCTCAGCCCTTGCTGGCTCAGCTGATCCGCAGGCATCAATTAAGGAGCTGAGCCACCATGAGGTGACTAGGGAAGAGAAGGCTACCTCCTGTGCTGGCCATGCCCACCTTCTTCACTACGGCTTATTTTTGGGGTAGGGATTATATTAGGCCCACCCAAAAAAAATAAAATCAGGCTAGGGCTTATTTTTGGGGTAGGTCGTATTTTTTGGGAAAACATAGTATTACTGTACTGTTTTTCTGATGTGCATTTTGAATTTTGTTCCGATATGGTCATCATAGGAACAGATGCATAAATTGAATGCTAATAGAACAATAAAATGCCTTACATAACTCATTTTAAAAGCTACTGGCAAGGAAGCTGGGGAAAGAGAAAAAGAGAGAAAAAAGGAATATACAGAAAAAGGGAGGAAGAATTAAATCCCCACTTCCTTTTAATCTGGCCAGGTAATCCTCGATTTATAACCATTTGTTTAGCAACCATTCAAAGTTATGATAATGCTGAAAAAAGTGACTTGCAATCATTCCTCACACATCATGCATTTTTATGCTATCCCATGGGAAAAGAAATACTCATAATTTGAACTAAATAGAAAATTTAACTGCAATGGCTTCCTGTGCTGGTGATTAAAACTATGCTTTGCCAGTCAGGCTTTCCAAGAACAAGATGATGTAAAGAAGAGCCAGAATACAGTGCTGTATTCTCTCATGCTTCTGGTGTTGGGAGTAATCAGTTTAATAACTTATACGATCCAGGTAAGTTCTAGTATAAGACCTAGTTAATAATTATATTAATTAATAATAATAATTCTCACAAAGGAGCATCAGTGGTGGGTTTCAAAATTTTTTACTACCGGTTCTGTGGGTGTGGCATGGCTTGGTGGGCGTGGCTTGGTGGGCATGACAGGGAAAGGATACTGTAAAATCTCCATTCCCACCCCACTCCAAGGGAAGGTTATTGCAAAATCCCCATTTCCTCCCAATCAGGTGGGACTTGGGAGGCAGAGAATAGATGGGGGTGGGGCCAGTCAGAATTTTTACTACGGGTTCTCCGAACTACTCAAAATTCTGCTACCGGTTCTCCAGAATTGGTCATAACCTGCTGAAACCCACCTCTGAGGAGCATCCTATAAGAAAGAGAGGATTGTATACAGTACAAAGTTACTCAACCAGTGCAATATGAAAAAGGCTTTTGACTTTAAAAAGATGGACTTTTGACACTGTACTTTGTTTATTAGATGGAATCCCATAAATCATTGCAATCCCATAAATCATGTATATATCATTCTTGCTGCTTTGGCTATCTTAACATATAAACCCAGGCTTTCTCAACATTTAACGTGTTTATCCTTTTATTCAAATTTCATCAGGCAGTTCCTCAGGATAGCAATAGCACTTAGATATACTGTATTTTTCGAAGTATAAGATGTACTTTTTTTTTCCCCAAAAAAAGAGGGTAAAAATCTGGGTGCATCTTATACTCCGAATGTAGCCCCACCCAGCTTCTCAAATGGAGGTTTCAGAGCCTGAAAAAAGCATCAGAAACGGAGCTTCAGAAAAAAAAGCCTCAAACAGAGCTTAGAAAAAAAAGCCCAAATAGAGCTTCAGAAAAGAAGTTCCCAAACAGAGCTTCAGAGGCTTTTTTTTCTGAAGCTCTGTTTCAAAGGCTTTCATAGGCAGAAAAAAGTTTTTTCTGAAATGGAGTTTTAGAGACAGAAAAAAAGCAAAAAAAAAAAAAAAAAAAAGCAAGGCACAGAGCTCACAACCAAGGAAACCTCCCCAAAAACTAAGGTGCATCTTATACTCCGGTGCGTCTTATACTCCAAAAAATATGGTATATACTGCTTCACAGTGCTTTACAGCCTTTTCTAAGCAGTTTACCGAATCAGGATATTGGCCCCAACAATCTGGGTCCTCATTTTATCAACCTCAGAAGGATGGAAGGCTGAGTCAACCTTGAGCCAGTCAGGATCGAACTCCTGGCAGAGGGCAGAGTTACCCTGCAATACTTCATTCTAACCACTGTGCCATCACAGGTAATCATTATTATAATTAGTGATTTCCCCACCCCCTTAATCTTTGATATGATTCTATCTTTATTTCTTGAATTTGTAGTTAAGTTCTGCATTAATAAATACCTGAAACTGCCACCCCACCCCCACCCCATTTAATGGATATTCCTCCTTCAGATCATAATGGCCCTTTTCTAAAAAATAAAAAGCTAAAAGTTTTGTCTTTACCTTTTGCAGGGATTCACCTTTGGGAAGTCTGGAGAAGCTCTCACGATGCGGTTGCGCTCTCTTTCTTTCAAAGCCTTGCTGCAGCAGGTAACAAAACAGTGCAGGAAAGAGAAAGAAAGAGCACTTTGGGGACAGGTTTGAATCACCAGTAAAGGATTTTAGCTCAGGGTTGAAATGAGGAGTCCTTGGTGCTCTCTGAGCTTGACTGATTTCTTGCAGATGTCTCATTACCCAAAGCAGGTAATATCAGCAGTGCTACAGTGGTAGGTTTCTACTAGTTTGCCCCGATTTGGGGGAATTGGTAGAGGCGGCAGGGGAGGCTCCACCCATCCATCTGGACCTCATCACGGATGCTCTGCGCATGCGCAGAAGGTTCTGCACATGTGCAGAAGTGCCGCACTTGAGCAAAGCGAGCACATGCACATGCACACTCCTGATTCCAAACTGATAGCAAAGGTAAGTGGAACCCATTACTGCAGTGCTAGGACCTGTTTACATTAGCAAAAGACTACTAATGAATGAACACAGTAAATATTATAAAAATAAAAGGGTCAGGTCAAGTCAAGCTGCTGAATTTAGGTGACATAAGAATGTTCTTTTCTTATCTTAGCAAGAATGAAGCCTATTTAAGGATGTTTTTAAGAATTCCTAAGTGACCTAAGCCCTAGGACGCTTTCTCATCTAAGAAGAATATTAAACTAGTCCAATTGTTCTTTGATTTTCCAATTCAGCCAAGGTTGTTTGGGAACTCTCAGTCCAAAATAGTGGCTTGTTGAATAAAAATCTAATGCTTAAGAAGGTATCAGCTTCTCCATGTGGCTTAGAATTGTCTCTAAAGATATAGGAACATAATGCACTACTGCATTCTTGTAGATTCCAATGGAGTTATGTTGCCAAAAAGATTCATTAATTAACCCACAGAACATTTGCATATCCCTGGAAGCACTAAATCTAACATATTGTTTAATAGTGGAAAATAACATTTGAAGGCCCAAAAACTAATTTCATCTCTATGGATAGCTAGGAGAAGGAAAGCAGCATTTTTAATTCAGATGTCTCTATCCGTATGCTTTCCCTATTTTTTTTTAAGTAGGCACAAAAAATACTGACTTCCAGAGATCATTATATTTTATTTAGGAAATAATGTTGAATGAACAGGTGAACCTATCATTTCAGTATTAAATTATTTCAGCACGTTACACTTTTTCACTGTTCCACCACTCTATTGTTTTATTTGAGTGCACCATGGGAACAGGTAGTAATAGATAAAATATAAAGCTGGTAACTGTGACCACTTACCAGGCAGTGGTGGGATTCAAATAATTTAACAACTGGTTCTCTGCCCTAATGACAGATTGGATAGGCATGGCTGGGTAGTAATGTGAATAGATGGGTGGGGTCAGGGTAGGCATGACACAGGACTCATGTCATATGATGCTAAGACAGGACTTCCCTGAGACCCTCCCACATTCTCATTATACAGGCAATTCTCCACTTACAAATGTAATAGAGCCTGCCAATTACATTTGTAACCTGAGTATTCATTTGATTGAATCACGTTAAATAAATGTGATTACTCCCTGCTTTCCCCAATGCATTTGTTAATTGAATGCGCTGGTCTTAAATACACATGAGATATCTCAGGCTGGGGCTAGTGCTGGAGCAGACCATCCAAGGCCTCCCCCAATCCACTGAGATACCTCATGCTCCCCTGGGATCCCCACAATTGCTTCCCCCTCATTCTCCCTGCTTGGTCTCCATAGGCTGGACCTGCTTTGCTAGTATCTCAGATTCCAATTACTCCTCCCCACCCCATTTCCCATGGATTTCTTACTTTTTGAAGATCTCCAGAGGTCCAGAAGAAGCTGACCCATTGGCAGAAAAGCCAAAATGTTTTATTCAAATGATGGCAAAGCTGTAAGAATGTAAAATCTAAGGAAAATATTTTCACCATCTTCTGTGTAAAAAGACTTTTGCTTGGGGCCAGCTTCAGGGATTGAGGTAGCAACAGCAGCCAATCAACAAGGAGCTTTCTTCCTTTTGTCTCATTGGGCTGCAATGCCCTTGTTGATTGGCTGCCTTATCCCTATCCCTGAAGCTGCTCATTTGAACTAGCCAAGTCAGCACCAAGCAAATTGCCTGACCAGACTGGGTTCAAACTAAGCCTGCAGGCCCTCATGGCAAAGAAACCGAAGCCTTTTATTCAGATGGGAAAGCTATTTTTCTCATATCTCACGTTCTTACAGCTTCACCGGCTTCTGAATAAATGACTTTGGCTTCTCTGCCACATGGGTCAGACTCTTCTGTAACTCTTCAAAAGATAAGTACAGTACAGCCATGGGAAATGAGGTGAGGAGGGCTGGATTGGGCCCACAGAGCCTCCATTTTGATCTGTAATAGGCTGGGGGGAAGCCTATGGAGGCTGAATGGGGCCTGGGAGGGATAGATCAGGCCCAGGTAGGCTCCATTTCAGCCTGTAACAGGAAAGCCTATGGAGGCCTGAATGGAGCTTGGGAGGGATGGATTGGGCCCAGGGAAGTCCCCATTTCAGCCTGTAACAGGCTGTGGGAATCATTGGGAACCCTGAATGGAGCCTGGGAGGCTGGAATAGGCCCACAGAGGCTCTGTTTTGCCCTGTTAACAGGCAAGGGAAACCTACAAGGCCCAAACGGAGCCCTAGCAAACTCAGGCAAGTGGCCAGGAGGCTCGTCTTGCCTCCTGGCAAGAGAGACTGGGAGGGAGGGACAAGGCTTCAGCCTGTTCGGCAAACTGAACAAATGGTTAACAAACTGTTCTACTAAACAAGTATGAATTGGTTGAATCCCATTACTGGATTGAAACCCTGCTCTTTTTAAGTAAAAATAGGGTAGGTATCAATCATGCCATTGCAGCTATCATTTTTGACCCTCTGTGTAGACACCTCTTGTTTTGTTACATCAACCTTAGACTAAATTGATAAAATAAAATCAACATTGAGAACAGGTTGCTGAAAACTTTAGAGTTGCTACCTTGATGCCACCCAAGAATGATCACCTGATTTTGATACCAGTGTAACATGCTTTATGAATATTTGGCACTACAGTAGAAAAGGACTCAACTAAGAGTGATTTATATGTGATTCATTAATGAACTGGGAATGAAATGAAGGCAATTTCAGGGAGTCCATGCAGGAAAAAAAAGTTATGTTGCCAAGACATGTTTATATCATAATTTGATACAAGAGGAAAGGTTCCAAGTTCTAACAAGAATAATTGTTAATTTCAATTATTATTTCAATTTGTTCATTTTGATTTTAGGAAATTGGATGGTTTGATGATCACAATAATGGCATTGGAGTTCTGTTAACCAGACTTTCAACAGATGCTTCTCAAGTTAAAGGAGTATGTTCTTTGCTTATTGTTTTTGTATATTTTATTGGAATTATAAAGACTGCTACAGGAAACAGCAGAATAAATCCATTATTTGAATCATTTTCACATTCTGAATACACTAGGGTCTATGTTTGTTTTGTATCTTCAGACAAGAATTCTACTTGCACTTTCTAAAATAATTTGCTTGGGAATGATACATTCTACAAGACTTCAAGATCCTATGAATCAGTTTGGCATTGAAGCTATAACTTTGCCAATTAATTTACTGGCTTTGCAGTATTGCCAGATGATATCATATATGCATAAATAAATTATTCTGTATCAATTCAATGGTACATTTATAAAAATCCCAATGGGCAGTTTCAACTAATAAAGAGAAACTATGTAAAAAGTGTTTTCAAGAAAATTAGCAACATGGATTGGAAAGGTAGGGAATAAATATTAATCATACTATCTGATGTGAACTTTCCATGCATATACTTTTATACCTTAGCAAAACAGATTTTTCACAGAGAAAGAGAGCCTGTGAGCCTTCAGATGTGCTAAACCATCTGAATATTTACATACACACATAAAATCAGACTGATTCTATATGGAACAAAACTATTACAGAATCTAATAGTTCTGGTTGAGATACCATGAAGCCTTCTCCCAGAAGAAAACCTTATTGTGAATGTTATAAAAAGAATGCTGTATTGTGGAAAAGGTATAATTTATTTTTCTTGTTTGTTTTCAAGGCTACTGGAAGTCGATTGGCCTTAATGACCATGACTTTCTTCACACTCGTGACAGCTCTTATCATTGCTTTTGTACATGGTTGGCATTTAACGCTGCTCATCCTAGCTTGTTTTCCCTTCATCATTGTTGCAAGGGCTATTCAAGCGAGATCGATGGAAGGTCATGCAGCTCAGGATCAAAAAGCCCTTGAAGAAGCTGGAAGGGTATCTTCTACATATATAAACTCATGGATAAGATTAAGGCTTTAGTGGTGACAAGTAGGCAGGAAATGTCTTATGATTTGAACTTTCAATAGAGTTACATCCATTCACTATTTCAGCAACATCTGAGTCTACTTTGGTATGGTCCTTAGCAGTGGTGGGATTCAAATAATTTAACAACCGATTCTCCCAGGGTCAGGTTGGCTGTTGTGGGAGGCATGGCTCATCTTTGTCCTCCAGCTCCGTCGTGCATGCAGGACAAGCCCCCTATGATAGCCAACCTGACCCTGGGTGAACTGGTTGTTAAATTACCCCACCCCGCCCATCAAAGTGGATCCTGGGCGCTGCGTTGCAATGGAGAAATGGACAACGGACTGGCGGAACAAGGGAAGGAGGAGGGAAAGCAGCCTTCTCCTTCCCTCGTGCTGGCCACTGTGTTGCCCATTTCTCCATTGCACACCACCCAGGATCCACTTTAATAGCGAGGGGTAGGTAATTTAATAACCAATTCACCCAAACTGGTGCAAGCCAGCTGAATCCTACCCCTTGACTTCTATTGAAAGATTCCCTTGTTCTCCATTGCAAGATTCATTGCACAAAACTGAAAAATGCCTCCCCACAGAGGGAGTCCCCAATTCACCAATGCTTAGCATTCTTTGCTCAGCAGAATGGCAAAACAAAGAAACACTTTATCTCATATTTTCTGTTTTGGAGAGAAAGAAAAACAACCTGATTTCTAATCCCCCCTCCCTTCACCATGAAGAACATAGGGCAAGAGTGAAGGGATTTCAGAAAGTTAGTAGAAGATTATTTCAAAGAGGAACGGCAGAGATTTAACTTGCTAGTCTGCATTGCCTTTGGAGATAAGTCAAACAATAAACACAATTGCCTAAACTCTAGTTAATTTAACAATAGTTTAATAAATAATAATTGTATGGATTTACACATGATAAATTATGAGCCATGCATTATAAACACATATTTTAGAGTATGCTACCCCACAGGTTTTGTACTTTAGGTAGATAATGCTATACATCACAATAAACCTTTTATAGATGAGTGAATGCCTTATATTTTCCCTTTCCCCCCAAATCTAGATTTCAACAGAAGTTGTAGAAAATATAAGAACGGTTGTGTCATTAACGAGAGAAACCAGGTTTTTTGAGAACTACAAAGCAAGCTTATATAAACCACACAAGTAAGAATTTTATTTTTTAATACTTTTTGTATGTGAGTTTGTGTGTATATTTTGTATGCATATTCCTCATTGTAGTCACTACTTTAAATTGCTTTTTTAATAAAGTTTTTTTTTAAAAAGTCAATAAAAATGAAGGAATCTAAACATACACATACACACACACATATGCATATAAATACTCTTATACATATACATGAATATATACCAGTAATCTCTCAAGACACAAATGAAATAGTAATGCAAACATTTTTAACAACCACATTTAATGTTTCTATGAAGAATATTTGGACAAATAAGATGATCTACTGGAGAAAGTATTATTAACATAGCTCAGTGTTTCTCAACCTTAGCAACTTTAAGAGATTGTATTTCAAACTCCCAGAATTGGGGAGTTGAAGTCCACACCTCTTGATAAGGTTAATCAACACTGATATAGTTAATAAATGGTGGTCAGTTTTGAATTTTATGATTGATTGCGAATTATATCAATTATTTTCTTTTATTAGGGACACACTAAAGAAAGCTCCTATTAATGGATTCTCCTATGCCATAGGGCAGAGTTTCAACTTTTTTATAAATGCTGCTGTCTTCAGATTTGGAGCATGGCTTATTGCCCATTGTTTTATAAACTTTGAACAACTGTTTATGTGAGTATATTCACTTTTATGCAGGGTAATGAAAATATGAACTGAGGTTACCAATTTTCATATGTAGTTATGTGGATATTCGTGTACTTTTAAAGCAAAAACAATTGCTGAAGTAAAGGAAAAGTTCATATTATTAATGTCTTAGCTATGTCAATATAGTGTTTAAGGAAAGACTTACACAGTGAGCACACAAATATGCCATTATCTAGGCTGCCTTATGTTGTTTTCCTCACAACCTAAAAATAATTAACACAAATAATTTTAAAATGTAAAATTTGAATTTGAAGAATTTTAAATATCAATAGTTTTTGGTATTTTCTCAGATAATTTTTCAAGATTTTGTGCAAAAACCTGGAAATTCAAAATAAGAAACATCAAGTTCTCTGAGATGAGATTGCTAAATCTCATGAATGTCTATGGAGATTCTCAGTCTTCCAGGTCATGGTTATCCCAAAGGTGCTTTTTCAAGAGGCAATTTCTGGTTTTACTTTGAAGATTTTTGCTTCTCATCCAAGAAGCTTCTTCAGCTCTGACTGGATGGTAGGGAATGGAAGGATGTGTAAATCCTTCCATTCCCCACCATCCAGTCAGAGCTGAAGAAGCTTCTTGGATGAGAAATGAAACGTCTTCAAAAAAAGAATCAGAAATTCCAGTTGCCTCTTGAAAAAGAACTTTTGGAATAAATCTCATGAGATTTATCTCATGAGATTCTGTAATGTAAGGGGGGGGTGGGGTGGAAATGCAAGGCTCCAGTGGCATTATGGCAATGTTTTACTGGATCTCATATCTTCTCAAGGCAAAACTTCAAGTTCATTTCAGCAAAAGAGCTGCTATACTAGAAAGATATTCTCTTAATGTCTAATAGTTAAGGCACCAGGCTGGAAGCCAGGAGACGATGAGTTCTAGTCCCCTCCCCCACTGGCGGGATTCAGCCAGTTCGCACTACTTCGGCAGAACCAGTTGTTAACTTTCTGAGCAATTTGCTGATCTGGTTGTTAGAAGAAATTATTACGGCATGTTAAATTATTTGAAACCCACAACTGCCTTCCTCTCAAAGTTGGAGGATTTCCATTTCTGTGGTTGTATTATTTGTTTATTAGTTTATTGACATTTGTCCATTATATGAGATAACCGAATGGTGTTCTGTCGGTGTTATATACAAGGAATTAAGACTATATACTTCTATATAATTCTAAAATGGCCTGGGCAGCTTACAATTAAAACATTAACGAAAAAACACAACAAATGAAAAAGATATACAAGAAATAAGAAATTTTAAAACAATTAAAAACATGCAAAGCAGTCACTGGGAAAACACATGAACAGTACAGCCACTTTATGGGCTCCTCACCATTCTCCAGGTCAGATAGCAATGCTAGTCTTCATGCCCTTCTAGAAGGCAATCAAGGTTAGAATGAGCTTAACTTTTTGGGGGAATAATGTTTTATATGGCACACGGAGAAGCAGAAAAGGTCCTTCTCCTGGGTCTTGTCAGATGATACTATTTAGTGGACAGAATCTACAGCAAGCCACTTCTGTCAGATCTGATGGGATGGGTTGATGTCACTTAGGAGATGCAGTCCCTCAACAATCCTGTCAGTCACATACAACAAAAAAATGACAGCTTCTGATAGTGGGAAACTCTAGATTCTAAAAATCTTTTGCTGAAAAGCAACAATGGGAAATGATTGTTCTTTTTATTATAGTAAGAATTGGGGCATAATTTCAGTCTCTGCCATTAACTCAATAGCTTTTACTCATATCTATGAAGACTTGTGAAAATTTTTGGGATACAGTATTTACCGTATTTTTTGGTGTATAAGACACACCTTTTTACCCCCCAAAAGAGGGCGAAAATTTGGGTGTGTCTTATACATCGAATGTAGTCCCACCCACCCACCATTCCCCACCCTTTGGACATTTTCAACCTCTGTGTGTCGCATTTTTGGGCGGTTCCAGGCAGAGGGGACCTGGGTTGGGCCACAGCCTGAGGAACGAGCCTCTTTGGGATGATCTGGGGGTGGGGGAATCTGCCCGGCGGCTTCGGCAAAAAGGCGGGCCCCATGGTTCACAGCTGCTTCCCCCTCTGGCTGCCCAGTGGCCAGCTCAGGGCAGATAATGGCCTCAATGACTTCACTCCCCAGCAATGTGAGGAGCCACTGCCTAAGCCCTCTCTGTACCTGGGAGCCCCTAAAGCCAAATGTCCCTCCTTTCCAGCACCGCTGCCCATCGGCCCAATACAATTCGCAGAGCCGCATTTCAGGCAGCGGCCGGTTTCCCTCCAATGTGCTTTGGTGAACCAGTGAGGAAAGCATTTTCAGATGCAGGGCCAGCCGCACTTTTTGGATTCGGGGAGGAAAGCACTTTGCATAGCGTAGCAGAGAATGAGAGGGGGGTGTTGATCGGTTGTTTGAAGGGAGGAGGAAGCTGCACCTGGACAAAATCTCCACAGTCAAGCAGGTCTTGGAGGAGGTGGCTGACTACTTCTACAAGAGAAACGGGGGAGGATCCAGGCTGACCGATTGGGGGGGTGTGCCTTCCTGGATGACGCCGGCTTTGGCTCTTTCCTCGGTGAAAGCCCTCTGCAAGGACTGCATGGTGGAGAGATGCAAGGTGCTGTGGCTGAAGAGCCAGCTTAGCGAGTACTACAAAGCCGTCTGCAACCTCCTCAAAACAGCTTGATGGTGGAGATCTTATCCGGGGCAGCCTGGGGGGGGCAGAGGGCCAAAGCATCATCATCTCCAGCTCCTCTGCCTCTCCTCCTCCAACACTGACCACAGCGCATGCAGTTAAGAGCATACATCTTTCCCCCTCCCCTTCAAATGACCTGAAAATGCTTCCCTCCTTTTCCTTTGCAACCCTAACCCTGCCCCCATTCCCTGCTATGCTATGCAAAGGAAAGCTCTTCGGGGAACCAGGGAGGAAAGCATTTTCAGGTTGTTTGAAGGGAAGGGAGAAGATGCACGCTCTTAACTGCGCACGCCGTGGTCAGTGTTGAAGGAGGAGAGGCGGACGAGTTGGGGATGTTTTGGTCCTCTGCCAAAGATTTTATCCGGGTGCAGCTTCCCCCTCCCCTTTAAATGACTGACCAACCCCCCCCAACCCCCATTCCCTGCTACGCTATGCAAAGTGCTTTCCTCCCCAAATCCAAAAAGTGTGGGTGGTGCTGCCACCTAAAAATGCTTTCCTTGCTGGTTTACGAAAGCACATTGGAGGGAAATTGGCTGCTGCCTGAAACGCGGCTCTGCGAATTGTATCGGGCCAACTGGCAGCAATGCTGGAAAGGAGGGCGTTTTGTTTTAGGGGCTTCCAGGTACAGAGAGGGCTTGGGCGGTGGTGGGGCTCCTCACATTGCTAGGGAGTGAAGTCATTGGGGCTATTGTCTGCCCTGAGCTGCCCACTGGCCGGCCAGAGGGGGAAGCAGCTGCGAACTGTGGGGCCTGCCTTGTTCTCCGAAGCCACCGGGCAGATTTCCCCACCCCGAGACCATCCCAAAGAGGGTCGTTCCTCAGGCTGTGCCCCGACTCTTCCCATACAGCATGCAAGGGATCTCTTCGGGGAAAGCGAGTAGTCTCTGCAGATCGCAGGAGCACCCCAATAAGTTTTCCGGAAAAGAACTTTCTAGTAATCGACACCCTCTTTCCCAGCCGAGTCTCTGAGGCACCTCTTGCTTGCAGGAGGAGGAGGAGAGCAGCAAAAATCAGCACCACCTGTTGTGGCTCTGGCCCCCGAGCCGGGTCCTGAGCCTGCCCTCATGGAGGAGAGTGACTTGGAGAGTGAGGGAGAGGAGCCAGCAAGGCCTCCCTCGCCAGGACCCTCCTCGCTGGCATCACCCCAAGTTCCAGCTGCAGGCTGGGAGGAGGAGCTGACAAGGCCTCCCTCTCCTGCACCCTCCTCCTCCTCCCTGGCAACACCTCAAGCTCCAGCTGCTGAGGATCAATCTTGGCTCGACCCGAGGCAGTGACAAAGAGATAAACGTGCACAACAGAGGAAAAGGTGTGGCAGGATCAGAGAGTGCTGAGTCACGGAGCCACACTCCACAGGGTATAAAAGTGGGTAGAGCTGCCATTGGGCTTTGTGACGGACAAAAAACTACCCAGCATGTGTTGCAGCACAGTCGATCGAGACTTAAAGGCCTTTCTTTCCTGTAATCTTGGCAAAGGGACTGGGACATGAGTGCTTTTATCTCTGTCCGAGATTAAGACTTCAGAACTTGGCAGGCTTCTGCACGGTTGCTGCCAAGTCTTGTGCTTAGAAGAATCAGATCTGTGTCAATAAAAGGACTGTGAAACTTGTGTTTCTCCATGACATGGAAGGGGGGACAGAACACCACCTTATGCTGGTAAGCAGAGGTAGAATTCTTTTTTTCTTGTATTCCTGCCCCAAAATTAAGATACGTCTTATAATCAGGTGCGTCTTATATACCGAAAAATACAGTAAGCGTAAGGTCAACAATCACTGAGAATGGAAAAATAGACACTTTTTCTTAAGTTGTCCATTATAAACTTTGATCTTGACAATATTTTGAATTCCAAATTCTCTCCTTTGCAACATAACAACTTAGTTTTTGTATGTTTTTGTTTTGATTAATGGATACTTAACTAAAATGATGGGATAATCTTTCAGTTACTGAAGAATATTGTCATAAGGCACATTTATACCAGAGGTGGTATTCAGACCGTTCACACCAGTTTGCACAAACCATTGGTGGAAATTTGGCCAAGGTTGCCGAACTAGTAGCGATGGCTGGCTGCCCACACCCCGAATCAATCCCTCAGTCATTATTCACTCACCCCACCCACCATGTTCATTACCGCCATGTTCTTCGCGCATGCGCATCCCATTGCCTTAAAGGCCAATGGGATGCACATGAGTGAAGAACATGGCAGTGACGGCAGCAGCTTTTTTCTGCAATCTCCAGTACTTTTCAGCAGCCAGTAGCACCTCTTTGAGAGCTGCTTTACTGCTGCAGTGGCTGGCTGAGGGCTGCCACAGCCTCAAAACAGCTCTCAAAGAGGCAGCGGCTGGGAGGCTTCTTTGCCAGCTGCTTTCCAGCAACTGTGGCTGGCTGAGGGTTGCCGAAATCTCCAGTCAGCTTGCCTTCCAGACTCTGGAACAGCCACCGTGGAAGGTAAGCAGGCCAAACAAAGAGGCAGTGGTATGAAAGGAAGCGGGACTAGGGCCAGAATCGCTAAAGGAGGGGAAACGGAGGCAACTGGCAAGGGGAGGGCGGGGGTAGATAGGTGGAAATTCCAAAAACTTTCCTACCTTTTCCTGTGAGCGTGGCTAGGTGGAGGTCATTTGACGGAGTGGGCATGGGCATGAGTGATGTCAAGTTGGCCATGCCACCTCAGTCATATGTCCCCCCACCTACCCGCACCCACCGAACTGGTAGCGAAAATTTTTGAAACCTACCACTGATTTATACGTATCTTTCTAAGGTTTAAGATATACTAAATTCCCTGGGATTTTCCCAACAAAATACATAGAGAATTCCTGCCACAAATACAAGCTCTTGACTTAAATAATAGTATGAAATCTTTAATAGTATGAAATCTCTTTTCTTCAATTTTTCAAATTAGATTGCACTGCAGGCTCTAGTTTTTATCCAAAATTTCAATGCATGTTATAGCCATATAGGCATTTGGCAAAATGTTTTACTTGATCTTATTTAAGATAGTATTCTCTATTTCCAAGATATAAAAGTCAGTAAATTGTTCTGTTTAAAGAGGCTGACATTATAAAATTCAAGTTGCAAAATCAGTGCCATTTACAGCTGGCTTCAACGAAGTTTGTTACTTAAAAGTTTACTTTTATATTCTTTTCTGATACACCTGTTTCGTATTTTTGTTTTATAATTCCAGAGTCTTTTCATCAGTGTTTTTTGCTGCAATGAATGCTGGCCAAGCTAATTCTCTTGCACCTGATTTTAGCAAGTCAAAAGTTTCTGCCCAAAGAATATTTCACCTTTTGGATCGAAAGCCTGTAATTGACAGCTATAGTGAAGAAGGAGATAAATTAGTAAGATCTTACAGCTTAGTCTGTCTTTAATATATTGAATTGACATTTTCATAGTACGAAGAAAATTAGCAATAGTAACTTAGAAACTTTGGTTTCTGCAAATTTGATCTAAAAATTTATTAGGCGTGTGTATAATTATTTAATAAAGGAATAAACCAATGTTACATTTAATACTACACAATAAATATCATTTTAAAATCCTGGGACTTATTTCTGAGAAAAGCTACTTCTATAAGTGTTTTCCTCCAGTCTCTTTGTTTCAATGGGAAATTTAAAGTCATTCTTAAATTAAAGTTCACTTTCATTGAATTGTCCCCTTATATTTTAATGCATTTAAAATATTTACTGCATTGTATATTGTAAACAATAAAAGCAGTAACAGAGGAGAGAGCCATTCATCATGTATGGAAATGACCAAGAAAATATATATTGCCTTAAGTAGAATAGCCATTTAAAAAATGGGGGAAAGCCTATATTTCACTTTTTTCTTTATTTCAACTAATTTAAAATAATGTTAGACTGCTTATGAAAAAAAATCAAGTAACAGAAATTGTTTTGGTATACTATTTTAGTTCATAAGATCTGGAGAGTAAAAGTTTGAAAAACTATTCGTCCATATCACCATTTTATTTCTATAAATATGTACAGGAGGGAAGTACAGTTTTATTGTTGTTGCTGCAGCTACTAATTCTGTTACTACAATTAGTACCACAGGCAGAGTACAGGGAAAAACACAGAACATTGTGCAAAATCATAGCATTGTTGTGGTTGTTCTCATCATTTCTTCATCTCTCCCTGCTATAGGAGAAATTTGAAGGCAACATTGAATTTAAAGATATCCATTTTGCATATCCAACCAGACCAGAAGTTCAGGTTTTGCAAGGCCTCAATGTAAAGATTAACAAGGGCCAGACTCTGGCTCTCGTCGGTAGCAGTGGCTGTGGCAAGAGCACTTCTATTCAACTTTTAGAAAGATTCTATGACCCAATTTCAGGACAAGTGGTAAGTGTACCTTGGTTCTATTGAAAACATTTCTGTGGCACATGAAGGGGTATACTAGTTCTTCTCTGTCAGTATCATTGATTATGAACCTTTATAATAATCCAGGCCAGTGGTGGGTTGTCCCCAATTCAGACCAGTTCTATAGAACTGGTAGTAAAACCGGTGGGAGGCTCCGCCCACTAACCTGAATGTCATCAAAAGCGATCTGCGCATGCACGGGCAATATGCAAACCAGTAATAAAGGTAAGTAGAACCCACATCTGATCCAGGCCACAGATAGTTTGATAAAAGAATGTGAAGATCCTGGGCATCTTGACTACTATTATAATGTGATTTATGATGAAGCTGAAGTGTGGGGAAAGTAT
Source organism: Ahaetulla prasina (assembly GCF_028640845.1). Lineage (NCBI taxonomy): Eukaryota > Metazoa > Chordata > Lepidosauria > Squamata > Colubridae > Ahaetulla > Ahaetulla prasina. The sequence goes on along the minus strand of NC_080542.1, from coordinate 106,621,632 downwards.
GTCAGAGATAAATATAGGAGTAACAGTTATATCTGAAATAATGGAATTGGGAAAAGTATTACAAAGATTAGTAGTAAATGAAGGGCAGGAACTTATACAGTAAACCCTGTAATAATGTAGAAAAGCAGACCAGATGCAAGTGTAGACAGGGTAATTAGAAAAATGCTAAAATGTGAGGTTTGCCTACAGAGGGGAATTGTGGCTTTCTTAGTTCTTTCTGTGCCTAACAACTGAATGATATGGTTATTATGTCGTTATAAAATGGCAAAATAAAACAATGTGAATTTAAAAACTATAGGAGGATTAGTTTGTTGAATATGGCTGGGAAAATGTTTGACAAGTACAAGAGATAATGATGAGCAAAATTTGGGGAGTACAGGTTGAGTTTACTGCAGGTAGATGATGTCCCTACACTGGGATTTCACTATTCAGCTGGTCATTTGTAAGCATTTGCCTGAGAATCTAAGTAATGTGCAGCAAATTTACATAGATTGTATCCAGGGGTGGGTTCTACTTACCTTTACTACCAGTTCGCATCGTGCCCGTGTGCACCTGCTCATTCCGCTCATGCGTGCGTGCACTCCTCTGCGCATGCGCAGAAGAGTTTTGATGATGTTTGGGTCAGTGGGTGGAGCCTCCTGCCAGTTTTACTACCATTTCTATAGAACTGGTCTGAACCAGGAACAGCCCATCACTGATTGCATCATTATCATCACCATCATTTTAGCCATTGTTTATCCTCTGCAGGATGAAGGCCTCTTCTGAATGTTTCCAATTAATATGGTCCTGAACTTTCTTTTGTCAATTGGACCCACAATACTTGCTGATGTTGTTGATCCATCTTGTTTAGGTATCTTTTGTGAACGCTTTTTAATCAAGTCGGATCCATTCTATGATTGCCTTGGTCCACTTGCCATCAGTTCTTTTGCTATGTGATCAGCCCATTTCCATTTCAATTCTTTTACTCTCTTGATGATATTGGATATTTTAGTTTGTTCTCTAATCCACATGCAGATCTTTCTGTCTTGAGATTATATCATACACCAAGGAATATAGATCTGAAAAGTAATATATTGAAGGCTAAGATAATAGAATAGAATAGAATAGAATAGAATTTATTGGCCAAGTGTGATTGGACACACAAGGAATTTGTCTTGGTGCATATGCTCTCAGTGTACATAAAAGAAAAGATACGTTCATCAAGGTACAACATTTACAACACAATTGATGGTCAATATATCAATATCAATCAATATAAATCATAAGGATTGCCAGCAACAAGTTATAGTCATACAGTCATAAGTGGAAAGAGATTGGTGATGGGAACTATGAAACGATTAATAGTAGTGCAGATTCAGTAAATAGTCTGACAGTGTTGAGGGAATTATTTGTTTAGCAGAGTGATGGCCTTCGGGAAAAAACTGTTCTTGTGTCTAGTTGTTCTGGTGTGCAGTGCTCTATAGCGTCGTTTTGAGGGTAGGAGTTGAAACAGTTTATGTCCAGGATGCGAGGGATCTGCAAATATTTTCACGGCCCTCTTCTTGATTCGTGCAGTATACAGGTCCTCAATGGAAGGCAGGTTGGTAGCAATTATTTTTTCTGCAGTTCTAATTATCCTCTGAAGTCTGTGTTTTTCTTGTTGGGTTGCAGAACCGAACCAGACGGTTATAGAGGTGCAAATGACAGACTCAATAATTCCTCTGTAGAATTGGATCAGCAGCTCCTTGGGCAGTTTGAGCTTACTGAGTTGGCGCAGAAAGAACATTCTTTGTTGTCCTTTTTTAATGATGTTTTTGATGTTAGCTGTCCATTTGAGATCTTGCAATATGATAGAACCCAGAAATTTGATAATTTATTAGTATTTTAATTTATATAATTTAATAGTATTTTATATGGAATAAGTGGCTTCAAATTATACATAAATGATAAAAACTATAGCAATTAAATGAATTTTTAGAATGTTTACTAAAAAAACAGAATGTTTTTTTGGACAAATTTTAAAGTTGTGCAAATACTGGTAGAAAGGGATGTTGTGAAGATTAAATGTTCATTGAAATAAGTGAAATGACTGTGGGAAAATGCATGCTTTGCCAACATTGGCATCATGAAAGTGAAAATTGAGTAATTGAAAAGAGACAAAAGATTTGAATGCACCAGCAAAATGATATTTAAGAAATTGAACAGTTAAATAAAAACAAATCGTTTAAGCATCTATGAATTCTGAATTAATGTGGATAAAATACAAAAGTATCATAAAAAATTATTTGGTTATTTTCAATTATTTGGTTATAGAAAGAAAATGAAAGAGAATAGAATCCCCAAACCTATATGAAAGAAAGCATGCCTGGGTAGAGAAGAAAGAGAAAATAAGTAAATTATGGTTGGACAGACTTGATGGAATCTCAAAAAGGAACTGAACAAAAATTACAGAACAAAAAATAATATATTAGGGAGGTGTGTAAGCAAGTGAGTCAGTTTAATATAGTAGTTGATGACCTGGGCTAGAAAAAAAAGAAACTAAGAGTTTTAGTCCTGCTTTAGATACAAGGTCAGCTGGGTGATCTTGGGCAAATCACTCTCAAATCACTCTTGGAAGAAGTCAATGGCAACTAACTTCTAAAATCTTGCAAGAAGACTGTAGGGAGTAGTCCAGGAAGTTGCCAGGATTCAACACTGACTAGAAGCACCTTCTCTCAAAAAAAGTAATATACAGTAGAAACAAAGATAATTTCCAAGGATAGAAATGTATTAAGAATAAGAAGATACCATGAATTATATTGGTGAAAACTAAATTTAGTTATATTTTTTTCTTGCAACACTTTATTTTGTTTACTATTATCTTTTTTCATTTGCTTTGCATCATGTTGCTTATTCCAGAATAGACCAGTGCACAGTATGCCTACTTGTAAGGAGTATATTTTTAACTTTGCAATGAAAAGTGTCATGTTTTCCTTTCTATTTCTAGTTTGCAGATGGTGTAGATACTAAATCTCTACATATACAGTGGCTAAGATCCAGACTGGGCCTTGTACAACAAGAACCTATTCTGTTTGACTGCAGTATTGCAGAGAATATCCAGTATGGAGATAACAGCAGAGTTGTTAGCCAGGAAGAAATTGAAGAAGCAGCCAAAGCTGCTAATATTCACAATTTTATAGAAAATCTTCCAGAGGTATCTTGCATCTTTTTTCTGCATGAAATTATTTCAGCTGGTACAGATATCTGCTGTGGAGTATAATTAATGTAATGACCAGCAAAACAAACAAACAAACAAGTAAATAAATAAAAAAAGATGCTTTTTGAAATTCAACTGATAATTTTACAGGTAGTGCAGGTACCATAATCTCATTTGAAATCTATAACTTGGAGCTTAGAAAAGGTGAGAAAATGTATCCCAAAAGTAGGATTACCAAACAACCATCAAGAGGAGGACATATCCTCCGTTGTGTCCTCTTGTTCTCTCTTTGGCAAACATAACTTCAAAATCAATGTTAGATGGGTTTTTGAGTGTCTGGGTTGTTGTTTTTTACTGTGTTCACAATAGTCATTGACATTTAAGTGTATCATAACCATGTAAATTATCTACTTCATTTTTACCCTAGTTTGTTGAGTAATTTAAAGTGTCTAGATTTTCATTATTTATTTTGTGATGCCAGCAGTCAGCTTTAGTCCAGCCCCTTCAAATCTGTTATTATTGTAGTTTGAAGATCTTCTCATAGGCTGAAATTTGAAAATTGTCATCACTGATTCTATATTATCATTAGCATATATAAAGATTTGATGAAAAAATGTGATTGAAAAAAACAATCTTCTGATGTCATTCTAAAGTCATTTTATAAACATGTAGGCATTTTTTTAAAATGCCAATCAGGAATTTGCTACACAATTAGTGTGGCACCAAATTGAAGAAGTTTCTATTCCTGTGAAAAATGGCAGAATTGTATTTTAAAGATTAGAAAACTAATTTGTTATCATGCATCTTATTAATGATATTTACATTCATTTTTCTTTCTTCCTAATTTACAAACTTACTTGATATTAGAGTTACGAAAACTATCTTTGGACTCTGAGTTGAGTCTCTTATAATACTGACATTTTATTTTAAAAAACCAGAAATACAATACTCGAGTGGGTGATAAAGGAGCACAGCTTTCAGGAGGGCAGAAGCAAAGAATAGCTATTGCTCGTGCCCTTGTCCGAAAACCTGCAGTTCTACTTCTAGATGAGGCCACATCAGCTCTGGATACAGAGAGTGAAAAGGTGAGTGAAGCCATAGCTGACTTCTTACTTCATGGATAAGCAATTCACCATTGTTTGAGAAATGATCTAAACTGGGGGGGGAAGTGCTAATGCTTTTATAAGAATATTTCTCTTTTGTCTTTGAGTATAGATTGTCCAGAAAGCATTAGATGAAGCTCGAAAAGGCCGAACCTGCATTGTTATTGCTCATCGATTGTCAACAATCCAGAATTCTGATATCATAGCAGTCATCCAAAATGGCAGAGTAGTAGAACAAGGAACTCACAGCCAGCTGCTAGCACTGGAGGGATTTTATTATGCACTTGTCAATGCCCAAGTACCCCATTAGTTGTATTTATTAAACCAGAAACAGAAGTTTTGAGAAGTTAGACCAGGATGTGATATGAAAAATCACCATTCACTAAGTCCAAAGCTGGTTTGGGTTTGGGTTGTCAAACAGCAATCCATTTTGCTACATTGAAATGTAAGTACTAATAATATGGTGGAAGTGGATCTTTTGTTTAAAATTTACACTTTCCATTCTTATTTCAATTTTTTTGCACAACCCCTTTGGCTCACCAAAAATTATTCATTGAATCCCAGTCAACATGAAGAATGACTGCTGCATGTTCCATTAAGGAATTCTCAGGTGCCTGCAAATGCAAAATTCAGATAGTTAAGCTTCTTATGTGGAGAAAAATATTTATATATTGCTGCATAACAATTTGTTTTTTTTTATGATGCTGATGATAATTTATGTAAGAGTAATAAAAATGTTACAAAGCTCCATAATGTTCAACTGGATAATAAAATTCAATGAGGTGATAAAGCATATCTAAAAGTAATCGGTCCAATCCAACTGAAAATAACTTCTATAAGATAAAAGTTAAGATATAAATTAATATAAATTTTCAAAAACAATTAAATTTAGAAAATCAAATTCCAAAAGTCCTGGAAGTAGAAAGCAAGTGATTGACTCTAGCAGAAGTTCCAATGGAACATATCAAACTTTAAACTTCAAGAAATAATATACAGAAAAAATCCTTAAAAGATCTAAAAAGTGCATAATCTCTTTTTCTTCTTTATTCAAAAGGAATAAACCAGGAAATAAAAAATCATTTTCTACTGGTTTTACAAAAAACAAATCATTATAATTTTATTTGTAATTGTTACACAATAGACTCTCAAATTAATATCCGAATGATATATCTGCTGATATTTTTTTCCATTTATAGTTCCTTCAGAATCTCCCTAATATACATACACCTTATGTATTTGTTTTGTATTCCTCAGTATAGAACTAAGTATGACTTTCTCTTCCATATTAACTTTTCAGCTGCCATAAGAAGTGAAGAGAATATCCACTGCAGTTTCATTAAATTTCAATTTCTGATTGTTCTCTTTAACTAACTTATTTTACTTAGCATTTGGCAATGTAACAATAGCTTGCAGATTACAATGCTAATACAAAATAGTAGATTTATGCTGCCTAAGACTGCTAACCTGTTTTGTTCATGCTTGTGCACTATCTATAGTGCATCACAGAGAGTGAGCTAGATTCACACCAGAAAGAAAGATGCACAGCAACCAGCGGCAACATCAGGCACTTCTTCCTCCACTGAAATCACCTCACAAACAGGCACTGCATCCAGAAAGGCCCATCACCAGCAGAATTCTGCCCATCCACACGAAGCACCGGTTTGTTTTCCCACCAAAGTGGTACCTATTTATCTACTTGCAAGTAACATGCTTTCAAACTTCTAGATTGGCCAAAGCTGAGGAGTATGTCAAGAGTTCACATCACTATGCAGTGCTGGGACTCGAACCATCAGAGCAGAAACCATATCCAGTATCATTAAGCCATTGAGCCACAGCACTTCCTGTTAATAATTTGACTAATTAGGGCATTCCACAAACATTTTGCAAATTAGTATTCTATTAATAAAACACATTGTAGGTTTGTAGTATCACAAAGAAATAGATAGAAAAGAATATTTGTAGCTCTGGGTTGAACTGTGGGGCCTTAATTCTCTTTGAGCTTGGTTATTTTCTTGCAAATGTTTTATTACCAAACTACGTAACATCGTCAGTGTTAATGGGAAGTAGAATTTGCTCTCATTTTCTATAGAAATACAATACTGCTTCATAGTGCTTTACAGCTCTCACTAAGTGGTTTACAGAGTCATTATATTGTCTCCAACAATCTGGGTCCTCATTTTACCAACCTCAGAAGAATGGAAGGCTAAGTCAACCTTGGGCCAGTAAAATTCAAACTCCTGGCAGTGAACAGTGCAATACTGCAGCTCCACGGCTCTAATATACTAATGACTTGCCTTGTCAATATTGATGGGAATGGTCTTGGTGTTTCCTTGATTAAGCTGTTGATTACTGTCTGTCAGAGTTGATGTCATTTAGCTATAATTTGGGTAGTCCTCAACCCACAATAGTTCATTTAGAGACAGTTCAAAATTACAACATGATTGAAAAAAGAGACATATGACTATTTTTCACATTTACAACTGTTGCAGCATTCCCATGGTAATATGATCAAAATTCAGATGCTTGACAACTGATTCATACTTACGATGGTTGCAATGTTCCAAGGTCATGTGATCACCTTTTGTGATTTTCTGTCAAGCAAAGTCAATGGAAAAGCAAGATTAACTTAACAAACATGTTACTAACTTAACTATAGTGATTCACTTAACAACTGTGGCAAAAAAGATTGTAAAATGAAGCAAAATTCACTTAACATATGTCTCACTTAGCAATATAAACTTTGGGGTCAATTGAGATTGTAAGTTGAGGGCTACCTGCAGGCTATCGGTGGTTTCTGTACAATTTTACCCATAATATTTAGGCTGCTTCATGAAAAATGTTATATTGGGTTGAGTGCTTGAGCACTCAACCCAATATAGCACAACCAAAACAAGCAGTTGAAAGGATAACACTGTCATAAATTGAAACATCTCAGAAACCATCAACAGACTATTACAACTATGTGGCATCACTATAGCACACAAATCAACTAAGTTCTCCAAAACATCCTAAGTAAAACAATAGACCCAGCAATCCCAGAAGAAAAAATCGGAGAGGTATACAACATCCAATTTAAGGGCAACAATAGTCAAACAGGCAGAAGACTAACAAAAGGCATTCATGAACACCAACAAGCAAGCAGAAGACATGATTTCATCCTTAATTTCACATGAACAGACTTTACCATAGTTAATTACCAACCTACATACAAAATTGGAAGACACTTGAAGATTCAAACGATTTCCTAATTTTAAAGGGACATAACAATAAAAAAGAGTTCATGTTTCAACTAACATGCAAATTAACTTACTACTTGGTATATCTGCATTTCATCCCTTCTCAGCCTATCCATTGTGAATTTTTTCTCCTTCATGCAATACCCATCACAATTACCGCAGATGAAACTCAAGTTTTCTCCATTGCTACCAGACTTTTCACTCTCCCACAAAGAAATTTCCCTATTTAGAAAAATGATGCAATGCTTACTGAAACAGGAAGGGTAGAAAGTAAATGGGCAAGATGATCAAGCGATAGAAGGTGGTAGTTTATCTTATAAAAGTCTAACAGCCAAGTGAAACTGAGGAAGAAGCATTTGAAATCATTCAAAAAGACTGTCTTGACAAACAGTATAAATGAGAATTGGAAATTCCTGTTGTACTTTCCAGTATTCTGCATCTTCCCCCAAGACCAGCATTAAATATACCTTAGTCAAGACTCTGTAATTCTTGCTTCTTGATCTTGTGGGAATCTTTGTGGGGCTTGATAATTACTATGTTTGCAAAGATGCTTCAACACAGGAAAATTAATTATTGAATTGAGTATATGATTAGCATGACAGCTAATATGACAGCTGTTAATCAAACATACAAAAATGTTTTGTTCATGATATATATTGACATCCTTGAACTTTAGATGTTTGTGAAAGATTAGTATAGTATATCTCCAATGAGAGTAATGAAAATGGCAAGATAGGCTTAAACAGAAATATATAGAATGGTATAATGGGAGGAGGAGGAGGAAGAAGAAGAAGAAGAAACAAATGTACATTCACAATCATGAAAATAAATGACAGAAGACAAAATGCAAATTGTGATGTCATAATACGAGCTCTATTCTTTCATACTTGCATGAAAGTGTCATATAAATGTATATAAGGGACAGAGTTTCCATCATAACATTGCAATGTGTGTTTTGTCACTTGCAGATTCTTGTATGTGAAAAAAGAATTCAAGAATGAAAATTATTACTCAAAGCCTAGTGGTTTACTAGGTAATTTCATTGACCTAAAGCTTTTAAATGCCATAGATATTACTAAAATAAGTATGATTTAAGGGCAATCAGGAATCCCAAACTTCTCTGCATTTTCTCTGCATCTACGGGCACAATGAATATTTTGAAACCATGTGGCAGTCAGATGGAATGGGACAATGTGACATGGTTAATGTGGCACAGCCAGCTCACCACCACCAGCTTGCCATTGCCAATTCACCTCTGCCAATTCACTGCTGCCAAGTTGCCACGGGACAGCTCCGCAGGGCTAACTCATCACAGGGACAATTCGCTGTGGGCAGTCAAAAGGAGAGCTAAGTGGGCAGGTGAGTGAACTGGTGAGCAGAGCGCAGAGTGGTATCAGTGGTCAGGAGCTTCCCATTTTCACACCCCTTGGTACCATCGCTGCCAAGATCAAGGCCAAAAAGACCAGGGTGAGCAATGGTACTGGGCAGGGTGGGTGGGGGAGGAGGAGGTAGTGGCAGGGAGTGTGAAAATGAGGCACCACTTGGCCACCACTGTTGCACCCACCCTGCCCACCACTACAGCCAATGTCCTCAGCCTCTTCAGCCTAGAACTTGGCACCAGTGGCAGGGGGTATGAAAATGGGAAGCCCCTCAGGTGCCACCACCACTCTGCATTTTGCCCACTCACTCATGCACCCAGCTGGGTCTCTCCGGATGACCGCAGCAAGTTATCCGCATGGAGAGTTGGCCCTGTGGAATTTTCCTGTAGTGACTTGGGGGTGAGTTGGTATAGGCGACTTGGGGGTGGTGAGCTGGCAGTGGTATGCTGGCCACGCCAAACTGGTTATGCCAACTTGTTGTAGACTCACTGCCAGAAGACATCTGGATGAAACTGTGCCTTCTTTTGGGTTTAATGGAAAAAGACTTATGGGCTGCAAATGTTGATGGTGTTACCAGAGATGGCTAAATTGAGTGCTTTGATTAAAGAAAAAGACACAATTGCTTTTGTTTCTACTTGGAAATCACTTCTGGCCTTTATGCTTGAGATGTGGGGTGGGGGGGGATGAAACTTTTGATTTTGGGTTTCACTGATTAGATAGGCTTGTTGTTATAGAAATGGCTAGTTTGTGCTACTATGTAAAAATAAAAAGTTTATGTTTGATGCTATTACTCATTTACTGTATCAAAGGGAGTTGGAGGTCAATACCTTTTCTTTCTTTTTTCCCTTTTCCCTACACCATTCTCTCTCAATACTTTCTTTTGTATTTTATATTGTAAACTAATTTTAAAAAATTATGAAATTGTGCTTTGCCACCCATTTCTGGATTTCTATAATGCTCATTATAAATATCAAATTATCTTTTTTAATCTGGATATACAAAATCGCAGTATAGTAGCCACTGACGATTTTTCTTTTCTAAAAATGGCTATGGGAATTCGGTGAAATTCAAGTATAATTAAAGAGGAAATAAAGATGATCCTGCAGGCTGTTGCAGACAAAGCCACAAAGATTGCAATTGCCATCTTGACTGATTTTAATGCCACGACCACCCCATTTTGAGATATCCATTCTGAAAAAAGAATCATGTAGATTTTAAACTAAAAGTAATAAAAGGAATCTTTCCAACTGTAAAAATTTCATGTGGAGAAAAATGGGATTGAAAGTTACATCTGTGACCTTAAATCAAAGCATGTTCATTTCAATATAGTGAAGAAAAAAAAGTGCCTAGCCTGTTTGTTGCTTCTTCTTTATTTGCTCTAACCTTAACCCTCATTTGCAAAATTAAGAAGATCAGAGGAGAAGTAATTATAGATTAAGACCAATATTATGAAACAATGTGCTTCTGGTCATAAGGGTTTGGCATGCAAGCTTTTAGTAAGTTTTAGATCCTAAACTTTCCCTGAAGGCAACAATTATTTTGCTGCAGCTATTAGATGCACTATGATCCATTACTTTTGCATATAGTATAAGGCAGTGCTGGTGAACCTATGCCATGCATGCCAGAGGTGGCACGCAGCGCCCTCTCTGTGGGCACGCAAGCCGTCACCCCAGTTCAGCTCTGCCACACACAAGTGCGCGCCTCCCATTGGCCAGCTGGTCTTCGGGTGTCTGCCATGCACACGTGGGGCGGGTTGCATGCAGCTGTGCACGTATGCAAGGGGCCGCATGCGCATGCACAGTGGGAGGGGCACATGTGGGATGCATGGATGCATGTGTGGAGGCCACACACACATTGCATTTGGGGGGTTCGGGCGCGTGTGCTTTGGGCATTCGGTCCAGAAAAGATTAGCCATCACTGGTATAAGACATACTATAAGGATTTCGAATTGGCAGGCCACAGGCCAGAATCATCACATGCAGACCACGCCTACCCTAACTCCACAAATGAGAAAAACGTAGCAAAATGTTATGTGATGGCAATGTGATGCCACGAGTTTGATACATGTGCTATAGAGGTTAGGAATTTTTTTCTATTTTTCACTATGTGCCCCCCAGATACTGTATTTCATTCAATATAGAATGAGTTGCCAGCATCTTTCTACTTTGTTTTATTGCATAGAAGTGTAATGACTTCTCAACACTTGAGCAATGCAACCCTTTCTGAATATGAGTAAAGCAAGATTTATTTGTAATAAAATATGAATTAAAGAATATATTTATATGTGTTTGATTTTTTAAAATAAAACACTTTGTAAATCAGTTCCCATCAGAATAGGCAGCATTTGTATTTCTAGTAATTGGCTAATATATAGAACTATCCTTTGACTCCTAAGCTACCATCCTCTTTTTTATTGTTGTGTATGTGGGTATGTCCTTGGAATAGAGGAGGGAAGAGATGCTGCCTAGGGAACAACCAGATAAATTGGGAAAGCCCACAGCTACATAATGGGAAGAGAAAGAGATTCGACTAATTTCTCAGGCTGTAAAAAGAGATGGTGAGAGATTTGTATTTTTAGATTTGCAAAATTCTGTTAATGTATTCTTAAGCTTACCAATCTGCCTGGGAAGGCTGACATAGTCTTGCCAATTTGAAAGTACAATTCTCCCATTGTTTCTTTTTTACAGCTTGATTGAATAGGAAAGATCTTTCTGAGTTTCTTTCTTTGCCTATCACGCTTTATCCAAAGATTGTCTAGGCAGCATCTCTCCCTCTCCCCTCTGTCTTCCAAGTCACTCACATATACCAGTGATGGTGAACCTATGGCATGCATGCTAGAAGTGGCACTCAGAACGATCTCTCCAGACATGCCAGCTGTCACACATTGCTCTTCCGGGTTCCAGCACATACAAGCACACTGGCCAGCTGGTCTTCACGTGAAGGCCGGACACCAGAAGACCAGCTCCCTGGTGCACATACGTACATGCCAGGAAACATACATGCAAAGAGCAGCTGGTTGGCATGCATGCGTGCACCAGAAACCGGAATACCAGGTGTGCATGGCAGAAACCGGAAGCTCAGCTTCCCAGCATGCACATGCATGCCAGGGAACTGCTCTTCTGATTTCCAGTGCTCCCATGCATGCATGCCAGGAATCTGCTTTTCCGGTTTCTGATGCTCCCATGCGTGTGCACCCTCCTGTTTCAGCACTGGGCCAAAAAGGTTCACCAACACTGACATACACCATCTCAGAACCAGAAGGAACTTTTTATTAATTATTTACAGGATCTCTAAACAAACAAGTTTGAATGTTCCCTTACTATAAACCAATGAAGAGCCATTTTAAACAACATGAAATTAGCTTGTTGTCATGTTTGTATTACACAGCTCAGTGACTGCTTAATAAGGTTTGGTAATAACAACCTTGCAATCTGATATACAACCCAGGAGTTGGAACATTAACTCATATAGTTTGTCCTTATGCTGGTATTATATCTGAGGTTAATTAGTGTATCTTTAGGTCCACTGCTGTGCATTAAGGACTCCTGTGTTTTCCTTACTTATATTTGAAATTTACTAAGATATCAAGAATTGTGGATTTTTCAGGCTTTTGGATAGATAAAAGAATGATTAAATGCAGTAGTAATTGTTGATACATGTTATTTACAACATCTGAATTACTGGAGGATTAGTTTTTTTATTTGTTTGGACAAAAGAAAGGAAAATATAAAAATATAGTTAAAATTTTAGATTTTTGTCCTTTTATTATTATCTTTAATTTTGAAGCTATGTTAGTCCATTAATATTGTTCCATGAATTATTAATTGATTAATTTAACCTTAGAAATGTAAATAATGTCAGTGGCACTATAAATTAAGTTACTATTCAGATGTTCAGTTTCTCTCCAATCTACTACTCACTATTTCAAAGCTAATCATGCAAATTCCAGTCTACTATTAAAGCCTTTTTATAGTCTGAATTAATGCATAATACTAAGTCATAATGTAGTTTATATGGTTTGATTCAATGCAATGTTTGAAACCATTATTTATGATTTGGCATTAAGTATGACTCCAGATAAAAATGGATAAAATCATTTATGGTAGATTTCAAGAATTCAGCCAAGGAAACTCACACACGATATGAGGTTTGTAAGGCCTATGGTTCTTGGCCTAACAAAGAATATGAGAAGATTTGTGCTTCTATATACAGTATAGTATATATAATATAATATAATATAATATAATATAATATAATATAATATAATATAATATAATATAATAATAGTATATTCTATATACAGTATATACATAGGATATGGCGGCTCAGGGGTTAGGACGTTGAACTTGTCGATCGAAAGGTCGGCAGCTCAGAGGTTAGAATCCCTAGTGCTGCCGTGTAATGGGGTGAGCTCCCACTACTTGTCCCAGCTTCTGCCAACCTAGCAGTTTCGAAAGCACGTAAAAATGCAAGTAGAAAAAATAGGGACCATCTTTGGTGGGGAAGGTAACAGCGTTCCGTGTGCCTTGGTGTTGAGTCATGCCAGCCACATGACCACAGAGACGTCTTCGGACAGCTCTGCCTCTTCGGCTTTGAAACGGAGATGAGCACCGCCCCCTAGAGTCAGCAACAACTAGCACGTATATGCGAGGGGAACCTTTATCTTTACCTTTATACAGTACCCACCACTCCAAAACTGGGTTTCAGCAGGTTCTGACCAGTTCTGGAGAACCGGTAGCGGAAATTTTGAGTAGTTTGGAGAACCAGTAAATACCACCTCTGACTGGCCTCACCTCCATCTATTCTCTGCCTCCTGAGTCCCACCTGATCAGGAGGAAATGGGAATTTTGTATGCAGTAACCCTCCCCTGGAGTGGGGTGGGAATGAAGATTTTATAGTATCCTTCTCCTGCCATGCCCACTATGCCATGTCCATCAAGCCACACCCACAGAACTGATAGTAAAAAAATTTGAAACCCACCATTGCATCACTCAGAGTGGAGGACAATGATACACTACATTTTGATCTAAATAATCTGCTATATCATTGTTTATTGATTGTTCCTACAAATTCAGTTCCAGTACTTCGGCTATTTTAATGCAATATAGCTACATTTCATCGATTCAGCTTCCATAAATTAAATGGAACAATGATAAAAATAAAAATAAAAGGGCTAGTTCTGTGACAAAGGAGTTGTGGCTGTGACATGCATGAAGTACTTCATTTTGAATACTTGTAGACAAAAAATCAGTGCTTTGGGGCAGGATGGGCATCCTTTGTTGAACAATTCAAGATATATATCATCTTTTCTTCTTTTTTCCTCTTAAATTTTCTGGAAATTTAATGCATCTCCAATATCAAACCTCAATGACTTTTCAAGTAATCATAAAATATAATATTATTAAAGCCTAACGGGATTCCTGTGATGTTAAAAGGTATAGTGAAGAGAGGATTTTTCCTGGTGTTCATAGTGCTCCAGGAACAAAAATAGAAATAGTAGTTCTAATTATTATTATAATTGTTTTAATCCACATCTTCAGTGGACTCCAGTGGTATATAACACTAAGAAAGTCCTATAAAAACAGCTAAAATCATTAAATCAAACAGGCAGTCTATACTAAAATGATCTAATAAACAATAAAATAAACAACAGAATAGGTTGGGGGCTTTAAACAAACAAGAGCATCAACATAAAGGTTTTAATTTTTCTGGAATCCCATTATCTCATGGAGGGGATGCTGTTCCAGAGAATGAGGGTAGAGGGCATAAAAGAGAAGACACACTTCCTAGGATGACAGCATTTAATGGAGGGGACCTGGAGTGAACCCATTTTGCTGGAGCGTATGGGTAGGCAGAAAAGAATTGAAGGCACGTGTTCATCTATATATAAAGAGGGCACAAAAAAACCTTCTCTTTCTGGTATTACCAATCTCACATCCCATGGTAAGAACACCCCAGTATGAACCCTAGGTGTTGATCTTAATTAATGAAGAATGACGTGTCCTGATTGTTAAGAATGGGAACAATCTTAACTTGAAATGTTTCTTTGCACACATGGAGAGAGAAATCCCCCTATATAGAGCAATGTGAAAAACATTCCATGTGTTTATCCAGGTTCCATCCTTGCCTTACTACTATCAAATTTGGCATAGTTCTTCTTTGAGCAACGTCCACAAGACCTTGCTATTTTCATTACAATTTTTTTTATTTAATTACATTTATATCCCGCCCTTCTCCGAAGACTCAGGGCGGCTTACAGTGTATAAGGCAATGATTAGAATAGAATAGAATAGAATAGAATAGAATAGAATAGAATAGAATAGAATAGAATAGAATAGAATAGAATAGAAATTTTATTGTCATTTTAAATCCACACTAATCAGCATATATTAAAATGAAATTTCATTGCATTCAAAATATAACCATTATGCATATACTGTATCCACATGCATATATATGACATAAAGAAACATCACAATCTAGTTCGAATGAATGGCGAAAAAAAGAATCCTGCGAGTATACAAGATGGATGGCATAAGGAACAAAGCTGTTACAGAATCTGGTAGTCCTGCTCTAAATACTTCAAAACTTCCTCCAAGAGGAGAGCAACAGAAACAGGCTGTGAAGTGGGTATGCGGCAGTAGTGGGTTTCAATTTAGTTTGCTACCATGCTGGTGGGTGGAGCTTCCTGCTGCTGCTGCTACCAGTTTGCCCGAATCAGTAGCAACCTACCACTGGTGTGTGGGAGTCCCTAACAATGCTTCAAGCACATAGCTCTTATAAGCAGTATCCTGAATAATGGGAAGCGAGCTTCCTATAATCTTCTCAGCTGTCCTTACCACTCTCTGTATGGACCTTCTATCTGAGACACTGCTACCACTGAACCAAACAGTGATGCAGTTTGTTAAAACACTCTCAATCGTGCCTCTGTAAAAAGTAGCCAGGACAGAAGGAAAAAAACATGCTCTCCTCATATGACGAAGGAAATGCAAATGCTGGTTTGCACGCTTCACTAAAGATAATGTATGAAGACACCAAGTCAGTTATCTGCACCCCCAGATACTTAATACTATTGATCAGCTCCACAGCTGCAGCCTTGATACAAAGTGGAGTATAACTGTACCGGCTCTTTCTAATGAAAGGAGCATTGATGTGACACCCCACCACATGCTCTACCCTGTTTGTGCTTTTATGCGACATCATGACACATGTACAGTACATAAGGTGCTTCTTTTTGCATTTTTCCTCCCTTTAACCCCCCACCCCACCAAGAATGTTATTTCATCTTTTCTTGTGCTATTTCACTTGTTCAAAGCAATAGTGGGGCAAATGGGATTGCAATGAAGAAGAAGAATCACATAGAGTTATCCCTAAGTCTTTCATGCTCCGTATGGTCTGCTATACATTTTGTTTGGTAGACTCAAAAGAAGACAACGAACAGAGGTGACATCTTTAAAAGCCAATATTGTACAAACATTAATAAGTATGCTCTTTATTTTTCAGTTACAGAAATTATCTAGCAAAAGTGCAATACATATAAGAATGCAAAAATTTCCAGATACAACGTATCAATAAAATCCCTGCTATAAAGTGTGTATAAGCTGGAACAAGTAAAACTGAGTCTTTGAAGGAAATATCTTATCTGTGCTGCTGGCAATAATTTTGTCCAAATGGCAATGTTGACCATTATCTTTATACATTGTCTAGAGTTACTTAAAATTGTCTGACTAAAATAGAGTTGTTTGATTAAAAGCCTCAGGCTATATAGATGTCTGGGGTCTTAATAGCCACAGAAAATTAGAGCTTTTGATCTTTGAAAGAGCAGCACAGCCTCAAAGACAGTTTTTTTAGATCTGAAGCTTTTCTCACACAACACTGACCTCTTATGGCTCAAAGGGACTAAAAATCTTTTATCTCAGCAAAACAGATCCACGGCATCACATCTGAGAGAAGAAATTTTGAAAGTCTCAAATAAAATTGGATTAAAAAAGAAAGAAACAAAAGTAAAATTGTAAAATGCCTATAAAATTAAGCAAGTAATTTCAGCTCTCCTAATGAAATCCCATTTGCTCTGCTTTGGGTGAATAATACTTATAATAATAATAATATTTGGGTGAAAAATGTGGGTTAGACAGCACCACCACCAGATGGATCCGTAACTGGCTGACCAACCGCACTCAACGTGTAGTCCTCAACGGAACTACATCCACATGGAGGGAAGTATGCAGTGGAGTACCCCAAGGCTCTGTTTTAGGCCCAGTACTCTTCAACATCTTCATCAATGACTTGGACGAGGGGATAGATGGGGAACTCATCAAATTTGCAGATGACACCAAGCTGGCAGGAATAGCCAACACTCCAGAAGATAGGCTCAAATTACAGAAAGATCTTGACAGACTTGAACATTGGGCGCTATCTAACAAAATGAAATTCAACAGTGAAAAAAGTAAGGTTCTACATTTAGGCAAAAAAAACAAAATGCACAGGTACCGTATATGTGGTACCTTGCTCAATAGTAGTACCTGTGAGAGGGATCTTGGAGTCCTAGTGGACAACCATTTAGATATGAGCCAGCAGCTGCCAAAAAGGCCAACACAATTCTGGGCTGTATAAACAGAGGGATAGAATCAAGATCACGTGAAGTGTTAGTGCCACTTTATAATGCCTTGGTAAGGCCACACTTGGAATACTGCATTCAGTTTTGGTCGCCATGATGTAAAAAAGATGCTGAGACTCTAGAAAGAGTGCAGAGAAGAGCAACAAAGATGATTAGGGGACTGGAGGCTAAAACATATGAAGAACAATTGCAGGAACTGGGTATGTCTAGTTTAATGAAAAGAAGGACTAGGGGAGACATGATAGCAGTGTTCCAATATCTCAGGGGCTGCCACAGAGAAGTGGGAGTTGGGCTGTTCTCCAAAGCACCTGAGGGTAGAACAAGAAGCAATGGGTGGAAACTGATCAAGGAAAGAAGCAACTTAGAACTAAGGAGAAATTTCCTGACAGTTAGAACAATTAATAAGTGGAACGACTTGCCTGCAGAAGTTGTGAATGCTCCAACACTGGAAATTTTTAAGAAAATGTTGGATAACCATCTGTCTGAGATGATGTAGGGTTTCCTGCCTGGGCAGGGGGTTGGACTAGAAGGCCTCCAAGGTCCCTTCCAACTCTGTTGTTATTATTATTATTATTATTATTATTATAATACTGTGAGTTTAGGGGGGAACCACTGATTAAGGGTTCAGTAAGTCTTGAAAATTGTCTTCAAGTATTGAAGTGCCTGCATCAAATAGGCCTTTGATACATTTCTCAGTTGCATTGGACACTTAAAATTAGAACTAAGAAATAGAAACTACAGGAAAGTGGACCCTCTATAGAGGAACTCTATGATATATAGCCTGGATAGCTGAAGACCAATTGTTTCTGTCTGCCCAATACATTCAGCAAACTGAATGCACTCCAGGTCATCTCCATTAAACACTGCCCTCTTGTGGAACCTAGGAAGCATGGCTTTTCCCTCACTAATCACTTCATTTTTGAGTTGACAAGGGATCTATTTTAAAATCAGGATTTGGGGATCTTTCAATACTTGATCTATGGTAAAGTATGTTTTATCTTTATCTGAGCTTCAGTACAATAGAACAGGTACTACAATGCCTAGGAAATCAATTAGCTAACAATCAGGTTTTGACAAAGAAACAGGCTCCACTATAGTCATAAGTCAAGCGCTACCTGTAGTCTACGCCAGTAGAATTTTTATAGAAGTCTCACTATAAATTTTATAATGGCAAAATTAGAGATAATATCTTTTTAACGTAGAAACATGGGTGGGTCACAGTGCATCTATACCTTAGTTCTGAAATTCATATTTCATTTATTAATTGATAGATTCATATAATATATATTTAAACCCATCTTTGGAACACATATTTTTGCACAATCTGCTGTAGTCACTGCCTCCTCAGAACAACAGGCATAATTGTTAAATATCATGTTCACTTAATTATCAGAGTTAATTCAATGAACTCAGGAAATGACAACAAAATGGAGCAGCGGCTGCAGCCGGGTTGAGCTACTGTCTCATGGCGGAGAGAAAATCGTGCATCTCCCTGAACAACCAATGGTCCATGTCATAATAGGCTCCAGGAGGAGCAGGGGATGCAGTCTCCCCCATTGTGAAGTACGCTAAATTTAAGTGCGCTGCGCAAGGCGCTGCAAAAGCAGTGAGCAGGCCATGGGGGCAGCAAGAGCACCAGTGTCAGCGACAGCCAGGCACAACCAATGTCTCGGGGCAGAGAGAAAGTCTCCCTGAATGACCGAGGTGCACGCAGCACCAACAATGGCCAGAAGAAGAGGCAAGTACAGGGCTCCTTTGCTCCTGCTATGGAATATGAAGCGAGTCTCCATTCGCCACCACCGCCCTTACCTTCTCAGGAGAGGAATGACTGGGAGGGGAGGGCTATGTGCAGGGCCAGCCAACGGTGGCGTCAGGAAGCCCCAGCAGGGGGACAAAAGAGTTTCATTTATCTGGGAACTTGAAATGACTTGATTTAAATCATATGGTAAAAAGCATCCAAAGGAGAAAGAACAATATCAGCAAAACAAAAAATCCAACCCTTGCCTGTTTTTTGGAAATGGTTCAAGAGGGAACACACACGAGAGAGAGAGAGAGAGAAAGAGAGAGGGGGGGGAGAGAGATGAGAGAGAGATGAGAGAGGGAGAGAGGGAGAGAGATGAGAGAGAGAGATGAGAGAGAGAGAGAGAGAGACCCGTTTCCCACAGAAAAGACAGCTGTGGCTGGGGGATCATGTGACTGGATGGGAATGAGTGTCACTGAGTTGGCCATGGCCATTCAGATTTTGTGGCTCCTGGTGGTTTCTTTTCTGGGGGAAACAGATCCAAATGGCTCTTTGAGTGTTGCAGACCCCTGGCCTAGAGGCTGTTAGGGGCTGGATGGGGAGCAACAGGTTGAAACTAAACCCTTGCAAGACCGAGTGGCTTAGGGTTTGGGATTCATTGGCTCAGGGAGAATTGCCACCTTTGCTCTTGGATGGGGTGGCACTACCTCAAACAGACCCTATGCATGATTTAGGGCTTTCATGGACTCACGACTCCTGCTTGAAGAGCAAGTGGAGGTCATGGCCTTTGCACAACTGAAGGTTATGTGCCAGTTACGCCCTTTCCTGGACCAACAGTCCCTACTCACAGTCATTCATGTCCTAGTCACTTCCCGTCTTGACTATTGCAACACTCTCTATATAGGGCTGCCCTTGAAGAGCATCAGGAAACTCCAGTTAGTGCAAAATGCAGTGGCCCGCATGGTTTTGTGAAGACCCTGGTGTCACATGTATCACCTCTCCTGCGGGAGCTGCATCGGTTGCCAATTTGCTTCTAGGTGCAATTCAATGTGCTGGTTGTCACCTTTAAAGCCCTTCATGGCTTGGGACCAGGTCATCTGAAGGACCGTCTCTTGCCGGTCACATCTACCTGACCCATCAAAGCAGGAAGTCAGGGAATGTTGTGGGTGCCACCCCCAAGGGAGATACAGCTGGTGGAACCCAGAAGAAGGGCCTTTTCCAAGGGCTCCCTCCCTTCACCAAGCTGGGAAAAATAATTTTCCTTAGATTTCATGTTCTTATGGCTTTGCCATTATCTGAATAAAATACTTTGGCTTCTCTGCCAGTGAGTCAGCCTCTTCCAGATCTCTGGAGATCTTCAAAAAGTAAGTAATCCATGGGAAATGGGGTGGGGAGGAGAAATTGGAATCTGAGATGCTAGCAAAGCAGGCCCAGTCTGTAGAGACCCAGCAGGGCAGGATGGGGGGAAGCAATTGTGGGGACCTCAGGGGAGCATGAGGTATCTCAGTGGATTGGGGGAGGCCTTGGATGGTCTGCTCTAGCACTAGGCTCTGAATGCTCTTCCCCAGCCTGAGATACCTCATGTGCATTTAAAGACGAGCGCATTCGATTAACAAATGCATCGGGAAAGCATGGAGTGAACAAGTTCATTTAATGTGATTCAATTGAACGAATCCACAGATTACAAATGTAATTGGCAGGCTCTATTACATTTGTAACTGGAGGATTACCTGTATAATGAGAGAGAGAGAGGGTCTCAAGGAAGTCCATCCTTAGCACCACACGAGTCCTGTGTCTAGCCCACCCTGCCACAGCCATATGACCACCTAGTCTCCCCTACCCAGCCTGTCATTAGGGCAGAGAACTGGTTGTTAAATTATTTGAATCCCACCACTGCAATGGTGGGTTGCTACCAGTTCACCCTGCATCCGGCGAACTAGTAGCGGCGGGGGCAGGAGGCTCTGCCATTCACCTGTGCATGTGAAGAAGCTTCTGCTCATGCACAGAAGCATTGTGTGCACGTGCGAGCGCACGCACACCCACAAGCAAACCAGTAGTGGCTGAAATTGAAACCTACTAATGAACGACTGCATAGATTTAAATTAAACTGAATAAATTTAATCTATGTTTTTATCTAGTGCAGGGGAAAAGCCTCATGTGATCAACTTTTGAGGAAGTCTTTCATTTTTAGGAAAAGAAAATTCTAGTAGCTGTGGTTTTTAAGCTTTAAAGCACCTCAAAGACCATCTTTAAAACTCTTTTTCTAGGTAGCTCTACCACATGGGTGACTATAAGACAAATACCCATTAATACCCATTGCATAGAGGACTACAAATAACAAGCTAGGAACATGAAATGAATGCTTTTTTCCCCAGAAGCCTTTTAATACTGAAAAACCTGTGTTTTTAAATCCATTAAAGCATCTTGGATACTGGGGGATTTTTAATTTTTCTTAAAATTAAAGTGTTGATGTTATCCTTTGCTGAATGTTTGCAGTGGCTGTGTTTTAATGATGATGGTAACTGCTGTCATCGTTCCTAACCAAAGATTTTCTATTTTTGCCAGGATAGATATTTTGCAAATAAATACATGAATAAATAAATGATAATATTCTCTGAAACTTAACATTGCCAGCAAGAGGGATCCAATCCTGAACATGATCCATGGAGGGCGGGGAAGGCTATAAACTTTTTTGCCTTTTTTTGCATCTGCACTGGAGTATGAATAAATGAATGAATGGATGCATTTGGCAAATAAAAATGTGACAGGACAGGAATGAAGCAAGGAAATTAAAGCTTTGCTTTCTTCTTACAAGTTCTAAATTCAGATTGCAATTTTACTTTACAAGGAAACTCTTAAAAGGCATGATATTTAATCTGAAGCTTGTTTTCCCCCTTGTTCCAGGAACTGCCATCAATATAAACCACATCTGGTTGATGAGATTATTATTATTATTATTATTTTATTATTATTTATCATATTTATATACCGCCCTATCTCCCTAAGGACTCAGGGCGGTTTACAGGCAGTTAAAACACATATAAATACAGATTAAAACGACAATTAAAAAAACTTATTCTAAAGCCCAAATCATTAAAACAGTATAAATAATAAAAAACCCCTTAAAACCAATTACTTTAAAAAACCTAATCCAGTCCCGCAGATGAATAAGTATGTTTTAAGCTCATGACGAAAGGTTCGGAGATCCGGAAGTTGACGTAGTCCTGGAGGAGTTCGTTCCAGAGGGTGGGAGCCCCACAGAGAAGGCCCTTCCTGGTGTCGCCAGACGGCACTGCCTAGCTGACGGCACCCTGAGGAGTCCCTCTCTGTGAGAGCGCATGGGTCGGTGAGAGGTATTTGGTAGCAGTAGGCGGTCCCGTAAATAACCCGGCCCTATGCCATGGAGCGCTTTAAAGATTGTCACCAACACCTTGAAGCGCACCCGGAAGGCCACAGGTAGCCAGTGCAGTCTGCGCAGGAGAGGTGTCACACGGGAGCCACGAGGGGCTCTCTCTATCACCCGCGCAGCCGCATTCTGACTAACTGAAGCCTCCGGATGCCCCTCAAGGGAGCCCCATGTAGAGAGCATTGCAGTAATCCAGGTGAGACGTCACGAGGCGTGAGTGACCGTGCATAAGGCATCCCGGTCTAGAAAGGCGCAACTGGCGCACCAGGCGAACCTGGTGGAAAGCTCTCCGGAGACGGCCAAATGGTCTTCAAAAGACAGCCGCTCATCCAGGAGAACGCCCAGATTGCGCACCCTCTCCATCGGGGCCAATGACTCGCCCCAACAGTCAGCCGAGGACTCAGCTGACTGTACCGGGATGCCGCATCCACAGCCACTCTGTCTTGGAAGGATTGAGCTTGAGCCTGTTTCTCCCCATCCAGACCCGTCGGCTTCCAAACACCGGGACAGCACTTCGATAGCTTCATTGGGGTGGCCCGTGTGAAAAGTACAGCTGGGTGTCATCAGCGACAGCTGGTACCTCACACCGAAGCCACTGATGATCTCACCCAGCGGCTTTATGTAGATGTTGAACAGAAGGGGCGAGAGAATCGACCCCTGCGGCACCCCACAAGTGGGGCGCCCCCGGGGCGGCCTCTGCCCCCCGTCAACCCCGTCTGCGACCGGTCGGAGAGATAGGAGGAGAACCACCGATAAACGGTGCCTCCCACTCCCAATCCTCTAACCGCGCAGCAGGATACCATGGTCGATGGTATCGAAAGCCGCTGAGAGGTCTAATAGGACCAGGACAGAGGAACAACCCCTATCCCTGGCCCTCCAGAGATCATCCATCAACGCGACCAAAGCCGTCTCCGTGCTGTAACCGGGCCGGAAACCGGACTGGAACGGGTCCAGATAGACAGCTTCATCCAGGTGCAGGGGAAACTGATATGCCACCATACTCTCTACAACCTTCGCCAAGCGGGTTGGAGACCGGACGATAATTACCTAAAACAGCCGGGTCCAGGAGGCTTCTTGAGGAGGGCCTCACCACCGCCTCTTTCAAGGCGGCCGGAAAGACTCCTCCAACAAGGAGGCACTCAGAATCGCCTGAGCCAGCCTCGTGTCACCTCCTGAGTGGCCAGCACCAACCAGGAGGCACGGGTCCAGTAAACACGTGGTGGCATTCAGCCTACCCAGCAACCTGTCCATGTCCTCGGAGCCACAGGGTCAAACTCATCCCAGAAAATATCACCAAGACCACCCTCAGACGCCTCATCTGAATCGCCGCAAGTTTGGTCTAAACCGTCTCGAAGCTGAACGATTTTATCGTATAGATAACCGTTAAACTCCTCAGCACGTCCCTGCAACGGGTCATCCCGCTCCCCCTGGTGAAGGAGGGAACGGGTCACCCGAAACAGGGCGGCTGGGCGGTTATCTGCCGACGCAATGAGGGAGGAGGCGAGCCGACGCCTCGCTTCCCTCAGTGCCACTAGGTAGGTCCTAGTATAGGACCTAACTAGTGTCCGATCAGCCTCTAAACGGCTAGACCTCCAGGAGCTCTCTAGGCGTCTTCTCCGGCGTTTCATCCCCCTCAGCTCCTCGGAGAACCAAGGAGCCGGTTGGGATCTGCGCCGGGTCAGAGGCCGCAGAGGCACGACACGGTCTAAAGCCCCAGCCGCAGCCCGTTGCCAGGCTGCGGCTAGTTCCTCTGCCGTGCCGTGAGCCAGACCCTCAGGAAGTGGCCCAAGCTCCGTCCGGAACCTCTCCGGGTCCATCAGGCGCCTGGGACGGAACCAACGTTGTGGTTCCGTCTCCCTGCGGTGGTGAGTGGCGGTCAGAAAGTCCAGGCGAAGGAGAGAGTGATCTGACCATGACAAAGGTTCTATGACTACATCTCTCAAATCCAGATCCTTCAACCACTGACCAGAGATAAAAATAAGGTCCAGAGTGCCACCCCCGATGTGAGTGGGGCCATCCACTACTTGAGTCAGGTCCAAGGCCGTCATGGAAGCCATGAACTCCCGAGCCACTGTCGATGACGCGCCGGCAGATGGCAAGTTAAAGTCCCCCATGACTAAAAGTCTGGGGGTCTCCACTGCCACCCCGGCAAGCACCTCCAGGAGCTCAGGCAGGGCAGCTGTCACGCAGCAAGGAGCCAGGTACGTGACCAGCAAGCCCATCTGACACCTATGACCCCATCTCACAAAGAGGGATTCACACCCAGCAATCTGAGGTACAGTGGTCTCCCTCGGCTCTAGACTCTCTTTAATAACAACCGCAACCCCCCCACCCCTACCCTGGGCCCTCGGCTGATGGAATGCATGGAAACCCGGTGGGCACATTTCGACCAGGGGAACGCCCCCTTCAGTGCCCAACCAGGTCTCCGTAACACCTATAAGATCCGCGGCGCCCCCCTGAATAAGATCATATATTAGGGGGGCCTTATTGGCCACGGAGATATGTGGCAGGACCTACAGTGATGTGTGTTTTCAGGTTTATAGCTTGTTTTCATCTGTTCGGATTTTTTTCCAATGATTTTGCTCTGCTTAAGTTATTGATGGGCTGTGAGTTTGATATTAGGGATTCTTATCTATCAGTTTTTTATTTCTTTTAGCACCTTTTTGATTCATGTAGATATTTATTTTGTAATATGGAAAAGTATATTTTTAAATGTAGTAAATCAAAAGTGTTTTATCCTGCCTTTTAAATAGATTCCCCAGCTCAGAGACAATTCTGATGAATACACTGAAGAATATGGGTGGCAGCAAGGGACTTTATAACTATTCTCAATAATCCTGAAGTTTTACAACACTACCAAGAAATAATAGCTAGGAAAAATGCATAAAGAATTTAATTTTAAAAAATAAAATAAAAAACAGTTAATTGGCCAAGAGACAAAATTGATTCGTGCTACACTTACATTTTCAAACAAAGTTATTATTTTAAAAAGTCATAACACTGTGTGCAAGTTTTGAGGAGAGCGAAAGTGTGGGAGCTGAAACTTTATTATACCTGTATTTTGGAGGAGGGCAGAATGTTTTGCTGTATAGAAAAACTGAAGGGGGATTTTAAAAAGTTATCAGATATGGTTTCCTCTTTCCTTAGATTGAGAGAGAGTCACTGGCCCAAGGTAACCTAGCAGGCTTCACTCCTAAGGGAGGACAGTAACTTTGGTCTCCCAGTTTCTGGCATGGTGTCTTAAACATCACTCTAAACTCTCACCCATGTATTTTGGACATACATACCGCATTTTTCGGAGTATAAGATGAACCTTAGTTTTTGGGGAGGAAAATAAAAAAAAGTTGATTGGCAGGTGGATTGGCCTTCTGGAATACCCCCAATCAGATGTTCCAGAGGTGAATTTTAGCAATTTTTAGCAGAGGTTCCTTGGTTGTGAGCTCTGTGCCTTGTTTTTTTTTTTTGCTTTTTTTTCTGCTTCTGAAAGCCTCCGAAACAGAGCTTCAAAAAAAAAGTCTCTGAAGCTCTGTTTGGGAGCTTCTTTTCTGAAGCTCCATTTGGGGCTTTTTTTCTAAGCTCCATTTCTGATACTTTTTTCAGCCTCTGAAACCTCAGTTTGAGAAGCTGGGCGTGGCTACATTTGGAGTATAAGACGCACCCAGATTTTCACCCTCTTTTTGGGGGGGAAAATGTGCATCTTATACTCCAAAAAATATAGTAAATGTTATTTTTAAAATGACATCTTAAGACTAGCCTAAAAGAAAAGCAAGATTTTTTTTAGTAACTGTGCCTTTATTGGGGATCCTGTTAGTCACTCTTGAATATAGTATCTATCTGACCTTTCTATAAAAACAGAGTATAAAGCCATAAAAGGCAGTTCTCCTTCCTCCTCTTAATTGTTAAAAATATAAGCCAAAGTCCAGATGATTAATTAAAGACGTGATGAGCAGCCTGAGAAGAAATAGATTCAGATGTATTTTGAAAACGGGCAGGCTATTAGCAAACTGATCCTTGTAGCTTAGAGATGCATAACTGTGCTTTGAAAAGTGCCTCATTGTACTAGCATTACATGATGCTTCACATCAACCACCGTGTGAAAAAGAGGTCAGTTTGCTACACGTTTGTAAATGATGCAGATTTTACTGTAAGGCCTTCCTTCCTATCCCAGCTTACATCACAACAAAAGTGTTCACAATGAACATAACCCCCTTGCAAACGACCCACAATACAGAATGGGGAATTGTAACTCAAAGGTAGATCAGAGAAAATTCTCATTTGGCCTTCCACAAATATCAGTGATATATACTCTTCCAGTCCCATGGATCTAGCCCAGGCTGCACAATGGTACAGGGGAAAGAGACACAAGATAAATCATTGCAGGCCACAAAAGAATAGTTGTTTGGTAGCTAGTGATCTAATAGCAGAGGCAGGTGTAGCTGATCGAGTCAGGGAGATTTTGGAAGCCGTTGACAGTGTTTTGGGAAAGTGGCAATAAATTCTTCTTAGCAGTGGCAATTAATTTTTCAGAAAAAGTTTGGCAGCTGCATGCAGCTCATGGGCCATATGTTGTGCAGATCTGCTCCAGGTCATAGTTATTTTCTGCCTACATTGTTCTTCACACTTAGAATATGAAGTTGACATCCTCTTCCCATTGACCATATTTACCATATTTGCATAAAGGCGCAGAAAATTAGCTAGTGTTTTCAAGAAGTAAAACAGCACTTTTCAAGCAGTTTTTCATATTTGTTTTATTATTTTATTTATATCTCACGTTTATTATCTTTATTTAAAAAAAAAAACTCAAGGCAGGAGCATATCTAGTAATACGCCTTCCTCTTCTGAATTTCTTCACACCAGCAATTCTGTGAGGTGAATTAGGCTGAGAAAGAGTGACTGGCCTAAAGTCACCCAGTCAGTTTTCATGCCTAAACTATTGTCTAGCCTGGTGCCTTAACCACTAGACAAAACTGGCTCTTTACTTGTTTCATATTGTCTTACAATTGGAATAGTAGAAATCATAAAAATACCATTTTGTAAGCCCTGAGAATAGTGACCTTCTAACCTTCCCAATCTGTTCTTTCTTTGGGAAAGCATTTTGTAAATCTGAATTCTGTTAGTCCCTGACAGCCCATTTTTCCCATAGTCCTCCTGGTTCTAATGGGATTGGTAAAGTGCCATGGCAGAGTTCACGGTGAGAATGCAGGCATTCTCATAAGCATAAATTGCATTGCCTAATAAGTTCATGATCCAGGATATGATTCTCAAAGACCCCCTTGGGAGGCAAGTTTGTATGATCATGTCCATTCTTTTAAGTAACTCAGTGACTTGAAAGTAATTGAAATGAAGTTATTAGCTTATGATGTTGCTAAGTGGGGCGGGAAAAACAGGACTCTCATGTCCTTCCTAATATAATATAAATGCTAATTTTTGTAGTCTGGGCACTCTTGTTGATGCCTTGCTAATCACCCATTCACATGCTAATAGTCCTATGACATTCATCCCATAAAGCTTTCTTTTTATGAGTACATTGTGATATATTAGAACAAAAGGAGTAAACTGGCTTTAATATGATTATCACAATGGTCCATGAACTACTTATTGAAAATAGGCTATTTCATTGAACCTGCAATTACTGCAGGTTCGAGCCCGGCCCAAGGTTGACTCAGCCTTCCATCCTTTATAAGGTAGGTAAAATGAGGACCCAGATTGTTGGGGGGGCAATAAGTTGACTTTGTAAAAATATACAAATAGAATGAGACTATTGCCTTATACACTGTAAGCCGCCCTGAGTCTTCGGAGAAGGGCGGGGTATAAATGTAAACAAACAAACAAACAAGTTCACCACATTGCCAAATTTTGTACGAAGAAAACTCATAAGCCTTGCACAGAACTTTACAGAATTCATTAAAAGCATAGTGTCTTCTAAATACAGGTAGCCCTCTACTTACAACCACAATTGAGCCCAAAATTTATGCTTCTAAGTGAGACATCTGTTAAGTAAGTTTTGTCCCATTTTGCTCCATGGTCTTTCTTAGATGCAGTTGTCAAGTTAGTAGCACAGTTGTAAAGTAAAAGTCAGAATCAGAATAGAGCTGGAAGGGACCTTGGAAGTTTTCTAGTCCAGCCCCCTGCTCAAGCAGGAGATCCTACACCATTTCAGACAAGTGACTGACTAGACTTTTCTTAAAACCTGCAGTGATGAGTCACCCACATCTGAGGGCAAGCTGTTCCATTGGTTAATTGACCACACAGTTAAGAAATTTCTCCTCAATTCCAGGTTGCTTCTCTCCTTGATTAGTTTCCATCCATTGTTTCTTGTCCTGCCCTCTGGTGTTTTTAAAAATAAATTGACCCCCTCCTCTTTGTGGCCACCACTCAGAAACTGGAATACTGCTATCATGTTCCCCCTAGTCTGGGTGTCGGAAACCCGCAGCTCCGGGTTCTCTGCTGCAGCTCCCTGTCCCATCACTGGCTGGTCCCATCCTTGCCCTCCCAGTCATTCCTCACCTGGCCTGAGAAGGTAAGAATGACGGCAGGGAATGGAAAAGCTGTAGGAGCTGATTCTCCAGTGCCTCACTCTTGCTGAAGCTTCTTCTGGATCTTGTTGGTGCTGGGCATGCCTCAGTCACTTGGGAAGACGCGTAACCTGCTATCCGACCCAAGAAATTGGCCAGACCCATCCAGAACTGACGCCGGTCTCACTAACACGAGAGCTGGCATTGTGAGAATAGGATCCAGGAGGATGGGTTGATGGAAAGGGGGATGAGCCTGCCAAACCTCGCACATCCACCCCGGAATCAGCCTTGGAAAAACTGGAGGGCCGTCACTAAAGATGCTCATCCATCAGCCGGTCTCTCCCTCTCTCTGTATCTCTCCCCCCCCCACTCTTTCTCTGTCTGTCTCTTCTCACTCTCTCAGAAAGTCCAGCAAGCTCTCTTTGGGGCTCTTCACTACTTCTTTTTCTTCTTCTTGGCAACTTTTTGGAAATCCAGGCTGGCTGAGGAACAAATGGGATATATGGTGGAGGCTTCCTCCTTCTCCTCCTCCTCCTCCTCCTCCTCCTCCTCCTCCTCCTCCTCCTCCTCCTGTTCTTGCAACCCCCTGGCCAGCTGTGGCAGGGCTGGGAGCATACACATAAGCAGGGAGACCCTCCTCAAGCAAGCAGCCACCCACTTAGCATGCGCCTTTGCTGCGCTTTGGCCTAGCCTGGCTGCTTGCTTGAGGAGGGTCTTCCCACTCATGTGCATGCTCCCGGCCCCACCAGAGCCGGCAAGGGGGTCATGAGAGGAGAAGGTGGGGAGGAAGAAGAGGAGCAGGAAAGCCTCCACTGTGCTCATTCATCAGCCAGCTGGATTTCCAAAAAGTTGCCAAGAAGAAAGAAAAAGAGTTTCTCACTCTCTCGGAAAGCTCGGAAAGCTCAGCAAGCTGTCCTTGGGACTCCTCATTACTTTTTCTTTCTCTCTCTCTCTCTCTCTCTCTCACACACACACACACACATGCACAGAGAGAAAGAGAGAGAGAGAGAGAGAGAGGTACAAGAGAGGGGAGGAGAGAGGGGGAGAGAGATACAAAGAGAGACAGAGAGAGAGGGAGAGAGACAGAGAGATAGAGAGAAAGGAGAGAGAGGAGATGGGGAGAAAGACAGAGAGAGAGAGAAAGTTACAGAGATACAGAGAGAGGGACAGAGGAGGGAAGGTAGAGGGTGGGACAGAGAGGTACAGAGAAAGACAGAGAGGGGGAGAGGGGGAGAGGGGAAGATAGAGAGGGGGAGAGAGGGGATAGAAACATAGAGAGATGGTGAGAAAGATATACAGAGAGGGTGAGAGAGACATAGACACACACAGAGAAAGACACAGAGAGAGGGGAGAAAGGGGGGAAGATAGGGAGAGGGGGAGTGAGAGATACAGAGAGGGAGAAGAAAGGGGAAGAGGAGGATGGGAAAGAGATACACCGCGGGGGAAAGGGGGAAAGAGAGAGATACAGAAAGAGAGAGGGAGAGAGAGTGGAAGATACAGAGAGAGAGGAGAGAGAGAGAGAAGGGTTTTGTGGTTCCCGGTGTGGTGTTTTTTTAACAACCAGTTTTCTGCCCTAATGAGCTACTGGGTAGGCATGATTAGGGGGCCATGTGACTGGGTGGGAGTGAGTGACATGGAGTTGGCAATGCCTACCCAGGTTTGTGACTCCCGGTGTTTTTTTTTCTGTGTGAAACTGGTCCAAATGGTTCTTTGAGTGTTTAAGGTTGCAGACCCCTGCCCTAGTCCTTCTTTTCTCTAGACTAGCCAAACCAAAATCCTGCAACTGTTCTTCATATGTTTTAGCCTCCAGGTCTTTAATCATCTTAGTTGCTCTTCTTTGCACTTTTTCCAAAGTCTCAACATCTTTTTTGTAATGTGGTGGATGCAGTATTCCAGACGTGGTCTACCAAGGCTTTATAAAGTAGTACTAATACTTCATATGATTTTGATTCTATGCCTCTGTTTATACACCCAAAGATTGTATCAGCTTTTTGGGCTGCTACTGCACACTGCCAGCTCATGTTTAAGCGATCATCCACTAAGACTCCAAGGTCCTTTTCACAGTTACTGTTTTGGAGTTTCAAGTTTCACCTAATCTGTACTTATATCTTTGGTTTTTTCGGCCCAGGTGTAAAACTTTGCTTTTCTCCACATTAAATTTCATTTTATTGGATAGGGCCCAAAAAAGTCTAGCAAGATCTTTTCAGATCTTCAGTTGTCTTCTGAAGTATTGGCTATTCCTGCCAATTTAGTGTGATTTGAAAATTTGATAAGTTCTCCTTCTATTCCCTGATGTACTGGGGCCTAAAGCAGGACCTTGTAGTACCACACTGCTTTCTTCCCTCCATGTCAATGTGGTACCATTAAGGACTACTCATTGGATAGGATTGGTCAGCCACTTACAAATCCATCTAGTGGTAATGCTATTTATCTCACATTTTTCTAGCTTACCAAGTAATATATTGTGGCAGGCGGAAAATGCTATTGGTCTGGGGTGGTTCTCCCGAACCGGTAGTGAAAATGCTAGTGGTTTGCCCAAACCGGTAGTAAAAAAAATGCTTTAAAAAGTTTTTTAAAAAAGTTCCAATGATCACGCGGCACAGCTGATTGTCTGAACTTTTTTTTTACTTTTTAAAGCATTTTTACTACCCATTCAGGCAATAGGTAGTAAAAAATACTTTAAAAAGATTTTTTAAAGGTTCTGACAATCAGCTGTGACAATCAGCTGTGCCATGCGATCCTCAGAACTTTTTTTTTTACTTTTTAAAGCATTTTTTTACTATCTATTAGGGTCTGTTTTTGCTTCCAGGAGGCTTCCCTAAAGCCCTCTAGGTCAAAAGTGGGGGCTGGGGGTCTGTTTTTGCTCCAAGGAGGCTACCCTGAGACCTGCTAGGCCAAAATGGGGGATGGAGGGTGCAAAGAAAGAAAGAAAGAAAGAAAGAAAGAAAGAAAGAAAGAAAGAAAGAAAGAAAGAAAGGAGAAAAGAAAAGAAAGAGAGAGAGAGAGAGAGGGAGGGAGGGAGGGAGGGAGGGGAAAAAGGAGAGGAAGGAAGGACCACAAACCTAGCACTAGACGCAGCTTCAGAGGATACCTTGAAAGAGCACAGCAATCCAGGGCTGGAAGGGACCTGGAGGTCATCTAGTCCAACCTCCACCTCCAGCAGGACATTGTTAAAGTGAGTTTCTGTCTTTTGACACCACCCCCAGTCACATGACCCCACCAAGCCATGCCCACAGAACTGGTAGGAAAAGTTTTTAGATTTCACCACTGGGTTGTGGTCTATTTGGTCAAATGTCTTATCGAAGTCTAAATATACTATGTCCACAGCATTTCGCTGGTCTACTAATTTAGTCACTTTGTCAAAGAATGAAAAAAGATTGGTTTGGCATGATCTGTTTTTAACAAACCCATTCTGGCTACTAGTTATAACTTTATTTGTTTCTAGATGTTCACAGATCTGGGTTTTTTTATTATTATTATTTTCCAGTATCTTCCAAGGTATTGATGTTAAGTTGATTGGTTCGATTGGTCTGATTGGTTGCAAAATTTGATCACAAATCCTTAGGACACTGCAATTATCATAAATATGAGGCAGTTGCAAAGCACCCAAATTTTGTCCCTGTGACCATGGGGATGCTGCAAGAGGTTGTACATGTGAAAATGGTCAAAAGTTATTTCTCTCAGTGCCATTGTAACTTTGAACAGTCACTAAATTAATAGTTTAAATCGAGGGCTACCTATATTAAGGTGCTAACCTGTTCTTACCAGTGCTAGAATAGTATTTGTTTGTGCATTTTACTGATTCAATGGAAAATATTACAAATGCCAAAGTAGATCTCGCTCCTCCTGCTTTCTCACTGATGTCTATGAGAGCTTCCAAAGCGTCTTCTTAAGAGAAGCAAAGCTAAGTCTCTGCTGAACAAGTTGTAGCCCATCAATACTGATAAAGTATCTACCCGATCAATCAATTAGCAATTATTTTCCTTCAGAGGAGAATGGGGATGATAAATAAAAAAGATAGTTCCTTTCACTTCCACAACATTGCTTTGCAGCCTACTTAGTTTTAAAGAACCATTGGAGTTCTTCAAAAGAACAGAGTTATTTTTTAACGCCATATGCTTTCCATCTCTCTCTCTCTCTCTCTCTCTCTCTCTCTCTCATTGATTTTTAGCTCAGTTAATTCAGTTTCCACCAATGTTGGCACTATTTGAGGGGATAGTGTAGATAGGGTAGTGAGTTTCAAGCATTTGAGACAAGTCTTTCTGAATTCAAGCTGCTCATGCATCTTCTCTACAGTTGAATATCCCAATCTAGTCCAAAGTCTGGGTCAAGATGAGCTGGAGCACAGCAATATTAGTTACAGTAAAATTCTCTCATAAGCCATTTCTCCTTATTTTTTATATTAAAATTAAAAATTAAATTAAAATTGATTTCAATTACTTCTCAAAATAAGCATCTATGCAAATTGTGATTTTAAAGCTTATACAGAGTTGGGAGTTTAAGTATATAAGAAACCAATATGTTCCTCCAAGTAAAATTTAATAAAGCATGGCCAAACTTAACTCAAAATCATATGGGAAAACCCCAAAACAGAATCTTCAGGTGGAAAATCTAACAAAAGTCTCCTTTAAGCTCATATGAAGCAGCAGCAAAACCAGTATATTGTCAAGCAATTCCTCTAGTGAATGATCTGTGTGATGTTTCTTTGATATGATCTTTTTGGAAATAACTACTCTGTTTTCGAAAGCTTCTGGTCGGCTTAATTGTTTGCAAATCATGCATTACTGAATGTGGTTAGAATACAACCCTCCAGCTGCTGCAGGCCTTTTAATAAGTCCTAAGAGGCACACTTGAATATTGGATGGTCACAATGAAGTGCAGTTTATATCTGCTTAAGAGCTCCTTCGAGGGCGAGTAAAGCTTGATAGTAGAATGATTTAGCACATTATTGCCAGAATAATTAGTCAGTAGAGCAGTATATATGCCATGGGAAGTATTCTATAGTACATGAAACAAACAAAATGTTAAAAAGTTATGATATTTATGTAGTGACCTACCAAGCACATCTAAATTATATTAAAGTAACCAAAATATATTTACAATCCCCAAGGTATGTGACAACTTTTGAGCACTCCTAATGTTTGGAAATCGAAGGTTGAAAAATTCGTCATTCTATAAATACAGAAGTAGCTGATACCTATTTTCAAGTAAATGTGCAGAGAGCCAGTGTGGTGCAGTAGTTCAGGTACCAGACTGGAAACATGTGCAGCCAGTTAATCTCTCTCAGCCCTAGGAAGCAGGCAATGGAACCCACTTCTGAAATCAAGAAAATTGCAAGGACTTGTCCAGACAGTTGCTTGGAGTCAAGACTGACATTAAGGTCCACACATAAAAGTACACTGCAGAGATGGTTTTCTAGGTTTTGAACTACATATCCCAATGGTCATGCTGGGTAAGCGTGTTGGCTACACCTGCAGAATTAAAGATTTTTACCCGTGTTTTCTAGGATTGCAGTTGCCACATGTGCAAAGAACAGCCGCCACTGCGTATTTCATCTTTATTGCTTCCAGCCTTGTAAAACCCTGACTCTAGTGCCATCTACTGATCAAAGTCATAACATTTCCATATAGCAGCCTTAAAAATTACAATCAATGTGATATTACTGTCAGTGTAACACCGTTTTCAAATATTTTGGTCTGGGGACCCTTTTACGTTCTTAAAAATGATTGACAACTCAAAAGAGCTTTGATATATGTGGTTTATGTTTATCAATATGCATTATATTCAAAGTTAAAACTGTGAATTGTTAAAATATTTATTTATATGATTTCAGGGACCTTTGGAAATAACTTGAGAACCCTCATAGTCACCAGACTACACTTTGAGAACCCTAAATGATAAGAGCAGCATGATAGTAATATAATATATGAATAATATATAACCATAAGGTTATTATACATTTGCAAATGCATGTTGGTGGATTTCTTTACTGCATGTTCCCATATGCAGGATTAGTAGAAGGATAAAAAGCAAGACAATGATATAAAAGTATACCATGAAGGGCCATAAAATACATCTAGTTCTCCAAGGTTAACTCTATGGCCTCCTGTAGATCATGTGGTTCGGTAAATATTTGTTAGATAAGCTCATATGCAGATAAGCCAAACCCAATATTTGGATTGCATCTAAAATTCCCAACTTATTCACAAATGTATATGATACTCATTCTGGGGGAAAAAATGCCAGACTTTAGAATGCATCTTTGCTGCTCAATTGAGCTACTGAAAGGAGAAAAATAGTCTTTTGCTTTCTTCTGAGTAAATCAAGACAAAGACGGATTTCCCTGTGAAAAAAAATGGCAACATTACCAAGGTGCCCCTTTCCAAGAATTTAGGAAAAGATCCAAAAGGTGGAGACCTTGTAATGGAAGGGTGTGAAGCAGTGGTGGGATTCAAGTAATTTAACAACCGGTTCTCTGCCGTAGTGATTTCTTGCAACAGCCAGTTTGTCAAACTGCTCAGAAAGTTAACAACCGGTTCTCCCGAAGTGGTGCAAACTGGCTGAATCCCACCACTGGTGTGAAGCCTAATCCACTTGAACTTGTGTGAGTGTGTGCATGTGCTGTGTTGTAAGTAGGAATACAGATAACCCTGGAATTAGGACCACAGTTGGAACCAGAATTTCCGTCATAAGTCATTAAGGAGGTAAGTCAAGTTGGACCCAATTTTATGACAATTTTTACAGTGATTGTTAAGTGAATCACACAGGCATTAGATAAACCAGCTTCCCCAATGGGGAGTAGGGATGTTACTGAAAATTGGCCAAAAAAAAAAAGTCATAAATCAGGGTCACGTGACAACAAGTTGTTGCAAGCCAATTGCCAAGTGCCTAAATTGCAACCATGTGATCATGAGATGTGGCGGGTTGTCTATCCTAAGTACAAGTGCAGGTCATACTGTAAGTCACTTTTTCTGGGGCCATTATTAAACAAATTGTCCTAGGTTAAGGACTTCCTGTAATATTGTAGCAGGAATATAATGAAAATTTATTGTTTTGTTATAGCACAGAAAACCAGAAATAATTTTAGGGTCCAGAATTACAGCATATCATCCTTTGCACTCACTGGCAGTATTATTTTTGCAGTGGAATTGAAACACAAAAAACTGACTATACAGCAGAAAAGGAAAATTTATGCACTCCTATGAAAGTATCTAAAATCATTTTCAATGACAGAGAGAGAGGGAGGGAGGGAGGGAGGGAGGGAGAAGAATTTGTCAGGAAAATACTGTACAAATGTGGCAATAAAAGATGCTTTTTCAAACATGTTATTTGCTAAATATATATACGTAAATTAGATATACTAAAGCTGTTGAGCAATACACAGGGTAATGCTTTAATATTTTTAAAAGAATTTTAAGTTCATATTTTTGCTATTTTGCTATTCAGATAGTAAATTTACTGTCATGAAAAACAAAACTTATATTTAGAAATGAGTACATATTTGTAAGTTGCAAAAGTAAAACCAGTAAAAATCCTAAGGATACATGAAGTTTTAGAATTTTGTCTGTTATAGGAAGAGTATGTAAGTATTCTTGACTTTAAATCCTTACCTCAACAATAGCAATAACACAGATTTTAACAATTACCTTGCTTATGACTAATATATAAATTCTGTGGGGGGGAAATGTCCCAGCAAATGGTTTCCCATCACCAAAAGTATTTTTTTAATTAAACAAAATCTGTTATCAACTGTTGGAGATTAAATAATTAAAATATACAAGAAATATTGTTCTTTTTAAAACAGGCACCAACTGGCTAAAAATGAGAAATGCCTAGGTCACTTTGATATTTGATGCAAAAATGGGTCAGTTAGAAATGAAAAGTTGTCAAGATTCTCCGTAAAACTAAATGGCTATGGCAGGGTTTACATAATAAAAGCTTTGCTTGGGAACAGGACAAAAATACAAGAAAATTATAGGTAACAGGCATTAGTAAGTTTCCCCAATTGTCCACATCATTAACTGGCAAATGTCTCAGAGGTCACTGTTCTGCATTCAATCAGTAGTTTTCTGATTAATACCTCAGCGTGTGACTGCATAGATACATCCTTGAAGATATGGAAATTTTCACTATGATTTTAAATATTTATATAAATTTAGTAAACGTTCTGCATTTGCTAAGGATTAACGCCAACTGAGAGGCACATGATTAATTAAAATATGTCTTTCACTCACTTGTTGATAGTATTTAAATATATCTGAATCCAAATTTTCTTTATGGCATATTATTTACTTTTTATTTATGCACTGTTTTTATATTTTATCTGGAAACTCAGAGCAGTGTATATGAGGGGGAGAAATTGACTTCATTGAAAAACTCAGACACAAATTTTATCATCTCAATAATAACTCAATAATAATAATATTTTTATTTTATAATATTATTAATAAATTAATTAATTATAATTATAATTAATTAATTATAATTAATAAATAATATTAATATTATTTTCCTATTCAGTAGTTTTATTTGTCACTTCAAAATGAGATGGGTAGCAAATAAATCTACCAGTATTAATAAATAAATTTGTGTGTTTGGATGAATGGGTGGGTGGGTGGGTGGATGGGTGGAGAAATAGTAGATCTATCTAACAAAATGAAATTCAATGTAGAGAAAAATAATCGAAAAACCAAAATTATAGGTAGATATTAGGTGAAATCTGCAGTAACTATGAGAGAGATTTTGGAGTCCTAGTTGACGATTACTTAAATGTGAGACAGCGGTGTGCAGCAGCACCCAAAAAAGCCAGTGAAATCCTAGACTGTATTAACAGAGGGAGAGAATCAAAATCACTTGAAATATTAGTACCGTTTTATAAAGCCTTAGTAAGACCACACTTATATAGCATCTAATTTTGGTCACCATATTATAAAAAAGATGTTTAGACTCTGGAAAGAGTGCAGAAAAGAGCAAAAAAGATGAGTAGGGAGCTGGAGGCTAAACATATGAAGAATGGCAAGAATTGAATCTGTCTATTTTAGTGAAAATAAGACTTTTTAGTGAAAAGAAGACATGACAGCAGCGTTCCAATATTTAAGGGGCTGCGATAAAGAAGACTGGTATCAACCTATTTTCCAAAGTACCAGAAACTATAGATGGAAACTAAGGAGAGAAGCAGCTTAGAACTAAAGATAAATTTCCTTACAGTGAGAACAATTAATCAGTGGAACAGCTTATCTTCAGACGTTGTGAGTGCTCCATCACTGAGGGCTTTTAAGAAGAGACAGGTTGGTCTTCTTCTTGAACAGGTGGTTGGACTAGAATACCTCTAAAGTCCCTTCCAAATCTGTTATTCTTTTAGACAAGTAAGAAGACAGACATACAGACTCTCAAGCTGTTTATAGCAAGGAAGAGCAAGATGCCAACAAGAAGAAAATCACTCTGATGGAGATCTTTGCAATAATATTCTCCCTTAATGCTCAATGGTACTCCCCATGTCCTGGGAATAGTGAACCTGTGGGAATCAGCATTCATTCAATTTGAATTCAATATGTGACGAATACTACTTTGAGACTTGAAATTTTATGGGTAGCTAAATTGACTTCAGAATGCTTTCAGCTTTGAGCATTATTTTGAAAAAAAAATCCACCCATAGAAGAGTCAACTGGACTCTACTTCCAGACATATGACTGAGAATCTTCAACAACGTCCATCCATAGAGTATAACACTTGTAATTATTTCATACTTTAAAACATAGAGGTAAAAAAAAAAATCAGGGATTAGCTTTTAGAGTAGTGGTAGTCAACCTGGTCCCTACCGCCCACTAGTGGGTGTTCTAGTTTTGATGGTGGGTGGTAGGGGTTTTGTCCAATACTAAAGCACTTTCCTTTTTAAAAAAATTTAATTGACTTTTTAAAAATTTTTCATAGCATTATTTAAAAACATTTTCATAAAATTCCCCGTGACAATTTAAATTTCTGAAAATATACTATTTGTATCACCCGTGCATAAGTTTAGTTCATGTTACCTAAGTGAAACTAAATGGCGCTATAGTGCGACCACAAACAAAAGAGCCTTGTCCCAGAATACCTCACGCATCTCCCCCCAAACAGGTGGGCGGTTAGAAAATTTTACTACTAACAGAGATACAAAAGTAGGCAGTAGGTATAAAAAGGTTGACTACCCCTGTTTTAGAGGATACTTTCTCTCTCAAATTGTAGCTGGATATTTAGCAGAATTTCATCTTAATATTTATGTCAAGGCAGAATTGCTCTGCATTTTTTCTCACAGCCAGACAACAGAAACCAAGGAGGGGGGGAGGAATAATTGGAATACATGGATGGCTAGGAGGGAATTGAGGAATTCATGTGCACCTGGGAATTCTGTGGCCTGGAAGAATCTCTATCCTTCAAGGTTGAGCAATAAGAGCCTTCTCAGCTGAGGAGACTTCCCCCCCCCCCCAAAAAAATTGTGTGGGTTTGGTGGACACTGGACAGTTGGTGGCCCGGATAGGAGAAGGGGAATTTTGCCTATGCAATTTTTTAAACGAAAAGTCAGAACTGGCTTTGCTTTCTACTATGCCTATATGGATCTATCAGTGAAGTTATAGTCTTGGTAAAATAATGTCCCAGGAGTTTCTGTTGCTGCATATGCCAATGGGACAGTTGATATTAAGCCAGTTCCCATAGAAGTAGCCTACCTGAATCCCACCAGGAGCCAACAACTCTGAGATGTTGGTGGCAGACAAAGATTCAGAAGAGAGGAAGAAGCCAGGAGAAATCCTGGCCTGGGAGGTTCTGGCGATACTTAAATCCTGAGCAGGAACATTGCTGGTGAGCATGCATCCCAAATAGAAGGCCAAGAAATCTGAGCAAGAGTCTGAGAGCAGAGGGGGAAAAGGACGCCCTGTACTAGAACCCAAAATCCTTCTGGGAGGCCAGGGAAGCCCAGGACCCACTGGATCCAAGGGAGTCAACATGGTCCAAAGCAGGAGGAATGATTGGAATGGATGGGTGGCTGGGAGGGAATTGGGGAATTCATGTGCATCATCTGTGGCCTGGGAAAATCTCTATACCTCAAGGTCGAGCAATGAGAACCTTCTCAACCAAGCAGACTGTTTCCCAAAACAAAGAGATTACACTGGATTGGTGGGTGGCTCGGGGAAAAAGGGAGGGGATTTAATTATGCAGTTTTTTATGCAAAAATCAGGGCTGGCTTTACTTTCTACTGTGCCTGTATGGATCTATCAGCAAAGTTATACTCTTGGTAAAATAATGTCCCAGGATAATTTTTTTCTGCAAATACCAATGGGACAGTTGACAATTTAAGTCACCCCACAAATCCTTTAAGGCAGACATAGCAAGGATGAATGAAAAACAGCACAATGGCTTCCAAACAGGAGTCTAATTGTGTTGAACAGAAAGTGTTCTACCATAACTTTAATATAAAAATAGTTTTAAAACCAATTAAACTAATTCTTCTATTTATTTTCCAGGGATGGCAGACTTGGCTTAAGACTAAAGAATGCCCACTGATTTGTCTTTGTTGTGATAGGCATCTGGAATGTCAGAAAGGTTATCATGATTGGTTAGCAAGCTTGTCCATTCCTTGAAATATCCCCACCATCACTGACAGGACTTAGTTATGTCAGAGTGGTAGCTTGCTAGAAATATTTTGTGATAGCTAGTTATCAGAGGGAACAGACTCTGCTGGCATCAGAGATACAACATCCCAGAAATAAGCAGGCCACAAAGAACCAGCCTGGCACAGAAAAAGTAGCATTAATCACCTTTCCACATCTTTTTCTTAAAACACAAATGTGTTTAGTGTAGTGCCTACAGTTCACTGTTGAAAGACTTAAGGTTATCCTTTAATCTCTGGCAGTCTCCAGGGACATGGTTCCACAAGTGCCCAATTATGAGACTCTTTTTCTTAAGCTGGACTCAAGGGATCAGGTGAGATTGCTGCTACTGTACCAGCCTCCTCACTGCGTGGCAGCTTCCTTACCCAGGTTCCTGGACCTCACCACAAAGCTGGCAGTGGAGTTCCCTAGACTTGTAGTTCTGGGGACTTCAATATATCATCACTGAGGGTGAAGTTGGAATTAGCTTGGGATTTCATGAAAATCATGTTCCAGGTCATCCAGGGTCCAATTAGGAATAGTGGTCATATACCCAGAATTTCAAGGAGGCTGTGATCTGCCCTCTTCTTAAGAAGCATTCACTAGATTTTTGGATATTTTTATTCTGTCTCTGATCAGGGCTTTTCAGGGGTAGCTTGTTGAGAAGGTGGTTGCATGGCAGCTCCAAAGGTTCATGTATAAACTAGCTTATCTAGACCCTTTTCAGTCAGGGTATGGGGATGGAAATGGCCTTGGTTGCATTTTTAATGGGGTTGCTCTACCTCACCTCTCAGAAGCCTTCAATATAATTAATCATGGATGGCTTCAGAGCTTGGAGTGGGGGGCTCTTTATTGTCCTTGTTAACTTCCTTCCTCTGTGGTCACTTTCAGTTACTGTTGATAGCTAGAGGTCCAGCCCTTATCCCTGCTTTGTACAGTCCCACAGGTTTGGTACTTTTGTTTAACATCTACAACATTTGCCACCATGGGTTGAGATATCCTCAATAGGCTGATGTGACACAGCTATATGTCTCTGTGCATGGCAAATTGCTGATGCCATGACCTCCCTCTCACAATGTTTGGAAGCTGCCATAGCTAGATGGGGACAAACAGGCTGGCAAATCCTGGCAAATCCTGTAAACTTGCCGAATTTGTAAATCCTGGCAAAAAGCTCTGAGTTGGGGATTCCTGGCCCATGGAGAATTGCCATCTCTGGTCTTGGATGGGATGGCACTACCCCAAACAGCCCTAGTATATAATATGGGGGTTCTCTGGACTCACAACTCCTGCTGAAGGAGAAGTGGCGTTGTGGCCAGAAGTGTCTTTGCGCAGTTGCAGATTGTGCACCAGTTATGCCCTTTCCTGGACCAATAATCCCTGCTCACAGTCATTCACATCCTAATTACTTAACATCTTGACTACTTCAACACATTCTACCTGGGGCTGCTGTTGAAAAGTATCCAAAAGCTTCAATTGGTTCAAAAAGTGGCTTGCATGATTCTGTGACATGTATCGTCTCTCCTGCAGGAGCTAGATTGACTGCTGATTTGCTTCTGGGTGCAATTCAAAGTTCTGGTTGTCACCTTCAAAACTCTACATGGCTTGGGACTGAGTTATTTGAAGGACAACAGCTGTTCAATTCACCAAAGCGGAGAGGCAGGGAGTGCTACAAGAACCCTCTTCTGAGAAGGTCCATTTAGTAGGATGAAAAAGAAGGGCCTTCTCTGTGGTGGTTCCCTTCCTGTGGAACAGCATCTTAGCCCCCATTTTGACACTCTTTTGCAAGATGCTTAAGACCTGGTTTTGCCAACAGGCCAAGGCAGTGGTGGAATTCAAATTTTTTTACTATCAGTTCTGTGGGCATGGCTTGGTGGGCGTGGTGTGGCTTGGTGGGCATGGCTTGGTGGGTGTGACAGGGGAAGGATACTGCAAAATCCACATTCCCTCCCCACTCTGAGACCAGCCAGAGGTGGTATTTTCTGGTTCTCTGAACTACTCAACATTTCCACTACCGGTTCTCCAGAACCTATCAGAACCTGCTGAATTTCACCCCTGGGCCTAGGGACTGTAGAGTGGGATGGATCCCTTAGACTATTTATCATCAGGAGGATGGGATGGCGGGGGGTGTTATTGGCTTTTATTGTTTTTATCTTTGTAAACCAACCTGAATCACTGAGAGTGAGGTTGGTGGACATATCTATTTTCTTAAACAAATAAAAATAAATGTATAGGTTGTATGACTATACCAGCTTTCCTCATCAACTTAAATCTTCTGATCAACTTTTAGATTTAGCAATGGCACATATTACTTGAATGCATACCTGTGATGTAGCAAAGTGTACTGGCTTTAAATGATCAGAAACTGTTAAATGAACTTATTATTCTGCCTCACTTTAAAAAGGAATTGGGAAAAAATGTTAAAACATTAAAACATCCTCCTCTTGATATATTCACAAACTAGTTGGGACATAGCCCTGCTGGCAAATTGAGTTCTATTAAAAGAAAGATAAAGAAAGAAGAAAAAAGGCAATACATGCTAGCCTTCTCAAATGTTGTTGAAATCTTGTTGTGCAAAAAATTTAAATGTATCATTAGAAGGCAAGAACTAGGATATATTCAGAGGTATAGTCTAAGAAATAATGTAGGCAACACTTGTGAAAAGCCTAAAAAAAAGAAGAAAAATATATGGGTAATTAAAGAACCGAGTATGCATCAGATTCGGATTAAGCCTAAATCTAGAAAAATCAATAGTAATTTCAATAGCCCTTTAT
This sequence comes from Ahaetulla prasina, assembly GCF_028640845.1. Classification (NCBI taxonomy): domain Eukaryota; kingdom Metazoa; phylum Chordata; class Lepidosauria; order Squamata; family Colubridae; genus Ahaetulla; species Ahaetulla prasina. The sequence continues at coordinate 106,578,068 of NC_080542.1, read as the reverse complement.
TCTAGGGCTCCATTGACAATGTCAGCATCAGTTAAATTAACCTGGATAACAGCAATTCCAGCCCCCACCCCCATCATCAGTCTTAAACAGCTGCAAGTCATCCATAGTTTACCACTGTGGTAATATGTCAGAATAATGTTTCCCCTTATTTGGAAACCATCAAGTAGTGGTCTCAAAGTGTGTAAAGTCTGTTATACTTTGCCACTCTTAACATTGGAAATAAAGTCAGATGACAGCAGTGGGTGTGATCAGAGAACACCATTCTGCGTTTTGCTCCCTAAACAGTTGAATAGGACTGCTTTCACCACTTCACATTTTCATGCTGTTGCAAAGCACCCAGGGATGTGTGTTTGAGATCATCAGTAACTAAGCTATTTTAAAGGAAGTTTCATGTAATTTTTGAAGATATGCTTGGGGCAGATGCAGAGGCTGTCACTGTATTGCTGGATTTGCACTATAATGCAAGGTCACCCAACTGGTATTATTGATAGTGCCTTCTCTTTACTTGTGCGTTTTGTGCCCAGTTCCAGCAATCTAAAAGAAAATGACAGGACCATACATCTATCTATGTTACAAGTGATTGACTTTCTTCACTGACTCTCTTTGGTCATTCATTTTTCAAAATCACTTTATTAAACATGTTACAACTGAATGAGCTGTAGGAGAAGGAGTACCAAAAGCAGTCCAGAGACAACCTTAGTTTCAGACTAATCTGTTTTACAGTAGTGCCAATATTGGCAACTTCTCCTTCCCCCTCCATCCACTCACACATTGATATTAAAAGATTTTAGCTAAAACATCCCTGTATATTTTACATGATAACTGACTATCTAGATCTGACCAGAAAATTTTGGCAATTTACCCCACCCCACCAAAAAAAAAACAAAAAAACCTATGATAAACATTGGAGCAAATTTGATTGGATGAGCCTTGATTATTTCTGAAGTTTCAACTCATGCCCCGAACAAATAGCTACCAGAACCTGTGCTCCAAAAAAATCTAGATGGCCATCAGAATATATCAAAATTTATGTTTGTATTTTTCTTGCCTACCACCTAATGGGCATCCAAATTTTAGCAGGTGAGATTTTCTGAAAGTCCTAGAAAACCAAGTGCATGTTTAAAAAAAACTGCTGCTGACTGCCCACTCAGACCAGGAAGTGTCCTCATATAGGAAACAGAGGTGGGTTTCAGCAGGTTCTGACCAGTTCTGGAGAACCATAATGGAAATTTTGAGTAGTTTGGAGAACTGGTAGTAAAAATTCTGATTGGCCTTGCCCCCATCTATTCTCTGCCTCCTGAGTCCCAGCTGATTGGGAGGAAATGGGGATTTTGCAGTAACCTTCCCCTGCCATGCCCACCAAGCCACACCCACTAAGCCATGCCACGCCCACCAAGCCACACCCACAGAACCGGTAGTAAAAAAAATTGAAACCCACCACTGTATAGCAATGTAAGGATTCAGTTGTATCTTTCTGAACTCTTGGGTATATTTTGAATGTTATAAGTGTGTCATTGCCAATCTTACAAAATGAGAGTCACAGTGGCATAGCCATTCACAAAACATTCCTGGCAGAAATCTAACAAAACAGAAGATAAAGTGGTTGGTCAAGAAGTTGCTTGTAAGTCATGTAAGAGATGCAGAATGATATATTCTTTCCCAGGGAGAATAAAAAACCCATTTTGCAGAATGCAAGGTTGGTGGTCAGAAATCTATTTATTCAAAGTTCCCCCATGCACATCAAAAGATGCAAGTGAAATTACACAAGTGAAGAGCAATCACATTACATTTTTACAATATTCAAAATGCCTGCTTTATCTTCCACCATCCTTTTTTTTTTTTTTGCCAAGAATGTCTCTTTAATTCTATCAGATTTGTCTGCACAATTCCAATTTCTTTTCACTTTCTAGACATCTGGGCATGTTTCAGAACCAAACATTGAACTGCAGATACTCAGCATTTTTCTGCTCAAAAATTCTTGGAAACAATGGTATTGCAGTTTCATGCGTCTCTATGCAGCATCCCAGACTCTCCTGTTTCTTTTTTTAAAGTTTTTCATCAAAAATATTTCAAAGAAAATTAAGGGACCAGAGAGTCTGGCAAGTACTATAAATGAAACCTACATAGCATCATAAGTCCTTAAGGATCATATCAGTGATCTTCATTATACAAGCAGGGTATTGTCTAATCACAAAAGCAGATGTGCCAATATCTATTCACACACTAGAATTTTTGTGTACAACATGATACCACCCATTCTAATCCAATAGCCTGGGCATTTTTAGATCAAAGTTTTGTACAAAAATTGTGTCACCTTAATCACAAAAATACCTCTGAGATTTTGTACTTAAGTATTCATTACCAGATTTTTTTTACATTCTAATATTCAATATCAAAAACCTCACTTGTGAACATTGACAGTTCAAAGGAAGTTTAGTAAAAAAAAAAAAGTCTGCAGTGCTGTTAGAAATACAGCTAGATTTTAATAGTTGAATAAATGGGTTCCTCAGTATTCAGAGTGCCCTGGCATTTTGAACAATATTTTTGAAGATTGATACAGACATTTCTGCCAGATGTTGCATTAAAGGGACAATTGGAAGTACACAACTTTATTTTAAAGCAATACTGTGTAATATGACACCTGTAAAAAAAAAGAATAGTTAAAAAAACCTCCAAGAAAACATTACAAACAGGAGTATCTCCCCTTTCTGCCCATACTGAATTGATACTGTGGATAACATTTCTAGATCATTAGATTTCTAATTTTTCATTCTCAAATTATTAAAATACCAAAACTTTCATTTCTGTGTATGCATTTATATTTAAAGTTTCAAAAAGTACTGAAGGAATCAGGAAACCTGCTGGCTGTACTGTAACTTATAATTTGCAGAAATGGCTATCCACAAAACTTTAAACATGCACTTAAAAAGCAGCCAAACTTTCATTTGGCAGAAATCTACTTTGCATCCTGGCAGGTTTAAGCATATTTTCTTAGTGCCATTGAAACACCAGACAATCAGTTCAAGTGAATCCGATATCTAGGCTTTCTTCTCATGTTACGGATGGAAATTAAATCAGACAGGTTGCTGACATTAATCTGCACTGTTTTGAGGCCAAGATTTCTGATACGATTGAATGGTAAGTCTCGGGTGAGAAAGAGTTGGTAAAGAGATGAATCTAACCTGTAAAGCAGACGCAAGATAATCATACCTTTGCCATTTTTAAGAGATGCATGCTGATCCAACCTGACTCAAACCTCAATAACAGAGGTTCCCAAAAACAATTCTGGCTATGTATTCTGTTACATGGCACATCATCTACACAAGCGAAATTAATTTGTTTTGGTTCAATTTTTGTTTGGCTCAGTGTATTCTGCAATGTGTTTTGTACATAAAATCTTCAAGGACACTTTATATATTCCTATATATTTGATCCAGTATGCCAGGGTCAAATTACCCTTCTCATTATGGAGGAGTGAGGGAATGTGACATTTACTGAGATCGCTGGTTGTTGATAAAGGGAGTTGTAATCCGTTGGAGTGGCTCTAGCTTGAGAGTTGCACTAAAATATGAAAATATGTAACTTTAGAAATTTACTCTAGAAATTTCAGGGATGGTATTGCAAACTGATTATTGGTAGGGGTCTTCTTGGAAAGGACAGTTGGTGTGCTGGAGACAGTAGAGGTCATCTTTTTCTGCTTGTTTTTACCCTGGCACTAATCCAGTGCCAATCCTGGCTATGACAAGAAATTTAATGGCAGGCCCAGAGTCAGCCAATGAACTTCCAGAGCTAAAGTTGAAATTGAAGCAGGTTTCCAGAGATCCAGTTAATCATCTTGTCCAATGGAGTGTGTGAATGTATGGGCAAAAGGACCAACAAAAATTGAACCAAAACAAATTAATTTCACTTCTGTAGATAATGTTCCATGTCACAGAATACATAGCCAGAATTGTTTTTTGGAACCTTTGTTACTGAGGTTTGAGTCACGTTGGAACATGCATGTCTTGAAAATGGCAAAGTTGTGTCTGTTATACAGGTTAGATTCATCTCTACATCAACGTTAGCAATTATAGCTAGACCTGGTTTTTCTACTTCCACCAGGAAGGGTTACTTCTATGATCATCACCATCGTCAAAGTTTAGCATAATTTCTAATATATATCATGAAGCTCCCTGTCCGAACATCTATCAAGCCATGATTTTTGCTTTGTAAACAAATTAAAGCAGGTGACTCAGCAGGGAGGAGACTAAATCCCTCCATTTCAGTTGCTTTAATTCTGGGGTTTTAAAACACGGAAGGAGATCTCATTTCTCGTTTTCTTTAGTTCTGTTGGTTCCTTTGCTTTAACCATCGATTCTGAAAAATATTTCTTCTTCGCTCTGTTCCGGTGAGATCTGATGTAGCTGGAAGGAAGGCTGGGTCCCGCTAAAAGTCCGCAGCTAAGCAGGTTGGAGCCAAGGAGAAGCGAAACAGATCTGAGGAAATTTAGCCAGCTTCCTCAGATCCGCTTAGTAGCACTTGGGCTGGCAGAAGCCGAGGTGGGCGCAACAAAAGAGAAAAATAAAGCGCCAACCGCGAGATCAGAGAGGGAGGGAGGGAGGGCAAGAAAAATGGGCAAGAAAAACACCGTACTATATACATACGTTTACATTTTAATCCCTCTGCCTAAATCTTTTCACCTTTAATTTCCTTAATTGTATTTTTTTTTAATAAAACAACATCGACCCTGCGTCTAACAAAACTGGCAGCAAGTTTTGGCCAACTTAAAAAAGGTGGCTCGCGATTGCGGGTCTCGCGGCGCCTCCGTCTTTCGGCTGCGCCCGTAGCAGCTTCAATTCAGTCGGCAGGCGGCGCTGTTTCTCCACTCCCGAAGTCGGCGCGCTCAGCTCTGCTGTCAGGCGCTTCAGCACCTCAGTGAGAGCACCGAAGTCGGCTTTGGAAACCATCGCGCAGCCACCCCCTTTCTGTCCGTCCGACTGTAAGGCGTAAAGGTGCCTTCTTGATTCCTAAAGGCTCCTTCGCACCCACGCGCACCAAAGTCTCTAAGACACTTAAGGACAGAGGACAGAGGGCCAAAAGCGAAGCCGAGTGGAGAGATAATTATTTTAAGACCGGTGGCCACACAAAATACTAGAAAACGCCGGCGGGGGTGCTGGTATCGAACGTCCTGTCAAATGGAGGTCGCCTTCGGATACTTTCACCCAAAACTGCCTCCGTACTTTTCGCGTAAACCTGCCTCCGGACATGGGCTTTCCCTACCGAAACTCAAGCAACCTTCTTTAGTTCTTTCAAGACACCATTTCCCATTGAGGCTCAGAGCGCAGGAAGGGATATTCACTGGACAGGAGGTCCCCTCAGGCGATGAAGAATTAGAATGGCCTCTTAACCCGGGATATGTGGTTGCTCTAGACTGGGCAGAAATAAAATCGGGGGGAGGGGGTATTTTCCAGGAAACGACGACGCTTCTATCCCAGCCCAAGGAACAAGTGTCCTGCAATTGCTTCGCAAGGGATTTAAAGCACCGGCTCAGGCTTTGTCGCAGGAAGGAGTAAAGCGACGCGAGGATCCAGATCCCCGCTTGTTTGGGGACTGAGCGACGATCCCGCGACTTTATGTTTTTTCCTGCATTTATCTTAAACCTAAGCCATTTTACCCTCGCAGATTCCGGTAGTTATCTCAGGATTGAAATTTTGGGAGTATAAATGTCCTACAGAGTGCTAATTGAATTTTCTAGCCAGTCAGTCACAGTAAATCTTGTGGGTGGGGAGATTTCTACCCCCTTCCCTCAGGCACTTTGAAAGTTGCAATCTTTAAAGACCTTAATAGAGATAATAGTGCCCGGAAGTCAGTCTGGCGTTTTCCTCCAGAGAATCGCTGCAAGGGTATTTTGGGAGGGCAGCCCAGCCCAGTCTGAACTTGCCACTGAATTTTGTTTACTTCCAACGAAATAAACAGAGGTTCGGAAGAAGCTCCTTCAAGGAAAAAAGCAATTCTTCGAAAACAAAACCTCAGAAGAGTTAAGATCGTGACACAACCACGGGAGAGATAAACTATTTTAAGATTTCATTCAGTGGCGCTGGAGCGCATCTTTCTTCCAGATCGATAATAAGTGCCAGCGCCGAATTTAGAATGCATATTAATACACAATAAATTAGCCTCAAATTCTTGCTTTTCCTGACACCTATGGAAGAAACTTTCTGTCCAGCATCAAATGTTTATTATGTGTAAATTTAAACCACCATCTCTCCAAACAACAACGCCCTCTCCCTTTTCCTCCGCCTTTATCCTTCGACAAGCCTTTGAAATTGGTTCCACTGAGGAATAGTGATTGACCCAATCTCCACCTGCCTTTCCAAACTGAGCAGGGATTTCAACTCTGTCCGTGATCGACCCTGCAGTTGAGGTTACAAAGCACATTCAACCTTAAACCAGGATTAACAAAACATAACGCTATGTCTGCAGAAATATGCTCTAGCCGAAGGAGTTGTTTTATAGTTTCTTACATGTCGACCTCTATAGTGGCTGACTGGGTTCCCACAACACAAACGGCCCAGCCCTGTTTTATCTTAGCCTCCTAGTCTGGCCCGGCCTACTGTGTGACCTCAGCACCTATCGCGTATTAGGTCTAAAAAGGAAGCAAGTAAAGCATTTCTTCGAAAGTTCTCAGTCGACAAGGCGAACAAGACACCTTTCCAAAGGAGATGCACGTAGCAAGGAAAGCTGGCTAATACTAAAGTTTGTCTTTAAACCTCGCAGACTCAGAAATGAGACTGGCCCCAACCAAGAGTAAGAAGAATCTTAAACCACCACACGTCCCTGCACGTGCTCCCGAATCGTGGCAGAAAGACACCTGTGGTTAATGATTCCATGCCTTAATTTAATCCTTATCTTTTCTTTCAGAGAGGCATCTTCCCATACCGTATATTATTTATTATCCCTTCCAAAGCTCCGAATTAGATGTCTTTGAGTTAGATCCCGATCCTAAATGCGTTTACTTCGAGTTGAAGATAACTACACATATTTACAGGGCTGCGATCCTAATACAGTCTTCTTTGGACAGGATTCAATGGAGCTCATTTTTAAAAGAAGGATTTGGATTCTTTTAAAATTTGGCCACGTAAGACTGCTTATTAGGACTGCAGCAATGTTTAGCTCCATCATGGTCAGTGGGGTCACATCCTACCTCTTCAAGCGAGGGGGCTAGGCATGGTCTGTGGTAGAAGGTGTCACAGGCACGTTCTCCAACGGTTATGTAACTGAGCAAAGGAACAGGGAATACTTGGTGAGAGTCTCTTCCCTCTCTTTTTCCCCTCATTGGATCCAAATAAATCCAGTTTGGCTAGTCCTGCTCCATCTAAGTGGAGAGAGAACTGGCGCGATCCTAAGATATTAATTCCAAGTAATGGTTCTGCCCCTGCCCCACTTCCTCGTTGTCTTAAACTTGGAGCAGGACACCCAAGGCAGCTTTGTAGAAGATCTATTTACAAAGTCAAAGAGCAAATAGCTAAAGCGGACTGCCTCCGCCTTCCCTCCCGCCCGCCCGCTGCCTCCCTCCCACAACCCGGCTAAGTTTTCTCTAGCTGGGAGAGATTTCGGCTGAAAGCATCCGTGAGGCTGCAGAAAGCGACCTTCTTCTTCTTTCTTTTTTTCCCTTCCCTTTTTGCACTAAGGTCGGGACCTCCCTCACCTCCGCAGTTCCCACTCACTAGTGCAGAATAGGCCACGCACACTCAGGGCATCAAGCCAAAAGCAGCTTCAGCTTTCAGCTCGGGCGGGAACCTGGAATCACCTCGAGGCCCTCCTGTGGGGCAGCCAAACCCTTCCCCGCCCCTAGCCTCGAAGCCCATCTTGCCAGGCAAGGAAAAAAGGAGAGATCTGCGCTGTCTCGCCTGCCGGACCTCCAACTTCAATTCTCCCCTTTCCACTCTTTGCGCTCCAGCCTTTGCCAAAGCGAAAAGCGGGGAGGGGGGGGAGAGCACCGGTGCGCCCGCGATGCCGGCGGCCTTTTTCTTTGCTTGGAGGAGATGGAGGCTGGGGAAGAATCGCAAAGCGTGCCTTGCCAAGACTTCAAAATCCGGGAAAGAAAAACAACGGCAGCTATACAGCAGATATATTTTTACAGTTGTGGTTATTTCGCAATTCTCAGCTCCCCGACAAGACTAGGGCTCTCATTTTGCTGGTTACTTTTCCCATTATATATACAGCATAGCCTAACTTTCACTTTTGCCTCCCAGTTGGAAAGGGAGGTGCCACGCGAAATCACTGGCTGAACCGCAAAATGCCAGCTCTCCGGATTGCACCCCGGAGATGAACGAAATCAAAGGGAATAATCTGGCGCCAGAATTCCACCAAGCTCAAGCTTGCATTTTTTCCAGGTATCTGTTCTCTCCAGGAGGAAGTGGCGACGGGATTCGGATAGCACCTTCTAAAAAAATTCCACCGACTGCCGATTCTGTGATCTTTTCTTTACATTAAAACCAAACAGAATTTCTCTTTTTAGGATGAGGAACAGCCAGAGATCAGAATAATCAACCATTTTCAAACTTCAGGCTTGGATATATTCCTGCTCAATAGTTAGTTTGATTCTTTTCAACGTTAAGCTACCCCCCCACACACCAAATCTCTGCCCCTAAACTGCTTGACCCGAAAAGTAGCTTCAAGGAATGTGTTTGTTCTTATCTTGCTGGCATTAAGGATCAATAACAGGGGTCAACGTCTTTAATAGTTGTTCAATCGTCATAGGATAATACCAGTTTTGTATCTCATTCACTCATTGTCTGTAAGAAGAAATGCGTTGTAAGTCAGGCTACTTGTAAAATAATAAAAATGAGCACTCCATGCACACAGCGAGCCAATCACTGAATAATATTCCCAAAATTTAACTGTTCCGGTTGATCTCCTGAGAATCATTAACAAACTAGTATCTGAATGTGAAAGTGTTTGTTGTCACAAGCAACAGAAATGGGGGGGGAGCTATATGTATTACATTAGTTGCTAAAGCTTCTTACCTTAAACCAAATCCAGCTGTGTTTAATAGGGGTTCTTTCCTGAGCAGACATTTACCTATTACTTTTAGAGAGACTTGCCCAGGAAGACTGCTTGAAGGTGCAGAGTCTAATATGCTATTTTCAAAAGGGATCCCAGTCCCGGAAAAATTAATTGCAATGTCTTGAAGATACCCCATTATTATCCTGAGAAAGAAATTAACTAACCCTAACAACAAATATTTTATGTGCTGTTTATTAATTCCATTTAAAATCTTACAGATAAAAGTCAATTACATTTCATGCATTTAAAATGCAATTTTAAAGTATTCCAGCAAAAGGCTTTTTCTTTCTTCTTTTGTTTCTTTTATTCTTTTCATTTCAATGTGAAATATCCAAACTTATTTCAACATTACAAAGAGACAATTTGTTTGCAGAGTTTGCAAACTTGCAGACAACAATCTTATCCATATTTAGGAATAAGACCTACTGAAGACAGTAGGATTCCTAAGAAAACATGCATAGGATTGTGTTGTTTAGGTAACATCAGGAGTGTGTTATTAACATTCACCATATTTATTTTCAGGAAAAGCACAGGCCATTATTTGTCTGCATCATTTGGACAGTTTATTAAATATATGGGTCTAGATGAGCCCACTGTGTGAAATATAGGAGAATTCTCACTTAAACTATACCTGAACTGTCAGAAAATGCAAAAAAGTACATGCTCCATTAAATGAAATGGCATTCAACATTTATCCAATCCTTTTTGTTTAATTACAGTATTATGCCTAACTAAATTAATATTCAAGCAAAACTATATTCTGAAGTGCAATTTGCTGTACACTTCAAAGGACTTTTTTTAAAAAAAATGCAGTTTATTAAGACTGCAACAATATGATTTAATATTTTGTGACAAAAAAGGAAAAAAGAAAAAGAAAGCTCAGGTGTACTTTGTATATTTTCAAATATTTACTGGAAGTAATATACAAGAAAAATACTATACAAAATCGTCCCCTGGACAACTGCGCCTCACACCATTACAGTGGTGGAATTATATTAAATTGTTAACTATTTTACAACGATTTCTGTTGTACAAGTCATTAGGTTTAGAACTATTTTACTAATATTTGTCTTTATCCCCTTATGTTTTTGTCTGGTTGGCTGGGTTTTGTTTTTTGTTGTTGCTTTTTTAGCAAACTATAGACTTGCAGAAAAGCCAGGTTGGTTTCATATTTCTTACTGTCAGAAAAATTATGCTATGAATTAGAATAAATTATATCCTTGATGTTTTCAGAGCACCACATGAGATGCTGGGCTTTGGAAATTAAGCAGAGGTGTTGGTACTTTTTTTTAAGAATGGGGAAGAAACTTATCTAGACTGAAGTAATTTAATTACATTATTTTCCTCTAACTTCTAAAAGAATAATAGGGGAGATTGGAAGTCCCTTATATTTAACTAATGGATAGTAGCCAGTCAAATAATTACTTTGAGTTTTACTGATCTCTCTGAGAAAGAAAATATTAGAAACGGTTTTTAGTATCTCTTTGAAATCAACAGGACTGACTTTATATGGGTCATAACTTTCAACAACAGTTATAAAATTTATATAATTAAAGTGGTTGAACTGCACCGATTACACTTTTTCCAGGAAGCATTTTGCAGAGTCTATTTTTACCATGAATTAAGCAAAGCTTGATTACAGCATAAAACTCGAATTAATAGCCCAATTCAAAACTTTTAAAACTAGTTGGACTTATAGAAGTATAAACTAAGTGACTAGAATTGGTGCAGTCCAGATTTATGAATACTAGCCAAAAATAAATATCTTTATGCTGAATGGATTTTGTCCGTAGGAAAGCATGCAAAAGATAGTATTTTAAGGCAATTTACTATGCAATCCTAGAGATACTCAGAAAGGATCCTCACTGTTTAACTTTGGGACTTTAATTCAGTTTGCCTTAATTCTGAGTAAATGGGATTGAAGGGTAATTTTAAAAAAAATTGTCTATGAAAAAATTTTTGGACTTAAGTCTATGAAACCCAGCCTCACTTATTTCTGAGTGAAGGCTCTATGGCTATATGCCGAGTTGGTTAAAACAAGGGGATTTTTCTTTAATGGTTGCTAAATCTGATTTTTTCCCCCCAAGCCAATTGTATCTTAAGCATCCATTTACTTGAAAGTTCCTGATCTGTTCTTGTTAGAACTTTTTTTAGAAGCCGAAATAAAAGATAACCTCCAACTAAGACCAGAATCTTAGTTATTTTGAGCCACTCGCTGAAGCACAGAATACTTGGAAGTGCTAGACAGAAAAGAAAGAAAAGCCTAGCCCAGCTTATTTTGTAATATCTACCAAGGCGGAATCCTCATTGACAGAACTGAATTGCAAATGGGGCGCTAGGTAATCACGCCTACATTCACACTCTCACTTACACACACACACACACACACACACTTTTTAGGTTTCACCCACATCCTCCAGAGTAATCCTATTAGTTGCAATATTCCAGAGAAAGCGAGTGAGCGCTGCAATTTCGGACCAAAACTGAATAGAAATTTAACTTTTGGAGCAATTCTTTGAAATAATAATATTAATAAAAAGCATCTCACAATATTCAAAGTGCTTTCAGCAGGAGGTCTTGGGCTTTTCCCCTTCTCCCATTCCCTACTCTCCCGGACAACCGTCTCTCCTTCTGAGAGAGGTTCTGGTCCTTGCCGAGAGCCCGATCCCCGCCCTCCCACTGCTTGGAGAGCCCCAAACCTCTTCCCCTCCGGCGCGGGTGTCTCTGGAGCAGCTGCTCGACAACCGAAGTCCCTTTTCTGGGCAGGGATCTGGCTGCGAGTCCGCGTTGGCTGGAAAGCGTTACTTCGACGTCCAGATCCCCTTTGGCCCAGCTGGCGGGAGGCTACGAAATGGGAGGGCTGAAAGCGTGGTGGATCCGAACAAGAAGGGGAGAAGGAGAGACAGAGGGCGAAGAGGGGGAGGAGAGAGGCGAGAGCCGGGAAGAGCAAAGCCAGGTCCTCCTCGCCGGCGCGCTCAGGGCGGATTTCACTCCAGGCCGTTCCGGTGGCCCGGCTCGGGGGTCTGGAGCAGCTCCGGCGAGTGGCAGGGCGGGCTGCCGGGGGCGCTGTGCTCGCTGTCGGTGTCGCTGCCCTTCTTGCCGCCCCCCGAGCCGCCACCACTACCACTCCCGCCGCCACCGCCGCCGCTGTGAGTCTTGACATGCTTGCTGAGATGGTCGCTGCGCATGAAGCGCTTGTTGCACACCGGGCAGGCGAAGCGCTTCTCGCCCGTGTGCGTGCGCAGGTGGCGCTGCAGCTCGTCCGAGCGCGTGAAGCGCTTGCCGCAGAAGAGCCAGTTGCAGACGAAGGGCCGCTCACCCGTGTGCCAGCGCAGGTGCGCCTTGAGGTGAGACGTCTTGCCGTAGACCTTGCCGCAGCCGGGGATGTGGCAGCTGTGCAAGCCCTTGCGCCTCAGGCTGGCACCCGCCGGGCCCAACCGCTCCGCCTCCTGGCAGTTGGGGCAGTCACAAGTGGCGCGACCCGAGTAACGCCGGGCCGACGAGCGCGGGGAGCCGCCTAGTGGCGCGGAGGGTCCGGCACCCAGCATGGAGGCCCCGGCTCCGGACGTGAGTGGTGAGGGGGCCGCGTCCGGGTAGGAGCCCGGCAGAACTGGCTTAAATCCGTCCATGAGATGCTGCCCGGCGGGACTGAGGAGGTGCGAGGAAGCGGCGCTGCTGCTGAAGGCCGAGTGGCCTGCCAGGCCAGAGTAATCCGAGTTATAGGCGCCCAGTGGCGAGTGCAGGGAACCCGCTTGGAGACCGCTGGCCGCGGCAGCGGCCGGGTGGACGCCGTTGGGGTTCTGCACGTCCAGCCAGCCGGCGCCCACGTCCCACCAGCTGGAGGCGCCCGCGTCGCTCGGGTGCGAGGGCTTGAACCAGGATTCGTAGGGGTGCGCCATGCCCACGCGCGGGTAGATGCCCTGCAGGCCCTCCACCGAGGTGTGCACCTTGGAGATGAAGACCGGCTGATGAGCGGCGGCTGTGTCTGGAGCTGCACCACCGCCTCCGCCTCCGCCGCCACCTCCCGACGGCCCGGGCGCCTGGAATACCGAGTAGTCGTTGGCGAAGGGCGAGCCGGCCGCTGCGCCGCTCGACGTGAGTGAGAAGGCGCTGGATCCAGGCGAGCCGGCGCAGCTGAAGGAGGCCGAGACCAGGGCGGCCGCCGCAGCCGCAGCCGCAGCTGCAGCCGCGGCGTGAGCTGAAGAACCGTTACGGGTCGAGGCCGAGACTCCGACGCCACCCAGAGTGGAGCCCACCACGTTGCAGCTTCCCGAAGATGACGAACGTTTCCACGGATGGAAGCCTTTGCCGAAGGATGAGGTACTGTCGGACAGGACCGACGGCGAGGGGCTGGGACTGCCGATCTTGTTGCAGGTAGCGGCGAGCATGGCCAGTGGAGTGGAGCCGAGACGCGGTTCTTCCTGCAGAAAACGGGGAGAGAAGTCCGGGACAGCGCCCGTCATCGTCCGCCGGCAAAGATGCCCGCGGCAGCCCGCCCCAGAGCAGGATCCACGCCCGGTAGCCTCGCTTGCGGACGGGGAAATGGGGGCTAATGCGAGGAACCTTTGCGGTCCCTTACCCCTCCTCTTGATTCCGTGAGAAGAAACGACACCCCCTCCCCCGATCTCTACTCACAAGCCCCGGAAAAGCGTCCTTTAGGAAAGCCCACTGGTTTCTTTGGCTGAGATTGGCTCGCAGCCCGGAGTCCGGCCAAAGAGCTGGAGAACAATCTCAGTCCCATCCAGAAACCCAGAATATCTGAAAACAGAAAAGCTTCTGTACCGTCTAAGCCCCAATTCATATGCTGGGTTTCCACAGCATTCTTTTCTCTTCCCGAAACTACCAAGAGTATCGGTGCATTTAATCCGCAGCCATTCTTATCTAGCAATTAAAGCTGGCTGTAGCCGCAGATTAAAGTTGTTTTTTAAAACGTTTCTTTAGTCACAGAGTTCACTCATAGCATTCTTCCCCCCATCCCCCAAAACTTTTATATTCACACCTCAAGGAAACAGAGACAATCAACATACCTGCAGGAAATGTCGGGCTCAAAGAAATGTTAAAAAGGAGGGGGGATCAACAACAGCAACAAGCTGCTGCAATTTTTTTTTTTTTTAAGATCTCGCAGGGAGAAAAAAAGATCAAGCGAGGCAGCTGTTTTTCCCCGTCCGCGTCGACAACAGAGAGCCCAGTTCTCCGGGGATACAGGAATACTCAGCCCAAGCTCTGGAGGTTGTTAAGGGCTAATGCCCTTAAAACCTTTTTCTGCACGCTGTCAAGGGAGTTGAAAAAAAGTGGCTGCCCTCTTCCCCCTCCCCTTCCCTCTCTCCCCTTTCTTTTCTCCTAAACTCGCACGGAGTCAAGAGGAAAAAAAGCAAAAATGAAACCTTCAATAGTCCCCGGTCAAGAGAGGGGCTGCTTTAACCCTGCTCCGCGATCGCCAATAAAAAGGACCCAATTAAAACAGCAAAGCGGGGGGGGGGGCAGTAGAGGAAAAAAACACACCCTCGGACTCACCCCTAGAAGTGAAGTTGCCATCCCACAAAGTGCCCTCCTCTCAGAGGATCTTTTTTATATTGATAAATCAGAGGCAGTGTTTTTTTTAGAGGTGTGCAATACAATGATCAGTTCCGCCCATTCCACCACAATTGTAGCTCCCTCTCTCGCTTTGAAGTGCCGCTGAGTCCGCGCCAGCCAATCTGCGGCGCCGTCGGCCGCTCCGCTGCGTTGCCGCGTGAGGTCATCAGCGCCGCCGCCGCCCGCTCCTTCCTGGGCTGCTGCACAGCACGCAGGGAGCGGACTGGTGAAAAGCAGGCATGCGGGGCGAGCGCAAGGGAGCTACGGCGTTCCTCGCAGCGCGCTTCGCCTGCCCGTTTATTCCCTCCGTTTTTTACAATCTCCCGTTTCCCGGATATTCAGATATTCAGCCCCGCGCAGACGGAAAGAAAAAACGCATTTTATTCCCTCTGCATGAGACTACGCATACATGTGACGCTTTGCGAGCTGCCGACTGTAGTGTCAACGCCTGTCTCTTTTAGTCAGCGATCTCTCCCGCCTTCCCCCGCATCCCAATTCCCCGTAGCAATCGTTTGGATGATTGGGAAAACCCAGCTTTCCTGACAAGGGGAACCTGCCCTTCCCCTACCCGACCACCCACTCTCACAGCCTTTTTGTAACGCCAAGGAGTCTAGTCGTGTGAAACGGCGGAAAGAATTATCCCGGATCAGGCCACTGTCAATGGGTCTCCCTCCCTCCCTCCCTCCCGCCTTCCTTCCCTTTTTTTTTTCTTTCCTGAAAAAGATGAAGCTGTGTATATGGATTACATGTAGATATTTTAGATCCCAATTTCCTGGTGCATTCCTGATTATTTCAGCCGGATTGTAGGCACATCATTGAGAGACATCATTGTTTTATTTTGGACAATAAAAAGTTTGGAATTAGGATTCCGCAGTATGTATTGCAGATTTGTTTTCCTCTTTCTTTTTTTTCTTCAAATCGGAATAGCTCCGTTTTCAGTGAGTGAAATCTCTTGACCCAGGTGTTAAATGGAAGGATTTTAGACTTCCACCAAAGCGTCGCTATTTATTACCATGGTCATCAACACAACCATCACCATTAAAGTGCAACCTTTTTAATTTAATGTACCTGGACATTTTGTTCCCCGCATTTTCAGATGAGAAGGCACAGTGTTATTATGATTACCATTAATGTAGAGAGCGCCCCAGTCCCTTGCTTGCAATATGATTGTAGCTGGAGTTTTTTCTCTACTCCAAACTTTTAGGAGAAATCAGGAATATATAAGGGTGGGGTATCCCGGGGCTAGGATACCTCACCTCTATAGCCAATTCTGGCCTTCTTTCCTACCCACCCCTTTTTTTTACGGAGGTGGGGAGGCTTTTAATGCTTTGTGGCTATTGAGTGCACATCATAGCTATTGATTACGGGGTAAGAGGCACGATCATACTTGGAAGTAAGGAGCGAAGTAAATTAATGAACTGCTGTCTTTCTCTGAAGGCTGACGGTTAACCATGAATGCAGCGCTTCTCTCGCTGAGCTGTTCTGAGTGACTTGAGCCTGTTGAGAAGGCGGGACAGGCCAGCCCAGGAGGAGGAACGGGTGGAGGGAGGGAGGGAGCGGCGTTTAACAAATAAAAAGAATTAACTTCGTGCCTTTGGTCTCCTTCTATAATGATATTCATTTTAAAGACCTAATGCACACTTGTTTAAATTTAGGATTTAAATTGAATCAATACTACCCCTTGACCCTCCCCCACCAAACACCCACAGAAAGGGGGTGGGATGGGAATGTGGGTAAAAGAAGAGTGAGAGAGTGCTTTATGGGAGAGTCCGGATGGAGGAGTAACTGTTGAGGCTCGGGATCTGTTGACTTTGTCCGCTGCACCAGAAGGGCACCGAAGAAGACCTGCAGATTTGGGAGGGGGTCGGGAATCAATGGGGTCAGTGCCTTTCTCCCAGCGGGGAAAGACAGCTTGGTTCTGCCTGTTCTAAAGAGATTCCTGCAAACAGGGATCATTAATTAGATCAAATTCGTTGGGGGGGGGAGAGAAAAGCTTTCCTCCTTTTCTTCCCAGTTATGCATTTCTAAATCTCACCAATATGATTTGAGGGGACTTAAAAAATGCTTGTTTCCATAGATCACTTCTATTTTCTTTTCTTTCAACTTCTCTACTCAACAGCAGCATCTACCCAAATTAGCAATTATCACAACTTAGAAAATATCTCCGTAGAAGAATTGCACCGTCTGCGCCTACCCAGAGAGTAAACAAGGGAAAGAAAGAGAAACAAAGAGCCTCGGTGTAGCTGCCTTGCTTGTGTGTCTCCGAACGGACGGAGAGGGGAAGAATGCAACTTGGCGTGCGGAGTGTGCGTGCGCGCATGATGCGCATCCACTAGCGGCCTTCGTCTCCTATGCTCCTTCCTCTGGGCTGAAAATACCAGATTAATCTAAAACCTATGGTTATCCCGGCTGGCACAGTCCGCAGGCAGCCCCAGATCTTGTGGATGGAGTGGAGGTTTGGGAGAGGGGGAGATAGGAATTTCTGAGGACTGGGATCTCAAGGGCGAGAAAAAGCTTTCTTCTCCAAATTCGTGGAGGTAATAAGCGCGCACCAATTCCCTTCGCTGTTTGGCAGAGAGAGGTCCGCACATTTTCTTGTAAACCTGTAGCATCCGCTGCTTTGGCAAAGTGGCGGCCCATTAGCATTCCGTCTGCATCTGCACATAAATTTCATTTGAATTTCAAATTTAATAAACCGGGAGGTTTTTAATCATCCCTGGTTTTATTTGTTTGATATTAACATGCTTATTGACCGGGTCTGTTGACCAGTTTGATCATTACAGGACAGCGAAAAGTTAATTAAAACGACCACAGCTCCTTAATCATATCATCTGTCTCATCCATGTCGCTCCCTTTATTACAGTCTATGATGGATAGTCTCCCAGATTAATTTCTCTGTTTCTTCGATTTGGACAACAGCTTTGGGGACCTAATTTACATACCGGGAACAACTTGCACAAGTCTGCCCAGCGAAGACCCTAGTGGTTCGGGGAGCCATTAGGAATCTCATCCGTCCGATGAGGCGAACATGTCTCTCTGTGTGTGCGGTGAGGGGGGGCGGGGAAATTGGGAGGAAACAGGAGTCCCATCTGAGCGCACACACCTCCATCCCCACCCCCCCGCATACACACACACCCGGTCCCGGGGGTGCCACGAAACAAAGTAGCTCTTCCCGCAAGGCCTGAAGTAAGGACGCTGCAGCTTTGCCGACCTTTCGATTTGTCCAAGCGAGATGAAGGGGCTCTATTGGCCGATTCTCAGGAGCCGAATCCCGATATTAGAGGAGCCAGCCTCTCTACTGCAACTTGGAGGAAGGGGAAGAATTGGTCCTATTCCAAGGCGTTCCCCCGGGAACAAGCGATACTTCATTCAGGAAGACTTGCGTGCACGGGTCTCCCATGTGCATAATTTGTCAATACACCCACCAACCACCATCCCTCCGGCTATTGATTAGTTTGCGGAACAAACCAAACGTTGGTTTTATTTGTTGGATCATGTACGTATGCGTTTTATTGGATTTAGAGACTGCCCAATTCCCAGTTTGACATTAAAAAAACTAAAGTAGGAAAAACTCATCACCCACCAGGAAAAAAAAAAGACTTCAGAGACTCAACGGCCATCCTAACCTCAGGCCTAGAAGCAAAGCTTTTGGAGCAACCGAAGTATCCGAGCCTTACAGATCTTCGGGAGATGCTTTCCAGAAGGAAGGCGCAGAGAAGGTGCACTTCCTAGGCCACGTTGTTTGTTTGATTGAGATGAGCTGGGACATACTGACTCTGCCAACTTACTGAGCGGGCAGAAACTATTGTAGATAGGCAGTACCTCAGATAACCAGGCCCAGTGAACAGGATCTGATATAGACAGAGGCGTTTAAATGTTGCATGGGCGAAGTCCGAAGTGAGGAAATTCCAGCTCTTCTGTCTGGGATTCCTAGGGAAGGGGAATACTGTCGAGTTGAATCTCAGGAGCAGGTCAAAGCTGTGGGAAAGGGTCTGCAGTTGCCTTCTGCGGTGTCTTTCAACTCACCGGTGCTTAGTGCTCCTGTTCAAGTACTAACCAGGCCTGAGAAAAAGTTTTATTGATAGGATGACCAACATCCCACCTCAAGAAATAAAGATACGATCCCGAGCTGTCTGAAGGGTATTCAGACAGGTTCAGATAGGGTATTCAAAAGCATGAAAGTGTTAGAAGATAATTGAATCTCTAGTCAAAGTTGCCATTATACATCGAAGACTCAGAACATGCCCTCTTTTTAAAAAAAATAAAGAGCACTATCGTCTTTTCACTCCCACCCATATTAACCTTTTGCTTCTGCTAAGTTTCCTCCCCCCACCCCCATTTCCCCATTTCACCCATTTCACCTTAGAATTGTCTAAGTAAAAATGCCATAGAAGCCCACAGGAAGTCTGAACAACAACTTATAACTATATAAGTAAAGGCAATTTTTCTCAGTATTATTTTTTCCTTGCTAAATAAAAATATGTTAGTATCCAAATAATTTTAAGCTCCTTGATTTCAGCTAGGGCAGGTGAAGCTCTTGCTTAAACTCTCTCCCACAAAATCAATGGGAATCTGAGGTAGCCTGCCGGGAGGGAAGTGCTTAACGTTTCGGAAATCGAAAAGCCTTTGCTCCATTATTATCTCCGCTGCCCATTTTTATTGTTCCCTTGGCTGGTTTTTCAGTATTCAACTCGGTTAAACGACTCGGTTAAACGGCTACTGTGCTTTAAGCAAGACTTTCTTAGGGGGAAATAAAGTGCGGGTATTCGGGCAAACGCATCCAAACGCGCACCTATATTGCCGTGGGAGGGAAAAATGAATGCGTTTCTTTCCTGTAGGTGAATCGTAGTCCTTTCTTCCACAACCCTCGACTGCCTTGCCCACGCGTGGGACCTTTTCGTTACAATCTCGAACTTTTCCCAGGGGCTCCCTTTTCCCCCACGGTCCTGCGAGTATTTCGCCGGAGGGGCGTGGTTGAGACCAGAGGATCACTTGAGGAGGAGCCGACGACCCCAGAATATCTGATTATCCTTTTTTCTTTCTTTTCCCGCTGAAATGGCTTTCTCCAGATGTCGCTTTGAGGCTTGACAGAGCAGCTACAGCCTGGGTTGGTTTCCCTTATCTGGGAAAAACGTGTCGGTCGTGGCTGTCCCAAACCGGTTTCCCTCGCTTGTTTTCAGACCCATGACTCCCAGATGTCGCTGAGGAGCTGGTCAGGGGGAACGTGGGAAGAGAGGCTGTCGCATCCTCCATCCCAGAAAACCTTTCCCTACGCAAAAGGGATTGGAATAGGATTCCCCTTAGGAGGCGGCGGCGGCGATGGCGGGGAGAGGGAAGAAGAGATAAAATCCGCCACACATCTGGGGGCCTCAAGTAGCAACAAGTGAGAAAAACAAGTTTGGGAACACTGTCCTGACTCACTTTCGCTGTTTATCTTTTCGTTTAGGCCCTCAGGGCGGAGAAAGACGGGGAGAAAGGGCTATCTCAGAAAATCGAAAGCATTCTTTTGCCCCACCCACCCACCCCCGAAGAAAACTCCGGTTTCTCCTCCCCACAGTTTCTTTTATACTTCCGTTTCTCGCCAGAGAGTTTAAAAGCTACAAAATCCGTCTCCTCAGCAATATTGATTTTTTTTCCCTGTCGCACCTCGCCCCCTCTCTTCCTGGAGGTCAGGCTCCCAGATTACCGCACATCTCTTCCAGACGGTTGACAGTTGCAATCGTGCTTACTTGAAGATGAATGTTACTTTGGGAATAGCGTTTAATTACCAATAATTTAAAAGGGTCTCGGAGTTGAACTGTGGCACGCTGGAGCTGTTGCTGCGGCTGTTTAAACGCCCGTGTGTTGGAGAATACTTTCACAAGCATCGAAAGACCGGGCAGAGGGGGACTAAAATATATAACAAAATAGGGGGACAGAGTGCAAACATTCTCCCACCAGCTGGCGCCTAATGGTGCGCAGCAAATACAATATTAGCCACTCGGCGCCGCGCACTCTACCGGAGTCCTATGGAGATCAATGAGAGACGCTCTCCCACCTAAATAAGCCCAAGTTCACAGCCTTCTTGCAAGATCGGCAGTTGGCCCGAGGGCACGGATTTTCTTGTAGCAGCTGAGCTTTTGCTCCAGATCTGGCCTGCGCTGTGCAACTCAGTTCCTCTAACCTCAGACGGCACAGGTCTCCATCCAGTACTCGGAGGCTGTCAAACAGCTCTGAATTATGACCTGGGGCAAATGAAATATTACCCGAGGGGTGGAAAAGGGGCGACCACATCCTTTCTTAGAGGGCTCAGAAGTGGTGGGCTCTATACTCATATTTTTGTCGCAGTGCTAGGAAGCTCAAACAGAGATGCTCTTTTGAATGCATTCATTACACATGGATGGGCAACTGTATAAAATACCTACATACTCAATCAGGTTGCCACACTTCTCTTTCCAAAAGTTTAGGACTGACCCTTTGCCCTAATACAATACTCACCTATCCCCCCCTCTTGCATTGGAACTCACTTTTTCCCTTTCGGCCATCTAAAGCAACGTGTGAATCGTGACTCTGCATGTACACTTGAGTGGGGGAAGTGGCGGTCGGTTATTCCCGTAGCCTGGCCTGCTAAGGAGCGGAGGTGGGGGTGAGCAGCGCCGAACAGATGTCCTCGTTTAAGCCATTCTTTTCCCACATGCTCCGTAGAGATTGCCATCGCTTAGGAAGCTCGCTTGAAACCTGGCCCATTATGGGCAAGTTATTCTGGACCACTGAGCACGAACAAAATGGGCTTCAGATCGCGTGCTTTAGAATAATTCGAGGCCAGGAAAAAGCTAAACCAAGAAAAAAAAGTCCATTAAAAGAGAGGGAGAGCAAGAGCAAGCTGGATGGCACCAGAAAAACTTATTGAAAAGATCTCCCCTCCGCCATAACCATCATCCCCATCCTACCGCCCATTTACAGATATATTATAATTTACAGGGCCATCTAATAATCCAAAGGGACATTGTAAAATAGGAAAAAAATAAAGGGAAAGCCGGGGGAGGGGAAACCAGAAAAAAGAGGAAGCCCCTTTTCGCGTTGTAAAACCTCTCCTAATTACCTGCCAGAGCAATTAGCTGACTATCACGAAGAAATTAGATCGCTCAATGTAGCATACATAATGCGAATCATTTTGTAAGGCAAAAAGGAAGGGAGACCTGCGTTTCCTTTACAAGAAAATAAGCCGCCATCCTGGGCGAGCCTTCCGTAGGCACGAATTACGGGTATCTAGGCATGTAGGGTAAAGAAGCCGGACGTCAACTAACCAACTAGCCCCCACCCTGTCGCCAGCCGGGGCACAGCGCGCCCTGTCCATTTACCCCGGGAAAATAGGGGGCGGGCAGGCGAGCGCAGGGAAAGCCGCTTCCAGGCGTTTAAATTCAGAGGCTTCCAGATCGCTGTAATTAACACTGAGCGACTTCAATAGGGAAACCTGTTTTCCAGATGATTTTGACAATGCGGCTTTATGTCTCGCTTGGCAGTTTTCGAGAGCTGGAGTCGGTTCCTGGCCGCTTTACTTGCCTCTCATCTGTTGAGCGTATATTTGCCCAAACCCAGATTTCAACGCGGCGTGTGCTAGCCAAGCGTATGTGGCAAAGCATTTCTTCCCTGACCCGGGGACTGACTGAGCAACATGGACCCTGGAAGCTCCGATGAACTGGAGCCTTTGGTTGCTCTCCAACCAGCTCTACTCGTGAGTATCAACTTAGCAGTCAACTATTTTTATTCGAGGACGGAGGTGGGCAAGATGGATTTTTTTCCTCCTCCTGGTAGTCATTTTGAGCAATAAAAAAACCTGGATCAACTACATCCATGGCAACTAGAGTCTCATACACATGCAGGCATAAACACTCACACTAATCCCTCTTTCTTAATAGCAAGGCCTTCTATTGAAAAGTATAAATTTAATGTGAGCTGTACGAAATAAACACACTTCATTTTAAAAGAGCCATGCTTTTGCAATTTTGATTTCCCAAATTTAGCACTTGGCAATCTAAGAAATTGTGTGTTACGAGCTGCCAATCTGTAGTTGGGATGAAGAAGCAAAATCAAAGGTCCCCTGAAGTAGCTGAGGAATATGCTCCAGTTCCCCCAGAGCTGGACTCACAAACAGTAAAACCAAATTATGATCAAATATCATGATCTTTGGACATAATCAGCCACCACCAAATCACCTGTAAGAAAAAAACAATAAAAATATTTGATGATTTCTTTGTAAAGATGTAATTGACAAATAGCTTTTTAGAGCCAGTTGGAATGAAAGATACAATATCCTAATAGAAGTGGTATTTTTGAAGTGGTTTGACAAAGATAACATTTACTCACCAAGCAGGGCAAGCAAATAATTTATTAGCTTTCTTTTCTAAAAGGTCATCAAGCTACAGCTCAGGTTCAACCTCAATTCTGCAGTGTCATTATTCCGTCTGTGATAAAAGCACCTGTCCCTTAGACTTTGCAACTCTGAAATAAAGAGGTAGGCGAACTTTCTCACCAACGAAGTCATGCAGGAACTATGATTGAGGACTTGTCGATAAATAAGATCTGGTTGCAAGAAATCCTGTAGAGTTCTGAAACTTGGCGGGGTGTGGAAAGAAGGAAGGAATGTTTTTATATTGCCCATTTATGTAGGTTTAAACAGAACCCTGCAGACTTTCCAGTTACACTGATCTGGCAAAAAACATTCCATGTAACTACAAAGTTTCTTTATCGCTATGCCAACAGAAACTGGTCCAAAAAAGGGAAGGGTGGGGAGCCCCAAAAGGGAGAGATTGAGTGAGAGCTTAACATAACTACAAATTGCTCAACTGTGCACCTCCCTACTGCTGTTCTATGGTTTTTGTAATGCAGCAGCATTCACCCAGCTTTTCCATGCTGGCATGGCTCTCTCCAAAGAAGCAAATGCTTAATGATTCTGACTTATCAATTCATTAGAAACAACTGTGTAGATCCAGGAAATAAAATGTCTGCAGTCATTCCAGGCCAAGTTCTGCAGATCTGTAATGGAGCAGAACTGGCACTAAACGGGTCTGAAGCACAAGGAGTGCTTTTCTCAGCTAAAGACTGCATGAAACATCCCACAGAGATATGAGGATTAAACAACCATATACCAAATCAGGGCCGAACTTCTCAGCTGGCTGGGTAATTCATAGCTGCTCTGGTGACAGTAATGGAATTGCTATAAAGTCACTCCAGTGTGAGTCAGGCAGGACTAGACCTAACATTAGGTTAAGAGGTGGCAATGGGCAGTGGCCTTAGGACAGCTGGTATTAAGTTTCACAAAATGGAGTCAGAGAATAATCATTACTTGTAAGGAGTGGAGAACAGATGGAATTACATTATGAGCTTTCTTCTATGGCTGTTCAAATAGTTCTATTGCCCTAGGGTGCAAAGCATCTTGTCTGGAGAAGAGTCATCATATGCTCTTTTGCCTGGCCAGTAAAATGTCAAGGGTTGGCCCTGAACATATACAGATGAATACTAAACTGGACATTTGATTCATCCAGAGACAAAAGATAGAATTTCCCTCACTATTTCTTAACTTATCAATGTCTTGGGCTCAATTTGCTTCCAGTCTTACCGCATGCACTGAAAGCTATGAAGAACTGGGTTAATTGTCAGCTCATTGCAACCAGCTCCCAACAATCATTCAAACAGGCTGCATATTCTAAAGACCTATTGCATACAGAACTGGAAAATGAAAGGCATAGAAGTAAGCATAGTAGGCATAGTAAGTAAGTGTTTCTGTGGCTGAATTCACACATCCTGCTAAACTCCAGTTTTTGCTTGACCATGCTTTATGGAACAAATTACAGTTGGCAAAATTTACAGGGCTATGGAAAATGGTTTTCAAAGCATTATAGTTGGGTTTGTGCCATGTACCTAATCAAACTAAACAAGAAGATTGCATGTTGTAGTATCCCAGCCCTTCCTTATTCTTTAGCCATTGGCACTCTACATTCAGACCCACACATGCTTGGGCTGCTTGCTCTTTTCTGAAGTTAATGAAGGTATGTGGTGAGTCATATCAGAGCAAAAGAGAAGGAAAGGAAATCCCAAATGCATCTTGACCCCTTCAGCCCTTGAGTATTTCTCACTGTAGATCTCCATTTACTAAAAGATCTTAAGAATTCCTATTCTTCCAGAGCTTCCGGATCTTTCACTTTAAATCCTTTCATCTTATTGAAGACAGTACATGTCATATTCAATTTCTGTCTTAGTTTAAACTAGAAATAAAAACTAACAAAGAAGTCTTTGTCTTCTGTCAAGTTAAACCAGCCCTATATTAGGATTGGTATATTTCTGCCAAGTGACTGCAAAGAGCACAGTTAAATTCAGCAGGATTTGTACTTAGATTCTGGTACTGACATGATTAGCAGGAATAGGATTAAAGCTTTTTATATATCCATTAAGCCCATAGAAATCAACAAGTTAGCTTAAATCCTGCTTAGTGAGGAAGGAGAGCTGTTGAATCCAACACACAGTGATTTGAGAAGGCTTTGCATCTGAGATTCCAGTTTTATTTTCAATATTTTACATCATCAAATGCCAATGTTTCTCAACTTTGTCTACTTCAAATGCTGGCTAGGGAATTCTGGGAGTTGAAGTCCACCCATCTTAAACTTGGGAAAGTTGGGAAACACTGCCCTAGTTTTTCAACCAACCTGATCAGTTGGAGTAATATATGGGCTGTGAAATTCTGAACAATCACTATATGGCAGCAATAAAAAGTGACACAAAAACTACCCCTTTGTTGCCCTCCCATGGTCATAGTCTAGCAATATCATGACAAAAGCAGTAGCTTTTAAATGGTTACATGCATGTCATGAGGAAGGGGCACAAGTAGTGTTGTTTTGAGGAAGCTGCAACCCAATGATTTCCCTTTCCCTTTTCTTCTGCCCTCAGCTTTGGTAACATTTGCGGAGAGTTCTGCCTTGAGCTCTCTGATAATTCATCTACTTTGGGTGGCAGGAAGCTCTACATAAGGCCCTGCTTGGAGGATCTTATTCCAAATGAGAGTCTTTCACCTCTTGTGAAGTCTTGCCTTGTTGGGAACTAGTTTGGTCTAGTTATTAAGGCACCAGGCTAGAATCCAGGAGCTGGTGTGTTCTAATCCCACTTTAGCCATCTGGGTGACTTCGGACCATTCATTCTCTCTTAGCCCAACTTACCCCACAGTGGGGTTGTTGTGGGAAAAATCAGAACAGGAAGGTAAATTGGATATATTAGCCACATTGAGTTATTTGTAAAAATAATAAAAATAGAACAAATTAAAAACAAATAAGGAAATGACTTCAATTTCAAGATAGCAATCACCCTTTTATTTTTTTTTAAAGTCCCACCTTGCCAATCCCCCTCATTTAACATGGCTTCTTTACTATTATTAAGCTGATTGCATGGAAATAACAAGAGTGATATCTGTAGGATCTCATTCAAAACTGAGCATGAGGAATGTTCATACAAACATTCATTCAGACCAAACCTGCCAATCTACTGTAACAGTAATAGAGGGACTGCTGTCAACCTACCTTCCATTCTTCCATTTTTTTAAAAAATGTATAGAAATATAAATCTCAGTAATTGTTTATCCCCAGAAATTAGTTCATGTACATAAGCTAATAAGCAAATTATATTGACACAATCAGTTACCAACAATACAGTATCTCATTTTTTCACCATACTGTGCTTTGACACTTGCATAAACTCAGATATGTCAACAAACCATGGAAGACAATTAGTAAATGTTTCTTCTAATGAATAAAGATCTCAAAAATTCCTTTTCTGAAAATATTTTTTCTGCCAATGCTCCAATTACTGTTTCCTTTTTCCCTGAGTGCTACATGATTTGGCTTAAGCTAAAGAAAGAATTAAGAGAAACAAGGCCCAGCTCTGAAGATTTAATTAAAGACTTTCTCTATTCCCATCACCTAATCTACACATGGTTTCATGCTGCAAATCACCCAGCCCCATGTATACAAGCAGAATGTATCCATCAGTAATCAACTCAACTAGAGCTTGTGAACAGTTAGAGAGGCAAGACTTTGGTTGGATTAAATTAAGCAGTGCATACGTGTTCCCTGCTGTTTTAAAACAAGAGCAAGCAAATTGTTACCCTCCCAGTATTTCAGAGTAGCATCTTTTGTCATTAGTCATTATTTGCATTTTGGGTAGGGGCATTTCTGCCTTCATTCTATGCCACATAATCAGAGGGATTTGAACTGTGGGCTTGTGATCAATTCCTCTTTGGCAGATCCTTGCAGGAACCTTCAATAGAGTAAGCTGCAGGGAAAATGTGGAGGCATATTTATAGTCTGAGAAAAGCTGGGGTTATTCAATGTCTTAAATGAATCTGAAGGTTTCATAGTCATATTAAATATACTGAGAATCAGCCTTAAGCTCTCCAGCTACCTATTGCAGGCTGAAATACACTCTGAAATGTGCTTCAGATCTCTTTACTACAATATTACATATTCCTGGACTGATATTTTACAGCAGGCAGTAGACCAGGTCCTGAATTACATTTTATATGTTTGCGTGTAGCAAGACATTACTTATAAAGAATCAGTTTTAAAGTGTAATCTTATGGGAGCTTAGGCAGTGCTCACATAACACATAAGCCATAATTGGCTAAATTAACCACAATTGCATAAGCCCACATTCTGCCACTAAGCGAATGCAGTAATTTTGTAGTATGCTACTTGTTATAGGCAAGGTGACCATTTTTTTTCTCCTTTGTATTAAAGGCTTTGTCCCACAATACATAACCAGCCAGGGAGACAATCATCTATAAGGGAACTGAACAGCGTGGAGAGAAAAGGCTCTCTAGGAAAAAAGTGCCTGAAACAGATAAATACAGAAAAACTGGTAGGTAACATAAAACCAGTTCAAGATTCCTCATTATTTTCTGGATAATATAAATGAGGCAAAGCAGGCTGGGCTACATTAATCCCTCAATACACATGAGTTTATTAAAGTAGACTAGGGTAGACGTACCTGTTTTCTTCCTCAAATAAAATCCTGGAATTGATCATTTCCACAAGAGATCAGTTTATTTATTTATTTATTTATTTATTCGAATTTTTATACCGCCCTATCTCCCGAAGGACTCAGGGCGGTTTACAGCCAGATAAAAACATGAGAATAATACAAGTAAAAACAACAGTTAAAAAACTTATTAATTAGTCCGAATTAAAAATATCACTAAAATAATATAAAACCCCATTAAAAACTAAATTTAAAACTAACACCCTAGGCTAGCCCTGCGCAAATAAATAGATGTGTCTTAAGCTCGTGGTGGAAGGTTCGGAGGTCAGGAAGTTGGCGAAGCCCTGGGGGAAGCTCGTTCCAGAGGGTGGGAGCCCCCACAGAGAAAGCCCTTCCTCTGAGTGTCGCCAGTCGGCACTGCCTGGCGGACGGCACCCTAAGGAATCCCTCTCTGTGAGAGTGTACAGGGTCGGTGGGAGGCAATCGGTGGCAGTAGGCGGTTGAACTCCCTCCAGGATAATGGCTGATAAAGATATATCAGTTTACTGCAAATGTAGATTGAACAAAGGGTTACAGTGCACAAAATTGGTTATCAAAAAAGGAATCAATATAAAACCTGATCTCATTATTGTTCCAGTAATATTATACAACTGAAATTGTTCTTCAGGTTATTTACATTTCTCATAAAATCAGTTGCAATTCACTTAGTAATGGAATCATTGTGTTTAGCAATTTAGGAAATTCTGATCTTAGTTGTGGTCATTAAACAAGGACTATAGTAGTATTCAGAAATTCTGGGTTTCATACTACAGAATTCCAGAACACTAATTAAAAATTCTAACTCAAAGTACACAGGTACCAATATGTTTTACTGTAGTAACCCAATTAGGAAATATGTAGATTTACAGCGGTTCTTATACTGGTACTGAAATGGGCCTTTCAAATGAATTCTCTACAGGTCCACCTAAAAGTTCATTTGAATGCAAAGACTAACTTGGAAGCTAGAATGTAGGACTTGCAGTTTTAGAGGGTATCAGCAGATATTTTTACCTAAGGGTAAATTCCTTTAAGAGTATTTTCTCCAATACTTGGCGGGTTGATGCAGATAAGTAATCAAGTTTATTGTGGATATCTTCCTCCTCCTCCTGTTCTCACCCTGATGAAAGGCCTCTCCCTGGGGAAAAAATGCACAGCAATCCCACCAGAACCATTGGTTTTGTCATTTGTACTTTTGCTATGATCTGCCGTTGAACTTTTGTTAATGGACAAAAGCAGCCTTGCTCTTTTTTAAAAAAAAGGGGAAAAAAGAATGTTACAGACAATTCAAACTAAATGAGCTGGGGTGGAGGCACACTCTATTTTGACCAAGCCAGTAAGCATGGCCGTTTTTTGCAATTTAATTCACTTATTGCGCCTAGTATACATGGAGCCAGGAATTCCACTCAGACATTTGTCGAAACCGGAACCGAAGACCAGTATCGCTCCATCCATCCTTCGCGCCCTTAACTGCGTTGTTCTGGCGCTAACGCGCGACGTTTTTTTCTTCCCTTCCATCCAGCTCCGCCTTGCCTCGCCGCAAGTTTTCTTCGCCCACAACGGCCTGACCTCGCTCGCGCTCCCGCAGGCCCAAACAGACACGCTTGTCCTTCCCCAAACGCCCCCTCCCGTCTTTGTCAGCCTCGTTTCCTGTAGGCGGTTTCTCCGTCGGGTCGCGTTTCTAAAAGCGCCGGGCTCAGAGGAATGTTCGCCCCCTACGAACATCGTTAAGGGGGGGGAGGGGGAAGCGGAGGCAGACGCGAGCTCCGCCCACCGCATCCCAGCGCGGCCTGCCCCGGTCCGCCTCCTGGGTGCTACTTCTCCTCCTCCTTCAACGCCCCGCTCCGCCCTCTCGGCGCAAAGAGCGTCTGGCTCTTTGGTAAAGGGAAAGCTCGCGCAAGGTGGGCGGCAGGTGCGCATTCCCACTTCTGCCTTCCCCTTGCACGAAGCCCGGTGGCTCTGCTTCGCCAGACGGTTGCGGAGTCTTGCTGGGGGAGGGGAGGGCTTGTCGAAATCAAAGGGAGACGTTAAGAAAGAGAAGGCTAACGGCTCCCTTCCTTTCGTAGCCCTCTTAAAACGCTGCTCGTGGCTACCCAAGTTCAACAGAGGGCAACTCCCAGGACCGGCCGTCACCTCACGCAGAGGCTGGCGAAGACTTCCGCCCCCTTCGGAGCAAATTGGCTGAGGGGAGGGGATGAGCCCGCCTTCGCAATAATGCCGCTCGCGGCACCCTTTGTTTGCCGGTGCCTGGCGGGCCCGATCAGTTCGGAGCGGAGGGCGGCTCGAAACTCTTCTCGCCTCAGAACAATCGGGTGCGGCCCGCTCCTCCCGCCCGCGTGGCAGGGGCGTCCTCAGAACGCCCTTTGCGGCCTGCTGAGAGCTGTTCGTTGCTGTTGGCCTTTTCGTTATTTTGTGATTATTCACCTTGTGACCGCGCTTAGCTTACATGCCCAGTAGCAGACCCGGGATATAAATAGAGTTCTTTCTGGGGCCGCGCCAACCTCTTTGATGCCCCCCATTCTTCCCCGCCAACGGTTAAACGGCTCCTGGCTATATTTGAGGAACAGAGCTGAGCTTGTAAAAATATATAGCTGCGCTTGTGTCCTGGGCTTGTCAGCGCAAGCCGTTCCCCGAGAACAGCGCCGCCGCCGCCTCAGGGGCGTTCCGTGAGGGCGTCGCCGTCACCGCCCGGCTTCCTAAATCGGGACGGCCATCATCCGACCTATTCCTAAACTGCATCTCTTGCGGTCGCTTCGATCGGCCTCCGCCGGAGTTGCCTGCCACGCGTCCGCATCCCGCTTTTGGGGTCCATTTGGACCATCCCCACCCCACCCCACCCCACTCATTCTACCGCCCTGGGCAAATGCCAAGGCCCTCTATAGGCGGGTGCAGCCCTGGAGCGTATCCTGGCTGACCAAACAGCTTCTTAAAACGGAAATTTTGACCCCTGCCTCGATCACGGTTTTCCCAACGGAGAGTCCTGCTACTGTAATGAGAGATACTTTTAAATGACGAAAGGTGCTTTTATAATGTGCCTCGAGGGGAAGAAAGGTGCAGTAATAATGTTTAACACAATCGAAATGATACAGGAATGATTCCAAGTATTGGAATTACTTAACCCAGCAATATCGATTCTGAGAAGGATTTACTAAAGGTCAGATATAGATATATATGGAGAGAGAGACGTATATTACAATTTTCTTCATTAATAAGCGGGGCTTCATGAGATTTAAGACTTATACATATAAAACACTGGGCACTGCCAAGATAGTCATCAACAAGTAGTTTTTCACCTTAACCAGTGGTTACCTCTCAAACTTAAATCGACCTCTCAAGAGTTGCTGTGACAAAGAAATGTTGGGAGAAAAGAAACATACACTACACCTTGGGGTCTAAGAAGTTACAAATGGTATATGTGTGTGTGTGTATAAGGAATATGTTCTTATTTAATAGAAATTTGTAACTATTTGAAATTTTAAATGTTTGTTCCCTATTTTATTCTAAACAATGCTGTTTAGACAGAAAGGAAGGCTTTCATAAATCAGTTATTGTACTGAAGATTTTCTAAGTAAGTGGATGTAATTTTCAGGTTAGCTTGTTGAACTTTTAAGCTCTTTTAAAAAAAGATAACCAAGTTTCCTGAATTTCCAGTCCAAACTATTCATATGGAAATGAACTCCACTTAGCACATTTGTTTGAACATGGTTTCCAAACACTCTAAATTCACATAATTCAAGGGCTTTAAGGGGTTTTGTACAGTTTCCATTGACTGAGAAAGGTCCTGATCTTTTCCATCTTTCAAAAATAAAATAACATTGCAAACTGCTCCAGTATGGTGAAACTATTCTTGTTTTAATTCTTTAAATTCCCAGCCTTGATTCAGAAATGAGATTAACAGCAGTGCAAGACAACCTTTTATTGTGCTGCAAATCTCTTGATATTCTCTCCTATTTCTGTTTCCTAGTTGATCTGATTTCTTTATTTTCAGTAGCACGTTATGTTACAATATTAATATTTGATCCAGAATTCAACAGGAGTTTTTAGAACCTACCAATTTTTTATTCACATCTAGTTGCCAATTAAAGTTTGACAACCAGCATGCTAGTCATTCTATTTTTTTATTTTCTGGACTGCAATCCTATGCACACAATCTCATAGAACACAGTGGGATTTTCTTCTCGGTAAATATGTGCAGGATTGTAGACAACTAGATTCCCCCCCATAGTCTAATATTCTTGGTATGTGCTATGATAACAAGTCCTAGAATTTTCTACCAGCATTACTCTTTTTTAAGCATTTATAGAGAAGTGGGATGTGACTGAATTTGACTGATCCCCAGTCATCTTGCAGAGACTTGCATTGAATTAGTAGACAGTAGCAGGGATTCCTCCAGAGCAGGAGGCAGAGAGAAGTCTGCACAGACAGATAAGTTTAACTATTGCTGCTCTACAGAATAATGTATTCTCAGAAGGGTGGCCTCGTAGGGTCTGGTTCAGACAATATACTAAGCCACAATGAATTGATTGTGCTTAGTACCATGTGCAAAGTTAGGGTTTATAAAGCATTATTACTTTTCTTTTTACAACATACCATATTTAAGCGTAATGTTTAGATCTTGATATTAAGTGCACTTTGGTTTTTTAAGAAGCCTCCACACTTATAATGACTTTATTTATTTATTAACAAACTTTGCAGCTCCAAGCAACTCTTTCTGACTCCAGGAAATGCTTAGAGTGAAACAAATTCTTAAAGATGGGAGACTATTGGCAGCCTTTTAGGTGTGAAATTGCTTTGGCTTTATGAGCTGCTCACTCAAGGTCCAGGGCAGCCAAAGAAAAGGCATCTTTTGACTTCAAAGGGCACTTTGTTAATCTTTCCAGTTCCCCTCACCAAGGAAGCAATTTGGAAACACTCAGAGCAAACTAGCTCAACAGAAATAGTGAGTCTTAGAAGAAAACAGCTTCAGGCAAGTCATCCCTATTTTACTCAGCTCAGAAGATCTCAAAGAAAGCAACAACAAAAATAACATCAGTTATATACCTTTGTTAGTATCTAACAGACAGACTTCTCTAAGATATCAACATTTTTTCATTCCAATTCCTATTAACCAAAGAATGAAACACTGTTATTCTCCGGAGAAAACACATTGTCAGAGGCATCAGCATCTTCAGTCCCTACAATGGCTTACAAAGATATTTCTGCAAGGATTCTTAAATTACATTTTAATTTCTTTGCAAAATAGGAAATGCCATCAAAAGACTACTAAGTGTGCCCACTTACTGCAGCTGGAAATATTTCTAATTTCTTTTTGAGAACTGTGATGTTATATGCTTCAGCATTCTTTTGAAACTTTGTATTTTTATTATGATATAGGGGCAGATGACTGACCTGGCAGGTACAGTGTTCTTCATCACATTTCATTATTATTTTTTCCTTTGGAATATCCTAATTATTATCCAAGTGAAGCTTCTTCCTGATTATGGTTATTCACAAGCCAATATGTTTAGCATGAGGAAATCAATAAATTGCAATCATGGAAGATAGGCTCAACATGGGCATCAGTTGCTTCAAAGACACCTGAGATGCTCTCTTATTTGATGGAATCCATTACAGAATCTAACCTATTGCAAATCTCTAACAAAACATTTTTAATGTGGACATTTTTGGTATATTCCACATGTGCATTAAAGAACTGAAATGTCTGTTAATACTCTATTCATATTTTTAAAAATATTAAAACTACTGCATCAATAGGTTTGGGATTAAAGTTTTTCATAAAAATTTGCATATTTTAAAATATTGAATATATTAGCCTCCCCAAAGGAGAGGAAAGAACCCAAATCAGATCATCTTCATTAGAGATATAAAGTTTTTAAAGATTCATTAGTTCAAATGATAGGGCCATGTGATAATTTGGTACCTTTATGGAGAAATCTTTAAATATTGAATATATTAATGTGTTGTTGAATTATATACCAAAGTTTTGGGACCTGACTATTTATTAGGAATTACAGTTGTATTGAAAGTTGTGATGTGCATGTTCATGTACACTCTTGGCTAAAATTTTGGAAACCTTTTGGGACAAGTGTATTTTTGATGTTTGTTGGCTATAATACCACTTTTTGGGAATAAGGATAATTCAAGATAAAATAATTCAAGGATAATTCAAGATAAAATAATTCAAGATTAAATCCCTCTGGCAAAAAACCAAAACTGGCTATTTAGCTAACTTTAAAAACCGCTATAAAAATATATGCCACCAAATAAGGATTGAATGTACCAATTACTACATTAAACAAGAAGACCTGTGCACAAAATCCAATGCACTTTCTATAATTTTGTAAACTTAAAGAGATCTATCCCACCCCTAAAAGGATCTAATGGTAAAGAATTAAAAAATTATCCTGTAATCTACAACTACTTCACTGCAAAAACATATGGACTACAAATCTTGATCAGGGCAAAGCAATAGATGAAATTTACATAGACTTATGTAAAGCCTTTGACTCAGTGGTACATGACAAATTTCTTCTAAAACTAAAATTCTATGGCATCTCCGGACCCCTTCATAATTGGATAACTGTGTTCCTGTCAAACAGGCAACAAGTGGTCAAAATAGGCAGTGCCCTATCAAATCCTGCTTCTGTTAATAGCGGTGTCCCCAAGGCAGTGTTCTAGGTCCAACACTCTTCATATTATACATTAACAACCTCTGTGACCACATTATAAGTAAGTCTGTTCTCTTCACCGATGATGTTAAACTATTTAACACTACCAACAATGCTGCTACCCTTCAAAAAGACCTTGACTTTGTGTCGGAATGGTCAAAAATTTGGCAACTCCAAATCTCAACCAACAAATGCTCTGCTTACACATTGGAAAAAAGAATCAGAACACTAAATACAAACTTGATGGACATAACCTTGTAGATGACCCTCACTCCATCAAAGACCTTGGAGTTCTCATAAGTGCCAAAGCCCACTGCAACTACCTCGCCAAAAAGGCATTAAGGGTTGTAAACTTAATCTTGCAGTAGCTTCTTCTCTGGAAAGATTACACTACTAACAAAACATTTGCTAGACCAATTCTTGATTACAGCTCGCCTGTCTGGAACCCACACTTCATTTCGGACTACAATTGAGCGTGTCCAGAAATATTTTACAAGAAGAGTCCTCCTCTGATCACAACAAAATACCTTATGCCACCAGACTTGAAATTCTGGATTTAGAAAATTTAGAACTATACTGCCTTCGGCATGACCTGAGAATAACTCATAAAATCATCTGCTACAATGTCCTTTCTGTCAAAGACTACTTCAACTTCAACCACAACAATACACGAGCGCACAATAGATTTAAACTTAAAGTGAACCGCTCCAATCTTGATTGTAGAAAATATTTATTTATTTATTTATTTTGTCACGACAGTATATATAAGCATAAGCATGAACTAACTATATAATATATAAGCATATATATGAGTATAAGTATGAAATAATTATATAAATTCGATATAATGAAAAGAAACAGTAGGACAGGAATGGTAGGCATGTTTGTGCTCTTATGCACGCCCCTTAAAGACCTCTTAGGAATGGGGTGAGGTCAACAGTAGACAGTTTTTGGTTAAAGTTTTGGGGATTTTGAGTAGATACCACAGAGTCTGGTAGTGTGTTCCAAGCATTAATAACTCTTACTGAAGTCATATTTTCTGCAATCAAAATTGAAGCGGTTAACATTAAGTTTAAATCTATTTTTTGCTCTTGTATTGTTGTGATTGAAGCTGAAGTAATCCTCAACAGGAAGGACATTGCAATAGATTATTCTATGAGTTAAACATAGATCCTATCGACTTCAGTAACAGAGTTGTTAATGCCTGGAATCCAGTACCTGACTCCATGGTCTCATCCCAAAATCCTCAAAACTTTAACCAAAGACTGTCTATTGTTGACCTCACCCCATTCCTAAGAGGTCTGTAAGGGGCATGCATAAGAACACCAGTGTTCCTACCATTCCTGTTCTAATGTTCCCTTTGGTTGTATTCAATTTGTGTGGTTATTTCATGCTTATACTATATATATTGTTGTGTTTGAATAAATAAATAAATAATCATATTCCACTGCTAGAGTGGTCTGGGAATAGCCCAGACCTTAACCCAATTGAAACTCTATGGAGCTGACTAAAGAAACTTGTTAATCAGAAGCAACCTAGCAATAAAACCCAGTTAATAAAAGCAATAATTCAGTCTTGGTTTAACATAACAGCTGCAGAACTAAAAGACTTGGTTCACTCCATGGGAAGACGTTGTAATTCATGCTAAAGGTTACCCAACTAAATATTAACTGATGTGATAATTTTTGTAGATCTCTCTTTTTTTTTTGGTGATATTTTTTGTATATCTCATTTTTCTACATGTTTCACTTTTCTTCTTTACAATGTAATTGATATTCTAATAGCAAATCCTTCATTAAAGTTATTGCGTTACGTTCTTGATTAAATTATCTTTCCATTGATATAATTTTATGGTACTACTGATATAATTTTATGGTACTACTACTCAAAAAAAGTGGTGTTATTAGCTAGTTTTAGAAAATACAATTTTCCCAAAAGGTTTTCACAATTTTGGCCACTACTGTGTGTGCATGCATGTGTATACTAAAAAATTTACATTGAGAAATTGGAAAAATTATTCTCTAGTTTTAAGAAAAAATACTCTAGTTTTATTCATCTTGGGTAAGGCAGTATTTTCCAAATCAAAGGATAAAACTTCACACAGAGTTGGTGCCCAGCTCAATTCTCATGATGATCTCAGTCTATAGCTTCATGTAGGGTTAGAGTATGCTTAGGGTTGGTTTTAGTTGTGATTGTTGGAAGGAACAGTTACCTCCAGGTAAATATTCCATATAAGGGAGAAATAAGAAAATGAAAATGTACCTTGTGTAGTATAATTATTAGTGATAGAACAGCAGGTGGACCCAACCATCTTTTTTGCCATGAATTCCTTTTGTTTCTTCCTTCCAGACACCTGAGTATATTACAGATGAGTAAAGCACTGTCACCATTGTGCTGCTGCAATAGATTGCCTGTAAGTGGGACATACCGTTAGAAGAGGCTAGAGTACTTTCCCAGACCTCATAATTGGCTGCTGCCTTCTTTTCTTCCTAAACCCTTATGAGACATAGACCTGCTGCATTGGCAGCAATAGGGGAGACATTCCCTTGACCACACTCAATTGTTGCAACCTGGGGAATCTTGGTGCCTGAGCTCTTTCCATATTGGGAAGCCCCATTGCTTTGAGGACAATGCTACTTATACACCTGATTTTAGTCCCAAAGAAACATCAATCTGGTTGGAGCTAGAACTAACCTCATGATTAATTGGCTGGTTCAATTAATTCCATTTTGGAATCTGCATGGCACAATAGTACCCCCACCATTAATGATGAATGATGATGAGTCCCCATCAGCTAAGTATGTTGGATGAACAGGGCCATATGGACTGTTTGCGCTTGTGAAATCTTCTTTATTCATTTCCAAAGAATGATCTGTGTCCTCATTTCCCATTGCATGCATAAAATAGGATTTTTTTTTATTGCTAACATTTAAAAATCTTCCATGGATTAAGACATGAAGTAGATAGTGTACAGTACTGTGCAAACCAGCTCAATTCAATAGTGGATTTTTTACTTGTTCAATTGTTTCTTTCTCATTGTAAATATTTTAAAATGTGGTATTTTAAGAAATAGCCTATCAAGATAATGAGTTGATTCCCTTTGAGCCTTTTATCTCTTCGTATTTCATCTTCTCCTCCCTTTCCAGCCACTACTTTCATTCCTTCTCACAAATGCCTGTCAGTTTTATCTATCAATCTCTCAGGTTCTCAGCATTATGTGACTCCTTATGGGCAGGTTTGAATGTTTCTTTCTCCTTTCTCTTCCTCCCCTTTCCCTCCATTAATGCAATTTCTTTCTTTCTTTCTTTTTCTTTCTTTCTTTCTTTCTTTCTTTCTTTCTTTCTTTCTTTCTTTCTTTCTCTCTCTCTCTCTCTCTCTCTCTCTCTTTTTCTCTCTCTGCCTCCCTCCCTCCCCCCTCCCCCATCTCTCTCCAAATTTCAAACTTCCTTTAGGTCTGGGTATTCTTTGCTAAATTTTTGAAATGGAATATAAGATGAATCAAAATCAAATTTATATATAGTTTTATAGTGCCGATATGTAATCTATAAGCGTGCTTTGGTGCAGTGGTGAAATCCAAATATTTTTACTACCAGTTTTGTGGGCATGGCTTGGTGGGTGTGGCAGGGCAAAATCTCCATTCCCACCCCACTCCTGGGGGAAGGATATTGCAAAATCTCTATTCCCACCCCACTTGGGGGCCAGCCAGAGATTTGCTGGTTCTTCAAACTGCTTAAAATTTCCTCTACTGGTTCTCCAGAACCTGTTAGAACTTGCTGGATTTCACCCCTGCTTTGGTAGAATAATAGGTATCCTTCCTTAAATAGGTATCCTTCCTTATGATTTTATATATCATATAGTATTTCTTATTCTGAACTTAGTGCTGACCAAAAGTCATTATTATGCTGCTATGACTTTCTGCTAACAATGGTAGTACTGGTGTCCTACCATCCTACAAGGATTTTTGCTGGTAAAATATTTTTTTCTTTAAAAAATTAAGTTAGTAACTACACTTCAAATTGAAGTGTCATCCCTTATCTGTATACAGTGTATTTACACTGAATGCACAATTTTATAAATGGTTCCTATTTAACAAAGAAATATAATTCTGTATCCTTAAGCAACTTTCTAGAGATTCTTGGGACAGATTCCAGTATATTATGGAAACTGGTCCTGATAGTTAATTAGCTCGTTTGCATATCTATAAAGCAGCTTGACACCCATGGTTAGGAATCTCATTTGTACAAAAGCATATCTAAAAAATAGTTTTCAAAGTGTTGATGAAGCAAGTCTGTGCCTTTATTCTCATTTAGTCACATTTTCATGTCACTGAAAAAGTACCAGCATTAAGTTTGCTTTCAGTGCTACTCAGAAGCAGAAATACTGATTTCTTTAAGGTTTCTTGTGAGTAAGCAATTTCCTAGGGATGGGTAGCTTTGCCTATTTGCTAATACTGCTTAGTGCTTTGCAACGGCTAAGAAGCAGCTGGCTTTCTACACAAAGAAATTGGGCTCTGAAGCTGTCAATTTTCTTTGTGTGACAGAGAGGACTTTTTGCTTGCTTTGAAAGGATGGCTCTACATCTGTCATTTCTTTCAGTAATGTGGCCCAATATCAGGACGGCTACAGCTGTCAGTTCTCTTTCTGTGGCTTCTGGGACAGTACAATATCTGGGAGTATTGCCTCCCCTCCACCATCCCTACCCTCATATTTTTTTTTTTTGTCAGCGAGCTTTTTTGCCCTTCATTAGACAAACTGTTACAAGCCTTTGCATGTAAACTGTATTGTTGCTTCTTTGCCTGAATAGTAATAGTAATACTTGCAATTTCAAAGATCTCTGGAATGAATTTTCTGTTTTATATTTTCCATGATCTAAGTAATTTTGGTTATATTTTCATGCGGTATTATAGATACTTAATTTTATAAATTATTAAAATTTAGCACTTACATTCTAAATAAATTACACATTTATATCAAACAGTAAAGTGTCCTACAAAGAGATGAAATTTTATAATTATAGTTAATAATAATAAGTTAATTATTTGGAAACATATTTGGAATATAGCAGTATGAGGTAGAATATGTATTATATGTAATGTCACAAATGTTTGCATACATACTTGAAATCGTGTATTGAAATCAGTGTGTTTTCCATATTTAGCCTACCATAGTCAGATTGTCTAGGTCAGTATTTATGACCACAACCATTTATGAAAATATTTTGGGCTTAGATTTGAAGTCTCTACCATCTGTGAGTTCTGGACTTTTTTTAGATAAGAAAGCTAGCAGGGTGACTTTGGGTCAGTCCCTGTCTCTTAATTCACTTCACAAGGTTATTGTTGTGGAGAAAATAAAAGTAGGCAGTATTATTGCCCTCTTGAGTTGACGCTCTGTATAAAAATAAATGTGGAATAAAAATGGAATAATAATAAATCTGGGTAGTGGATGTGGCAGTACCTGGAGACAGCAGAAAAGAAGAGAAAGAATTGTAAAAAATCACAAAATACAGAGATCTACGAATAGAATAGAATGACTGTGGCAAAAGAAAGCAAATATTATACCAATATTAATAAGCCCTGTGGGTGCAATCCAGAGGTGGGTTTCAGCAGGTTCTGACCAGTTCTAGAGAACCGGTGGTGGAAATTTTGAGCAATTTGGAGAACCGGTAGTAAAAATTCTGACTGGCCCCATCCCCATCTATTCTCTGCCTCCTGAGTCCCAACTGATCAGAGGGAATGGGGATTTTGCAGTAATCTTCCCCTGGATTGGGGAGGGAATGGGGATTTTGCAGTATCCTTCCCCTGCCATGCCCACCACGCCACGCCCACCAAGCCATGCCCACAGAACCTGTAGTAAAAAAAATTGAAACCCAAAACTGAAAGAATACCCTGGCATACACAACTGGCATTGAAAAAAAATCATCATTAGTCAATTGCAAAAGACAGTTTTACTTGGAGGAATTTTCATCCTGTGATTGATACTTTCCATACTATCAAACAACATCTGTCTATCCTAGATCCTTGAGAAGAGATCAATTGGCAAATAAAAACGACAAATTCATTCTAAAGAACTGGCTAACTATGAAATCAACTATAATAATAATATACAACAGTAACTTGCCTGAATATATATAAAGAATGCAGCAAGACAATCACATAACATTTCAATATGTAAGGAATTTTGTCCTTTGATCTACATGGGTTTGTTTTTTTAAAAAAATCAACTGAGTCCAAAAGGAAATACAGTATTTTTTTTAAAAGATAAATTGGCATTTTACAAAACAAAAGTTCAGTACTATCTTTAAAAAATAACCCAATCTTTTTCCTTGGAAGTTATACAAAACAAAACAAAATCCTAAGAACAGCAGCAAGGTGAAAAGGAAGGATGGAATAAGGGAGAAAGTGCAAAAATGTGAGGAAGAGTAGTATGTATATACTTTGTTGGATTTAAAAAATATATTTATATTTATATTCTCCATATTTGTTAACTGCTTAGAGTTGCATTTGTGAATTAGGCAGCCATATAAATCCAAACAAACAAAAAGCAATATTTCTTTGCCATTCCCTACCGGGTTTACTCGGTTGTTTTCTCACACTTGATATCAGATTCTGCTTTTAATTGGTAAGTATCATACCGATTGGATATCATTTAGACCAACTTTTTCCAATTTACTGTGAAGTTTGGCAGAGTGAAACAAATGATTTCATGTTGGTGGGCAGAGAAGTAGAACCTTTATGTTCCTGTCTACTCCCTTGTGAATTCCTTATGACTTATTTAGCATCCATAACTATTCACACCAATAGGCATATCTGCAACTCTGGAATATTATTCAACAAATAACTATTACATGCAAATAAATATTTAGCTACATTAAGATTTCATTGAATCTGTTGTTGAAAAAACAATTCAGAGAAATATCCGGTCTTTATTTAGTTTAATGTGTTGCATGTTTGAGTGCACTACAGAATAAAATTCCAGTAGTGTCTTACATGCTTCTGGCTAGAGAAGAATTTCAGAGAAGAAACTTGTATAGCATAGAAGAAGCAAAAGAGGACATTATTTATTCATTTAAATGCTGCCCTGAGTTCTGGGGTATCTGGCAGTATAAAAATTTAATAAATTGTCATTGCCCACCTTCTTCCTCCTCCCCCCACCCTAGACTTGCTACCTAGAGATTTTCAGAGAAAATAAATATGTTGTCCATAATTAAACTACAATAGCAGTTCAACCTTTGTGGGAAGGGAGGCGCAGGGGAACCCAAAGATATATTGAGATTTGTAAGAAATGAAGCTTGGATCTATACCAGTCTGTATAATCTGACGCTAGTCTGAATCTACAGACATAATTGTCTGATATCAGGACCTCATGAGATTGTTTTTTCCAGCACTAAGTACTTGCTATTTTCTTATACCTACTTGCCATAATTATTTATTTATCTATGATATATATGACTGCCCATCTCACACAAGTAACTTTTTCACCCTTACAAAACTAGATATGCAAATCTGGAACTACGGGTTTAAATACATTGTGTTTTCTGTCTCCTAGGAAAATTGTCATGGTAAGAGAAACATTAACATGGCTCCTTTTAGTAGCCACCTCTGAGCTGCAACTGTTTAACTTCCTTCTTTTCTGCCAGAAAGAATAATCTGTTCCAATCGCCAGGCCAATGGAGTTGCAGAACTTATTGGTCTTTGAAGAATGTTAAGGTTAAGAAGAAATGTATGGTTCTATTGCTCATCCAGAAAAATGGACTGACTTTCCTTATAAATGTTCACTCTTTTTTCATTATATTATATGTGTAAAATATGATGTGGCAGGCAACCCATATTTCCAGGACTTCATGTAGCCTCAAGTCTTCTCTTTCAGTGGCTCTATGGAACTACTCACAAAACACAATTAGAAAGAAACAATTTTCTAGCATTTTGAGATAGGAAATACACAAAAGCAGCGATGCACTTTAAAATGAGCTTAACACATTTTAAAAAGTAAAGTTATCTGACGATCCACCCAAAAATCCTAGATGGAATCCATGTTTTGTCCACGTCAGTCCTTGGGACATTTTCTTTAAAAAGTGACATTTCCAGCCCCCCCCCAAATGTGTGTTTTTATTTTAAATTGGGAGTGTATAGGATTTCTTTTAAATTTTGGTAACTGCATTGATTATGGTATTTTAGTCACTATGTATTATCAATATGAATGTAACAAACAATTTCATTCATTATTTATTTTATAAACATATTTGATATTTTATTTATTTTTAACAAGCAAGATCCCATTAACCTCCAACATTCTATTAACCTCCAATATTCAGGAACACACAATAGGCTAGGTTTCATCCTGAATATGGTCCATTGCTTGCCAGATGTTATAGAGCCCAAAAATTTTTTCTGACCAGAAGCATTACACAAAATTGTAACTCTTTGCCATTGTTAATAAATATGTAGGCATTTTGTAAGTCTGATCATTCATTCCTAAAGTGTTACACAATTAATCTGCAATGTAATCCCTGTGTTAACCTATGCCATTAAACCTAAAGTATGCTGTATTTCTATTTCAGGTTTAATGCAATAAAACTAGGTAAGTAAAATTAACATTTATTTGGGTTAAAGCAGTCTTATGCAACTTACCTTGGTGTAAAGCCCTTTTAAATTATTTTAGAATAAATAATTGGTTTGTCAATTGTTTTCTAGTTTTGTGATCAGACAGAGAACTTATTTTTATTGCCAGTCAACTCAGCTGATGCCAATGAAAATAAACTGCATTAAATAATTGGGGACATTGTATGTTTTTTCTTTGGGATATACATGATTAATTTTTATTACTTCCTGCCTTTAAAATGTAAATTGGAGCTGGGTGGCCTCTAAAATTTTATATAATAAAAATATATCAAATAATAAGAAAATAAGCATCACTATGGTTCAATAAAGATCTTTTTATAGAATGTTAATAGTCCAAAGTCAGTAGTAATAGCTTGCATTTTATTGTGACTTATGGGAATCAATAAATTATGCGATAACTACAAATTCTATCATTTTGGTAGAAAATATAAGAATTTATAACCAACCTTTCTATTTTTTTTATTTCTAGAAAAATCTAATTGTATTAAAAAGATTGACTCATAACTCACCTATTGTCTGAAAAGTATTTCAGAGAAACAGCTCTAGAATTCAACACTTTATGAACTGGAAATTCAGAGTTCTTTTTCTGGAGAAAATTAATGTCTGAACAATGTAATTGACCATTTTTTCTTCTTCGTATATTTGGGAGCCAAAGGAACTTTTTGGTGACTTTGATACTTAAAATTTATTCTTAAGTCTTCACTTTATTCCAAGGACTTGAATAGTTTATAAACCTGTATACTAATTGTTAACTCACAATTTACCCATAGCATCATCAGCCATATTTATAGGGAAGGCAGAAAACAGCTAATTAGATCAGTGATGATTGAAATATACAGTAATGCTGCTTTAACTATGGTTATCAGAGGAAAGACCTTGATGAGGTGAGAAAAGGAATAGAATGAATGGCTTTCTAAAGAACAAACTGGTTAACATTTTTAATTTTTAAATATGCTTTTAATGTTTTGTTATGGAGCAAATCTAAATTAATTTTACTTTATCACAGAATTCCTGAGATTTCCCTATCTCATT
Organism: Ahaetulla prasina; assembly: GCF_028640845.1. NCBI lineage: Eukaryota > Metazoa > Chordata > Lepidosauria > Squamata > Colubridae > Ahaetulla > Ahaetulla prasina. The sequence continues at coordinate 106,534,091 of NC_080542.1, read as the reverse complement.
TGTTAGTAATTACAGATTAAGGTAAATCATTCTTATTCTCAAAGTACTGCATTTTAAGAATTGAATAGTAAACTTATTAACCTATAATCCTATGTACCCATTCACAAGTAAGTCTTGATGAATTTAATGGGAGTTCTGAGTAGATATGTATAAGATTGCATTGTTAGTGAGCTTATCATAAGGTTTTAGATTGATTTTTCCAGGGACATAACTTATTATTTTTCCATTCCAAGATTAAAACCATTACAGAGCATACGATCTGGATGAAACAGCTATAGAGTTGGTTTTTGCAAGGTCTACAATATTCTGTATAATGTATTCATTGAATTATTTAAAGTATTTCTTAAAGAGATGCAATAAATCTTAAATCTTTCCCTACTGTGTTTGATTACTTTCACAGTAGAATAAGTAATATACTGTAAGCTTGATTAGAATCAGAATATTTTGGAGTCATTATAAAATATTTAAGATTTTTAAAAAAATAAATTGTTTAAGTGAGTAGTTTATTCAGATTTAAAACCAAATGAAACAATATTTTCATCCTGTTATTTCTGCTTATCTCTTGTGGAAATCATTTAAGGTTTACTGAATTATCTCACTAAGGCTGCAGAACTAGGTGGCAGGATTCAAAATTTATATATTTAGAGAATTTAGATATTCTGATAGGGTAAATGAATGATTTTTACTAAGTGATAATGGCATTCCATATAATTGCATGAGAACCTAGGAGCCTATAATTTCTGCCCATATAAAGATATTTGATTATGATGAAGGATCTCTTTTATTATAATAAAATATTGTGTCCAGATGTGTGCAAAAATGTATGTCAGCATTTACTAAATCAGTCATTATCAGCGATTATCTCACCATAGTGTGGTCTTTCCAATTATTTTCGGAGCTAAAAATTTGATTGCATTTCCATAGCAAGTTTCTAGATGCTGCTATAATTTCTGGTGAACAACTTGTATGGGAGTATCCATAGTATGGGACTATCCATAGTATCCAAGTATCCAACTCTTTCTTGCTCTTAATACACTAAGTTTTTTTAAATGTGTAGATTTGTTTATGTAAATTTGTTTTTATTTTAAAATACTTTTATTAAACATTCTATTTTTTTAAAAAAATCACATACAATGATTAATAATTTTCATGAACAAAAGGCAAAATTCATATATATGAATTCAGCATGGAAAATCAAGTATCCACTGGAAGCTTTCCACCCAGTCAATGCCTGCCAAAATGTCTTAACTGTATCATTTCCAAACTGGACACCCTCCAAATTTCAGCTACTGGTTGAAAAAGACTTAATTGTAGTTAGAAAACAAAGAAAAAAAGCCACACAGTGAATAGAATAGAATAGAATAGAATAGAATAGAATAGAATTTTTTATTGGCCAAGTGTGATTGGACACACAAGGAATTTGTCTTGGTGCATATGCTCTCAGTGTGCATAAAACAAAAGATAAGTTCATCAAGGTACAACATTTACAACACAATCGATGGTCAATATATCAATATAAATCATAAGGATTGCCAGCAACAAAGTTACAGTCATACAGTCATAAGTGGAAGGAGATTGGTGATGGGAACGATGAGAAGATTAATCGTAGTGCAGATTTAGTAAATAGTTTGACAGTGTTGAAGGAATTATTTGTTTAACAGAGTGATGGCCTTCGGGGAAAAACTGTTCTTGTGTCTAGTTGTTCTGTTGTGCAGTGCTCTATAGCGTCGTTTTGAGGGTAGGAGTTGAAACAGTTTATGTCCTGGATGTGAGGGATCTGTAAATATTTTCATGGCCCTCTTCTTGATTCGTGCAGTATACAGGTCCTCAATGGAAGGCAGGTTGGTAGCAATTATTTTTTCTGCAGTTCTAATTATCCTCTGAAGTCTGTGTCTTTCTTGTTGGGTTGCAGAACTGAACCAGACAGTTATAGAGGTGCAAATGACAGACTCAATAATTCCTCTGTAGAACTGAATCAGCAGCTCCTTGGGCAGTTTGAGCTTACTGAGTTGGCGCAGAAAGAACATTCTTTGTTGTCCTTTTTTGATGATGTTTTTGATGTTAGCTGTCCATTTTAGATCTTGTGATATGATAGAACCTAGAAATTTAAAGGTTTCTACTGTTGATACTGTGTTGTCTAGTATTGTGAGAGGTGGAAGTATGGAAGGGTTTCTCCTAAAGTCTACCACCATTTCTACGGTTTTGAGTGTGTTCAGTTCCAGATTGTTTTGGTTGCACCACAAGGCTAGTCATTCGACCTCTCGTCTATATGTGGATTCGTCATTGTCTTGAATGAGACCAATCACTGTTGTGTTATCTGCGAACTTCAGTAGCTTAACAGATGGATCGTTGGAGATGCAGTCATTGGTATACAGAGAGAAGAGAAGTGGGGAGAGCACACAGCTTTGGGGGGGCCCTGTGCTAATTGTACAGGTATTTGAAACCTCCTTAAAGAAGGATTGTGACCTTAGAACACGGAAGACTTTCTTCAGTATTCCATCCAACGGCACCTCAGGTGAAAGGAGCAAAGAAAATCTGGTAATCTCTTATCTACAGAAGTATTAACTAAAGAAAGTACTATCTGAGTGACTGTTAGGAGTACAAATGATTTAATGGAAGATTTATATAGCCATCCATTTTATAACAAATTCTGGGTGGCTCCCAATTAAAAGTTAAAGCAATATAAAAACTGTAAAAACACACTAAAAATAAAAACGTGGTGCTAGGTCAATCTTCCCATATGCATTCACCTCATCTTATCCTAGCCAGGTTTTTAGAGCTTTATGGTTATGAGATCCTACTGAAGTTTAAGGGGAAGGGTGTTTCATAGGTCAAGAGCTGCCACAGAAAAAGCACGCTTCCTTGTTCCTGTAAGATGGCAATATTTAAGGGAAGGACTAGGAGCATTTCCACCGTATCTGACCTGGTAGGATGAGTAGATGTCTTTAAGGAAAGATGGTCCCACACAGTGGTGAGATCCAAATTTTTTTACTACCGGTTCTGTGGGCGTGGCTTGGTGGGCATGGTGGACGTGACGGGAAGGATACTGCAAAATCTCCATTCTCACCCCATTCTGGGGGCCAGCCAAAGATGGTATTTGTTGGTTCTCCAAAGTACTCAAAATTTCCACTACCGGTTCTCTGAACTGCTCAAAATTTTAACTACCGGTTCTCCAGAACCTGTCAGAACCTGCTGAATTTCACCCCTGGTCCCACAGATAGTCAGTCAGTCAATCAATCTTAACTGTCAGCTTCTAAACTTCTACAAGCTGACAACTTCTAAACTTTTTACACAAAGGGTGTAATTAAAATGATTATTTTTTGTTTTTGTTTTTTCCGTATATATGTGTGTGTATGTGTATATGTGTATGTATATGTGTATATGTGTGTGTGAATATGTATCTATATACATATGTCTATATGTGTATATATATGAGTGTGTGTATGTGTGTGTATACATACACACACACACATGAATACATATTCCAGGATTCTTGCCATCAATACATTTGGCAAGGTCACTGCCAATAGATTACTACTGCAGGTTCTGAAAGATGCCTTCTAAGACAGAGTATCAAATGTGGTGTCACCACAATTATTACTATCAAGGAGTTTAGTACCTAAAGTCAGACAAATTATTTGACATATAAGATAGAAATCCCATCAGCAATTATCTTCTTTCCTAGCATTACTAATATATGAAACTAAAAATTATTAACTATCATACTCTGCCTAATATCACCTACTTTTACAAAGGTCATTCCCATTTTGTATAATGTTATAGAAGTTTGATAATATTCTATTTCACAGGCCTCTGAAATGTTGCACCTGCTTCTTCTTTGCATTCACAAAATATGAGTTAAAGAGGGTAAAACAGCAGCTGCACAAAGTCTTTTGATTGGTCACTCTTTGTCTGGAATATCCATAATGTTATTGCTTGGTGACCGAGAACAAACATTGCATACTAGGGGCAAAATACTTGTTATTACCTGCAGTTTTAAGACAGCTTCCCCCCACCCCCAAGGCAATCAATCATTATATATCTCACAATGCAATACAACTATGAGAAATGGTGTTACAGGTAGTCCTCAACTTGTTTAATGACTGTTCAAATTTACAATGGCACTGAAAAAAATGACATGACTGTTTTTCACTCAGCCATTGTAGCATCCCCATGGTCACAGGATCAGAATTTGTATTTGCACGTATTTATTTTTGTATGTTTTATTTACAGTTTTCCTTTAACAACCAACATATTTTGTCTAGGTCAATCCATTTTTTACACAGTGCTAATAATAATAGTCAATTACATATACATAGCTTTTGTCTTTCAACTTCTAACTTATGCTCATTATAAGTATAATATATTCTTTTATGTACCATGTTTCCCCCAAAATTAAACCCTGTTTTATATTTTTTTGAACCCTGAAATAAGCGCTTTCTTACTATTTGGAGATTGTTTTTTAAATTTTTAACTTGGGTTAAATCTTTGGGGTAAAATTTGGAAGTTATCTCACCCAGCACAAAATCTTAGTGTCCTGGTTGTCCCAGTTTGTGACAGACTAAGATGGCCATTGTCCCTGCTGCTGTCCAGGAGAGCTTTCTTTAGATCAGTGAGGAAATTGCAGTTTCCTTGTGGTTGCTGAAGTGCCTCTCCTTTCTTCACCACCCCTTCAGGGTGGTTTGACCGGGTAGGGTCTCCTGGCATGCAGTTGCCAGCTGCATTTCACGGAGCCCAGCAGATTTCCACCATTTGTTGTTCCCACTGTGACGTCAACCGGAAGTCTCAGCAATGGTGTGTATTTATGATGGCTACAGTGTCCTGGGTTATATGAATACTTTTTGTGACCCTTTGACAAGCAAAGTCAACTGAAGCCAGATTCATTTAACAATTATGTTATTAACAATTGCAGTGATTCACTTAACAACTTTGACAAAAAAGGTCATAAAATAGGACAAAACTCACTTAAAAACTTCCTTGTTTAGTAACAAGAAATTTAGGGCACAACTGTGGTCATTAAATTTCATCTTCCACTTGAGAGACTTAGAGGCTGATAATTCTGTGAAAGTACTGGAATAAGCCTTTGCTTTAATCCCAAAGAGCCTTTTATGTTCTACCATCAAATATAAGATCTGTAAAGGGTCGTCTTTAGAGAAATATTATAAGTTTGAAGCTATCGTAAGATGCAAACTCTTTTTTGATGACCCATATCTTGATATTTCTTGTTACTTAGGCAACATAGGTATTGAAATGGGTCTGTTCAAAATGCACATTATCTTCTGATTCCAGATTTATTGCTTAGTGTAAAATGGTAAGAAGTAAGATGTGATAAAGTGGTGCATTCAAGGAGCAAATACACAAGACTTGACAAATAGCTGGACCATCTAAATTAACTGAAATGGAAAGGTTAATCATTATAGGGCATGAGACAACCACCAAAGGAATTCAGTCAACCCTGATATTTAAATATTGGGTGTAAAAATACAGGCTTAGCACTCATATTTAGATATCTGGGGTATGCTTAAACCTGTCACATTTTATTTTTGATATGTAATATTTATGCATTATTAATATTCATATCTTGTCTTTCATTTAATTATGATTACAATTACACTGTTTAAGTTCATTGTGAAATATAACTATATTGATAGATACTACAAATAAATATAGCATTGTTAATATTCATATACCTAAGTTTGCTGAAGTAAAGTTTTGTTTAAATTAATGCCTCATTTTCCAAATGTGGTGGAATTTAGGCAGTGGTGGGATTCATCTGGTTTACACCAGTTCGTACGAATCGGTAATTAACTTTCTGAGCAGTTCAGCAAACCAGCTGTTGGAAGAAATTTCCTTCTAACAGGCTTTCCCCCACCCCACCATACGGGATTAATCCTGTCAGAAAAGCAGTATTCTGGTGTCCCTGTGTGTGTTGTTTCTAGACTGCTTAAGTGTTTTCTCTGGGTTAACCCTTGTTACATTTTAACAGCCTTTAATGGTTCTTGGCAGTATGCCCAGACTTTCTATAGCCTGAGCACCTTCTCTGGATTTCCACCTCCCCCTTTGCTGGCACTTTTATTCTGGGGCTTGGGAGATGGGACTGGTTGGATTAAGAGTTATTTACATAAGGGTTGGCATAGCCATAGAAGAAAAGACTGAGAGGCAGGATGCAAACTTGGCACTCTGTCTGATTTTTTTACTGCCTTTCTGGGGGCATATGATTTTTCCTTAAATCTGGATGATTTCCTTAGAATACCTGGTGAGGTGTGTGAGACCAGCTGGTATCTTTAAGTGGTGCAAATGGATCTGCCAATTGTTTCTCCTGGGTGGGAAAGGATGCTTTGTCAGTTCACTCAGCACAGGAGTCTCTTGCCTATGGGGATTCTTCAGTCATCCAGGTATTGTTGTCACAAAGGTGCTTTTTTCAAGAGGCAACTGGACTTTCTTGGTTTCCAGAAAATCCAGTTGCCTCTTTAAAAAGCACCTTTGGGATAGGAATCTCTTGCATTGCTTTGGAGTGGCCAAGGCACATGATTGCTCACTGATAGTAAGTGGATCCTTCTTCCAAATCATTTTAGTTTTCTCTCATGATAATAAGGCTTAGTAACATGGCACCAATTATAGAAAATTAGCACCCACCCCTCTCCTAGAAGAATGAAATATTTTGAGAAATATTAAAAAGGACAAATATATTTTTCAGTACAAGAAATTGAGAGGGAGAAAGCAGCTCCCACCTTTCTTAATAGCCCACAGCAGATGTCAACACTTAAGAGATAAAGAGATAGATAGCTCTATTCATAGGCAAAAATTCCCTGCAGCAAAGTCTGAACAAAGGCAGAATAGGATTAGTCTTCAGTCAAGAACAAAAACAGGAGGGCTTCCGGTGGCTTCCGTCTTCCCCGGAGGACATCTGGAATGGCGTCCCGAACCGAGATCCTGTAAAAGCTGGTGTAACAGCGGAGAACAGCTGTTAGCCAGCTTCAAAGCTTTTCTTTGGGTGAAAGAGATTAGCAAGAGTGGCTGGATAGCAGAAGATTGCCCCAGGGGCTCTGCTTTCTTATGCAGAGTCTCGGAGGGGTGCCTGCCTAACCCAGCCCTACTCCAGACTCGGCTCGATCCTGCTAATTAGGCAGGACAAGAGGAAGACGCCCACTTCTGCTCAATTGATTCCATTTTGAATACTAGAAGCAGACGGGGACAAATACAAGTGATCGATTACTGGGGAAGCAAGAAGAAAGCTGACTTCTACTTCTTTTAAAAAAAGGGGAAAACTTTTTCTCACTTTAACTTAGTGAAGGAAAAAATGGCGTCTGAGAGGAAGTAGATTTGAGGCTGCTTGTGAGAGAAAGCGAAGTTCATCTTTGTGGATTTTAGCTGAATAGAAGCTCTCCATAGGAGGCAAGGTGAAAGTTTTTATTTTACAATTTTAATTTGAGACTTTTTGAGACTTTGAGATTTTACAATTCTAATTAGAGACTTTACTTAAATTAAAATGGCTTTTAAGCCACCAAAAGCTCCCATGACGAGAAGGGGGTCTGAAACTAACTTGGAAGATATGTTAAAGGAACAGAACAGAGTTTCTGAAGAGAGATTTAAAGAAATTATGAATAATATTCATGGTGTGAAGGATCAACTTAGGGAAGAAATTAAAGAGACTAATAAAAAAATTAGAGATGATTTATTGATGGTTTTTCAAGGTTTGGCAAAAAATTTGGAAGTAATGGAGGATAAAGTGGAAGTAATTAGTCAAGCAAATCAGTATTTGGATAATAAAGTTGGAGAGCTCCAAAATAAAGTGGATAAAAATGAGGACCATGTGGTGGTATTGCAATATAGAGCGTTGGAGAAGGCTTTGAGAATTAGGGGTCTCCAAGATCGGAAGGAAGAAGATATTAAAAAAGTTATATCAGAAGCCTTAGCTGAAATGTTAGGAATGGACCCTCGAGAAGTTGATTTTCAAATTGATTAGGCATATAGGGTTAATTCTTGGGTAGCGAGGCAGAAAAAGCTCTCTTCTGCGTGTCTGGAAAAAATATTATTATAAGTTAAATTATAAAATTCCTATATCGGCAAGTCCTCGGCATGCAGTAGAGAATATAAATATAGAACAGGAACAAGAAATGATTACTTATAAAGATCTTTTACATAATGAGAGGGGAAATTTACAACTAAAATCTTTGGAGACATTAAAAGAAGAAGGGAGGAATTATACTTGGTTTCAATATGGACAATTAAAGGCTAGATGGAAAGAAGATCAGAAAATTGGTGTTATTCAAAATGAAGAAAATTTGGTTAAACAAATTAGAAATCAAACCCAGGGGCATATAAAGAGATTGTATAATGTGTTGATAGAAATAGATTCTGAAAGATATTTAATAAAGGATTGTATGATAAAATGGGCACAGAATATTCAGGAACCAATAATGTTGGAAACATGGGAAAAAATTTGGGTTACAAATGTTAAATTTATGCAAGCGCAGAATTTAAGGGAAAATTTTTATAAAATGTTTTATAGATGGCATTTAGATCCTAAGAAATTATCATGTATGTATCCAGATATGCAAGTGAAATGTTAGAGATGTAATTGTGATGATGCTACATATTTTCATGTATGGTGGACTTGTAAGAAAATTAAGTCTTTCTGGATAAGAATTTGGTGGATTATGCAGAATGTTCTGAAGAAGATAAAGTTCCTACCATAATTTTTCCTTTTGGGAATAACAATAGACTGTACAGTGATTGAGACTAAATTGATTTTGAACTTAATAACAGCAGCAAGACTGTTGATTGGACAATATTGGAAGAAAAAAGATTTACCCACAATAGAAGAATGGATATTGAAAGTTTCCAATTTGGCTGAGATGGCTAAAATCTCAGCCTTCTTGAAAGACAGTACTCAAGAAAAATATCTAAATGAATGGAAGAATTGGATTGATTATATTCAAAATAGATATCAGATTAAGAAATTTCAGATTGCCTTTGAATGAAGGATGTTTTTTTTTATTTTAATGGAAGAAGTCAGGTTATATGAGAGAGAAAGATTATAATTGTGTTAGATTTTAAAAATTTAATGTATGACTGTTTGTTTATTGAACTATACTTTGTGTTTGCTCCGGGAAGTCGGGGGGGGGGGAGGCGGGTTTTGGAGGGAGGGGGGAAGGAGGGGGAGGGGGGAGGGGAGGGAAAAAATTTAATCGTTGTTGTAAAACCTTTTCAATAAAAAAAACAAAAGAACAAAAACAGGAGGAAAGACTTTAAGACACAATAAATATTGCCCAACATCCTTTCATGACACAAGCTTCTTCATTACATCATCGCAGAGAGATGTGGTTCTGCTTCATCATTAAACCATCTTTCCAACCAGCCTCCATGTTTCCAATGTCTTTCTCCCAGCTTGGAACTGAATTAGATGGGTATTTCTTCCAACATAGCCTTGAAGTTTATTTAAATATTTGTGTCATGTACTAATTTTATTATGATCCTGACAAGCTTGGAAGGGCAGAGACTTGGACCTGGGCCCCCTATATACTTCATTAATTTGTGTCTTTAGCTTGGCATTTTGTAGCCCAAGTATGCACACTCACTTTCTGGATAGCTTAAATCAGGGGTCCCCAACCTTTTGGACCTCAGGGACCACCAAGTTCATAATTTTAAATCTCATGGACCACTAATATGAATCCAGCGTGCCGCTTGCTGAACCGCCTGGATTCCCAGTGGGGTCCTTCATGCACTGTCCCTCCTGTCTCTCTCTTTCCCCCCTCCCACTCTTTCTCTCTCATTCTCTCTTTCTCTCTCTCCCCTCTGCCCCATCTCTTTCTCTCTCTCTCCCACCCACTCTAATTCTCTCTTTCTCTCTCCCCCCACTCTCTCCCTCATTCTGATTGTCTCTCTCTGATTCTGATCCTCTGCGAGTCCCTTTCAGAGCCAGGTGGCTTTGAGCAAGAGCTGTGAAGAGAGCGGCCCCCTGGGCGATATACCTGAGGAGGTGGGCAATCCAGGCAGGAGAGTGCCCTTTGAGTTTTCTCTGGCTGAGTAAACAGCCCAGAGACTCCGGGAGGAGGAGAAAGAGGAGGAGGTGGGCAGAAGTTCAAGGGGGGGCTGAATGCTCCAGAGAAACAAAGTGCACCAGGAAGAAGCACTGCCTGCTGCACCGACCTTGTGAAATTGAGGTGGGGCGGGTCGATACTTAATGCAAGAAATCCCCCTTTGGGCCCCCCACATTTCTTCCAAGAAGGCAGTGCTCTCATTCTCTCTCTCTCTCTTTCATTCTGTCTCTTTTTTTCTATTTCATTTTGCGTGGCATCAGCATTCTGCCTCAGTATATTTGCCCAGCCAGTGGAGCAAAGCATCCCTCATCTCCTGCCTCTTGGGACTTGGAGCTAAACGACATCTGAGCAGGGGAACAGCTGGATTTTGCTCTCCATTGTGGATGTCAGACCAGGCCCCTGCAAGCTCTTGTCTCTCAAGGAGCCTGGTCAAAGTTTCGTGGTCCATGGAGAAATCTTCATATTTTTACCAGTACACCTAGTGGAGGTGCTGTGGCATAAGCGGGCTGAAGCAGCGATTGCGATGGCTGGAAGCTGTGGGAGCGAAGCACTACTTGCACAGCATCAGCATCAGCATTCCACCTCAGTATATTTGCCCAGCCAGTGGCTGAAGCGGCGCGGGAAACAGAGAGGGAGCACTGCCTTCTTGGAAGAAGTGTGGAGGGCCCAAAGAGGGATGTCTTGCATTAAGTATCGACCCCCTCACCTTAATTTTGTGAGGTTGGTGCAGCAGGCATCGCTCCTTCCTGGCGCACCTTGTTTCTCTGGAGCACTCCACCCCGCCTTCTGCCTCCTCCTCCTCCTCCTCCCAGGGTCTCTGGGCTGCTTACTCAGCCAGAGGGAAAACTCAAAGGGCACTCCGCTGTCTGGCTTGCCTGCCTCCCCAGGGATGTCACCTTTGCAGTTCTTGCTCAAAGCTGTCTGGCTCTGAAAGGGATGCACAGAAGATCAGAATGAGAGAGAGAGAGAGAGAATGAGAGAGAGAGAGAATGAGACAGAATGAAATAGAATCAGAGAGAGCGAGAGAGAGAATCAGAATGAGAGAGTGGGGGGAGAGAGAATGAGAGAACAAGAGAGAAAGAGTGAGGGATAGAGAGAAAGAGAGGGGGCAGAGAGAGGGAGAGAGAAAGAGAGAATGAGAGAAAGAGTGGGAGAGAAGGGGAGAGAGGGGAGAGGAAGAGAGAATGAGTGGGAGAGAAAGGGGAGAGAGAAAGAGAATAATAGAGAAAGAGAGAGGGAGAAAGAGAGAGAATGAGAGAGAGAGAGAATGAGTGGGAGATAGAGGGGGGAGATGGGGGAGAGAAAAAGAATGAGAGAGAGATAGAGAAAGAGTGGGGGAGCAGAGAAAGAGAGAACGAGAGAGAAAGAGTGGGAGGAGGGGGGAGAAAGAGAGAAAGAGGAGGGACAGTGCCTGAAGGACCCCAGTGGGAGTCCAGGTGCTTCAGCAAGTGGTGCGCTGGATTCGTATTAGTGGTTCACAGAATTTAAAATTATGAACTTGGTGGTCCCTGAGATCCAAAAGTTTGGGGACCTCTGCTTTAGAACTCTCTTTAAGTTGGTTACAGAGTCATGATTATTCTGTATGCCCAACACATTTAAGACTATATTATTCATTTTCAGTGCATCACAATTAAGAGCTCAACTTTCAGAGATAATATATTAGATGAAGGGTGAAATTCAAAATATATTGTATAGCACAAATGAAGATTTTTCACTATATAAAGCAATTTAATTTTCCTTTTCATTTTTGTTGTCTCCTTTGGAGGATTGTTGCTTCCTGTACAGTAAGAATCCCCAAACACTTCAGCTCATCAACCCCTGTCATGAATTTTCAGACTGCACATTGACACCCTCCAATCATTTATTATATGAAAATAGTTAATATTTCGATTAACAATATTACAAATAACAACAATAACCAGCACCATAATGGATAATCCCATTGGGGGTTAATATTGCCACTTTGGACAACCCTGCTGTAAATGCTTCCTTGCTCTTAATACAATTGTTCCATCTAGCTTGCTACAGTGATCTTTTCAAAAAATGAGAAAAATCACCCTGATTTAAAATCAGTGAGATCAGAAGAGAATATATACAAATATATTTGGGGATGAGCTAAAATGGTGATGGATCAGCAGCTTCTCTGCTGAGCTCCTTATGATATCTTAACTTATTCTACTCATTTAAAAAAATATGAAAAGATATGCATACAAGGATATATGCAGTGCCTACTTAGCTAAGACATGCAGGTATTCCTCTACAGAAGTCTGTTATTTTATGGCACTTATGTTTTCTCAGAAGTAAATTCAACTGAATTTTATGGATTACTTCCAGGCAAAAAGATATAGAATCTTAATAATTTTACTTGTAATATTCTATTACCTACTCTCACCTTCTCAAAAAAGGAATATCAATATCTGATAATGAGAAAATGTAAAAATACTGTCATTTTTATTTTGCATTTTGTCTTTGGGTATTGCATTTTCATAGTTACTTTTACTTAAAGTTTCTGGTTATTAATTAATATGATGGGGCATTTCATCTCATTTTAAAGGATTTTTCTCTAGCTTCATGTAAATCTTGCCATCTTCATATTTCCAGCATATTTTATGCAAATAGTTGCTTAAAAATGAAAATTCTAATGCCAAATGAAGAAAATTCATGGCGTGCATCTTGTGTTGCACTTTAATCACTGTATCTCCAGGAAAGTATTGACAGTTGTCCCATAGATGCTATTAAAGCTCCTGTCCAAGGTTAAATGAAATTGCAGTTTATCAGGACAGCATTGAGAAAATAAGGGAATCTGTTCATGGCTCTTGATTAATGCCAAGCGTGATCAACACAAGGGGGTTCATTAAGCTATACATCATGTGGGTAATTTAACATGTCATTGTGCCTGCTGTCTGCCTTAACTCTCTGTACAAGACAATGCTCCAAAGTTGCCTCAGCTACAGATGTAGAACTTCTGCATCACAGAGTTTAATCACACTTACCGTGACTTGCCAGCTTAATTTTTATTCATCAGTTCAGTTTTTCAAATATCTTTCTTTTTCCTTTTTTTTTAAAGTTCATAACTTTGCAGCCTTGATTCATCATGTGTAGTATACATAAGCAGCATATTAAGATCTCAAAGACTGCTGCCAAGGATATACTCTTCAATCCACAGGCTCATTCATCCACTTATTCATTCATCAACCATGCATTTTGGAGAGAGTGCAACTCTGTTTAGCTAAGACAGATTGAAATCCACCTAACCAAAGGGTTATTTTCTAGCTTACATTGATATACCATTTTGAGGAGGAAGCTGAAGGTAATATTGCCACTTTGTGGAACTGGGGATTGTTGAAATGAAGCTCATTAAGGCTTTCTGCAGTCAAAGTTATAACAATCAGTCCTTGATTTAGAAAAAAATGATTGGGTCAGTATTGCTAATACAAGTTAACACTTCCATAGATCTTTAAAGTAGTGCACCATTATAGTTATTAGAGCTTATATTGGCTGTGTTTTATAGAATGCAGTGAACCATGGTTTCATACATGCTTTGAGATAGATAAATAGATAGATATACATACATACATATATACATACATACATACATACATACATACATATATATATATATTTTTTTTCTGAGGTTTTCGCGGGTGTTTGTATGTAGGTCTTTGGTTATTCGGGTTTTCTCCCGCATAAAATTGGAAGTGTCTTGGCAATGTTTTGACGAAGTCTCATTTGTCATCTTCAGGCTTCAGCTTCGTGCTTCTGGGAGCAATGTGTGATTATATTATAGCCCAAATCTCAATGTTTATATTATATATATATATATATATATCTTATAGTAACAGTTCTGGGAGGTAAGTTGAACACAGAGAATGACTATCTCAAAGCAATTATGGGAACTAAATTTGAATTGCTTTGGTATTAGGCCAGCACTTTAACCACTACACTACAATGGGAAAAGGCATAGACAGTTCTAGGTGATGCATCATTTCAAATCATCAGTGAATAAATAACTAATAACTGCTGCAATATTCGTATGACCAAAGGAATGATTATTTAAAACTATTAATGGTTAAAAAAATCAAATTATTTCTTCATTGGTTGAAACCTTTTCCAGAGAAGTGGTTGAAGCAATCTATATATCTGTCTGAGATTCAGCAGAAATAACATTGCTGTCTGTAGAATATCATTACTTATTTTCATCAAAGTAATGAGATATTGGCATAGTCTTGTATAGCAGTGGATACAATATCTTTTAAGAAAAGAAAATAATTGCCAAAGGATGAAGAAAAGAGCAAAAAAATGTACTGAGAAGTTAAAACAATTCTTCTACAAGGAAAAATTATGATTCATGGATTATTGTTATTTTTTTTGGAGTAAATAGAAAATGAATCGGACAGATGTAACAAGAGTCAGAAAAAATTAAAATCACACAACAAAGGTTTTCTACCTCTCTTAGAGCATGTATTCAAAGTCTAAATAATAGGACAAATGTTTTTAGTGCAACTTTTGTAATGGTGGCTGCCAATTTGGATGGCTTCAGAAGGAATTTAGATCAACAATTATGTACAGAAATGGTGAAAAGAAGACTGGTGACAACATTCTTCAAGGAGAAAATCTGGGAATTGGCTACTTTTAGCTTTGAAAAAAGATTTCTGAGTAGGGGTGTGATACAAATACCAAAAAATTGTCATACTGAAAAGTCCAAGAGCTATTTTTGCATCTGAGAGTACAAGACAGTACATAGAATAAAACGGAGACCAAAATTCATTGGCCTAATTAATACTTTGGAGGTCTATGAATCTGATTAAATTGGGTTTTTTTAAAAAAAAATTCCCACATGGACAACAACACGCAATATATCTTTTTTGAACAAAATATCAGCCAGGTACATGGTCACATCCAATTCAATTTTCCCCAACATCTCTTATATGTTTTTTTCAATATATTTTCCTTCTTTTTTAATTTCCCTTTTTGCAATTCTCTTCAATAATTCTAATCTAACTCTCCATCCCCAATTTAAATCTTTATTCAAATCTATCCCCTTTCCCCCCGCTTTGTCTTTTCCCGTTTATGTTAAACCCTTTATTCCCATTTACTAATTTCCTTCTTTTCAATCTCCAGAACATCAGCATCAATAATCTCTTTACTTTTCAATAAACATTTTAAAGTTATTATTCTTAATCTTATAGAAAAAAATTAAAAAAACAAGCAATTATTTCCATTATTTCAAACAAAAAAACAACAACCTGTATTTCTATCTCATTAATGTTTCAGTCTTAATCTTAAAGTTCCTTGTTTTCTACTAGTTTCTTTTCTTTCACTTTCCATAACATCAGTATCAATCATCTCTATAAGTTTCAATAAAACATTTTAAAATTGTTATTCTTAATCTTATAAAGAAGGTAAAAAAACAAGCAAACCTTTCCATTATTTCAAAAAAATCAATTATGTATATATTCCCCATACTTCCACCTCTCACAATACTTGACAACACAGAATCAACAGTAGAAACCTTCAAATTTCTAGCTTCTATCATATCTCAAGATCTAAAATGGACAGTTGACATCAAAAACATCATCAAAAAAGGACAACAAAGACTGTTCTTTCTGCGACAACTCAGAAAGCTCAAACTACCCAAGGTGCTGCTGATCCAGTTCTACAGAGGAATTATTGAGCCTGTCATTTGCACCTCTATAACTGTCTGGTTCGGTTCTGCAACCCAACAAGAAAGACACAGACTTCAGAGGATAATTAGAACTGCAGAAAAAATAATTGCTACCAACCTGCCTTCCATTGAGGACCTGTATACTGCACAAATCAAGAAGAGGGCCGTGAAAATATTTACAGACCTCTCACATTCTGGACATAAACTGTTTCAACTCCTACCATCAAAACGATGCTATAGAGTATTGCACATCAGAACAACTAGACACAAGAACAGTTTTTTCCCAAAGGCCATCACTCTGCTAAACAAATAATTCCCTCATCACTGTCAAACTATTTACTAAATCTACACTACTATTAATCTTCTCATCGTTTTCATCACCAATCTCTTTCCACTTATGACTGTATGACTGTAACTTTTTGTTGCTATCATTAAGGGTTAAATTGCAACCTATGACTATCATTTGTGTTGTAAATGTACCTTTGATGAAGGTATTTTTTTTTCATTTTCTTTTATGTACACTGAGAGCATATGCACCAAAACAAATTCCTTGTGTGTCCAATCACACTTGGCCAATAAATTCTATTCTATTCTATTCTATTCTATTCTATTCTATTCTATTCTATTCTATTCTATTCTATTCTATTCTATTCTATTCTATTCTATTCTATTTCAGTTTTAATCTTAAAATTTCTTGTTTTGTTTGCTTGTCTTATATTTCTATCTATTCTCCTTTTTCCCTCTTCCCCCATTTTTATTTCTCTCTTTTGATCCTTGTATAGTTCTTTAACTTTGTGTTTTTACATCATAGATTCTTTATTTGTTGTCAATTCTGGAGTAGCTCCTGTTTTTTCTAGATCTAGTTTTCAGTCCAGTTTATGGTTGTTTCTTTTAATTCTTACTTAAAAATCATATGCATATTAGTCATCATTTCAATTGTTCTCTGTATCTTTTTTAGAGTTGCAATTCTTGTTCTTATCACAATCCTCTCTTTCAGTTCTCACCGGTCTTATCACTGTTGTAGAAAGATTTTCATCAATGGCTACTGTAATTTTCTGTTCCACCTTTAGATGTCACTTTAAAATCCACGGTTCTAATCCACAATTTGCAAAAGTATCCATTTTGTTTCCTTTGTTTAGAGCCACACCTTGTCTTGTTTCACCTTTTTATTTTTTCTAATTAGTCTCATTTAAAATCCATGTTCAAATTTACTTAATTCCAGTCTATAGAGGAAAAAGAAAATTAGAGATATTTCACTGCATTGCAGTTTTAAATCCTCCATTTTTTCATTTTTTTCATTTTTGTTATCTTTAAACAGCTTTAAAAGTTCCCAGATTGTCCAAGTTTCCAGTTTCTATTAGGGGCTCAATTTTTCTCTTTTTTGTTTGAGGGGTCTCTAGTTCAATTTTAAAAGTCAAATTTCTCTCAAATCTTTGGGTCTTTGGGTATTGCTTCTGTTCCTTTTGTTTTATTGTGTTTACAATCCTTTTCAATTTAGCTGCTTTTCAATCGCCAAAAAATGTTTTGCAAAAATCAAATTTAAAATGCTTTTTTTGTGAGTTGGTGTTCACTCACCCGGTTCCAATATTTTGTCCAATTCACCGCTCCTTCACTCCAGTGCAAACTTGTGTGACCGTCCTGACTTTTTGGCAGCTTGTAATGGCTGCCTCTCCTCATTGCTGGGTCGAAGGCGAAATGCCAGTGCTGCAGGGAATTTGCAACTTCCCTGTTCGCCTTCTTTCTTCACTGTCCCTGCAGGACAGCTATGGTCTGTTGCAGACTCCCATTTCGATGGGAATTTCGACGCTCACCCCAGAGCTCCTGGGGATTGCATTGTCTCTCTGAATTGGCCATGCCTCTCTGATTAAATTGTTATTAAATTCATTCATATTATATGGCTACCCATTTCACATACAAGTTGCTCTGGGAAGTATGTAACAAATTTAAAAACAGATAATTCTATTAAAAAGTATAATTAAAAAGTATAAAGTATATTATATTTAAGCTCTGCGCATGCGCAAGATGGCGCGGCGCTGAAGATTTACAGTCGGCGATCGAGCGGCTCTCCGAGGATGGCGACGCCTGGACCGCCTGCTTAGCTGCCTGCCTTTCCCAGCCCGGTGTATCATCTCTCTGGCAGCCGTGGGAGAGGTCTTCGGATCTTTTTATACCCGCGGTTGCCGAGAACGAGGCTGGGAGGGCTTAGCGGTGGACTGCGGCGGCCATGTTTTCCAGGCTTAAGGAGGTGGGGCGATGAGTCAGCTTGTCTCGGCCGGCTTTTCGGCCTGGAGTCTCAGCCCGATTTTTGGCCTGGCCGTTGGCTTCCTCTCAAGCGGTGAGGTTTGGTCCCCTGCCACGATCTGGGACGACCTGGATTTTCCATCTTCCACTATGTTGGAGTTTTTCCGGCTTTCCGGCTTTTCCCCTGTTGCCAGTTTGCGAACTTGGCTCCTCCACATCCTCCGGCCTCTCGGGGAGGCTCAGCCATTTGGACAGGCTTGGCCTCCTGGAAGGAGAAGTTTGGAGAGATCTGGCTTCCGGGATAGTTGGATCTACTAGGGGGGTGTCAGAGATGGAGGTAACCCCCTGGACGGTAGTTTTCTGGCCATTTTTGGAAGCAGATGTTGGAGGACTTTGGGGAGACGATTCCTCTCCTTTGGGGAGGCTAATATATTCAATATTTTAAAATATGCAAATTTTTATGAAAAACTTTAATCCCAAACCTATTGATGCAGTAGTTTTAATATTTTTAAAAATATAAATAGAGTATTAACAGACATTTCAGTTCTTTAATGCACATGTGGAATATACCAAAAATGTCCACATTAAAAATGTTTTGTTAGAGATTTGCAATAGGTTAGATTCTGTAATGGATTCCATCAAATAAGAGAGCATCTCAGGTGTCTTTGAAGCAACTGATGCCCATGTTGAGCCTATCTTCCATGATTGCAATTTATTGATTTCCTCATGCTAAACATATTGGCTTGTGAATAACCATAATCAGGAAGAAGCTTCACTTGGATAATAATTAGGATATTCCAAAGGAAAAAATAATAATGAAATGTGATGAAAAACACTGTACCTGCCAGGTCAGTTATCTGCCCCTATATCATAATAAAAATACAAAGTTTCAAAAGAATGCTGAAGCATATAACATCACAGTTCTCAAAAAGAAATTAGAAATATTTCCAGCTGCAGTAAGTGGGCACACTTAGTAGTCTTTTGATGGCATTTCCTATTTTGCAAAGAAATTAAAATGTAATTTAAGAATCCTTGCAGAAATATCTTTCCCCGGATGGTCAGGATCCTCAGAGCTTGGGCCTTCGGTTGATGTTGTGCAATGCCCGGTCCGTGGTGAACAAAGCCCCCCTTGTCTGTGACCTTATACAGGGGGGTTCCGCGGACCTTATGGGCATTACGGAGACCTGGTTGGGCACTGAAGGCGTGCCCTTGTTGAGATGTGCCCACGGGTTTCCGTGCATTCCATCAGCCGAGGCCCAGGGTAGGGGTGGGGGTGGCGGTTGTGATTAGAGAGTCTAGAGCCGAGGAGACCACTGTACCTCAGATTGCGGGTGCGAATCCCTCTTTGTGAGATGGGGTCGTGGGTGTCAGATGGGTTTGCTGATCACGTACCTGGCTCCTTGCTGCGTGACAGCTGCCCTGCCCGAGCTTCTGGAGATGCTGGCTGGGGTGGCAGTTGAGACCCCAGACTTTTAGTCATGGGGACTTTAACTGCCATCTTCCGGCTCGTCATCGACGGCAGCTCGGGAGTTCACGGCTTCCATGACGGCCTTGGACCTGACTCAAGTAGTTGATGGCCCTACTCACATTGGGGTGGCACTCTGGATTTGATTTTCTCTCTGGTCAGTGGTTGAGAGATCTGGACTTAAAGGAAATAGTCATTGAACCTTTGTCATGGTCAGATCACTCTCTTCTTCGCCTGGACTTTCTGACCGCCATTCACCACCGCAGGGAGGCGGAGCCGATCGTTGGTTCCGCCCAGGCGCCTGATGGACCGGATGGGTTCCGGACGGAGCTTGGGCCATTTCCTGAGGTCTGGCTCACGGCTCGGCTGAGGAACTTGTTGCGGCCTGGGAGCGGGCGCGGCGGGGCCTTAGACCGTGTCGTGCCTTTGCGGCCTCTGACCCGGCGCAGGTCCCAACCGGCTCCTTGGTTCTCCGAGGAGCTGAGAGGATGAGCGCGGAGAAGGCGCCTAGAGAGTTCCTGGAGGTCTAGCCGTTCGAAGCTGATCGGACACTAGTGAAGTCCTATACTAGGACTTACCTAGTGGCATTGAGGAAGCGGCGTAGCTCGCCTCCTCCCTCATTGCATCGGCAGATAACCGCCCAGCCGCCCTGTTTGGTGACTCGCTCCCTCCTACACCAGGGGCGGGATGACCCGTTGCAGGGGCGTGCTGAGAGTTTAACGGTTATCTATCGATAAAATCGTTCAACCGGGATGGTCTGGACCAAGATTGCAGTGATGCAGGTGAGATGCTCGAGGGTGGTCTTGGTGACATTGTTTGGGATGAGTTTGACCCTGTGGCTCCCGAGGACATGGACAGGTTGTTGGGTAGGTTGAATGCCACCACGTGTTTACTGGACCCGTGCCCCTCTTGGCTGGTGCTGGCCACTCGAGAGGTGACACGAGGCTGGCTCCAGGCGATTACGACCGCTTCTTTGGTGGAGGGTGTCTTCCCGGCCGCCTTGAAAGAGGCGGTGGTGAGGCCCCTCCTTAAGAAGCCGTCCCTGGACCCGGCTGTTTTAGGTAATTATCGTCCGGTCTCCAACCTTCGCGGCGAAGGTTGTAGAGAGTATGGTGGCATATCAATTTCCCTTGCACCTGGATGAAACTGTCTATCTAGACCCGTTCCAGTCCGGTTTCGGCCCGGTTACAGCACGGAGGCGGCTTTGGTCGCGTTGGTGGATGATCTCTGGAGGGCCAGGGATGAGGTTGCTCCTCTGCCCTGGTCTGATCATTTTCTCCTTCGCCTAGACTTCGGACCGCCACTCACCACCGCGGGAGGCGGAGCCTATATGTTGGTTCCGTCCCAGGCGCCTGATGGACCCTGAGAGGTTCCTGACGGAGCTTGGGCCATTCCTGAGGATCTGGCCCACGGCACGACTGAGGAACTAGTCGCGGCCTGGGAACAGGCGCGGCTGGGGCCCTGGACCGTGTCGCGCCTTTGCGGCCTCTGACCCGGCGCAGATCTCGTCCGGCCCCTTGGTTCTCTGAGGGGCTGAGGAGATGAAAGCGCCCGGAGAAGGCGCCTAGAGAGTTCCTGGAGGTCTAGCCGTTCGAAGCTGATCGGACACTAGTGAAGTCCTATACTAGGACTTACCTAGTGGCATTGAGGAAGCGGCGTAGCTCGCCTCCTCCCTCATTGCATCGGCAGATAACCGCCCGGCCGCCCTGTTTGGGTGACTCGCTCCCTCCTTCATCAGGAGGTGCGGGATGACCCGTTGCAGGGGCGTGCCGAGGAGTTTAGTGGTTATCTATACGATAAAATCGTTCAACCGGGATGGTCTGGACCAAGATTGCAGTGATGCGGGTGAGATGCTCGAGGGTGGTCTTGGTGACATTGTTTGGGATGAGTTTGACCCTGTGGCTCCGAGGACATGGACAGGTTGTTGGGGAGGCTTCACGCCACGACATGTTTACTGGACCCGTGTCCTTCCTGGCTGGTACTGGCCACTCAGGAGGTGACACGAGGCTGGCTCAGAGGATTATCAACGCTTCTTTGTTGGAAGGGGTTTTCCCTGCCGCCTTGAAAGAGGCGGTGGTGAGGCCCCTCCTTAAGAAGCCTTCCCTGGACCCGGCTGTTTTAGGTAATTAACGTCCGGTCTCCAACCTTCGCTTTGTTGCGAAGGTTGTAGAGAGTGCTGTGGCGCGGCAGCTACCCCAATACCTGGATGAAACTGTCTATCTAGACCCGTTCCAGTCCGGTTTCGGCCCGGTTACAGCACGGAGGCGGCTTTGGTCGCGTTGGTGGATGATCTCTGGAGGGCCAGGGATGAGGTTGCTCCTCTGCCCTGGTCCTATTAGATCTCTCAGCGGCTTTTGATACCATCGACCATGGTATCCTGCTGCGCGGTTGGAGGGATTGGGAGTGGGAGGCACCGTTTATCGGTGGTTCTCCTCCTATCTCTCCGACCGGTCGCAGACGGTGTTGACAGGGGGCAGAGGTCGGCCCGGGCGCCTCACTTGTGGGGTGCCGCGGGGTCGATCCTCGCCCTTCTGTTCAACATCTACATGAAGCCGCTGGGTGAGATCATCAGTGGTTTCGGTGTGAAGTACCAGCTGTATGCGGATGACACCCAGCTGTACTTTTCACCCGGGCCACCCCAATGAAGTTGTTGAAGTGCTGTCCCGGTGCCTGGAGGCCGTCGGGTCTGGATGGGGAGAAATAGGCTCAAGCTTAATCCCTCCAAGACAGAGTGGCTGTGGATGCGGCATCCCGGTACAGTCAGCTAAATCCGGCTGACCATCGGTGGCGAGTCATTGGCCCCGATGGAAAGGGTCCGCAACAGGCGTCCTCCTGGATGAGCGGCTGTCTCTAGAAGATCATTTGTGGCCGTCTCCAGGAAGCGTTCTACCAGGTTCGCCTGGTACGCCAGTTGCGCCTTTCTGGACGGGATGCCCTATGCACGGTCACTCACGCACTCGTGACGTCTCGCCTGGATTACTGCAATGCTCTCTACATGGGGCTCCCCTTGAAGGGCATCCGGAGGCTGCAGTTAGTCAGAATGCGGCTGCGCGGGTGATAGATGGAGCCCTCGTGGCTCCCGTATAACACCATCCTGCGCAGACTGCACTGGCTACCTGTGGCTTTCGGGTGCGCTTCAAGGTGCTGGTGACCACCTTTAAAGCGCTCCATGGCATTGGGCGGGTTACTTACGGGACCGCCTACTGCTACGAATATCTCTCACCGACCCGTGCGCTCTCACAGAGGGTCTCCTCAGGGTGCCGTCAGCGCGGCAATGTCGTCTGGCGACACCCAGGAAGGGCCTTCTCTGTGGGGCCCCACCCTCTGGAATGAACTACCCCGGACTTCGTCAGCTTTCGGACCTCGGACCTTCCGCGGGCTTAAAACATATTTATTTAACTGTGCAGGACTGAGCTAGATTTTAAATTACTGGTTTTAAATTGGGTTTTATTCTATATTTTTAATTCTAAATTAACGGGCTTTTTAGAATAAGTTTTTTAATTGTTTTTATATTGTATTTATATGTTTTTAAATGCCTGTACACCGCCCTGAGTCCTTCGGGAGATAGGGCGGTATATAAATTTGATCAATAAATAAATAAATAAATAAATATAGTTTAATTACCTACAGGAAGGGCTTATGACAAGAGATGGGCTCACAAAGACCAGGAAGAATATGTTTGGAAAATAACTGGCTCAACTCACCAAAAGGGCTTTAAACTAAAACTTGAGGTGGGAGGAGACCAATTTATAGGACCAAAACAGTGGTGGGTTGCTTCTGGTTCGGTCTGGTTCTTGCGAACCAGTAGTAAAAGTGGAAGGAGGCTCTGCCCACCCACCAGAAGTCTTCATGGACAATCTGCACATGCGCAGACATTCCTGTTTCAAAATGGTAGTAAAGATAAGTAGAATCCACCCTGGACCAAAACCAAAGCATTAACCTTAACACAATATCAGACAATGAAAAATGGAGTGGTTAGAATGAAGGGACACTCAGGTATAAAACAGGATACAGGAAGCAAATTCAGCCAAAAAGAGTTCAGATGGCTGTACACTCAGGCTCAGATTTTGGGAAACAAACAGAGAGAACCTGAAGTCCTAGTAGATGAAGACAGATACAATATTGTTGCCATTACTGAAACTTGGTGGAATGGAACCCATACTACCACATACTACTGGAAGAATATAAATTGTTCAAAAGAAATGGATCCAACAAAAGAGGTGCATTGTATGTAAAGAATTATTACACCTCTACAGAAATACAAAAGATAAAAGCTTTCTTGCAAGTATTTGGGTGAATATTAGGAGGAAAAGAAATGGCATCACTATGGTAGTGGCCGTCAACCTAGTGAAGGAAATAGATGGATTTTTGCTAACTACTTAGCTGAGGTATGCAGGAAATACCCTCTGTAGTAACAGGGGATTTGAATTACCCTGACATCAATTAGGAAGCAAATTCTGTAGTGAGTGGGAGATTGAACAGTTTCCCGGTATGCCTAGCTGACAAGTCTGTCATCCAAAAGGTGGAGAGGGAATTAGAAGATGAACTATACTAGACTTAATTCTAACTAATGACAATGAAATGGTTGAGAAAATGGAAGAGGTAGAAACATTAGGGATAGTGACTATGTGATTCACCATAAAGCTGGCACAGGTAACTGAGCAAACACAAACTAGTGTTTTAGACTTTAAGAGACTTGACTAAATTAAGAAAAAGAATAGGAAAGATTCCATGGATGGAAATCCTAGAGGGGAAAAACAGTTAAGGATGCTTGGCAAATTTTGAAAAATGAGATAATAGAGGCCTAAATTTGAATAATATCACACTGAGAGAAAATTAAGAGACTCCAGAAACCAGGAAACAGCATTCATCATAAATATGAACCAGTTGCAGGGGTGAAATGCTCCCAGTTTGGACCGGATTGCCCAATCCGGTAGCGATGGCAGTGGGTGTTCAGAGAACCAGTAGCAAAAATCCCTGCCCCTCCCACATGCCCCTCCCACATGCTCATGCCCACATGAGCCGCATGATCATCAGAGGTTGTTTTTTTAAAACTTTTTTTTCTTTGGCTGAAAAAATGCTTTTAAAAATAAAAAAAAGCCTCTGATGATCGCATGGCTCAGCTTCAATCGTCAGAGGCTTTTAAAAGCATTTTTAACAACTTCTTCGGCCAAAGAGATTGTAGAAAAAATGCTTTTAAAAGGCACCTCTGATGATCCCAGCTAAGTTGCCTGATCGTCAGACACTTTTTTTTCTTTTAAAGGCAAAAAAATGCTTTTAAAAGAAAAGAAAAGCCTCTGACGATCAGGCAATTCAGCTGGGATCATCAGAGGAGCCTTTTAAAAGCATTTTTTCTACAACGTCTTCGGCCAAAGAGGTTGTAGAAAAAATGCTTTTAAAAGTAAAAAAAAAGTTGCCACGCCCACCCAGTCACATTACCCCCCCTCCCACCAAGCCACGCCCACAGAACTGGTAGTAACACATTTTGCATTTCACCACTGACCATTTGCCATGTGTCTGAAT
This sequence comes from Ahaetulla prasina, assembly GCF_028640845.1. Lineage (NCBI taxonomy): Eukaryota > Metazoa > Chordata > Lepidosauria > Squamata > Colubridae > Ahaetulla > Ahaetulla prasina. Next base: position 106,509,154 of record NC_080542.1, on the reverse strand, counting down.
TTTGAATGTTGATCATGTGATCATGGGGATGCTGCAATGGAAAGTAAACATCAAAAACAGTCATAAGTCACTTTTTTTTCAGTGCTGTTGTAACTTTTTAATGGTCACTAAATGTTGCAAGACAAGGGCTATCTATTCTAGAAGCCGGTATGGGTTTCTTAAAAGCAGATTATGACAGACAAACCTTGTTGCCTTCTTTTATAAACTGACTAAATTAGTGGATTAAGGAAATGCTGTGGATATAGAATACTTAGACTTCAATAAGGCATTAGATAAAAACCACAGCCTGCTTATTGGTAAAATAGAATAATGAAAAATAGATAGTACATAACCAGATGATTATGCAGTCGGCTGACCAACTGCACACACAATGCTGTACTAATGGAACTGCATTTATATGGAGGGAATTATGCAATGGGGGAACCTCAAGGTTCTGTCTTGAGAGGGATAGGCCCGTTTCATTGCCTGGCATCCAGACGCCCTCACTTCCCCCAAGCATTTCTTTGCCTACCTGATTTCCAGATCTGTCATGTTTCTCGCTGTCGTGTGCACAAAAACAAAAGTTTGTGGGACTAAAAAAAAAAAAGTTCAGTCAATCAATTCCAACTTTGCAAGCTCTTTTTTTTCCCCCTCAAGTAGTTGAGATTGATTGATTGAAGGTTTTTTTTAGTCCTACAAACTTTTCTTGAGAAATGCGATGGAGAAATGTGACGGACCTGGAAATCAGATAGGCAAAGAAATGCTTCGGGGAAGCGAGGGAATATGGGTGGTGGTGGGTGGGGCAAACTCCACAGCATGGCACTGCAGTGGAAAAATGGGCAACAGATGGGCTGCAAAGGAAGGAGGAGGCTGCTTTTGCTCTTTCTTCTCCCTGCTCCTCCTCCTTCCCTCGTGCCAGCCACTCCATTTCCCATTTCTCAATTGTATTGCAGTGATAGTGGGGTGATGGTGGTAGTTTAACAACTGGTTTGCCCAGGAACAGGTTGGCCGTTGCGGGAGGCTCGTCCCACGTGTGCGGTGGAGCTGGAGGACAGGGATGGGCCATACATCCTACAACGGCCAACCTGTTGTGTCTTGCCCGCTCTCACCGCAGCCGGGGTCTGCTTATCTGCTTCCGAACGCTGAAGAATGTCCTCCCGGCCCCAGCCCTGGCTCCATGCCCAGACAGGCTGAGGAGGGGGCATCTCCCGGCCCCAGCCCTGGCTCCATGCCCAAGCAGGCTGCAGAGGAGGGAGCACCCCCCGGCCCCAGCCCTGACTCCATGACCAGGCAAACGGAGCAGCTAGACCCCTCCCCCTCCTCCACAGCATGTGAGCCTGAGGAAAGTTTATTTCCAACAGCTGCTGATTGGAGTGACCCTTGCATCAGAAGACTGGATAGGCGGAGGCAACAGAAGGAAGGGAGGGGCAGGCCTTAATGAGTGCTGAGTCATGGAGCCACACCCCATGGCCTATATAAAGGATCTGCTTTCTGGCAGTCTCTGAGTCAGGCAAAGTCAAACTTATCTTGCTGAAGTCACTTTCTGGTCTCCTGCCTGCTCTGAGGACTTTGCTAGGACTTTGGGCAGAGCTGCAGAGGCAAGCCTGATTCGGATTTCCCTGACCCGGCCGTCAGCGGAGGAGTGGGACACGACACAACCTGATCCTGGGTGAACCAGTTGTTAAATTATTTGAATCCCTCTACTCAGTAGTGGGATTCAAATGTGGTAATATAAAGAACACAAGAAATGACAGTACAACTCTATACTGTACTGTAAGACCACACCTGGAATTCTCTGCCCAATTCTGGACACCATGATACAAAAAGGATGCTCAGACCTTAGAAAAAGTGCAGAGAAGAGCAACAAAGATGTGATAAGAGTTCTGGAGGCTAAACTATTAAAAAAAAAACCAGCTAAGGGAACTGGGTATTTAGTGTAATGAAGAGAAAGAAGCTTTGAAGTGACATGATAGTGACATCTTCCAATAAAGGAGGTTGATTTATTCTCCAAAGAATCTGGGGACAAGACAAAAAGCAAGGGGTGGAAGCTCATCAAAGAGAGATCCAACATGGAACTAAGGAGAAATTTCCTGACAGTGAGAAAAATTAATTAATGGAGTAGCTTGCCACCCAGAGTTGTGAGTGCTCCATTGCTGGAGGTTTTTAAGAAAAGGCTGAACAACCATTTGTCTGGGATAGAATCAGGAGTTCTGCTTTGAGCAACGTGTTGGACTAGGACCTCCAAGGTCCTTCCCAGTCCAATGATTCTATTTTCAAGGTCTATTTCTGGGGAATGTGAGTAAGAGTATATAAAAGCACTCATGATCTCTTTTGGAGCATCCAATAGATTTTGTACTAACTAGGATGGAAACAAAAATGGTTAGTTAAAGGGCCTTTTATATGGTCTTGTTAATTCCAGAGATGACATACCAAATGCAGCAGAATACAAAAGACAATTCTGGCAATAAAAGAATTTTATTCACAGAACACACAGGGGGGGGGGTTTCATTTGCAAAAGGGACTTACTACCTGTAATATGCATACTGATTCCTGTCAAAATATGATGATTCAAATGTGAATGGCTGTCCATTAACATTCCCATCATTCTTCCTTCCCACTGAATTCTGCCTGTCACAGTAGTTTGTATCATGCACATGTATCTTGAGAATAAATATATCATTTTAAGGTTTTCAACAAACTGTTTAAAATACTTATGTTTCACTGTGAATATATGCACTATGAATATTATGAATATTCCTCTGAACAGTGAATTTTACTGATGATGTCTGAAAAAGCTATTTTTATTTTAATTTGGGGATTTGGAAATGTTTTTAATTTACTCCAAGGAAAAATAATAATGGCATAAGAAAGTAAATGTTAAAGTATACAAGCTGATTGTTTAACTTTAATAGTGATTGAAGAACTTGCAATGGAATGAAGTGTTTTTAATTAAATTGCCATATTGTTTAAATTAGCTTCCATTCATTATGATGATATGAATTTTCTTTACCTTAAAATGAAAAAGAGGTCTTTCCTGCATAAACCGTTATTTTTTTTAATACATTTTTTTTCTTTCTTTCTTTTAAAAAAATCTGTATTGTGTTTAACTTCCATTAATTATCAAGGGTTTATTTACAAGACAATAATTAATTATACCTTTGGGGAAGCTCAAGTATCTAAGATGAATCAAAGCAGACTTGATAAGAAGCGATGAAAGTCTCACATAATTAAGCAAGACACTGGAGACCAATTGTTTATGGAATTATTTTGCCAGAGTTAATTGATACTAATTATTTAATCTGATTTTCTTCTTCCCAGTGAATCTTTCACTAGTTCATGGCATTATGTTAATGGCAGAGAGACAACTGACTTTAGCAAGATGTCTGCATCAGGATCTTACTTCTGTACAGGAATTTTATTGGGCAAAAGCTGAAGTTTTAGAATTTTATTCAATCAAAGTTCAAGTTATACAAAGCGTAAAAGCTTTTTATGCATAATACATCTAAAATCCTGTTAGTTTTTTAAGCTTCACATTGCATTTTTGGTATTTGATTTCATTGTTAAATTATATTGGGGTTGTTATTGTGATCAGAATTCAATTAAGGAAGCAGTCATTGTATTTCCTAAATTATAAATTGTGTTCTAATTGTAGTTTGTGGAATAGACTTTGATACTTGATAAAATAAAGAAATTGCTAATATTATCACTTTCATGCAGAAATTACAGACTTTGATATTTACCAATAAAGGGGAATATTTGTAGCTCTGGGTTGACATGAGGGGTCCTTGGTGCTCTCTGACCTGCTTTCTGCAGACATTTCATTACCCAAACTAGGTAGCATCATCAGTGCTAGTATTCCCTGGTGTTTTTGGATTTGGCTGGTCATATTTTCCCAATTGAAACTATATTTGTCTATATGTTGTAAAATTAAAGATGAAACATGATGAAAATCTTTAATTTCACAGCCTATGGACAGATTTAACCATAGTTTCAACTGGGAAAATGTGACTACCTTAGACCAAGCCAAGTCCAAAAATACTAGGGAGCCTGAGACTCAAATTAGCCATTAATAAACACATAGACATTAACAACATATGTAGACTATCCAAAAGAAACTTTCACCCAGCCCAAAAAGGAACAAAAAAACCCAAGCACCTTTCCACCAACAATCAGCACCCAGATCAAAATAGATTAACTCCAAGGTTAACATCAGACCAACCATCAAGTAGACAATTCCCCAGTCAAGAAATTGCCAAAGAAGCCAACAGCAAGTAGCCCAATCAAGGAATCTCTAAGACCACCCCCACCAACAAAGACAGGCTAGCCACTAGAATATAAACTGACAGCAAACTGCACACTTTACTAGCACTGGTGATGTTAGCTATTTTGGGTAATGAAATGAGGAAGCTCAGAGAACACCAAGGACCCCTCATGTTAGGATATGTGGTTGATTATTTTCTCATTTTAAAAATATTCATTAAAGGTTTTGCTAGAAGACAATATTTGTAGCTCTGCATTGAAATGTGGGATCCTTTGTGCTTTCTGAGATTGCAAATATTTTTTCAAAGAAACTGGAAATGTGTCTAACAAATATTTTATGTTTTACTTTTGCCACTTATATACCTTCAGATAGACTTTAACTCTTAGAGTTTTAGTTATTCTATATTAATGGAAATGGCTAACCCCTCTAGCAAATCTAGGGAAAATAAAATTGAAAATCATTTACTAATTTACTCATAATAGAACACAGTATAATTATGCGCGTAGTTTTCTCAATAACTGTAACTGCATAGTCTAGAAATCTATGTTCCTAATTCTAAGCGCATAAATCAGTCCTTTCATTTATTTGCTTCTGAAAGAAGGAAGGCCCCTTTGATTTTGCAACATTTCCCTGATTTTTTTTTTAGCATTTTAGCATGGTTGTTAAGATCAGTTTATGATTTATATGAATTGATATGATTTGCAATACCAGGTACAAGAATAGGTCAGCATTACTTCTTAAAGATGATACTCTATATGCTCACACAGGAGTAAAAGTCTTGTGAAGATATAAAAATAATGGCAATAGTAGTAATGCATGAAATTCCCTCTTAAAGTTATGAGCAAATTTTTCAGGAAATACTAGCAGTCAATCAAGGTTAAATCAAATTTTAACCTTGCTTGACTGCTAGTAATTCCTGAAAAATCCGCATTTCTTGTAGTAATATTTCCAGAAATTTCAGCTTCACAATTTGCCAATATGCCTAGAAATGTCATCAATTTGTTTAAAAAAAGTTTTCTAACTTTTAACTAAATAAAAGAAGATGTAAAATTAAATGGAAAGGCTCCAAAACTGCTCTGGTAATGACCAAATACCAAAATACCTTATTCTGTAAAATTCACCTAATTCAGAAAAGTATTATTAAGGAATTGCATCTATTCATGGTTTTCTGGATCTTGCTCTAACCTGGGCTAATTTCTAAAATGAAGAATCAATTCATAGACTGATTTTTGCACCTGTTACACAGCAGTATCTCTTGGCAAGACAAGTAATCAAAACAGGTGAGATAGCAATAGCACTTAGAATTATCGTACTTTTTGCACTATACCATAAGACTCACATTAGCTTTAGAGGAAGAAAACAAGAAAAAAAAATCTGCCTCTCCCAGCATCCATCCAGTATTCATCTGGCTAGAGTCCTTTGCAGCAAACAGAAAACACCCTGGTCAGCTTTAGCATGTTATTGCAGCCCCAGCATGTGGCTCATCAGGATTCTGCTCTATTGCGCCCACCCACCGGTCAACTGAGCTGAGCTACTGCCACTGCCTTCTGGAGCCTTCACTGCCAAGCAGCTGATTGGTGGTTGGATTGGCCTCCTGGAATACCCGATCAGCTGTTCTTGGTGGTGGGGATTGCAGCAGTGAATGGTGGCGGTGATCCCTGCTGCCTAGAACAGCTGACTGGCAGTATTCCAGGAGGCCAATACATAAGTACATAAAAGCAGACAGAAGACAAATTCAAACAAACTGCCCAGAATAAAACAGTCTTACAATTATGTATATGCTCATAGACCTTGTATGAATATATATTAAAACAATAACAATTTGATTACGTTTGATAATGTTTAAACGCTATTTACTATGAGCAGTTGGCAGCTTTACTCTATGTCATACATAATTTCTTAGATGTAATTACAGCTATGCATATAAATTTGAAAGTATTTTATTTTATCTACATACAGTTGTATAACATTGTCTCCAGTGTCTCAGTGTCATTTTCTGCTCCTTCAGCTATTGCAAAAAGAAATTCTACTTTCTAGAATCCATGTGTTTGTTCAAAGGGTGTATTTATTTCCACCAACTAGGCATGTTGCTTAGTTTTGGATTATCATGTTCTATATGGTTTATGACCCATGCCTTGGCTTAACATTATATGCAAGCCTAAAACTAAATAAACTGCAGTTAATCAAGCCATGTCTTAGTTGCATTATATGAATTATTCATATATATCAATTGAAAAAACTGTAATATACACTAGATTGACAAAGTGATACAGATTAGTTTTCCTATTAGGACACAGGTCCTAATTTCTAATTCCACATATTTCTATGTCCTAGGTACACAGAAATATATGTTTTGTATAAGAAATGAAAAAAGTGAGAGAGAAATGCTCCAAAATTGCTCTCTGGCATTGCAAGTAGGCCTGCCAAAATAGTTTGCTTTTTTTTTATTAATCAGTGCTGGCAATATTGGGGTAAGACAAGGTTGCATTATTTGTTTCAGCCTGATGATTCTACTTTTAAAATTATGATTATTCTTTAGATTGAAGGGTGGAGGAAATATATCTGGTGATATTTTGTTATGGGCTGATAAGAACTGAAAGGTCATTTATTTATTAAAACAATGATCTGAGTCACTAGATAACATTCTATGTTTTTCATTTTTGGATTAATTAAATCAATTGATTAAATAAATATCCATATGGTGGATCAACCAATATTTTTAACAGATATGGCTCTGTCTATAATCTAGTACATGGTGAAAAATGTACTGTACTGAATTCAACTATCTTTATCTGGATTATTGTTTATGTGATTTTTTATGAGACATACACTAGGCAGATTGAAAAATGTATATGACTACAACCATGTCAGAAACAGTATTACATAACTTCTGAAATCGGCTTTGCAAGAGTTAAATGTGAAATATTATCATTACTATTGATAGTTAAAGATAAGGATTGTAGTATTTTTTTAAAAATCACTAATAATATTTGTTAGTTATAGCTTTAATGTCCAGAAGAATGTTTTACAAAACATATTTTGGGATTTCCCCTTCCTCCTGACAATTCTTAGTAGAGCAATTGGTATTAGGACAGCCTATACATTCAGTTTGTGGCTTGATAGTGTTATGTTTTATTTCCATGTATCTGGAAAAAAGAAATTTACATTATATCTTCTATTTTAATGGCACATTCTACCACTGTAATCTAAAATGTCATGGGGAGCACTCTATGTAGCAATTACTGACCCCTGTCTGAAGTATTCTTCCTATTATATTAAACATTGCAATCAATGGAGAACAAACTAGAATCAATTTTAATTGATCAGTCAGGCTTTTAAATAATTGGTGTTCATTCCAGTTGCCTGACAAAAACAAAACTAGCTATGCCTAGGGGTTGACATCAAGTCTATATGAGCTCTGTTCCCACAGCAAGAAGTTCTCCTTTGAGAAATGTGGAATCACTGTAGTGTTGCTTTCATAGCCCCCAGGGATAGGTAAAACATGAAGGCAGTGGCATATTGAGTTAGACCAATTCAGGGTGAGTTGTATTATAGCATTGGTACAACAATAGGTCCTCAATCCAGACCCAACCAAAAAGAGGGCTAACCATGCATGCTCAATTCATTCTAAGGCATAATGTTTGCTGAAATGTATCTCTTCAAGTGTCAGCTTGGGAAATTCCAAAACTGGCTTTTATACATTTTTAATGATGAAATATCATACCAGGAACAGGAATTCCAGTCTTCTGTTTGCCATGCTCATTTTCTAGGTATAAAGGTTTGGTTTCCTTTGGTGAATAAGTTACTAAACATGCATTGTCCTTCAAAATTTTAATAACATTTTCAGTGATTGTGTGACTTGTTTGCTGGAGACAAGCTTAGATGGTTCTTATTTCCAAATAGCATAATTTAAGACAACAAAATTAAAAAATGATGTATCACTGGTATATGTTATAGATCAAGCTGTCAAAATGTACTAAAAAGTAATAATCAAACCAGGGTGGGAAATGTGAAAAAATGGTAAAATTGTGATAGAACAAATACCTTTTGGATGCAAATCCATAAAAAAGATGCAAAAGATATTGTGAATCAACAATACAATGAAATTAGAAATACAACAGTTGGGTTTTATGGATGTTAAACTAGAAAAGAAATATAGAAAATTAATATTGTATATGGTAACTCTGACAAGATTATTGTGTGCAAAAAATAGAAAAATAATAAAATATTTACCATAAAAGATTAATTTATAAAAATGGTGGAGAAAAAAATGGCAGAATTCACCAGGTCAGTTTTTTGGTCAGACAAAACAAAAACAACAACAAACCAATACAGACTTTTTGAAAGGCTAAAAACCTTATATGGACTTTTTTCTGAAAGAAAAAGAAAGAAAAATTATTGTGTATGGATTTGGGGATGAAAAAGAATTAAACAGAATAGAATAGAATTTTATTGGCCAAGTGTGATTGGACACACGAGGAATTTGTCTTGGTGCATATGCTCTCAGTGTACATAAAAGAAAAGATACGTTAGAAAAGTAATATATCAACTGTTGTAGAAAGAAGAGTGGAAATCATAATTCTATATTTTCTTTCTTTACTTTTTCTTTCATTTCTTTCCTTAATTTTTATTTCTTTTTCTTTATTTTTAATACTTTCATTGTTTTAAAAAATATACATAAATTTTAAAAGATCTTATTTCCACAAGTATCCCAGCCTTAATAAATAAGGCAGCGAGTATAGATGGCATGATTGAGCTGTTAACCAAAAAAAAAAAAAAAGGTGGGGGAGAGGGTGTTTGCTCTTTCTCTTCTGCTGTCCAACTAAAGCCTTTGGCAGCCCTAGGCTGGATCTGGCAAAATCTGTACAATGCTGTGCTCTCCTTTCTAACAATATGTGCTTGAAAGATAAGGCTTCCTGTTATCAATTAACAGTCAAGAAATTACTGCTACCTTTAAAGACTGTGAGCCTTTGGGGGATTTTGTTGTCTTGATTGTCTATTTAAAAGAAGTGTTTGATCAAGAGAAGTGCTTAGTGCAATTACCACCTAAGTGTGAAGTTCAATCCCTTTAGCTGTTTCCTGTTCCATCTTTGTAGCTCACTTGTCATCCAAGCCAAATCAGATCTTGCACTTCACTGACTATTCATCTGTTGCATCCTGGGATGGCTGTCCTTTAGTGCTTTCTATCAGGCCAGCTTGCCTGTGTCCCATTCATTTGTTTATTTCATGCACTTGCCAATTACAGGCTTCTTCTTGAGGATGATGACTCATTACTATAATTTAATTCTGACCAGGGTTGTACTACAGAGACTGGACTAACTGCGTTATATTAACAGTTGGAATCAAAGTGAACAGGACTATATTAACTGGGTAGACTACAAAATGATTGTTCTGTTGTATCTGGTGGGAGTGGAGTTTTGAGGGGTGAAGAGAAAGAACTACATTTGGCTTTTGATTGATATGCAGGTGGGCATTACTCAAGATGAAGAAGGCCAGAGCAAAGAAATGAATTAAATCAGGATTAAGCCTCTATTGGATTTCAATTAATATAATTAAATTCCAATAGATTCTAGGCTCAGTAATTAATACTTTTATTCTGTTACATTCAAAATGCTCTTTCATGTAAACTTATGGAGGAGCTTGGGCAGACCATGCCCAAGGTTTTTGCAAAATCACAAATCCTAGGTTGCTCTATGTATAAAATTTAGTAATAAATTAAGATAATTTATTGAACTGCAAGACTTAACAACCCAACACATTATAGCCAACTTTCTTGTTTGTTCTCCTCCAAATATACCAAGTTTCATTGCCCATTCTTTGATTTGTACAAATTCAAGAATTATTTCAATGACTATCATGTCTGTAAGAGTTGTGATTGTCTTTCCATTATTAAAGCTTGGTGTTCATAAAGCTTTATAAAATGCAGCTTCATACTATGATGGCATGTTAAACAGGCAAATTTACTTATAGCAAAAAGGTTGCAAGGAAGTGGGCATGTTCACATTATTTGAAGAAAACCAACAAACATGAATATTGATGCTCTTGGAGAAAGCTCCAAGGGTGTGAGGGTAGTGTTTATGAATAAAAAGACACTAAAAGTCTTACGTTAATATTATTCATTTCAAGCCATTCTGCTAAAACAGACTAGGAAAATGAAAACAAGTTGTTGAGATATAGCTATGATTTACATAAATGCAGATTATTGCTCTTATATGCTAATAACCACAAATAACCATTATCAGAATAAGATAATGAGTTATTGGGGGGAGGTCTATTTTGGGTGGTTAAGTAGAAGTTTCTGAATTCTGGAAGAAAATAATTGTAAAGAGTTGCTACTAAGTTACATATTGACTTTGTCTAATTCCTCATAAAGTATTCTGATTTATTAGAAAGCTCATTCTATAGTAAAATGATAATTGAATGTTTTTAAAAGAATGATATTCATTGATTTGGCTAATGATCACAGATATAACTTAATTAAACTTGTCTAAGTGCTGGGGTCTATTTTGGCCAAGAGCTATGTTTTTAAATCTTTTCCTTTAGCCTTTCTCTTATTTATTTATCAGTGTCTGCATTGCTGTACCCTGAACCATATTTCATGTGTGAATATTATCCTGAGAGAAAGTTTCACTCCGTCCCAAGTAAGTGAAAACTTTTTTTTTTTTGGGCTGGTTAAAGAGTAAAAATATTTGCTGAGTCTCTCTAAACCTGTTCTTTGGATTGGCTGTGCTGCCAGATGAACATAGAGAGGAGAAAAAGAAGGAGATATAATCAGCAGCAGCTATATAAATCAATCCAATGAAATGTTATTTGGCAAATAAACAGTCCTTTGCAAGATAGCCACACACAAGCAATCATCTTAGTCTGCCATCCATAAACAAAAACAGGAACAGAACTTTATTAACAGAATTTCTTTGTTCGAAATGGGAAAAATTCAAATTCAAAATCAAAATAAGATTTGAATGAAGGAAATTCTAGAAAAAAGGAACAATTTATAAAAGCAGAGTCCACACCTGAATTTGCCAGAACCTGGTCCTGGAATTTTGCTTTGAAGCTAAGATTCAGACTAACACTTTTGCAGTCATAATAAAAAGAACACTTTTAAATTTATGCAAAATATTCTATACTGAGAAAGAACAACCATCCTTTTCAAGAACTCAGTCAAGGAACTAGGATTTCAAAGAGAGGAGATAGCTGCTCATATATGAGATGTGAAATATGAGATGGGTGACAAATAAATTTTATAAACAAACAAATAAATCTTCTAAATCTTCTAAACCACACACACACACACACACACACACACACACACACACACACACACACACACACATATATATATATATATATGTAGGTCTTTGGTTGTTCGGGTTTTGTCCCGTGTAAAATTGGAAGTATCTTGGTGACGTTTCGACGAAGTCTCATTTGTCATCTTCAGGCTTCAGCTTCTTCGTGCTTCTGCTCCCAGAAGCACGAAGCTGAAGCCTGAAGATGACGAATGAGACTTCGTCGAAACGTCGCCAAGACACTTCCAATTTTACACGGGACAAAACCCGAACAACCAAAGACCTACATACAAACACCCGTGAAAACCTCAGAAAACATATATATATATATATATTTAAACTATCCTGATTCTCTGGAGCTTTTGTCTGCATTTCTAGATTTCTAAAGCAGAAACCATTAAATGTTAAACTTGTGAGAGTGAACCTTTTTCTTTTTCTTTCAGCAAAACTTTTCAGATCCACTATTTAGAGCTACGTGTAAAATAGTGCCCAAGAATAGCTCAAAAAATGGAATCGATTGTACACTCCACTGGTTTAACTGTACCAGTTTCACCCCAAATCCTTACAGCCAACTCTCAATTATAAAACACTGTTTTTTGTCTGACAGATTGTGGAATTAAGTAGTAGATCTTCTGTGATACTGTAGAATAGAAATAGATAGCTTTTTATGAAGTTAAGGGCTGCATTTAACATTTAAGAAGTAGTTGAAGTATCATACATGGGTGAAGCTGAAGGTAGAGTAGAGTGGAGATTCACCTTTTCTTTTCTTTCAGCAAAACTTTTCAGATCCACTATTTAGAGCTACGTGTAAAATAGTGCCCAAGAATAGCTCAAAAAATGGAATCGATTGTACACTCCACTGGTTTAACTGTACCAGTTTCACCCCAAATCCTTACAGCCAACTCTCAATTATAAAACACTGTTTTTTGTCTGACAGATTGTGGAATTAAGTAGTAGATCTTCTGTGATACTGTAGAATAGAAATAGATAGCTTTTTATGAAGTTAAGGGCTGCATTTAACATTTAAGAAGTAGTTGAAGTATCATACATGGGTGAAGCTGAAGGTAGAGTAGAGTGGAGATTCACCTTTTTTAATTGCTTCCTTCTTCAAAAAAGGTAGAGAAGGGAGAGAAATATATTATCACTTCCATTCAATCATAGAAACAGGTCCAAGAGGTCACGAAGGATCTGAAACAACAGGTTTCCCATTCCTGTTATCCAGCAAGACTTCTAACAGCCTAATTCTTAGAATGGAATATAGACAGAAAAGCAAAATGCTATTATTATCAGAAATCCTTGCACATCTACTGCAAACCATTCATTATTTCTGTTCTATTGTTTTTCATGTGGTCCTGATATTTTAAAATTACAGGCAATTTATTTATAAAACATTGTTTTTGGCAGACAGATTGCCAAATTAAATAGATCAGAACTTAATATATTATTATATATTATGTAATATTTCAGCAATATTATTATCAATACCTATAGATAGGGAAGGAGAAGTTTGATTTAAATTAGACAATTTCAAATTTTTGTATCTATCTGGAACCAAAAGTACAACTGTAGTTCTCTAAATTTTGTAATGTAAAAATTTAAAATATGCACAAAATAGAAGATTATGTAACAATTTAAAGATTAGTTTGTTGTTATATGAAGGAAAATTATAAAAGGTAAAATTGCAAAACAATGTTTTAGAAAAAATATAATTCAACACTGCATATATCAGAAGGAACATGTACATTAAAGAACAAACCAAACTGCAAAGAACTAGACAAAAAACAAATGTATGTAAAATGAAATTGATAAATTTGTCTATCCTTACTTATGAATACAATTACATTATATGTGACAAAAAACTCCTCCGTGTTGAGAGAATTCTTCAGCAATTAGTAATTTAAGGATCCAGACAGCAATTATGTTAAGACATATTTAAATAGTGCAAACATTATCTACTCTGTGTGTATACACAGTCAATTTAGAATACATTATAATTTATTTGTACACTACCCAGAGAGCTGCTATTACTAAGGGGGCCATGATGTACACTCAGTTGATCAATCAGTCCTAATGTTCATATTAATTCTGAAGGAACTGTTTTGGAGTATGTAATGTGGAGATTGCATCTTAATTTTAATCTTCATCACACTTTCTAAAAAGCCCAGAAAATCCATTGCAGTAGTTACACAAAAAGACAGAATCACCCTGGGGCAATTTACATGTATTTGTGATCAAGGGCAACTGAAAGTTATGAGAGAAAAAAGGATGAGCTCCCTGTTTTATAATCCCTAAAGTGGAATTAATAGAAAGGTCATTGAACTGTTCTATTGGAAGCCTACAGAAAGAATGTAATGAAAGAAGGTACAAGCACTCATCTAGTGGGGGGTGGATTTCACAACTGATTTGATAGCACAGGAGTTAATTTCCCTGGTGACCCAACAGTGATAGTAGTTTATCTCTTTCCCTTTTCCTTCCCACCCATGAAAATGAAGAGTAAACTGTCTGTTTCAATGACTTACTGACTACTAGGAGATAAGCATTTTTGTGTGTTTATTAATTTGTTTATTTGGTGTAATAATGCTAGTGATTTAATGAAGATAAGAATTCCAATGAAAGGCAACAAACTTCCCATTATGCAGCTGGCGCATTTTAGCCGTCAGAATAAATTAAAAGATAAAATGCACTCTCACTTGTATGATTAAGAGGCCAAAATTAATCATTATAAAAGAGAGGCATTTCAGACAGAAAAAAGTGTCTTTTATCTATGTAGACTGTGACAGAAACTCACATATGCAGTCCATGGCCTCTAGTCTATGTGTGTGCCTGTCTTTTTTTTTTTTAAAGAAAATGGTCCTTTTTATGGATCATTATCCATAAAATTGCATTTAATGACAGAAGCACTTAAAAATACCTAATGGAGAGAAAAAAAAGGCTATTGGAATGTCCGTCAACATTCTAAGTGTAACAGACATAATGCTGCAATCCAAAATTCAACATTAGTCTTTGTCCTAAGTGATTGCACTATAGCAGCAAGGTTTTTAGATATTCACTACTCCACAATTTTCCCTCCTCTCTCAATAACTATTCTAAAATTATGATTCCCAATACAATGGGTTGGATATTGAGGATGTCAGACAGAAGCTTTCCAATTGTAGCTGTTAGAGATGTCCAGAACTCTCCCATTCAAGGTTTTGATATTCATAAGACTATGATCATCATGTTAGCTATGGCGTAGTTTTCCTAGGTAAATTTTATGGAATGATGTTGCAATCCTGGATATGGTGATATGGGGGGGGGAGAATCCTTGAACAGCATAAATCTTTCTTCTCTTTGTTTCTCCCTTAAAATGAGAGGCAACAAAATACCTGTTTGGATCTTGGTTTAGGATAAATATGATCATCTCAGCTCAGTCAGCATTTCCACTTGACCTGGAACCAGTTTTGATTTTGTGAAAGTTCTAGTTATTGTGATATATTTAAGGCTTAGAGAACCTTCAACATTAAATAAACCCTTTAATTAATTACTATACTGCAATAAATGATATATTTGTAATATAGAGCAAATTTCTTCCATAGCTGGTATAAGTGAACTTTAATTTGTAATAGTTAGTGGGTTCCCTTCCCTTCTCAACACGGTATTCCCAGTACTGTATCCTGCCAGAGGATTACTTTTCCCCAAGTGCATGACCTTGTATTTAGAAAAATGGAATTGCAATCTCTCTATTTTTTACCAATTTTCCAGCAATGCCAAATCATTTTCTGTGTTAGAAATAATCCTAGGAACATCAACTCCATTACATGTATTTTTGTATTAAAAAATGTCTGAGAAAAAGGCAATAGCAGATTGTGCCCCTATTATTATCAAGAAAGCATGACTTGAGCAAGATCTAACGTTTTTATGTATTTGTCTGTTAAGAAGACTCCATAATAATTTCTAATGAGATTCTGGAAAAGGGAACATTTCCTTGGATTTCCAGCTATTGCATCTGCACGATCAGATGCAAGTAGAAACTCAGGTCAAAACTCCATTGTGAATCTTCGCAGGAAGAAATACCAGCCATATCTTACATCTTTCAGTTTGACTGTATTTACTCTTAACTCACCTAAATGTGTTTATTCTAACACAGCAGTTTTGGAAGTGAAGCAAAAATACCAGCAAGAATAATAATTTTTAAATAGTATGTGAAAGGTCTCCAGAGGCATTCTCCCTGGGAATCTGATGAGATGTGAAGAGCTGTGTCTTCCCCCCACCACAAACTGTCATGTAGTTTGTTTGAAATTGGCTCAGCACATGGAGTTGTTTATTGAAATATACTGCATAAAAATAATCCTCCTCTTTGAACGGCAGGAGGGATTCATCTACAGAAATGTTTGTCAGCCCTATGCATGTGTTGAAATTTGTCAGAGGGACGATCGATAAGTGGGCAATCCTTGAAAAGTAAATCACCTGGGGAGAGCCAGTGAATTGTCATTGTAGTAGAGCATTTCACTAGAAAGAAGAATCTATTCCTGTTCATTAGGAAGGAAAATGAAGGGGATGGAAAGGGAGGGAACGAGGTGGGAGGATGGCTTATATAAAGAATAACGGTGGGGGGTTAACTCTTCCTGTTTGCACTATCACTACCCCTGTTTTTAGTTAATTGATGTCTTTAGGGACCTTGGAGAGCAGTCACAAACTGTCTCTCTTCCTACAGTACCAGATTACACACAAAATGTAAGCCTGCTTGCTCACTTTCAGAAGAAGAGAAACACTGAAATTGGGTGAAAATAAATAAACAATGCATTGCGAAGTGCATAAAAATAAATTGAAACTGGATTAATCTGAAATATTTAATATCGAACTAAAACTTATAGAACATAAAAATCCAAGCTTCACTTAACTATGGCTTATTAGATATAATATAATTTCCTGCATTTGTTGAATACATTAAGCCACGATTGTAAACAAGTTCATAGAACATGCTTGGCCCAAACCCACACATAATTAAGGCTTAGTGCAGTACAGAAAACATGTGGTAGACTTGTGATTACTATGACATCTTTACATTTCCAAAGGTATACGTTTATTTGTTTTTAGGAAAAATACAAATCAGTTTGTTGTTGGAAGAGCCAATCAAACAGAAACACATTTGAGTCCATGTAGTTCCTGAAGTGAATTTAGTTATGGAATTCTGAAACTATATGAGGAAAACTTATCATAAATTATAAAATATGTATAAAATAATGGATATTATTTAAATAATATATATTATATAAATAATATCTGTAATAATAATAATAATATTTTAAAGGATAAATAATGGATATTAAGAATAAGAAGAGTTCAAATGGACCCCATAAACAATCACATCATTTTTCCCCAGAATTGTTATGATGGGGAACTGTCCATTGAAGCTACCCTGGAAAGAGATGCAGCTGAATGAAATTAATATGGAATAAATTAATTTACATGTAGCTTTTATCCTGTGTCTCTGTCTTACTCTTTGTCCTGGTTTTGCTCACTGTTTACAGTTCAGGCCTTGGTGTTCTGCTTAAAGTTGAATCTGATCCTAATCCTGAAAAATGTTGTACTCTAAATATTTGGGATTTTCTAAATTACTGCACTTTCACACAACACAGGCATGTCTGAAAATCAACAATTCAGCTCAAAATCCTTCACTAATGTGAAGTTTTCTCAGGCAATGCCTGAGCAAGTGAAGTCATTGGCAGAAAGTATGGAAGCTGGCAGCCTATATAAAGAAAGAATAGACTAGAATAGAATAGAATAGAATAGAATAGAATAGAATAGAATTTTTTATTGGCCAAGTGTGATTGGAAACACAAGGAATTTGTCTTGGTGCATATGCTCTCAGTGTACATAGAAGAAAAGATACCTTCATCAAGGTACAACGCTTACAACATTTAATGATAGTCGTAGGGTACAAAGGAAGCCATATGCCTGATTGGAAAATTAAAGAAATGGAGAGGAAATTTCATAAATTCTGTAAATGCACAGATTTCCCAATAAGCCCAATTCACATCCACACCCACACAAGGCGTGAACTTTAAAAGTGGATGTGGATTCATAAATTGCTGCATTAAAAAAAGAGACTCAAGATACCTAAATTAATCTAATTTTTGATCATATAGTAGAAAATAAATCGTGTCATGCCCTAAAATGTTTATATTCCTTTTTTGCATGTATAATTCCATGCAATCATAGGAGGGGGTTAAATCATTTGGTCTTTTTTGTCTCAAATCAGTTGTTACATGATTGGGATATGTTATTGGCTAGCAGGTAAATAAAGCTTTCAGTGAATTCACTTGCAAAAGTCACTAAGAATGTTTACCCAAACTACTGGTTACGAAGTCTTTATCTATATCCTGACAGCATAAGTTGATAGTTTAGACCTCAGAACTGGCTTCTTTGAAGAACTTAATAGATTTTTTTTTCTTTTTAGAGGAGGATCTGACAGATTCTTTAAAACATCTCTAAAAAGTCTCTTAGCAAATACAATTTGGAACTTAATTAAGGGCCTCTGGTGGCTCAGACTGCTAAGACAGTCTGTTATTAACAGCAGCTGCTTGCAATTACTGCAGGTTCAAGTCCCACCAGGCCCAAGGTTGACTCAGCCTTCCATCCTTTATAAGGTAGGTAAAATGAGGACCCAGATTGTTGGGGGGCAATAAGTTGACTTTGTATATAATATACAAATGGATGAAGACTATTGCTTGACATAGTGTAAGCCGACCTGAGTCTTTGAAGAAGGGCGGGATATAAATGCAAAAAAAAAAAAGATTTCCAAAAGAACATTCAGAAATTTGTATGTATGTTATGGGTTAAATTTGGAATTTAACATTTCTGGTTCAAATAGAAGAACGGCTGAGTCTACTGTACTGTCAGATCTTGTGAGTAGCAAAACTGATGAGCATCTCCTCTCCTCTCAGCGTCTTCTTGCATAGTAGCAAAACCATCCATTCAACATTTGCATTTTTTTTTTACTAGAGGCATTCCTAAAGAAACTGTGACTGGCAGGCAACCATGGCCTGTGATGCACTCTTATGGACTGATTAGGTGCCATAAAATCAGTATCAATACTTAGCAAGCTCAGTTTGATCCATATCCAATATAGCCCTTCAAATCTTCTAACAGTGCTTCCATCACTGCTGTAATCAAGCCTGCCCACCTTGCTGCTGGTTGTCTTCTTTCCTACATTTTCCAGGATCATAGACTTCTCAAGACACATCATTTTTTATTTTTTTTATTTATTTATTTGTCACAACATGATACAAAAAGATTATATAGTATATACACATATAAACATATATAGGAAGAAGAAAAGAAAAACAATAGGACAGGAACGGTAGGCACGTTTGTGCGCTTATGCACGCCCCTTATGGTCCTCTTAGGAATGGGGTGAGGTCAATAGTAGAAAATTTTTGGTTAAAGCTTTTAGGATTATGGGAAGAGACCACAGAGTCAGGTAAAGTATTCCAAGCACTGATGATTCTGTTGCAGAAGTCATATTTTCTGCAATCTAGATTAAAGCGGTTTACATTAAGTTTAAATCTATTGGTTGCCCTTGTATTATTGCAATTAAAGCTGAAGTAGTCTTTGACAGGAAGGACATTACAATAGATGATTCTGTGAGTTAAACTGAGGTCTTGTCGAAGGCGACGGAGTTCCAAGTTTTCTAAGCCTAGGATTTCAAGTCTGGTGGGATAAGGTATTTTGTTGTTTTCAGAGGAATGGAGAACTCTTCTTGTAAAATATTTCTGGACACGTTCAATTGTATTGATGTCAGAGATGTGGTGAGGGTTCCAAACAGGTGAGCTGTATTCTAGAATTGGTCTAGCAAATGTTTTATATGCTCTGGTTAGTAGTGTGGTGTTTTTGGAAAAGAAGCTACGCAAGATTAGGTTTACAACTCTTAGAGCTTTTTTTGCTATGTAGTTGCAGTGGGCTTTGGCACTTAGATCATTTGACATGAAAACTCCAAGGTCTTTAACGGGATGGGGATCGTCTGTAAGGTAATGTCCATCTAGTATGTACTTAGTTTTAGGGTTCTTTTTTCCAATATGTAAGACTGAGCATTTGCTGGTTGAAATTTGGAGCTGCCAATTTTTAGACCAAGCGGTTAGATGGTCAAGGTCGTTTTGAATGATAGAAGTGTTGTCTGTGGTGTTAAATAGTTTGACATCGTCAGCAAAGAGAACACAATTACTTGAGATATGGTCACAAAGATCATTAATGTATAGAATAAAGAGTGCTGGTCCAAGGACGCTGCCTTGAGGAACGCCACTCTTGACAGGAACAGGATTTGATAAAGCATCTTTGCATGTGTCCAAAATATAATAATTTGAGCCCTGTCATGTGTACCTTGAGTGAGAACTCTGAATTTATTTGTTCTATGATCCATTTGTTTGCTTTCTTAGCTTTCTATTTTATATTGCCATGTGATTTTCTTGTCAAAGTATAGACATTCCTTGCCTTGGTTTTCTAAATAGGGTGAAATCAAGCTTTTGCGATTATAGCAATAATTCAGCAGTAAAATAGCAACAATTCACCTGTACCTTTGTAGATTTTCCCAGATAGATGCCTGCTTGCTTTAGCTATGTCTTCAGATCTTGGTAATCCTGCTGGGACTCAGAAAGTAGGAAATGGATGCTTTAAGTCAGGGGTCTCCAACCTTGGTCCCCATAAGACTTGTGGACTTCAACTCCCAGAGTCTGGGAGTCAACTCTGGGAGTTGAAGTCCACAAGTCTTAAAGGGACCAAGGTTGGAGACCCCTGCTTTAAGTCATACAGGCAAAAAACACTGATCTAGAGCTTTAAAATACTCCTAAAACTCCAGACAAAGAACTCCCAGACAGGCTGAGTGTTTTGGGTCACATTAAGAGAGTGTTTCTTAGCCTTGGCAAGTTTCAGACATGTGGATTTCAATTCCCAGAATTCCCCCAGCCACCAGCCTGGGAAATTCTGGAAGTTGAAGTCCATGTGTCTGAATCTTGCCAAGATTGAGGAAAACTGCCTTAAGGCATCACTGTAGGCATGACTGCAGTTATCAGAACCAAAGGAATAATTAATGCAAAGTTATCAAAGTTATCAATTATCTGGAAGAATGAATAGACTTCCAGACTTTTTAGTGATTTCTGATCTAATTTCCTGGATCAATGCATGGGTTCTGTTTAATTATTTTTTAAGGTATTTTTTCAAATATATGCTTCAAAATTCAGTTTTTCCAAATGCCATGATGGAATTCTTCACTAAGAAAAGAAATAACAAGCAATGTGTACATTAAGGTAAAGAGTGCAAAGAAAGCTAAAAATACTGAAACAGAAGTGTGTTATATTTGACGGCCGTTGCCAGGGGAGCTTTTTATCAGGTTCGCCTGATACGCCAGTTGCGTCCCTTTCTAGACCAGGATTCCCTATGCACGGTCACTCATGCCCTCGTCACTTCCCGCCTGGACTACTGCAACGCTCTCTACATGGGGCTCCCCTTGAAGAGCACTTGGAGGCTCCAACTTGTCCAGAATGCGGCTGGGCGGGTAGTAGAGCGAGCAACTTGAGGCTCTCACGTAACACCTCTCCTGCACAAGCTGCACTGGTTGCCAGTGGTCTTCCGGGTACAATTCAAGGTGCTGGTTACCACCTTTAAAGTGCTCCATGGTATAGGACCGGGTTACTTATGAAACCGCCTACTGCCACCAATTGCCTCCCATCGACCAGTGCGCTCCCATAGGGAGGGCCTCCTCAGGGTGCCGTCGGCCAGACAATGTCGGTTGGCGACCCCC
The DNA here is from genome assembly GCF_028640845.1 of Ahaetulla prasina. NCBI lineage: Eukaryota > Metazoa > Chordata > Lepidosauria > Squamata > Colubridae > Ahaetulla > Ahaetulla prasina. The sequence goes on along the minus strand of NC_080542.1, from coordinate 106,487,853 downwards.
AGGGGGAGAGCCTTCTCTGTGGGGGCTCCTGCCGTCTGGAACGAGCTACCTCCAGGGATACGTCAACTCCCTGACCTCTGGACCTTCCGACGTGAGCTAAAGACATTTTTGTTTCATCGTGCAGGGTTGGCCTAATAATTTTAATGGGGGCTTTTAAATAGAGTTTTAGTTTTTATAGCGTTTTAATTTCTTAGCCTAATTGAATCAGTTTTTTAATAATGCTCTTAATATTTGTATCTTTGTTTTATTTGGCTGTAAACTGCCCTGAGTCCTTCGGGAGAAGGGCGGTATATAAATTAAAATAATAAATAAATAAATAAGAAATTTGGAGAAAATTACTGTTAAAATATTTGCAGATAGTCTGTGACTTTCAGTCATTCATTTAGTGACTATTTGAAGTTATAAAGACACTAAAAAAGTGACTTATGACCAGTCCCCATACTTACAACTATTGCAGTGTCCCCATGGGCACATTATCAAAATCTGAACTCTTGGCAATGTGCCAGAGTCAAGTGTTCTCCATTTGCAATCTCATTATCGGAGAACAATCACATTTATTAATAACAATAGGATAAATTATTTCTTAAAGATCTTCTCAATTATTGTAGGATACTGTGTTTATTTCATTAAAGTATGCTTTCTCAATTGTTTTAGAAACAGAAAGGGTGTTTGCAAATACCCTTAAATCTTTAGATAGCTCTGATGAATTGTAGTTTTAGACGAACAGTATAGACCTTGACCTGAACATCTGTGGTGAATAGAACTTGTTCCCAGAGGAGCACTCTGAGCTGACAATTTCAATTTTGAGATGCTTGTTTTGTGAAGTTGTGACCACAGTGATGCTAAACACAGGCAAGGCAGTGCTGTTTTCGAAGTCCTGACCCTGGCAAAAATAATTAGAGTTATTTTGAAATAGATTACATGGCTAGGAGAAATAATACATGAAATGAATATAATGATAATGAGCGCTAAGGTAAAAGAAAAAAAAGATAAATATTCAAAGTTTTGGAGATTGGTATAGATTAGCTTGAATTCAGATAGGATGGAAAACTCCATAATGCTCCTTTGATGCTTGTGGCAATTAAGCAGTGGTGGAAACCATATCACTTTAGCTATCCATCACCACATTCTAAAGTGTTCAAAATAAGAACTTTTGCAAAGCCCAGAAACTATTGTATAAGTAAAATACAAATGTATCATGAAGTCTAGTTGAAGTCTAGTCTAATCTGAAGTCTAGTTCATCTTAAAACAGGTAAAAACTGTCAGAGAAAGATATCAAATTTGTTTGTAGAAAGTGATTAATTTGTAACCTAAGCAGAGATGCCCATATTGTTAGTCATTTGCATTTGTAATTTTGAGAAAATATTATGAGTACTCTCACATTTAGTAATTATTGTTCAGTCACTGCCATGTTTGATTCTTTGTAACCCCATGGACAAGGCACACCAGGCTCCCCTATCTTCCATTGTTTTTTGTTCTTTGCCCAAATGCACTCTTATTGCCTCAATGACACTATCTAACTACCTCATTCTCTGCCACTCCCTTCTCCTTTTGCCTTCAATCTTTCCCAACACCAGGGTCTTTTCCAATATGTCCTTTCTTCTCATTAGTTGGCCAAGATATTTGAGCTTCAGCTTCATTATCTGTGTTGTGGTCCGCCAGCAGCCTGCGGAGCTGGCAATGGAGTTGGACAGCCATGAGGCTGAGGAAGAGCGTGGGCCAGTCCTGGAGGCTGGGGAAGGCCCAGATGAGAGTTCTGTGATGGAGGCTGAAGTGGGGCCAGGGCCATCGGGGAGTGAGGTGTGGACTCCAGAGCCTTCAGAGACTGACAGTAGTGACGCAGAGGAACAGGAGGAGCCTGTTCCTATTGCACGCATGAGAAGAGCTGCCAGAAGGCAAGAGCAGCTCAAGAAAAGAGGATGTCTTGGGAGTAGGGCCAAGAGATGATTGGCCCCTCCCATAAGGCTTAAAGGACCAGCAATGGCATTTGGGCTTTGCCAGAAAGCAATGTTATAACTTCGTCTTCTTGCATTTATTTTGTATTGGTGTCTTCTGAACTTTTGCCAGGAAAGGCCTTTGGCAGTTTGCCTAATTGGATCAAGGTTGGTGATAGGACTGAGGAATTTGTGTTGGGACGAATTTGCTTTAATTTAGTTGAACTTGATGAGAATGAAGTAATTCTCAGATGTTCAAATAAAGTTTATTTGTTTTTACACTGATTGAGGTTCCAACTACCTACTGGGGCCTGGGTCACAACAATCTGTCCTTCAAAGAACAGTCAGGGTTGATTTCCTCTAGGATTGACGATTGACTCACAAGAGTCTCATACAGCACCACAATCTGAAAGCATCCATTCTTCAATACTCACCCTTCTTCATGGTCCAATTCTTATAGCCATACATTACCACTGGGAAAATCATAGCTTTGACTATAGAGACCTTTGTCGGCAAGCTGATGTTTCTGCTTTTTAATGTATTATTTAGCTTTGCCATAACTTCCATTCCAAACAGCAAGTGTCTTTTAATTTCATGGCTGCAATCATCATCTGCAGATCTTGGAAGCTAAGAAAATAAAATCTTTCACTTCCATTTGTTTCCCTTTGATTTTCCAGAAAGTGATGGGATCAGGTGCCATGATTTTAGGTTTTCTAATGTTGAGTTTCAAGCCAACTTTTGTAGTCTCCTCTTTCACTCTCACCAAGAGGGTCTTTAGTTCTTCTTCACTTTCTGCAATTAAAATACTATAATTTGCATATCTGAGGTAGTTGATATTTGTCCTGGCAATCTTAATGATAGTTTTTGACTCATCCAGTCCAGCATGATGTACTTTGTGTATAAGTTAAATCAGGGGTGAAATCCAGCACGTTCTGGAGAACCGGTAACAGAAATTTTGAGCAGCTGAGAACTGGTAGCGGAAATTTTGAATAGTTCAGAAAACCAGCAAATACCACTTCTGGCTGGCTACAAGTGGGGTGGGAATGAGATTTTGCAATATTCTTCCCCCAAGAGTGGAGTGGGAATAGAGATTTTGAAGTATCCTTCCCCTGGAATGGGGTAGGAATGGAGATTTTGTGGTATCCTTCCCCTGGAGTGGGGTTGGAAGAATATTTTGCAGTATCCTTCCCCTGTCATGCCCACCAAGCCATGCCCACAGAACCAGTAGTAAAAAAATTTAGATTTCACCACTGAGTTAAATAAGCAGGGTGATAATATACAGCCCTGCTGTACTGCCTTCCATATTTTGAGCCAATTAGTTTTTCCATATCCAATTCTAAATGTTGCTTCTTGACCCACATACAGATTTTCTAGAGATAGGTTATGCAGTCTGACATCTAGTTCATCTAAAGACACATACTGTAAATATTAAAGAAAGATCTCAAATGTGTTTGTTGCATATGTACATTTGGTAGACATACAATAAATAATCAATAGTGCTTTCTAAAATTTCTGTTAAAGCAAGATGTTTTCTAGCACATAACTTTATTTCTCGGTTTGCTGTTTTTTCTAAGTAGGTGATCACTGCTCAATATTCAATATATCACTGGATTATAGCTTTTTATCATTTTTATTTTCCAAGAATATTTCAGGATACAGAGTCCAAAATCATTTTTCAAGATAAAACTTATGCTTGATATTGGCATTTTGCTTTGCAAGATGCTAGCTCCCCATCTATTTGTTTTATTAAAACAATATTAACTAATAATAATAATAATAATAATAATAATAATAATAATAATAATAACAACAACAACAACAACAACAACAACAACAACAACTCAGACCGACTACAAATAATGTCACAACACAGTTGCTCAGATGGTCCACTGGAACTTGTGTCACAACTACCATCTGCCTGTAGCAAAGAACTGATGGGATTATAAGCCTGAAAAAAGTGATTGAAAATGAGCATGCAAAACTACTGTGGGATTTCTGAATACAGACTGATAAAGTTTTGGAACACAATACCCCGGATATCACGATTGTGGAAAAGAAAAAAGTGTGGATAGTCGACATTGCTATACCTGGTGACAGCAGAATCGATGAGAAACAACTTGAAAAAGTCACCAGATATCAACATTTGAGAATCTGGCATAAACCAGTGGTTCCAGTGGTACTCGGCACACTGGGAGCTGTGCCTAAAGACCTAGGCAAGCACTTAAAAATGATTGGCACTGACAAGATCACCATTGGTCAGCTGCAGAAGGACACCTTACTGGGATCTGCTCACATAATTCGCCGATATATCATGCAGTCCTAAATGCTTGGGAAGTGTTCGACTAGTGATCTGTGATACGAAATCCAGCATAGTTATCTCGTTTGCTGTGTATACTGTCATTTTGTGTAAATAATAATAATGGTATTATTGGCAAATACTGGCAAAATTCTCCAGTGTTAGGTTGGAGGCCAGGCTATTTATGAATTTACAATAGCAAAATCTGCATTTAGTTGCATCACATAATAGTTATATCACATAATAGTTCTTAAGAATGGAAGGATATGTGTGCAACTCTGAAATGCAAGATATATGGAAGAAATTTCTCCATTGAATTAGAGAATAGAGTTAGTTTGGACCTATACTCAAATAAAAAAGTACTGTAAGTCATCTTCATTAAAGCGTCTGCTGCTGTTTTGAAGCTTGGCATTTTACAATAATGTAAAGGGTCTCCAATACATTAAATGGAGTAATGGGCAAAATGGATCCCCATTCCAAGTTGGCAATGTTTTTCTTAGTTTTATGAGCACTGAATTTTTATATCCAACAGCTTTGAATAAAAATGAAGAAAGGAGAACAATATCTTCTTGTAGTTAACAGTTCTCATTTTTAGCCAGTGTTGCCCTGTGGAAGTTATACAATGTTCTTTTGCAGGATTAAAACGACGCCAAATGACATCTAGCTTTCCATATTGGGTCAGATTTATGCTAGCTGTAGCCCTCTAGTGCATCATGGTGTTGTCACTGTATTGATACACCATAATTTGTTTGAATACTTCTCTGTTTCTTTATTGTAGCTGAAGCTATAAAGGGTCAGTGATCCTCTGCACCATCACTTCCATTTCCTTGTTATAAAAATTGACCTGTCTATCTGGACCCGTTCAGTCCGGCTTCCGGCCGGTTACAGCACTGAGGCGGCTTTGGTCGTTGGTGGATGATCTCTGGAGGCCAGGGATGAGGTTGTTCCTCTGCCCTGGTCCTATTAGACCTCTCAGCGGCTTTCGATACCATCGACCATGGTATCCTGCTGCGCCGGTTGGAGGATTGGGAGTGGGAGGCACCGTTTATCGGTGGTTCTCCTCCTATCTCTCCGACCGGTCGCAGACGGTGTTGACAGGGGCAGAGGTCGACCCGGCGCCTCACTTGTGGGGTGCCGCGGGGTCGATTCTCTCGCCTTCTGTTCAACATCTATATGAAGCCGCTGGGTGAGATCATCAGTGGCTTGGTGTGAGGTACCAGCTGTCGCTGATGACACCCAGCTGTACTTTTCACACGGGCCACCCCAATGAAGCTATCAAGTGCTGTCCCGGTGTTTGGAAGCCGTATGGGTCTGGATGGGGAGAAACAGGCTCAAGCTCAATCCCTCCAAGGCGGAGTGGCTGTGGATGCGGCATCCCGGTACAGTCAGCTGAGTCCGCGGCTGACTGTCGGGAGCGAGTCATTGGCCCCGATGGAGAGGTGCGCAATTTGGGCGTTCTCCTGGATGAGCGGCTGTCTTTTGAAGACCATTTGGCCGTCTCCAGGAGAGCTTTCCACCAGGTTCGCCTGGTGCGCCAGTTCGCCCTTTCTGAACCGGGATGCCTTGTGCACAGTCACTCACGCCCTTGTGTCGTCTCGTCTGGACTACTGCAATGCTCTCTACATGGGGCTCCCCTTGAGGGGCATCCGGAGGCTACAGTTAGTCAGAATGCAGCTCTTGCGGGTGATAGAGGAGCCCTCGTGGCTCCCAGTGACACCTATCCTGCGCAGGCTGCACTGGCTACCTGTGGCCTTCGGGTGCGCTTCAAGGTGTTGGTGAACGTCTTTAAAGCGCTCCATGGCATAGGGCCGGGTTACTTACGGGACCGCCTGCTGCTACCGAATACCTCTCACCGACCGTGCACTCACAGAGGGACTCCTCAGGGTGCCGTCGGCGCGACAGTGTCGTCTGGCGACGCCCAGGGAAGGGCCTTCTCTGTGGGGCTCCGCCCTCTGGGCGAACTCCCCAGGACTCCGTCAACTTCCGGACCTCCGAACCTTTCGCCGTGAGCTTAAAACTCACTTATTTATCTGCGTTGGACTGGGTTAGTTTTTTAAGTTTATGGGTTTTTAATGGGTTTTATTTCTAAATTTTAATTCTGGCCAATTTAATAAGTCTTTTAATAGTATTTTAATTGTATTTATAGTTTATTATGTATTTTTACCTGGCTGTGAACCGCCCTGAGTCCTTCGGGAGAAGGGCGGTATACAAATTTAAATAAATAAATAAATAAATAAATAAATATCTGAGGTAGTTGATATTTGTCCTGGCAATCTTAATGATAGTTTTTGACTCATCCAGTCCAGCATGATGTACTTTGTGTATAAGTTAAATCAGGGGTGAAATCCAGCACGTTCTGGAGAACCGGTAACAGAAATTTTGAGCAGCTGAGAACTGGTAGCGGAAATTTTGAATAGTTCAGAAAACCAGCAAATACCACTTCTGGCTGGCTACAAGTGGGGTGGGAATGAGATTTTGCAATATTCTTCCCCCAAGAGTGGAGTGGGAATAGAGATTTTGAAGTATCCTTCCCCTGGAATGGGGTAGGAATGGAGATTTTGTGGTATCCTTCCCCTGGAGTGGGGTTGGAAGAATATTTTGCAGTATCCTTCCCCTGTCATGCCCACCAAGCCATGCCCACAGAACCAGTAGTAAAAAAATTTGGATTTCACCACTGAGTTAAATAAGCAGGGTGATAATATACAGCCCTGCTGTACTGCCTTCCATATTTTGAGCCAATTAGTTTTTCCATATCCAATTCTAAATGTTGCTTCTTGACCCACATACAGATTTTCTAGAGATAGGTTATGCAGTCTGACATCTAGTTCATCTAAAGACACGTACTGTAAATATTAAAGAAAGATCTCAAATGTGTTTGTTGCATATGTACATTTGGTAGACATACAATAAATAATCAATAGTGCTTTCTAAAATTTCTGTTAAAGCAAGATGTTTTCTAGCACATAACTTTATTTCTCGGTTTGCTGTTTTTTCTAAGTAGGTGATCACTGCTCAATATTCAATATATCACTGGATTATAGCTTTTTATCATTTTTATTTTCCAAGAATATTTCAGGATACAGAGTCCAAAATCATTTTTCAAGATAAAACTTATGCTTGATATTGGCATTTTGCTTTGCAAGATGCTAGCTCCCCATCTATTTGTTTTATTAAAACAATATTAACTAATAATAATAATAATAATAATAATAATAATAATAATAATAATAATAATAATAATAACAACAACAACAACAACAACAACAACAACAACAACAACAACTCAGACCGACTACAAATAATGTCACAACACAGTTGCTCAGATGGTCCACTGGAACTTGTGTCACAACTACCATCTGCCTGTAGCAAAGAACTGATGGGATTATAATCCTGAAAAAAGTGATTGAAAATGAGCATGCAAAACTACTGTGGGATTTCTGAATACAGACTGATAAAGTTTTGGAACACAATGCCCCGGATATCACGATTGTGGAAAAGAAAAAAGTGTGGATAGTCGACATTGCTATACCTGGTGACAGCAGAATCTATGAGAAACAACTTGAAAAAGTCACCAGATATCAACATTTGAGAATCTGGCATAAACCAGTGGTTCCAGTGGTACTCGGCACACTGGGAGCTGTGCCTAAAGACCTAGGCAAGCACTTAAAAATGATTGGCACTGACAAGATCACCATTGGTCAGCTGCAGAAGGACACCTTACTGGGATCTGCTCACATAATTCGCCGATATATCATGCAGTCCTAAATGCTTGGGAAGTGTTCGACTAGTGATCTGTGATACGAAATCCAGCATAGTTATCTCGTTTGCTGTGTATACTGTCATTTTGTGTAAATAATAATAATGGTATTATTGGCAAATACTGGCAAAATTCTCCAGTGTTAGGTTGGAGGCCAGGCTATTTATGAATTTACAATAGCAAAATCTGCATTTAGTTGCATCACATAATAGTTGTATCACATAATAGTTCTTAAGAATGGAAGGATATGTGTGCAACTCTGAAATGCAAGATATATGGAAGAAATTTCTCCATTGAATTAGAGAATAGAGTTAGTTTGGACCTATACTTAAATAAAAAAGTGCTGTAAGTCATCTTCATTAAAGCGTCTGCTGCTGTTTTGAAGCTTGGCATTTTACAATAATGTAAAGGGTCTCCAATACATTAAATGGAGTAATGGGCAAAATGGATCCCCATTCCAAGTTGGCAATGTTTTTCTTAGTTTTATGAGCACTGAATTTTTATATCCAACAGCTTTGAATAAAAATGAAGAAAGGAGAACAATATCTTCTTGTAGTTAACAGTTCTCATTTTTAGCCAGTGTTGCCCCTGTGGGAAGTTATACAATGTTCTTTTGCAGGATTAAAAACGACGCCAAATGACATCTAGCTTTCCATATTGGGTCAGATTTATGCTAGCTGTAGCCCTCTAGTGCATCATGGTGTTGTCACTGTATTGATACACCATAATTTGTTTGAATACTTCTCTGTTTCTTTATTGTAGCTGAAGCTATAAAGGGTCAGTGATCCTCTGCACCATCACTTCCATTTCCTTGTTATAAAAATTGACCTGGTTGCTGTTGTTTGAAAGGGCTCAGGCCATTTTCATTCAGCCTTCAAGACTGTTGAGCACTAATAACAGTATAGAAAGTTGAAGCAATAGTAACCGTGTATTCTTCTTGGAATTTGGTTGGAATTTTGCAGCACAGCTGGCAAGCATTCTTTTTTTCCCTTTCAAAGGTACATTATGTATTCCAGGGAATCTTTTCTTCTGCCCATTAAATCATTTAAACATACTAAAAGGCAACATACTGCAAGGATATTTGCCAAGTCTCTTTTTCCATGCGGGTGACTGGATATCTGCTTCTGTTTAAATTCTGACTCACGGTGTTAGTGATGGGGACAATAGTTGCCTACCACAGCTTGAACATTTCTGGAAAAAAAATAGGAAACTGAAGTAAGATGCATGAGTGTTGCTTTGTATTCGGCCACAAATAATATTATACCACAAATCTGGTTTTCTAAATCCTCTGTTGCTAGAACATGGTTGCAGAGCAAATCAATTATTCCTGACATCTGGCCAAAGAACAATTTTGTAAAATTATACTGGTATTTTTGCACTATTAATGTAAAATTCAACAAACACCTGATGGGAATCTGGTGGGAATTTAAGAGGAAACCCTTTTTAGTTTCTATGTCCAAATTTAGCCTTTTTGCACCATAGTGTTAACTCATATCAAATTAGCAATCAACTGTTTTCTTGGAATGATTCATAAATATTAATATCAAGCCAGATATTCCCATCTTATATATGGGTCAGTGAATTATTCAAATCTTTCAGGTTTTGAATTTTATTCCTTTATTTGATAGCATTATTTGCCTTCCACCTCCATTTGTAGAAAGGACTTGCTTCAAAAGTGGAAGGCATAAACCTGTTAGAAAGTACCCATGAAGATATTTTGACGTTCTATTTTGAAGTAGATATTTTTAATACAATTAAATATAGTATTATTAGTCAGTCTCTAGTTTTTGTGTGTGACAGAATTCATAAAATAAATTAATGGTTAATTTCCCTCATCAGTTTTTATGTTGCCATGATGAAAACACAATATTGGTATATTTTAGTTACACCTTCTATTGTTTGTCAGCTCTTGGGCTTCATTTGTTAGTCTCCCAATAACATTAAAAACATAAAATCAGTAAGAATGTGAGAATGATAAGCTTATATCTTTGTAAAGTCATCTGAACGTACTATATGAGCACTATTCTAATTTATGATCTCAATAATGCAATAGTAATAATGGGATTTGGGACTGAGAAAATAGGAAGACACTCCATGATCATTCGTTAGATTTATCCTTTCAAAGATCTAGAAAGAGTTTTAAACATTTTCTTTTGATTCATCCATAATACAGCCCTACATATAGGAAATTTTTATGTGCCATCAAATTGTTTTTAACTCATAGTAACCACACAGATAGATCATGATGATCTATCCCCAACCTGGCCTTTCAATGTCCTTCCAATGGTGCACTTATTGCCATTGTAACTAAATCCATCCATCTTGCTGCTGATTGTTCTCTTCCATTTTCCCCAGGATTAGAATCTTTTCCAGAGAGTTGGGTCTTTACATAAAGTGTCTAAGGTAGGATAATTTGAGCCTGGTCATTTGTGCCTTGAATGAGAACTTTAATTTGATTTTTCAACGATCCATTTGCTTGTTTTCTTGTGTGCCTATAGTATTCTTAGGAGTCTTGCAAGGCAGCAAGGAACTAACAAGCAGTAGAGAGAAAGCAGAGCTGCTTAAGTCATTCTTTGCATCAGTCTTCACGCAAAAAAGAAACTACCCAACCTACCAAAAACATAACTATAAAAGACAGACTGGAAATAAAAATTAAAACAAGTAAGAAAATGGTAAGAGAACACCTGTCTGACCTTAATGAATATAAATAACCGGGACCTGATGGATTACATCCCAGAGTTCTGAAGGAACTGGCAGATATTATTTGAGAACCATTGTATTATATATTTAAAAAATCTTGGAGCACCAAGTAACAACCAGAGGATTGGAAAAGAGCTGATGTGGTTCCCATGTTCAAAAAAGGAGAAAAAAACAGACCCAGGAAACTATAAGCCAATCAACTTAACATCAATACTTAGGAAGATACTGGGGGGAAAAAATCAAAAAACAAATCTGTGAACATCTAGAAACAAATAAAGTTATAGTTAGTAGCCAGAATGGGTTTGTTAAAAACAGATCATACCAAACCAATCTTTTTTCATTCTTTGAAAAAGTGACTAAATTAGTAGACCAATGAGATATTCTTGACGTAGTATATTTAGACTTCAGCAAGGCATTTGACAAAGTAGACTACAACCTACTTCTTGGTAAGCTAGAAAAATGTGGGATAGACAGCATCACCACTAGATGGATTTGTAACTGGCTAACAAAATGTACTCAATAAGTAATCCTTAATGGTAGTACATATACATGGAAGGAAGAAAGCAGTGGGGTACCAAAGTTTCTACCTTAGGCCTAGTACTCTACAATATCTTCATAAATGACTTAGATGAGGGAATAGAAAGGGAACTCATCAAATTTGCAGATGACACTAAGCTGACAGGAATAGCCAACACCCCAGAACACAAGTTCAGGATCCAAAAAGATCTTTACAGACTTGAACAATGGGCCCTATCCAACAACATGAAATTTAATATGGAGAAAAGCAAGGTTTTACACTTGGGTAAGAAAAACCAAAGGTACAAGCACAGATTATTTATTTATTTATTTATTTATTTATTTATTTATTTATTTATTTATTTATTTATTTTGTCACACAGTATATATAAGCATAAGCATGAAATAATTATACAATATATAAGCATATATATGAGTATGAGTATGTAATAACTATATTAATTAGATATAACGAAAGGAAACAATAGGACAGGAACGGTAGGCACATTAGTGCTCTTGTGCACGCCCCTTACAGACCTCTTAGAAATGGGGTGAGGTCAATAGTAGACAGTTTTTTGTTGAAGCTTTGGGGATTTTGGGAAGAGACTACAGAGTCAGGTAGTATATTCCAAGCATTAACAACTCTGTTACTGAAGTCATGTTTTCTGCAATCAAGATTGGAGCGGTTAACATTAAGCTTAAATCTATTGTGTGCACATGTATTGTTGCAATTGAAGCTGAAGTAGTCTTTGACAGGAAGGACATTGTAATAGATGATTCTATGAGTTAAACTCAGGTCACGTCGAGGGCGGCGTAGTTCTAAATTTTCTAAACCCAGGATTTCAAGTCTGGTGGCATAAGGTATTTTGTTGTATTCAGAGGAGTGGAGAACTCGTAAAATATTTCTGGAAACGTTCAATTGTATTGATGTCTGAAATGTGGTATGGGTTCCAGACAGGCGAGCTGTATTGAAGAATTGATCTAGCAAATGTTTTATATGCTTTAGTTAGTAATGTAGTGTTTTTGGAGAAAAAGCTACGCAAGATTAGGTTTACAACACTTACGGTCTTTTTTTGCGATGTAGTTACAGTAGGCTTTGGCATTTAGATCATTTGATAGTAAAACTCCAAGATCTTTAACAGGGTGGGGGTCATCAGTAAGGTAATGTCTATCAAACTTGTACTTAGTATTTAGGTTCTTTTTTCCAATATGTAAGACTAAGCATTTGCTGGTTGAGATTTGGAGTTGCCAAGTTTTAGACCATTCAGATAAAAAGTCAAGATCTTTTTGGAGGATAGCTGTATTGTTGGTGGTGTTAAATAGTTTGACATCGTCAGCAAAGATAACACAATTACTTGTAATATGGTCACAGAGATCATTAATGTATAATATGAAGAGTGTTGGTCCAAGAACGCTGCCTTGGGGAACGCTACTTTTGACAGGAACAGGATTTAATAGAGCATTGCCAATTTTGACCACTTGTTGTCTGTTTGATAGAAAAGCTGTTATCCAATTACGGATGGGTCCTGAGATGCCGTAAGATTTTAGTTTTAGGAGAAGTTTATCATGTACTATTGAGTCAAAAGCTTTACAGAAGTCTATGTAGATTGCATCTATTGCTTTGCCCTGATCAAGATTTGTAGTCCATATGTTTTTGCAGTGAAGAAGTTGTAAATTACATGATAATTTTTTTCTGAAACTAAATTGTTTATTAGAGAGTAGGTTGTTTGTTTCTAGGTGGAGGGTAATGGATTGGTTGATGATAGATTCCATTACTTTGCAGGTGACACAGCAAAGAGAGATAGGTCTCCTTTTTTGAAGATAGGGGTGACCGTGGCAAGTGACTAAAGTTTGGGAAGGGAACTGGTCACGAAAGCTTTTTCAAAACTTATGCTTAGGGATTCTGCTATATTAGTGGAAATCTTTTTTAAGAAGTATGCCCATAGTCCATCAGATCCAATATATAGGGATGGTTTCAGTTTGCAAAGAGCTTTTTCAACATTATCTTCTGTGAAATCTATATGTGTTAGGTTGTTGTATTCATTGTTGGTACGATTGGGGAATGTCGGGTATAAGTCATTACTGTTAACAAAGACTGTGCCAAAGAATGTGTTGAAGAGGTTTGCTTTAACCGTTTCATCATTATATTCTTTGCCGTTAGAATCTTTTAGTGGTGGGATGGATCTCGATGGATGGATGGATAGATGGATGGATGGATGGATGGATGGATGGATAGATCTTTAAGTTTGTTGTTCACAAAATTATAAAAAGCACAATTGGAATTTGTGCTCAAAAGATCTTCTTCTTGCCTGGTGTGGTAATTGGTGCATTCAGTTTTTATTTGGTTGCATATATTTCTATAGCGGTTTTTGAAATTTAATACATAGCCCTTTTTGTTTCTTCTCCAGAGGGATTTTTTTTTAATTGATATGGGTAATTTGTTTTTTCTGGTTTTGGTGGTGGTTTATGGTTTGTAAAGATAAATGACTCTATTGACTTCAAGAAGGAAAACTCTATAGTGGTCTTCTGCAGTGATGCAGGTTGAGAACAGATTTTTCCAGTCAAGAAATGAGAGGTTGTAGTTTATAAGGTCATAGTTGGCTTTTTTGAAATTATAGTTTGGAATACCATTATTATGACAATTTATGTAGGGGCGTATATTGAGACAAAAGTCTATCATGCTGTGGTTGCTGTTGGAAAAGAGTTCTTTTATTTGTAGTCCATAAATTGAGTTTGTGTTGTTGCAGAAGATGAGGTCAAGGCAGTTGTTGAGTCTTGTATTGTTAGTTACTAATTGTTCTAGACCAAGGTTTGTAACAGCATTGTATAGGGTAGTATGGATGGGTTCATTTGTACATTCATTTGTTATCCAGTTAATAGAAGGTAAATTAAGGTCACCTAGGAAGATGACAGGACATGGGCAAGAGGTAGCCCATGTTGGCAGTGTGGTTAACTTGTTCACATGAGCGATGTCGTAGTCAGGGCTCTGTAGCATAGTAAGAATCGAAGTGTGATATTAAGGACAGGTCGCATACAATAGTCTCAGGAAGAGAAAGTTTATGTGTAACTTGAACATTTTTTAGATTCAGTGACTTTTTGTAAAAGATAGCCACTCTACCTCCTCTGCAGGTTTCACGATCTGACCGAAAAACATGATACTCTTTGTTTGAAATAATGGAGTCAGGAAGGGATGAGTTCAGCCATGTTTCGCAAACAAATATAATATCAAATGTACCAATGTTTAACAAGAGGAAAATTCAGGCAATTTGTTTACAATGCTTCTTGCATTTATCAATTTGCATTTAAGATCTGCAGTGTTTGGTGTAAAAGAAGTAAGGGGCATGCATACCTAGTTTTGAATGATGGTTGGGGGTTATGTACGACAGGTGGTTGGAGGTTGGATTGTTGTTCAACAGTTGGTTGAACAATGGATGGTTGAGCATTGGATGGTTGGAGGTTTTGTACAGGTGGTTGGAGGTTGGTTGGTTGAACATTGGTTGGTTGAACAAAGGTTGGTTGCACAGTGGATGATTGGTGATTCTGTAAGACGGGTGTTTGGAGGTTAGTTGGTTGCATGCTGGTTGGTTGAAGGTTCTGTACAACGGATGTTTTGAAGTTTAGTGAGAAGGATGGTTGGATGTTTTGATTGATGGGTGGTTGGATGCTTTGATTGAAGTGGGGTTGGGTTTTAGATAATTGATTATAGGTTTTTCTTTTTATGCAGTCAGCACGATAGTCAATGTAAAGGTTGGTTTCACTTTCTTCTTGCCGTCATTTGAGTTCTGTGTGAAGTTCACGGGATCAAATTCGTTGCATAAATGATAGGTCTGGTCTTGCTCTAAGTTTGTTGAGGCTGAGGTTGGTTCTGTCAATTGTGTTTATAATATGAATGAAATTATGTTTGCTGGACTCATTTGTGCAGATGACTCTACAGAATTTAGGCGCCACTGAGCCATCGCTGTTTTTGAATTCAGGTCCATCTCTGGAGACTTCAGTTATTTCATTAGGGTTGAAGGTGGAAGATGAATTGTAATTTAAAATGATGTTACGTATTTTATCGATATCTGGTTCATTTGTATTATCTAGACCAAATAATAGACAATTTTGGCGTTTTTGTTCTCTCTCAATGGTATCTTTTACTAATATTGCTACATTGTTTGGCTGATTGGCAGATGTTTGTGGTTTAGTTTGTGTAAAAGGCAATGTTTGTTGGATTGGGAATAGATTTTGATCAGCTGCGTTTCCATTTTTTTGTGCTGTAATTTTTTTGTCAAGATTTGTGAAACGTGGTTCTAAACATGCTAGTATTCTTTTTCTAAGTTTATTTGAATGGAATCAATGATAGTTTTTTCTAAGTTTGTTTGAGTGGAGTCAATGATATTTTGTTGTGATTTTATAGTTGTACCCATGGTTTGTGTTTTATCAGACATGCAAATTAGGTTGTCTAATTTAGGAAGACAAGATGAACAAAGATGGATAAATGCAGTTTCAGATTATAGTATATCATCTATTGTTTTGTTTATTTTCAGGCAGGAGAGGTGGGCATAGTTTATGCATAGTTTGCATTTCTTGATTTCTTCACTTTCTTTTATTAAATCATCACATTTATATCATATTATTGATTCAGTTTGGGCATTATTTGTAGTGGCAACTTTTGTTTGAGGACGTTTGGCATTTTTGTTGGAATTTCTACTTGGCATGATTAATGTTCTGTTAGTGTTTTACAATTAATTTGACTAATATCAATAGATGGTTAGGTACACTCCTTTTGTTCTCCTTTTGTTCTCCTTTTTTGGAGATTTTTTGGAAATTTTTTGGAGATTTTTTTTTTTGGAGATTTTTTGGAGATTTTTATAATCCTTTGTTGGAGTCCTCTATAGGGTTTCCCCTGATGGAGCCAAGCAGAGTTTCTCTCTCTCTCTCTCCCTCAGCGGCAGTGATGGGAGGATGGAGGTGGACGAAGGGCTGAAGGGTGGTGGTGATGCCTTCCCAGGGACTCACCGAATCCTGGCGATTCCGATCCTGGAAATTCTGGTCCTGGCGATTCCGGTCCTGGAAATTCCAGTCCTGGAGATCACCTGGAGATTCTGGTCCTGGCGGTCCTGGCAGTGGCTAAGCAGCAAAGCAGCAGCTCGGGTGTCCTCCTCAGCGGAAGAGGTACGGATGTCCTTTTCATCAGTCAATCACAGTGGTGGCGGTCGCTTGGAGCAGCCTCGCGCTTTGCTTTTCAGTAGCGGCGACTCTTTTCCTTTCAGTGGAAAAGCTGAAAAAAGTGGTGATGGCTTTTATCAAAAGCGGCCGTTCGGAGTGGTTTCGCTCTTATCAGGAGCAGTCACTCGGAGCAGCCTTGCCTGTCGCCATCTTGACCAGGGTCAAGATGGTGACAGGCAATCTTTTTTTTTTTTTTTTAGCAAAACCTGGCTCAGAAACAGTAACTGTGAGAGGGACCTTTGAGTCCTAGTGGACAATCATTTAAACATGAGTCAGCAGTGTACAACAGCAGCCAAAAAGCTAATTCAATCCTTGGTTGTATAAACAGAGGCATAGAATCAAAATCACATGAAGTATTAGTACTGATTTATAAAGCCTTAGCAAGACTACACCTGCATCCAATTTTGGTCACGACGTTACAAAAAAGATGTTGAGACTTTGGAAAAAGTACAAAGAAGAGCAACTAAGATTATTAAAGGGCTGGAGACTAAAACATATGAAGAACACTTGCAGGATTTGGGTATGGCCAGTCTAGAGAAAAGAAGGAGTAAGGGAGACATGATAGCTGTATTCCAGTATCTGAGAGGCTTCCACAAAGAAGAGGGGGTCAGTTTATTTTCCAAAGCACCAGAGGGCAGGACAAGAAACAATGGATGGAAACTAATC
Source organism: Ahaetulla prasina (assembly GCF_028640845.1). Taxonomy (NCBI): domain Eukaryota; kingdom Metazoa; phylum Chordata; class Lepidosauria; order Squamata; family Colubridae; genus Ahaetulla; species Ahaetulla prasina. The sequence goes on along the minus strand of NC_080542.1, from coordinate 106,470,773 downwards.
AAGAAGAGAAGCAACTTGGAATGAAAGAGAAACTTCCTAACATGGACAATTAACCAGTGGAACAGCTTTCCATCAGAAGTTGTGGGTGCTTCATCACTGGAGACTTTTAAGAAGAGACTGGACAGTCACTTGTCTGAAATGTTATAGGGTCTCCTGCTTGAGCAGGGGGCTGGATAAGGAGACCTCCAAGTTCCTTCCAGCTCCATTCTGATTCTGTTTCTGATTTTCTGTTTCTTCAAAGTGTAACTTCTACAGAATGTCACAAGGAACACCATGCCTTGCATGATTTGATATTAATAGGTATAAAACTTCACAGCATTTGAATGTCTTTTCCACAGCCTTCATGGCAGGTCTACCAAATGCTGCACTATGGCAGATTTCATGACTGCTTCTTTCTTTAGTTTTGATGGTTAATCCTAAAAGATAGAAGCTAGTCACAATTTCAGTGGTTTAAGTTGTTTTTAAGTACAAAAGTACCAAATCATTGATAGAGTATGAACAAACAAAAGTAAATAATAAAAAACCACATTAATTAAATAGGTGTTTCTTATAGGAGAGAGTCCGATCCAAAGTTACTCTGAAGTATTTGGGGTGAGGATCATAAGGGAGTAAGTTGCTATTGAGGTAGACTTTCAGGGTGGCATTAACAAGTTTGTTGTTGAGATGGAAACAGGTAGTCACTGTTTTGCTGACACTGGGTATGAGTCTCCAGTCAGCAAAGAATTTTCCCAGGGATTTCAGGTCCTCAGAGAGGAGGCAGTCCAAAACTTCCAAGTTTTTATCTTGCGCTGCCAGATCATCTGCATATCCAAATTTGCATCCCCTTGTAGCTGGCATATATGAGATATAAAGATTGAACAGTGTGGGTGCCAGTACAGAACCTTGTGGAAGCCATTATTGAGTCTTCTTAACTTGCTAACATTGTCCCCCATAATTATCTAAAAGGATCGATCACTGAGCGTATTGTTTATTAGGTGACAGAGGATTTTACAGGGGATGATGTGACACAGTTTGTAAAGCAGACCCTTCTTCCACATGGTAAAATATGCTGCAGTAAGGTTGATGAGCTGTGGTTTTTTAAGCCTTGTTGGAAACCAGCCTCAATATGTCCTGTTAGACTCAGCACTTGATCAACACAACTGTGATTATAATGAAAGTCATCTTGTTCCACAGGCAGAAATGTATCTATTGTAGGTCCAATTCTGTTTATGATAAAGTTCTCCAGAAATTTGTAGCAAGAACTCAGAACGGCAATGGAGCAGTAACTTTCTACTCTGTCTTGTGGTTTGTCTGGTTTCAGAAGTGATATTTAGCTTTTTTGAATTCCAGTGGGAGGTGTCCAGTGGTGGGATTCAGCCAGTTCGCACCACTTCGGGAGAACCGGTTGTTAACTTTCTGAGCAGTTTGATGAACTGGTTGTTGGAAGAAATCACTAGGGCAGAGAACCGGTTGTTAAATTAGTTGAATCCCACCATTGGAGGTGTCCACTAGAAAGTATGTTTGAAAAGAATTTGTTGAGCCAATTCTTTGTTAGTCTCCCAGAATGAATTAGAAATTCAGGGTGGATGCCATCAAAACCTGGTGCTTTGATGGATGTTGATGTCTGCATCGATTTTGTCCACAAAGAAAAGGTGAATGAATTCAGAGTGTGATGGAGCCACCATTGAAAGGCTGAGAGAGCTTTCTTGATGGTAGTTGAGTGCTCTTTCACTTGGTAGGCTATTTGGTCGGCAGTTACGCTGGGTGTTTGTCGAGCAGGTTGTTTGGCAGTTTCCCAGTTTCCTTAGTAGCAGGGGTGAAATGCTCCCGGTTAGGACCAGATCGCCCAATCCGGTAGCGATGGTGGCAGGTGGTTTGGAGAACTGGTAGTAAAAATTCCTGTCCCCCCATGCCCAGCTAAGCTGCGCGATCATCAGAGGTTTTTTTTTTACTTTTAAAAGCATCTTTTCTTTGGCTGAAAAAATGCTTTTAAAAGTAAAAAAAAAAGCCTCTGATGATTGCGCGGCTCAGCTGGGATCATCAGAGTCTTTTAAAAGCATTTTTTTTACAACCTCTTCGGTCAAAGAGGTTGTAGAAAAAATGCTTTTAAAAGTTAAAAAAAAAAGTTGGCCATGCCCACCCAGTTATATTAACCCCGCCCCCCACAGAACCGTAGTAACAACTTTACATTTCACCACTGCTTAGTAGGCTCCATGCTTTCCTGCTGGATTTCCTGAAATTTAATGAGGTTGTAAGTTGTTGCCATATCTTGCAACGAACTGCATCCAGGCTGTGTAAGATATCATCAGCAATCTCTGGGTCACCACTCTGTAGAAAACCCTGGTAGAGGTCTTTAGTCTCTTTGTTCCATCCAGGAATATAATCTTTTCTGAATCCTCGAGCGATGTATCTTTTAGCTGAAGCAAGTACAGCCTTCACAAATCTATGATAATGTTGACTTGTTGGTGGGATCCATTGTATGATACAGTCAAGGCTTTTGGCAAATTCTGGCCATTTGGCTTTATGAAAATTCCATCTGGTCTAGGTGTGAAGTGAATTAGGGGAATCTGGGATTAATTAATTAATTATTAATGTAAATAATGTTATCCCAGTGTTTATAAATAAAATATGTTTTTATATATCAAGAAGACTCACATTTATCTCTTTGCAGAAATGTGCCAGTTGATTAAGATTCCTTTTTTAAAAAAAAAAAAAAGACCAGTATAATAGTTTTTTCCTTCAAAAGTAACTTAATGGGGTCAGGTCAGCTAAATTCTGTTGCCTGCAGTGTAACTATATTTGGTTCAGTGATTATGGAAATAAAAGTACCACTAACCAAGATGTGCATTATATGGGAAAACTGCTGATATTATAAACGGTGTGAGCTCAGTTTAGGCAATTCATAAAACGCCATCAGAATCTTTTACTTCAATTGCTCCTCTAGAAGTCAATCAAAGACCCAATAATAGTTATTCAGAATAAAAAAGGAAATTAATTGCACAATCTAAAATGAATACAAATGATAAATGTGTTATATGTGAGTCACAGAAGGAGAGAAACTCTTGAAACATGTATAATGATTTAAATGCAAGCAATAGATTTGAACAGGGATTTCTTAAAGCAAAAGCGTAACATGCTTGACATGATTTCATCTTATTAAAGGGCAGAAAGGGAACGATTCTTTTTTAAAAAGCCAAAATACATAAATATTTATGTTGCTTTTTAGATGAACATTTTGACTGCCTAAATATTGAACATAGATGTGAATCCCATAAGATTTGATCCCATTCTCATTCTGTAGTTAAAAGTCAAGAAATTCCTTTTCTAATATTGAAAATATTTGTGACTAGAAGAAGAAAAGGATCTAGCACAACTCTTTTCTCTAAAATAAAAACAGACTTGGCACCAAGTTACCCCAAGAATTGGTATAAACACAATGGTACAAATGTATATCTTCTAGAGTGGCTGGTATGCATCATATTGAAGATTCTTGAGCTCTTTCTATGAATAGATGAGCAGCAAAGAAAGATTAGTATCACAGAGCTACTGATATTAGCAATGTAAATTGGTAAACTAGGAAGGCCATTTGGTTCAGCAAGCATAGGTGAACTGCAGGATTGACCTCAAAAGTTTTGCAGCCTTGGGCAGCAGTCCATATCACACTGCATCCTTAATCTAGCCATACGTATCTAAAATCTACTAGATTACTGTGATACTTATGATAGAAAAGTGCACAAGAATTTCCTCCTCTCCTTGGCAGTAAAAAAATACAATAATGATAAATTTGAATGATAATGATAAGAAACAATTTGCTATCACTTCAGGACATACAAACATTGTGGTAGAGTCAGTTTGTCTAATAGGAGAACCTATCCTGGAAAATCATGTAAGTATTTTTACATTTTACATTTGTTTGACTTGTATATTGCCATATTCTCTAGGCTCTTTTGGGGTTAACAATAAATGTAGATGTTGTCCTTATTTTTGGAGATCAAGGATATCTGTCTGTCTGTCTGTCTGCCTGCCTGCCTGCCTATCATCTCTCTCTCTCTCCCCCTATCTATCTATCTATCTATCTATCTATCTATCTATCTATCTATCTATCTATCTATCTTCTAACCTGCTTCAATATAAAATATTTTAGTGTGAAAGGAAATGTGTGGTGGAATAGATCCTGAGACTCAAAACAGAAAAAATGATCATTGGAATGTCTGGATGAGAGAGTTATTCTAATATGAATCCACAAAGAGTTCCCCTTCAATTTTTACTGCTGAATAGAGTGACATTGTAAATTGAGGCAGGCAGAACCATGCTTTTTTGGGGACAAGCATGGTTCTATACTCTTTATACACTTTTAATAACCCTATCTGATATTACCACAAAAAAGTCCCAATACTAATAAGCAAGTGACTAGCTGTAGTTATTCAATAAGTTTCAGGGCTGAAGTGGAATTTGAATGTGCATACAAGGGTTAGAATTGGAGATACCATTTTATGATACTTTTCCATCTTTCATGATCAATCCTAGAAAAAGTTGATATAAGATTGAAGTCTTGGCCTCTCTTAGTCTTATATGAGTATCACACAGTTTTATGTGCATTACCCTCCTGTTTAAAGATCTACATCCAGAAGACAAAATATTATAATATTTGGAAAAAGCTAACTTAATTAAAGTTCCAGAAGCAATGAAATCTATGATGAATGAGAGGACAGAACTAGCAGAAGCAATTAAAAAACAAAAAAACAAAAAAATATCTGGCTACCGGTGGGCTATTGGCTGAAATATATAAAGAGTTACTCTGGGCCAATTGTTATTAAAGGTATACAGTGCAGTTCTATCTGAAATGAAGATACCACCATCATGGGTGGAAGCTAATATTACTTTGATACCAAAAGAGGATTCAAATTTAATGCAAATTAAGAACTACAGTTCTTAATATAGTATAGATGTAGATGTTGATGAATTCCATTATAAAATGGAAGAAGAACAAGTTAAAGTGACAATGATAGTATGGGCCAAAAACTTTTGGATATAATATAGATTTGGATAAATGGCAAAAGCTTTGGGATAGGAGCCGGAAACTGATAATGGCCATATCATATAAGGAAAATCTCTATAAAATGCTCTATAGGTGGCTTCTGCCTCCACCAAGATTGGCTAAAATGTTCAACAATAAGTCCCCAAATTGTTGGAAATGTAAACAAATACCTGGCACATATTACCACATGTGGTGGACTTGCATAAAGGCAGGGAAATTTTGGACACAAATCTATATGTGGTTAGAAAAAATGATCAGACAACATATAGATTTTAAGCGAGAATTGTTTTTATTAGGCATTATATCAGATGGTTATGACCAAAGGGACAATATATCTAATATTTCACATCTTGACCTCAGCAAAAATTGTATATGTTATATGTGCAGTGGAAGAACGAAAACACCCCTTCAGAGGATGAGACAATAAGGAAGATATTAAGACTGTGCAGAAATGGACAGACTAATGCTAAAAATAAAAGATAAAGGAGATACAAAACACTCTTCAACATGGAATAGATTCTATTAATGCTTAGAAACATGAGGTAGAAGTTGAAATGCAAAAGAAGCAGGTTAGGTAGACATGGAAAGAGATATTATTTTTAATATCAATATAGGAATGTAAATATTAGAATGATGGATAAGTTGACAAACTAGAATATAATGGTCAGAAACTATTGTACAACACTACAACTGTTTAAAATAGTATACGTTATTCTGTTTTTTACTTTTGTCCAGGGGTGGGATTCAGCTAGTTCGGACCAGTTCATGTGAACCGGTAGTTGTGACTTGCAGGTGGGCCCGCCTGCCCCGGTGCTATGCTGTCCTATTTAGGTGTGTTTTTTAAGCCGCGTGCATGCATGCAACAAATGTGTGAGTAAAGCACATGCCCAGAAGGCCGTATGCAAATATGAAAGGCATGTGTGCTCGCACAGCGCACATGCATGAATATGTGCTCACTTTTTTGGTGCCAGGGCGAACCAGTTGTTAAATTATGTGAAGCCCACCTCTGCTTCTGTCTTATAGGTAAATGGAATGCCAGGACAATTACACTGTATTCAATATATTCATATTTAAACAATAAAAATACATCTAAAAAAATAAAAAAATCCACATGAAGGCACTAGGTGAGGTCTGCCCTAACTTTAAGATTCAATATCAGTAATATGCTGATTATACCCAATTATTCTTTTCAATCCCAGTGTCAAGTGAGTCAACTGAGGTCTTATCTCATAGTCTGGATATTGTGTGAGCCTGGATCAGGAATGATCAACCCCAATTTAATTCTACCAAGACTAAGTGGCTGTTGGTATTAGGCTCCCTGGATCTGAGGAGTTCCCTTTTATGCTCTTGGGAGTACTTCCCATTACCCTCTTGAACTCACTTTTCCAGCTTGAAGGCAAATGTCAATTATGACTAACGGGGCTTTTGCATAGTTCCATCTACCACACTGGTTGTACCTCTTCCTAGATCAAGTAGCCCTACTCATCTGTAGTAACCTCAAGGCTAAAGTATTGTAATGCATGCTCCATGGGGCTATCCTTGAAAACTATTTGAAATTTTCAACTGGTCCGGAATTCAGTGCTGTCAGTAGTAATGGACATGTTTTATTTTGCCTATATGACATATATGCTCCATAAATTGAATGGGTTATTTTAACAGTTGTGAGCTTGGTGAAGCTCACTTAATTCTCAGCTGCTCCATTCATGAGCTGATCACAAAAACCTCTGTTCCTGCAGTCTACTCCAGAAAAAGGAGAGATTTTGAGATTGTTCACATGCACTCTGGGTATCTGAACTATATGATATTTCAAATCACAGGCATGGTTATCATTAAGTGTTTTTAGTACCTGAGGTTCATTCCTCCTTTATATATCTAGGTTTTTTTTATTGTTCTAGTCAAGTGAGAAAAGGAACTGCTATTTCCAGTCTCAGCCAAATATTTTGCAGTGCTTCTGCAGTTTCGCTACAAACGTGTTTAGAGACAATGTGGTGTAATTGTTGAGGATTTCGAACTTAACTGAGCCTTTTTCTGTTTCTATTTTCTTCTTAAAGATGAATATCTCCAGTTTCATTGGTGCCCATTACCCATTCTAAACTCATAATTGTTAGGCATGCCATTGCATAGATTGGCTTAGAAATTGTGACAGCTTTCATGGCAAACACAGTTGGCAGCCAAGACATCCACATTTCAGTATAAACAGCATATGAACTCCATGTGTCTGACATTTCACACAATATGCTCTCTGGCTTTAAGAAAACATTATTTCATGTTCTTGCTCTAATCAGTCTTGTCTGCCATCTACAAGAACAGAGAGGTTCATTGTTATATGCAGCTGTCATTTGTCCCATCTTCTTGCTCTTTCTGACTTCAATATCTTTGTGGTATTTAGTGAAAGTAATTTTCACTTAGAAATTTTCTGCCCTTTCAGTAAGTACAAGTGTAGCACTTCATCAATGGCCAAAGAATTCCAAGCTATCTGGGATGTATCAGGACAGTTGATAAAACCTCACAGAGCAACCTATGATAGTACATCCCATCATAAATAAAAAAAAAGTAGAAAGGGCCTTTGTCAGTGTTTATCTGTAGCGCTTTTATTCTTTGCCCTTGATTTCCTCTTCAGAAAATTGATGCACCCTTAAATTGAAGCAGGAGGCTTGACAGGTGATGGTTAAGGTGATAACTGCTCAGATTTCATCAGCCAGTGTTTTTCTGGGGGCGCAATTGTAGGAACTTTCAGCTAGATTACCTGTCATCCACTACATCAGATAAAAGAGGGAGAGTTGAAAGATGCAGTATTGCCACTGTACCTTAGAGGAAATGAAAAGTGCAGGTAAGGTAACCAAAAATAGAAAAAAAGTACAATTATTTTCTAATCTGGCTTTTCTGTCAAGAATGTCAGTGCTAAAATGGGCAACCATTGGACAATATCTATTGTTTCATTTGCATTGTTAAATATGCCAAGGGAGAGAAGGAAATGCAGCAAAATTTCCAGGACTGGGATCACCAGGAATTTCCAGAACCGAAAGTGCCAGGACCGGGTGAGTACCTGGGAAAGGATGGGTGAGTCCCTGGGAAGACATCACCTCCACTCTCCAGCCCTTCGCCCACTTCCATCCTCCCATCACTACCACTGAAAGAGAGAGGGAGAGAGAGAGAAACTCTCCTTGGCTCCATCAGGGGAAACCCCACAGAGGACTCCAACAAAGGATCATAAAAAATCTCCCAAAAATCTCCAGAAAAGGAGAACAAAAGGAATGTACCTTCTCCCTTTACACACCTCCATTCAACCAAAGAAGGGCAAGGAAAGAAAGAAAGAAAGATTCAGTGAAAAGGACTTCCCCAGGAAAGATTGGGGAGAGAAATTATCCCAAGAAAGATTCCCCAAGAAAGATTGAGGAGAGTAACTTCCCCCACCAGCTAAGGAGGCCCCTGGGGAGAGAAATTTTCCCAAGAAAGATTGAAGAGAGGAATTCTTCCTATCAACAAAGGAGGCCCCAGGAAGACCACGTGGAAATAGAGAATTTAAAAAGTAGCAGACAAAATTATTCTGTAAAATATACACTGATCATTGACCATGCCAGGCAAAAATTCAAACAGATATGCCAAACACCCTCAAACAAAAACTATCACTACAAATAATGATCAAAATGAATCAAATACATGTTATAAATGCAACAATATAATAAATGATAATGAAGAATCCGAGATATATGCCGGCTATGCTCCAGTTATGTCCACCACTCCTGCCTGAAAATAAACAAATCTACAGATAACTTCCTATCAGATCCCACATTTATCCATTTTTGTCAGTCCTGTTTACCTAAATTAGACTACCTAATTTCCATGTCTAATAGACTCCAAATGATAGAAACAACTTTAATATAACAACAAGCCATCATAGAATCCACTCAATCCAATTTAGAAAAAAAATTCTAGCATTTTTAGAACTACGTATCACAAACCTTGAAAATAGAATTTTTACAGTACAAAAAAATGGAAACTCCACAGAACAAAATCTTTTCCCAATCCAACAAACACTGCCTTATCCACAACCTAAACTGCAAATATATTCTAATCAATCAATCAAACAAACAAACAACGTAGCCATTTTAATTAAAGATACCATTAAAAAAGAACACAAACGTCAAAATGCAATATTATTTGGATTAAATAATACCAGTGAATCAGATATTACTCAAGTTCGTAACGTTATTAAAAATTACATTTCACCCACCCTCTCCCCTGAAGATATAATGGAAGTCTCCAGAGATGGACCTGAATACAAAAACAGCGATGGCTCAGTGGCACCAAAATTCTGTAGAGTCATCTGCATAAATGAGATCAGCAAAAAAAAGTTCATTCAAGCCATAAACAAAATTGCCAGAACCAACCTCAGCCTCTACAAACTTAGAGCAAGACCTGATCTATCTTTTCTTCAACGGATTCACTCTTGTGAACTTCACACAGAACTCAAACGAAGGCAAGATGAAGGAGAAACCAACCTTTACATTGACTACCGTGCTGACTGCATAAAAAGAAAAACCTACAACCAATTGGCCAACATCCAACCCCCCACCAATCAAAGCATCCAACCAACCATCACACTGAACTTCCAATCATCCGTTGTACAAAAATCTCAACCAACCATCACTCAACCAATTAACCTCCATCCACCCGTCCATCCACCCATCATACAGAACCCTCAACCATCCATTGTCAACCATCCATTGATCAACCAACCATAGCTCAACCAACCTCCAACTGCCTGTTGAACAAAACCTCCAGCCATTCATAACTCAACCAACCAACCTTCAAATGCCCTTTGAAAGAACCTCCAAACATTCCTGGATCAGAATCTTCAACCAACTATCATCAACAAATAGGTAAACGCACCCCTTATTTCCTCTTCACCAAACATAGCAGATCTTAAATGCAAATTGATAAACGCAAGAAGCATTGTAAACAAATTGCATGAATTTATCCTCATGTTAAAAAATGGTACATTTGATATTATATTTGTATGCGAAACATGGCTTAACTCATCCATCTCTGACTCCATTATCTCAAACAAAGAGTACCATGGTTTTAGATCAGATTGTGAAACCCACAGAGGAGGTGGAGTAGCTATCTTTCATAAAAAGTCACTGAATCTAAATAATGTTCAAGTTGCACATAAACTTGCTATCCCGGAAACTATTGTATGTGACCTATCCCTTAACACCACACTTCAATTCCTACTATGCTACAGAGCCCCTGACTACGACATTGCAAATGCGAACAAGTTAACCTCAATACTAACTTGGGCTACCTCTTGCCCATATCCTCTCATCTTCCTGAGTGACCTAAAACTACCTCTCATCAACTGGATAACTAATAAATGTACAACTGAACCCATCCATACTACCCTATACAACGCTGTTACAAATCTAGGTCTTGAACAACTAGTAAGTAACAATACAAGACTCAGCAACTGCCTTGACCTCATCTTCTGCAACAACTCAAACTCAATTTATGGATTACAAATAAAAGAACCCTTTTCCAAAAGTGACCACAGCATGATAGACTTTTGTCTCAATATACGCCCTTACAAAAATCATCATAATAATAGTATTCCAAACTACAATTTCAAAAAAGCCAACTATGACCTTATAAACACTACCTCTCATTTCTTGACTGGCAAAATCTATTCTCAACCTGTATCACTGCTGAAGACCACTACAGAGTTTTCCTACTTGAAGTCTATAGAGTCATTAAACTCTACGTACCACAAACCACCACCAAAACCAGGAAAAACAAATTACCCATATCAATAAAAAAGCTTCAATCCCAAAAAAAAAAAAATCCCTTTGGAGAAAAAACAAAAAGGGCTATGTAGCTAATTTCAAAAACTGCTACAGAGATATATGCAACCAAATAAAAATTGAATGCACCAATTACCACACCAAGCAAGAAGAAGACCTTTTGCGCACAAATTCCAATCGTGCTTTTTATAATTTTGTGAACAACAAACTTAATGACTCGAGATCCATGCCACCACTAAAAGAATCTAACGGCAAAGAAAATAATGATGAAACAGTTAAAGCAAACCTCTTTAACACATTCTTTGTTAACAGTAATGGCTCATACCTGACATTCCCAAACTGCACCAACAACAACCTAACACATATAGATTTCACTGAAGAAAATGTTGTAAAAGCTCTTCACAAACTGAAACCATCCCTATCTATAGGACCTGATGGACTATGTGCATACTTCTTAAAAAAGCTTCCCTCCAATATAGCAGAACCTCTAAGCATAATCTTTGGAAAAGCCTTCACGACCAGTTCCCTTCCCAAACTTTGGTCACTAGACACAGTCATCCCTGTCTTCAAAAAAGGAGACCCCAGCTTAGTTGAAAATTACAGACCTATCTCTCTATGTTGTGTCACCTGTAAAGTTATGGAATCTATCATCAACCAATCCATTACCCTCCACCTAGAAACAAACAATCTAATGTCTAATAAACAATCATGTAACTTACAACTTCTTCACTGCAAAAACATATGGACTACAAATCTTGATCAATAGATGCAATTTACATAGACTTCTGTAAAGCTTTTGACTCTGTGATACATGACAAACTTCTCCTAAAACTGAAATCCTACGGCATCTCCGGACCCTTCCACAATTGGATAACAGCGTTCCTGTCAAACAGACAACAAGTAGTCAAAATAGGCAATGCCCTATCAAATCCTGTTCCTGTCAATAGCGACGTTCCCCAAGGCAGCGTTCTTGGACCAACACTCTTCATATTATACATTAATGATTTCTGTGACCATATTAAAAGTAATTGTGTTATCTTTGCTGACGATGTCAAACTATTTAACACCACCAACAATACAGCTATCCTCCAAAAAGACCTTGACTTTGTGTCAGAATGGTCAAAAACTTGGCAACTCCAAATCTCAACCAGCAAATGCTCTGTCTTACACATTGGAAAAAAGAATCTAAACACTAAATACAAACTCAATGGACATTACCTTACAGATGACCCCCAGCCTGTTAAAGACCTTGGAGTTTTTATATCCAATGATCTAAGTGCCAAAGCCCACTGCAACTACATCGCAAAAAAGGTTTTAAGAGTTGTAAACCTAATCTTACATAGCTTCTTCTCCAGAAACACTACACTGCTAACCAGAGCTTATAAAACATTTGCTAGATCAATTCTTGAATACAGCTTGCCTGTCTGGAACCCATACCACATTCAGACATCAATACAATTGAAAATGTCCAGAAATATTTTACAAGAAGAGTTCTTCACTCCTCTGAATACAACAAAATACCTTATGCCACCAGACTTGAAATCTTGAATTTAGAAAACTTAGAACTCTGCCGCCTTCGACAAGACCTGTGTTTAACTCACAGAATCATCTATTGCAATGTCATTCCTGTTGAAGACTACTTCAGCTTCAATCATAACAATACAAGAGCAAACAATAGATTTAAACTCAACGTTAACCGTTTCAATCTTGATTGCAGAAAATATGACTTCTGTAACAGAATTATTAGTGCTTGGAACACACTACCTGACTCTGTGGTTTCTTCTCAAAATCCCCAAACCTTTAACCAAAAACTGTCTACTATTGACTTCACCCCATTCTTAAGAGGTCTGTAAGGGGCATGCATAAGAGCACAAATGTGCCTATCATTCCTGTCCTATTATTCCATTTCATTATATCTAATTAATATAGTTATTACATAATGCTCATATATATGCTTATATATTATATAGTTATTTTCATGCTTATGCTTATATATACTGTTGTTACAATAAATAAATAAAATTAAAAAATTAAAAAAAAAATCCCCAAAAGTCATTCAATGGGTAACGCTTTATGTTTTAACACTTGACTATAGTCATTTAATTTTTCTGTGGCTTGAAAGCACTGTACAACTTATACAGTATTTAGAAAATTGGGGAAATGATCCATTTTGTGTTTCAATATTCCACCTTCAACTGCCACCTTGCTGAGTGAGGATGCTCCAAAGTTTTAACAATTCCATGGCTTTGTAAAAATGAGACAAGCAAACTTGTGGTGGTGCCTTCATTGATGCCATACAGAGATAACTGATCCTACGTTGTCAAAGACTTGCTGTAAAAGACAATGACAACTTGGAATAAGATCTTTCTCTTGTGGGAGATAAGTTGATTCTTCATGCCATACATTATGCCATTAAATACATTTCAGGAGGGAATACGGGAAAAATGCAGCTGGTGTAACAGGAAAAAAAAAAAGCTTTCCCATTGATAGTAAAAATAACAGCATGGAAAAGACTCAAGGAGAATTTGAACAAATGATCATCCTATCTTGAGTTTGTAATGCACCAAATAGCATTCTGCTCTTAGAAATTCTTCTTTATCATAGAAACATTATAACCTCCATCAGAACTTGAGTTGAACAATTATCTTCTTATACAAGCCACTCAAAGTTTCACATACCATAATCAAATACATTAAATTTGAATTAGTTATTGTAGCACTAAATTAATGGTGTCTCATCATCCACCAGTCAGGCCATGGCATTTGATGTTAAAAATAAAACTTTCTGACAATAACCAATGACAAGACCTCTATGTAAAGTATTATTAGAGCAAAAACAAAAGAGAATAACACAATTACTTGCTATCATATCATCTGGAACAATTCAAGTGTACATATTTCTACAATGCTGAAATATTTCCAGTGGCATACACACACTAAATGGCTAAATGAAGGTAAAATAGAAAGAAAAGCTGGGATGCAATAGCTCTCCATACAAGTTCATGTATTACCTGGATTAGGTATGGGGCAGAATAACTCATTATTTAACAGTTTGTAGTCAATGTGAAATTATTAATTTGTTGCAATCTTCAAGTTTAAAAATGATACCTAAATTTACATTATATACAAAGACAGGAAAAGAGAATCAATTATTTTTTTACAGGGAAGGAAAACTGGATTAATTAGCAGGCTTTGCCCATAGCTTCTGATAAAGTAGAAAGTGTGCTTAAATCTCTTGTATCATCTTTGATTACGTAGACTAACAGACTATTTCTAGACCGGGGTGAAATGCTCCCAATTCAGACCGGATCGTCTGATCCGGTAGCGATGGCAGCTGGTGGTTCGGAGAACTGGTAGCAAAAGTCCCTGGCCCTGTCCCCTGCCCCTGCTGAGCTGCGCCATCATCAGAGATTGTTTTTTTTAATTTTTAAAAGCATTTTTTCTTCAGCTGAAGAAATGCTTTTAAAAGTTTAAAAAAAAGCCTTTGATGATCGCAGGGCTCAGCTGGGATCATCAGAACTCTTTAAAAGTTTTTTTTTAACAACCACTTTGGCCAAAGAGGTTGTAAAAAAAAAAAAAGCTTTTAAAAGGCTCCTCTGGCGATCCCAGCTGAGCTGCCTGATCATTGCAGGCTTTTAAAATCATTTTTTTACAAGCTCTTACAACAGCCCCTGCCCATACCTACCCAATCACCCCATCCCCACTTACCTAATTGCTGCTTGTTTCGGGTTCACTAAGCCTTGCTTTGCTTCAACTGCATCATTCAGTTGCATCAGCTAGCAACTGAATCTGCCTCCCTGCAATCCATCTCCTCAGTGAGCAACTCAATCTGCCTACCTCCTATTGGGGGGGAGGGGGGCTTTAAAAATAGTTAATTAGGTTTTTTTAAGGAGTTTTTTTTTTAGACAGCAATTTAAAATTAAGGAAGTTTTAAATTTAGCTGCTTTTATCTATTCTAAAAAATATAAATAACATAAAATAATAAAATAAAATATTTGTGCAGCTTTCTGAGATTTGGTATGTTTTTTTAGTGCAGGGGTAGTCAACCTTTTTATATCTACCGCCCACTTTTGTATCTCTGTTAGTAGTAAAATTTTCTAACCGCCCACCGGTTCCACAGTAATGCGCCATGTATTGTTGTCTACGCATGCCTTTCGCGCATCATGGATTGGGTTTGCGGGGGGGGGAGCTCTGCTTGTCTGTTACAGCTGGGTGGTGTGGGTGGAGATACACGAGCTATTCTGGGATGAGGCTCTTTTGTTTGCGGTCGTACTATAGCGCCATTTAGTTTCACTTATATAATGTGAACTAAACTTATGCGCGGGCGATAGAAATAGTATATTTTGAGAAATTTAAATTGTCATGGGGAATTTTATGAAAACCTAATGAAAATGTTTTTAAATAATGCTATGAATTTTTTTAAAAAGTCAATTAAATTAAAAAAAAGGAAAGTGCTTCAGTATCGGACAAAACCCCTACTGCCCACCATGAAAGCTGGAACGCCCACTAGTGGGTGGTAGGGACCAGGTTGACTACCACTGCTGTAGTGTTTCACGCTAACTACACAAATACACAAAATCTCACAAAGCTGCATGTGGCATTTTGTGTGTGTGTGAGTGAGTCAGTTATGTTTTGTTGTGTGTGTGTAAAGTGTGAAAGTTGGTTTTTGAGCTTTTTGTGGCTGTGTGAGGTTCCTGCTTGTTGCAGGGACCATTTTGGGTGAAGTGCAGCTGCTTTTACATTGTGTCTGAGTCAGTTGTGTTATGTTTGTGTAAAGTGTGAAAGTTGATTTTTGGTACTTCTTATTGTTTTGTATACTTTGTTTATTATTTTTATTATTTATTGTTATTGGCCATGCCCATCCAGTCATCTGACCACCAAACCACGGCCACCAATTAAGCCATGCCCACAGAATCGGTAGGGAAAATTTTTAGATTTCACCCCTGTTCTAGACATTTTAATTTTAAAATGTAAATGCTTTAGGCCACAGTTTGCATGAAAATTGTTAGAGAAAGAAAGGGACAAAAGAAGCTTGTAGGTTTTTTCCTGGGCTTGACAGATTTTAAAAGATTCACCGGATACTCTCAACGTTCACAAGTTTAAGATGGGTAAACTTCATCTCCCAGAATTCACCAGCCAAAATGCCATCCAACTAAAATAATTGTTTTCCACAGATCCTCATTTCTAGCAGCAAGATGTGGACGCCGAATGTGAGAATGTCTTTGTTAGGGTGCTCAGAATCACAACACTAGTCAAATGTTTATAATTAGTTCAGCATTTTCCCAAAATTCTGAATTATCTGCTTAGACATTACATCTATTGGTTAAGGTTTGTGATAGAAGGTATCCTTCCTACCAAATATCAGAAAGATATAAATAAAAGTGCCACTTAAACTAGTTCTGCATTCAGCAGTGTTCACCAGAGAATAAAGTATTCTTTCTGGGTACAAGAGTAATAGAGGTAGGCCTGGACAAATAAAAATTAGGCAACAATGTATAGTGGGGATTATGTCAGGTGAAATTATGTCAGGTACATTCAAGAAATTCAAGCTAGAAAATTTCAGTCACTTTTGGGGCAAATCCATATGCAAAAAAGCAAGAGTGTTGATTGATTTGTTTATGTGTTATATTTTACTTTTCTTTCAGGAGTTCAGGATAGCATAAAAAGAATGTTCTCCTCCAATTTCCATAGAGAAGCCCATCCAAAACTGTGGGTGAACTTGAATCTGGGTCTCCCTGAATCTGGTCCATGAAGAATAGAAACTAGAGTACAACTCTGAGGGCAGTTATTACATTTCATATAAAGAACATCAAGATCTTAATAGTAACTTAACCTGTTCTCAGGCTAGGTTAAAATAAAGATAAAAATACATGCACCAGGAAGTTTTTAAATTACAGTTTACCTTTAGATAATCTTTGCAAAAGGGCATTTGGCTAAAGAAAAAAAAGGATGGGGAATTGATATACAGTAAATGCAGCACCCTAATCTTACTCCAGAACTCAGAATAACAGAGTGACAGAGTTGAAAGAGACCTTTAACAGTATCAGAGTTGCAAGGGACCTTGGACGTCTTCTAGTCCAATCCCCCTGTTTGGGCAGGAAACCTTTTATCATTTCAGACAGATAGTTGTCCAATCTCGTCTTAAAAACTTCCAGTGTTGAAGCACCCACAACTTCTAGAAGCAAGTTGTTCCATTGATTAATTGTTCTGTCAGGATATTCTTAGTTCTAGGTTGCTCCTCTCCTTGTTTAGTTTCCATCCATTGCTTTTTGTCCTACCTTCAGGTGTTTTGGAGAATAGCTTGATTCCATCTTCTTTGTGGCAGCCCCTTAGGTATCGGAACACTGCTATCATGTTACCCCTAGTCCTTCTTTTCATTAGGCTAGACATAACCAATTCCAACTTTCTTTTGTTTTCATTGCCTTTTTAAACAGGAATGCAAAAACTGTGATTATAGACCACATACTGCATGCCTAACCTTTCTTAGAGTTCTAGAATAGTTGTTGCATACTGTGAGGAATATCCAGTTTGTCCCTTAAAAATTCCAATTTCACACTTCTTTTGGTCCCAGTCATTTTTGAATAATGGACTTTGATTGCTCCACAAAACCAGTGTCACTTTTGAGTAGATAGAAGCCGGACATCCTTATGTCAGGTGGTAAGAAATGGTGGTAAATGGTGGTAAGAAAACCTATGCAGGTTCTCCATAACACTCTGTAGTCCACAAATTCAGCTGCTTAAAGGTCCCATTCTGCTCCTGTAATCTTCAATGTGTGCAAACCAGGAAAATATTTAATCCTATCACATATACTTCAAGAAATTGGGAAGATACTTTAAGTCTTAAAATAGCTGCATCTGTTGTGCACCTTTCTATTCCACACTAAAATATTCTTTACTCGCCAGCGAAATGCTCTATTGAAGGATCTACACTGTGTTAGTAATGGATTGGGCTATTCTTGGCTGACTAATTCAGAGGTTTTCTCCTATGCTTAGTGGCAGGGTTAGGGATGTTGCCATGTGAAAATGACATTCCCTTAAAATCGATTAATAAAAGGATATATCGGTGGTGGAATTCAAATTTGTTTACTACCAGTTCTGTGGGCGTGGCTTGGTGGGCATGGCATGGCTTGATGGGCATGGCAAAATATGGAGATAATGCAAAATCTCCATTCCCACCCCACTCCAGGGGAAGGATACTGCAAAATCTCCCTACTCCTGGGAGAAGGATATTGCAAAATCTCCATTCCCACCCCACTCTGGGGCCAGCCAGAGGAGGTATTTGTCAGTTTTCTGAACTACTCAAAATTTTCGCTACCGGTTTTCCAATATCTGTCAGAACTTGCTGAATAGCACCCCTGGGATATATGTATATCTGCCTAATAGTGGAGAATAGATATAAACAATGGAACTATAAGACAGCTCTTGCTCACATTAATTCTACAAGCCTTTTAGCTTGAAAGCTTTCTTTTTTTCTTTCTTTTTTTGAAACAATAGAAATTTTAAGCCAAGTGCAATATCTAAAGAAAAAATGTACAAGACAAAAACAGTGTAAGTTATTCATTACCTCCAAGTTTCTTTGTAGAATTATTTTGCATAAATATTGCCTAAATAAGAACACAAATAACCTTTCTTTAAAAAAAGTAATTATTTCTGTATGAAGAAATGGCTGACATACTGTAGATATTTTAAAACGTCCATCATTTTTTAATGTATCACATAATCCTTATTTAAAAGATTTAATGCAATTTGACTGAATAAAAATAATAATAAGCTAAACTTTCTACACTTCCAAAATGTAGATATTTTGAAGTAAAATGATTAAGTTAAACAGTGAAATAAATAGCTTTTTGCATAAGATCAAATAAATTTGATTCTAAATAAACCATATTAAAAGTAGCTTGATTATTTGAATAGATCTGAGGAAGATAAAAGAGTGTTCATTTTAATATACCTTCAGAAATATTTTACTTCTTGATGATGACAGCAGCTCTTACTGACAACTATTAATACATTATAAACACCCCATCAGAGTTATATAAAAACATGTCAGTTTTAAAGAGAACATCTTTGACAGCAAATTTTCTGATTGTGAAACAGCTGTGCCTCCAGTACAATGCATTAAGTAGTTTATTCCTTTTAGATAGTTAAATTGTGCATGAAATGTTGCTGGCGCAAAGGCTCCAAATCTGGCCTGATTAACGAACATCTGTTACATTGGAAAAATTCATGTCTACCCTAATTAGCTGTCAGGCTGATGTACATCAACCCTGATGGTGAGGGATCCGGTGCTGTTTAAGTCAAACAGGTTTCTCTCATATCCTATCACCTGCCCTTTCAAATTTCTCCCTCTTTGATGCTGGGGTAATTAGAGATTATTGAAAATACAATAGAGCAGGTTATGGTCAGTTATAGTCCCATCTGTGCATTTTTTCTGCCCACAAAACTTATGAACACACACGTGAAGTCAACTAAATAGCTTTAACCAAGCTAGTGTCTACTGCTGTTGCACCTAATCTACTATTCAAAGCAAGTTTAAAGTGATTTTAATGAGACCCCTGCACTTTAAGTGATTTTTTTTTGGAAATATCTTTAAGATTAACAGAATTTTTTATTTCTAGGGGAAAATTCTATAGCTGCATATTCATTTTATTTTGGAAGGCAAGGAATAATTCTGAATTGGGGTTCTTTTTAAATTAATTATTTCCGCAGTGTTTTTCAGAATTTAATACATCCCCATGGGTATAATAAACTAAAGATGAACCTGGAGAAAAAGCAACATAAGTAGGGCATTTATTTATAGTTTTTAAAGTTATCATTTAGAAAATTATATATATTTGATTTGGCAATTTTGTGCATATGAATTGAATTTAGTGGAGCTTATTTGAAATGGATATAAGATGAAAGGATAAAATTATTTAGAAAACTAGGTCATGAACACATTTTAAGTCATTTCAAACAGTTCAGATGACATGGATATATATTTATTAAATGATTGAACAAGTCTTCTGGGAGCTGAACCGCATACGACTCATGAGTGGCTCTGAACATCCTTTTCTGTTATGCTGAGTCTTCAATAAGTTCTATAAATGTCACAGTCACAGTCTTTGTGGCTATATGAGCTTATTTCTGAATGATCATAGCATGGACCATTTATAGAAGAACTTGTGGTAGGTGTAATGTATCTTTAAAAGTTTTGGCGGGAATTAGCACGTTGCTGATTGGTTGAAGCCACCGGCTGAAATGTATATAAGGAGAGGTTTTCCTCAGTACTGGTTGCTGGGTTCACTGTATATTAAAGAGCTGTTGTCACTACCCTGGTCTCCTGCCTCGTTATTGCCCAAACTTAACACTGGCGACGAGGATGGGATCCCGAGGCTAAAAGCACCAGGAAAGAGCTGAATGCAGTACGAGGACCCAACCCAGCAAATTCAGGGCGGAGCAGCGATGGCCGGCTACACACCGCCCGCGCGTTTGACCCATCCAAGGAGAAATGGGGACATACATGACCCGTTTGAGAGTTTCCTCGAGGAGCAGAACTGCAAGGAGTTCAGACAACAGAAAAGGGCATATTTCCTGAGCCACTGCGGTCCGAGGTCATCGACATCGCAGAAGCCCTGGCAGAGCCAACGCCGGTACAATCGGTATCGTGGCAAACTCTGCAGAACCTATTGAAGAACCATTTCGCGCCAACACCGTCCAAATATGTGCAGCGTTTTGAATTTGGAGGCGCAGACAGCAAGAGGCGAGTCCATCAGCGATTACATGGCCGCCCTGAGGAAAGCCTCAAATATTGTGGGTACCGAGATTTGGATGAGGAACTGTTGGAGCAACTCATCCGTGGGGTCAGAGACATTCGTTTGCGGGCGGCTGCTATCCAAAAGCAACCTAACGCTGGCAAGCGCTCTGGGCGAAGCCAGAGCTCATGAGATGTCCACCCAAGCGGCGGAAACCCTACAAAAGCCGCTCACACCAATGGCGGCGAAATCAACTCCGGTCCACAACGAAGAAATCCAGACCGAATCAGGCGGCGAGGATGAGGAAGGAGTTTTCACACCGGGAGACCGAGAAAGAAGACCGGGATGAATGCGGAAGTTGCGGAGGGCAACACCAGCGTCATCAATGCAAGTTCAAGGGCGCTACATGTCAGCGGTGCGAGAAGAGGGGCACCTGGCTCAAGTCTGTCGAGCACCTCAACCGTCCGCCGAAAATTCAAACCAACCAATCAGAGCGGGATCGGCAAGGCGACCCGTGATTGGTCAAAACAAAAGGCGAAGTCAAACCGAGCGACCGTGATAGTGGGTCGTGCGTGACCCGCCTAGAGAAGAAAATCTTCACAAAACCAAAATTGAAGAAGTGCCGTGCCGACTGGAGGTGGACACAGGGTCAGCGATCACAATCATGTCCTGGGACACTTTTGCGAAAGCTTTGCGAAAATCGCCAAAGCGCAAACTGCAAACACAGCGGCTAAAAGTTCAAGACTACCAAGGGAATCGCATCCCTGTTCGAGGACAACATCCGTCCGCGTCAGTATGGACCACACAAGAAAACCCTGCCCATCACGATAGTCGAAGGGACCCTGCCAAGCTTGTTGGGACTAGACTGGTTCGAGCATTGGGCATGGGAGTGACTGGCATCTACAGAAATGACTTTAACCTAAAGGACACACTCATGGAAGAATTCGAAGATGTTTTCAAGGACTGCCTGGGCAAGTACAAGGGACCCCTATTTCTTTCAATTTAGATCCCAGGTAGCCCCATACGGTTAAAAGCAAGGAGGGTCCTTTTGCCCTTAAACCCAAGATTGACAGGAGATAGACAAACTAGTCAGTCAGGGATACTAGTGCCAGTCGATCATGCAAAGTGGGAGACGCCAATCGTCACCCCAGTGAAACCAGATGGGTCAGTTAGAATCTGCGCTGACTACAAGGCAACTTTAAACAAAGCCTTGCAAAAAGCGCTTACCGGTCCCAGTGGTGCAACACTTGCTGCACTCGCTGGGGCAAGGGCACGTTTTTGCCAAATTAGATTTGGCCCAAGCTTATCAACAACTGCCCGTAGACGCCAACACAGCCGAAGCCCAGACAATTGTGACTCACAGAGGTGCTTTCAAGTGTACCCGGTTACAGTTTGGGGTGAGTGTGGCACCTGGTCTATTCCAAAATTTAATGGAGCGACTTCTGCAAGGGCTCCCGGGGGTGGTCCCCTATTTTGATGATGTATTGGTATCAGCCGAAAATTTAGATGAATTGGGAAAAGTTTTGGGCATTTTCCGGTCAGCTGGTCTAAAAGTTAAAGTGAACAAATGCCAAATAGGGGTAGAATCCGTAGAGTTCTTGGGCTACAGAATAGACAAGGAAGGAATTCACCCCACTGAGAGCAAGGTCAAGGCAATAAGAAAGGCTCCAGCGCCCAAAAACAAAACAGAGCTACAGGCATTCCTGGGTCTAGTGAACTTTTACGCGGTCTTTTTGAAAAATAAGGCAATAAAATAAGGCGTTGCCGAGCCGCTACATAAGTTACTGGGAAAGAATACTGTTTGGTCTTGGGGAAAGACGGAAGCTAGGGCTTTCGAGGCAGTAAAAAACCTACTCTCGAGCGATAGTTTACTGATCCAGTATCATAGCACAATGCCATTGGTATTAGTTTGCGATGCTTCCCCCTACGGGGTGGGTGCTGTGCTCAGCCACAGGCTTCCAAATGGCACAGAAGCCCCAATAGCCTTCTACTCCAGAACAATGTCCTCGGCAGAGAGGAACTATAGTCAGTTGGATAGGGAAGCCCTAGCTATAGTTTCAGGAGTAAAAAAGTTTCACGAATACGTCTTTGGTAGAGACTTTGAAATTGTTACAGACCACAGACCACTGTTAGGGTTACTGGCTGGCGACCGCCCAACGCCTGTGGCACTCTCGCCCCGATTGACCCGATGGACTATCTTTTTAGCCGCCTACTCCTATAAACTGCGGCATCGGCCAGGAAAGGAGTTGGGGCATGCGGACGCGTTAAGCAGATGCCCACTGCCAGGGGCGATCGAGGACCCCACTCCGGGGACGCCCATACTGTTAATTGACTCTCTGGACTCTGGCCCAGTCACGTCTAAGGAGGTGGCTCGGGCGTCATACCGGGACATTACTTTGAGAACTGTAATTGGTTGGGTCCAAAGAGGGTGGCCCGCTGCGCCGGGTGAGCGTTTCAAAGAATTTGTCAAGAAAAGCGGGGAATTATCGGTGCAAGGGGGGTGCCTGCTCTGGGGGGATAGGGTGGTAGTTCCAGAGAAATTGCGGGAAAAAGTTCTGGAACTTCTGCACGAAGGTCACCCTGGGATCGTGAGAATGAAGGGTTTAGCTAGAAGCTATGTGTGGTGGCCCCTAATGGACAAGGAGATTAGCGACAAGGTTGGCAAATGCCAAAGGTGCCAGGAGTCCAGACCACTACCACCAACGGCCCCAGTCCGGGAGTGGGAGAAACCCCAAGGCCCTTGGTCCCGTATACACATAGACTTGCTGGCCCTTCCATGGCCAAACGTTTCTAATAGTGGTGGATGCATTCTCCAAATGGCTGGAGATCATCCTAATGAAATCCACAACCGCTGAAGCTGTCATTTCAGCACTAAGGCACCTTTTCGCCTTGCAGGCTGCGGACACTCTCGTGTCAGACAATGGGCCACAGTTCACGCGACACTTTTTGAGGGTACTTGGCAGAAGAGGGCATCCGACATGCCCTCTCAGCGCCTTTCCACCCTGCGACGAACGGCCTTGTTGAACGTTTCGTCCGGAGCGCGAAAGAGGCATTGTCAAGAAGCGGCCCAGGTGAGTGGCAATCACAAATTGACGCATTCCTAACGGTACAACACAGAACCCCTTGTGTAGCTACGGGCCGCAGCCCAGCGGAGCTACTGATGGGGCGAAAACTAAGATGCCCCTTAGACCGGTTAAACCCGAATTACACGCCAGACGGGTACAAAACAATATCAGGCAAAACAAGGGAACTAACCATAGGGAGTCCTGTATGGGCGCACAATTACGGTGACGGCCCAAACTGGTTAAAGGGAACAATCATTGACACCACGGGCCCCAAGTCTTATCTTGTAGAGATAGAGGACGGCCGATTGTGGAGACGTCACATAGATCAACTGAGGAATAGGATTATCACTAGACCAGAGATAGACGGAACGGGCCCTGACTACTCATTGATTGAACCCATAACTGACTCCAGCCGGGAAAAAACGGGGAACTTATCTGGTTCAGACGAGGTCCAGCGACACCCTCCGGTCCTTCCCGAGGATAGTGGGCTCGACTCGGCCAGTAATCCAAAGCCGGATAGCCTAGAGGAGGAGCTGCGAGGAACGGGCAGTCCCTCCGGTCAGCTCGACTCAACCCCAGAAAGTGAACTGCGCAGGTCCGGAAGGGTTAGGAAACGCCCAGTTTACCTGCGTGACTACGTAGAGAAATAATATGCTAAAATTATGTAAATAATGGCAAAATGCCTTCTGGGAGGGAAGGAGTGTAATGTATCTTTAAAAGTTTTGGCGGGAAATTAGCACGTTGCTGATTGGTTGAAGCCACCGGCTGAAATGTATATAAGGAGAGGTTTTCCTCAGTACTGGTTGCTGGGTTCACTGTATATTAAAGAGCTGTTGTCACTACCCTGGTCTCCTGCCTCGTTATTGCCCAAACTTAACAGTAGGTAACCTGCAAAGTGCCTGGCTCTGATTGAGGCATAATGGAGAAACAAGCAAAATAAATGCATAGTATTTTGTCCTTTAACGGTACCTTGTTGTTGTTATTAGTTGTGAAGTCATGTCCGACCCATCGCGACTCCATGGAGAACGTTCCTCCAGGCCTTTCTATCCTCTACCATCCTTTGGAGTCCATTTAAGCTCACGCCTACTGCTTCAGTGATTCCATCCGTCACCTCATTCTCTGCCGTTCCCTTCTTCTTTTGCCCTCAATCTTTCCTAGCATTAGGGTCTTCTCCAGTGAGTCCTTCCTTCTCATTAGGTGGCCAAAGTATTGAGTTTCATCTTCAAGATACCTTACATTCCTTCATCTTCAGTGGTATCTTACATTGGGCCAACTATTTGCTATTAACTTTTCATAAGTTTGTCACCTTCATACCTGTATCATACTTCATACTTGATACTGTATCAACAATTTATTCTATATTTGTTCATTTTCTCATTCACTCTTATAGAAAAAATATATTTTTAAATATTTTTAATTGATTCCCTCGCCCCCACAAATAATATAGGTAAATGTTTCCTGAATGATTGTAGTTCCTTATATTTACCTTATAGCAAGATATGTATTTGAGTGGTTCAGACTTTATTCAACCATTGTCATCCAGAGCTCTGCAACCTTCTGAAGCTTGCTCTGCTACAATTAAATCCCCAAAGAAGATTATGGGGAACCTTCTGTTATACTTACCTGGCAGGGAAGATACCTTGATCATTGACCTTTTTTAGACAGAAAAGTTTAAAGGTAGGCAGTCAGGAAGATATTAAGCAATGAAGTGGGTAGTGGGACTAGGAGAACTATATCCATACTCCTCATATCTTGTAATGAGAAAGGTAAAGGTAAAGATTTGCCTTGTCCATTTGTGTCCAACTCCAGAGCAAGTGTTCATCTCTGTTTCTTAGCCAAGAGAGTTTGAAGACATTTTCTGTGGTCACGTGGCCAGCATGACTATACATTGAGGTACATGTTACTTTCCCACCAAAGTGGTATCTGTTTATCTACTTACATTTACATGCTTTAAAACTGCTAGGTTGACAGGAGATGGGGTAAGAGCTCATCCCATCCTGCGGCACTCAGGTCTTGAACCCAGGCTATCAGCTTTCCAATTGACAAAGTCAGTGTCTTTAACCACTGAACCATTGTGCTTCCATTTATAATGATAGCACATTGTCAAAAATACATGAAAATAATTTCTAAGACAGCTTGAGGAAAGGTAAAGTCTCATTTGCCAAGAAATAAAACATTCAGAAAAAGGACAAAATTTGCAAAATGTTAATATAATGTACAGCTAAGTGGAGAGACCACTTAGTGCACTTAGAAAATATTTAATACCACCCTTTTGGTTTGTGTAGTTACTATATTGTAGTTATTTCCAATACTGCTTTGAAATGACAGTTCTGGACAAGAGTTTTGTAAATATTTTTAAAATTGAGACAAGATTCCAAATTGCTTCACACAAAGAAAAATATCTTTCAAGATGTTAAGCAAAGCTTGTCTTTCAGCTTCCACTGTTGGATATATTAGTGTTTGTATTTAATTAAGCTTTTGTACTGTTTTAATATATATCTTAAATATTTTTAATTGAAAGGCAATGTAGCCTCCCAGAGTCACCATGTATGGAAGATATATGGCATAAAAATTTAATAAACAAACAAACAAACAAACAAACAAACAATAAATAAATAAATCTATAGATAACCTCATAGGCTTTCTCTTAGGGGTGGGATTCTACCGGTTTGGACTAGTTCAGGTGAACCGGTAGCTCCGACGATCAGCTGGACCCACCCACCCTTGCACTTTACTTACCTTTATCTTTGCAGTTGATTAGTGCAGCAGAGCGGATTGCAGGTGTGTGTGAAGCGCCCATGCACATGTGAAGCACTTGATCACTGAACCGATTATTAAACTGGAAAGATCCCACCACTGCTTGCTCCTTTATGGATGCAAAACCCAGGAATTGCCCTATAATGATCAGTTGTATCACTGAATATGACAAAAATATTAGCTGTGATTTTACATGGAATAGCTTAACTTTCAGTTTGATTATTCCTGATTCTGATTTAATTCAGAATCTTTGATTTTCAACAATCATTTCAACAATGATTTTTTAATTACTGGGGCTGAGTCAGTAATTACCAAAGCAAGTTCAGCAACACTACTAATCTTTGTTATAGTTCTTGACTGCAAAAGAATTTTAAAAGGAGTTCTGTCTGGCTCTGGGTCTGCTTATCCCAACATTCATCTATGTTTGAAAGCAAAGTGGATTTCAAAGGGGAACCTAATTGCCAATTCCATACATTCCATCCATTTAGCTGGTGAGAATCCAAAAGATTTTTGCATGTAATGGCATACATTCTAACTTGGCCATATACATGGCTAAGAAGTCATTTATAAATAGAAATACTTTGTGTTTTTATTTGTCTTCTGTCTTCTTCATACTTTTAGTTCCTTTGCCTAGTTCAAAACTCAAAATCTCCCTAGTGGCACTGGCAATAGAAATCCTAAAAACGATGCTCAATTCTTGCTTGTTTTTTTTTTCTTTTTCTTTCCTGGTTTGTTCCTAGAAGAAAACAAAACTAAAGTTGTTACAACTTGTTGATTGATTACTATTGAGTGATTACTATTATTTACATAGTATCTATTTACATAGATTTGTTTTTGAAAAAGCATATTAATAAAAACTTATGGAGTTATGGCATGCAAATAGTTAATAGAGTTTGGTGATGACCTTCAACTTGGACAGCTTCAAACAGGGAATGGATAAACAGTTGCCAACTTCAACTTTCAAAAGCTGCTAGTTGTAATTGAATATAATACTTTTCAAAATCAATCTTTTGGGTACATAATATACCTGAAAGGATATAATTGTCTTCTCATTAGAATCTAATAAGCTATTATAGAGAAAGAAAGAACAAGACCTTGCTGCAATCATATGATCTAAAATGGACAGCTAACATCAAAAACATCATCAAGAAAGGACAACAAAGAATGTTCTTTTTGCGCCAACTCAGTAAGCTCAAACTGCCCAAGGAGCTGCTGATTCAGTTCTACAGAGGAATTATTGAGTCTGTCATTTGCACCTCTATAACTGTCTGTGTTGTGACCCAAGTTCCTGGACCCGGACTCCTGGACTCGGATGATTCAGAAAGTGAGGGAGAAGACCTGGCCAGCCCTGCTTCTCGTGAGCCCTTTCCCTCCCTGGCACCCACTCAAAGAGAAGAGGAGGGGCCGGCAAAGCCTGATTCCATGGAGCCTCCTTCTGATTTGGCAACGCCCCAAGAACAGTTTTGGAGTGATGCAAGATTACGAAGACGTGATCGGCGTGCGCAGCAGCGGAAGAGTTGGGACAAAGCCAAGTCATAATTGTCATGCAGTGACATCTGCAGAGACTATAAATAGGAGGCGGGACTTCCTGGTTTTTTGTCTTGGACAAAGTAATGGATTTGCGCGGGCAATCTGTATCAACGGAGGGAAGAATATATTCGTGAGTAATTCTGGCCTTATCTGTAATTTCCTTGTTATCTCCAGAAACTTGGCAGGCCCATGGGTAGACGTAGCCAGGACATTTATATATATGTAAATAAATCAGAAAAGAGGCCTCTGACTGACTCTTTGCTGGGAGTATTGGGGGAAGGGAAACAGAACAGTCTGGTTCGGTTCTGCAACCCAACAAGACAGACACAGACTTCAGAGGATAATTGGAACTGCAGAAAAAATAATTGCTACCAACCTGCCTTCCATTGAGGACCTGTATACTGCACGAATCAAGAAGAGGGCCGTGAAAATATTTACAGATCCCTCACATCCAGAACATAAACTGTTTGAACTCCTACCCTCAAAACGACGCTATAGAGCACTACACACCAGAACAACTAGACACAAGAACAGTTTTTTTCCGAAGGCCATCACTCTGCTAAACAAATAATTCCCTCAACACTGTCAAACTATTTACTAAATCTGCACTACTATTAATCTTCTCATCGTTCCCATCACCAATCTCTTTCCACTTATGACTGTATGACTATAACTTTGTTGCTGGTAATCCTTATGATTTATATTGATATATTGACCATCATTTGTGTTGTAAATGTTGTACCTTGATGAACGTATCTTTTCTTTTATGTACACTGAGAGCATATGCACCAAGACAAATTCCTTGTGTGTCCAATCACACTTGGCCAATAAAAAATTCTATTCTATTCTATTCTATTCTATTCTATTCTATTCTATTCTATTCTATTCTATCTTGATGCTTAATAGTGAATGAATATACCTGTCATCTTTATCTCCAAACAAGATCTAAGGAGGTGTTTTTGCTGAATCTTTGGTTTTTTAAAGAGGAATGCTTGATGTAGCTTTTCCTCCATGCTAGATGGCAAATGTGCACCCAGTTTCAAAACCAGTTTGAAAAAGAACAACACTGTATGCTTTAAACAGTTTTATGGCTGAGCCATGCTGGTGCAGTGGTGCAGACTACTTTTGCTGACTGCTGTCTGACTGCAATTTTGCAGTTCAAATCTCACCAGGCTCAAGGTGGGTAAAATGAGGAGCCAATTTTTTTAAAAAATTAATTAATTAATTAATTAATTAATTAATTAATTAATTAATTAATTTTGTCACAACAATATATATAAGTATCATACAAAAAGATTATATAGTATATAAACATATATATGAGTAAATACTAAGTGGTATAAGCATATATATATATAGGAAGAAGAAAAGAAAAACAATAGGACAGGAACGGTAGGCACGTTTGTGTTCTTATGCACGCCCCTTATGGTCCTCTTAGGAATGGGGTGAGGTCAATAGTAGAAAGTTTTTGGTTAAAGCTTTTAGGATTATGGGAAGAGACCACAGAGTCAGGTAAAGTATTCCAAGCACTGATGATTCTGTTACAGAAGTCATATTTTCTGCAATCTAGATTAAAGCAGTTAACTTTTGTTAATTGTTAATTAACAGAAATTAATTAATTGTTAACAAATTAATTTTTAATTAATTAATTAATTTTAAATTAATTGTTAATTAATTGTTAATTAATTGTAAATTGTTGGGGTCAATATGCTAAATCTGTAAACTACTTAGAGAGACCTGCAAAAGCACTGTGAAGTGGTATATAAGTGCTATTGCTAGATTAATTTTTAAAACTTATCACAGTCTCAGGTGGAAATTAAAGAAATGTTTGTGCATGAACCAAAATAATTGAATATATATATAAATATTTGGGAAATCTGTAAGCTGATAGCATGGGAAATAGGTTTATCTACTGCAACAACAAATATTTCTTGTACTTTTAAAACTTTTATATAAGTTTCATCAAGTGCATCCTTATGTCCAAGACTAGAAGTTTAATATTTCTGGTGCAGCTTTTCCTTCTATTAAAAGATAAATCTAATTTCAGAGAAAACAGGCTACTATGTTATTTTTTACATAAGTGGAAAAAAGTTTCTATTTATGCATATTTCTTAGAAGATGACAATACAGAGTAGAACAGAATCTTACAATGTAAAAACAGAATCTTTTTACGATGTAAAAAAGATATTGAGACTCTAGAAAGAATGCAGAGAAGAGCAACAAAGATGATTAGGGGACTGGAAACTAAAACATATGAAGAACGGTTGCAGGAACTGGGTATGTCTAGTTTAATAAAAAGAAGGACTAGGGGAGACATGATAGCAGTGTTCCAATATCTCAGGGGCTGCCACAAAGAAGAGGGAGTCAAGCTATTCTCCAAAGCACCTGAAGGCAGGACAAGAAGCAATGGGTGGAAACTAATCAAGGAGGGAAGCAACTTAGAACTAAGGAGAAATTTCCTGACAGTTAGAACAATCAATAAGTGGAACAACTTGCCTGCAGAAGTTGTGAATGCTCCAACACTGGAAATTTTTAAGAAAATATTGGAGCCATTTGTCTGAATTGGTGTAGGGTTTCTGCCTGGGCAGAAGACCTCAAGTTGTTATGCTATGTTGTTATGTTATGTTATGTTATGTTATGTTATGTTATGTTATGTTATGTTATGTTATGTTATGTTATGTTATGTTATGTTATGTTATGTTATGTTACCTTGGGATAGGGTCACCTCTAAAGTATGAGATAAACATCTCTTAAATATTAAAGATTTCAAGGAGTTTTAGAATCCAATGACAAATAAGAAATATCCAATTTCATATCTAACTATATTACCTCACTCTGTTTTCTTACTTAACAGAAATATGTACTTGTGAGAGCAAGGACTAGGAAGTGAGAAAAGTGTTCAAATCTCCAGTTATTCATGAAGCTGGCAGGATAACTTTGGGACAATAATTATTTCTCAGCATGCCTAATTCATAAGATTGTGACAGAAATATGGGAGTGTTAAATAACTGCTATGGGTATGCACAAAACTGGAAATGTGTTGTGTTTCATGTTTGGAACAAAGCAGCCCCCTCAAAATGTTCCATCCACATCTTATGAGTTGGCTAAGTTTCACTAAAGCACATTTAAAATGACTTAGGTATTTGATTCCAAGCTCAAAACCAAATTTCAGGAACTCTAGAAACAATTTCTTTCACGTGCTATTTCAAGGTTGAAAGGTTAATTTATGTGACCACCATATATGAAAAGCCTCATTCAAAATAAAATGTTTTGTTGTAATCTATAAGTAAAATTCTTGGATTACACACGTTTTCTTTCAAACTCAAAATGCTCGAAGTAGCCAATTTGCTGGTCTTTGACTGAAAAAACAGTATTTGATTTCATAGCCTTTTTTAACTCAAAATGCTTTTAGATGTAAAGGCTTTGCCCATTCCTATCGGCTGCTTTTACCTCATGGAAAAATATACATAATATAAATATAACATCATAACATATCACTAATAAAAATGTTATCTTTTTAACAATGATGAAAGCATGCAATATTATACTCTCAGCTTTTTGTTAATATTAGTATAGCAGCCAGCAATAAAAATTTTCATTTTGATTTTTTTAAAAAATGGTGAGAAACGTATGAATGTTAATGGACACTTTTGGCAAAAAGATCTTTCTGAATGGAGCAGAGTGACCATCCTCTCCTTACCAAATGCTGTTTGTACTTCATCTGATCCACTTCTTCTGATGTCCTTTGTTACAAAAACAAGGTTCAATGCCAAAGTTGCTTTGCTGGATGCTCTCCAGATTTGATGGAATTACAATCCCCATAAATTCCAGCAGATGATTACACAACAGATTGGATAAGCAATTACTATTTCATTTTTGTGAGGGATATATTCATGATAGAAAATGATACCACAAAGATTCCAACGTGCCATTTTAGCTTTGACTTAATATTATTAGTCCCAAGTGTTTGACTGGGGTTGATCCATTGTGTCCAAGAAACTAGAATTATAAGCATACAAGACTTCTTGCATGGTAATTTTTTGGATAGTCTTTAAAGCATTAGTGTCAGCGTAATTGTATTCAGTATTTATACATTTGTGGAATGAAGAATCATAGCATTAAGATAGAAGAAGCCTGTTGAGGGAAAAAATTTGTGTGACTTCCTAGTATAATGAGATGGTGACTTCTAGTTCCGTCTTAGCCATGAAATCAAGCTGGATAACTTTGGCCTGGTCATACTCTCTCAGCCTGCCCACCCTACAGGGCTGCTGATATTGGAAAATAGGAAAAGGAAGTTGTGTTGGATATGTTTGCTACTTTACTTGTAAAAATAATAAAGGTGGAATATATATAAATAAATAAAATAAAAATAAAATAAAAAGTTTTCATTACAATCAGTAATAATAAGAAATATAAAAGAATGTAAATGATAATACTAAATGTTAAAAATAAATAAGAATAAGTTAATATTCAAAAGCCTTCCATTACAGAAAAAACACTAAGGCTTAGTAAAGATTATACCTGAAATCATTTTAAATATCAGTGTTTTATTGAAATAAACTGGAGTTGCATTCAAGCAAAACTTAACTTGCAATCTTATACAAATTAACCTTGAAATAATTCAAGGAATTATTCAAGATAACTTCCTTTGGTAATTCATAGCACTACATTATGGTTCTAACTCAATTGGCTTTTAGTCCTCAAGTTTTACAAATAGCCACGGGATCTTAAAAGTTCTAAACTGCCAGTGTGCTTTTTTCTCTAAAAGCCTAGAATCTTCAGTATATCAATTTAAGCCCAATCTTTTGATCTGTTATCTTCTGTCCATTAGCAAGTTCACAGGCATCTCAAGCTGAGAGTCAATACAGGCATAAGAACATAACATCAGGAAAATGGATATAAGTTTCTTCCATTCCCCAATCCTATTTTATTTTCCATGAGGTCAACCAAAACAGCATTGCTATTTTGTTTTCTTCCTACCTTGAAGGAAAATAAATCATTAAGAAGACTCTATAAGTCAACTTGATTCACTGCCTGACAATTTTATCTCTTTTCCTAACATGGGAGCAATAATGTGAGATATCAATTACTCCAAGAATCTTCCTTCTTGAACATTTGTTGACTATACTGAAATGGAAGTGATGGCATTCTGTCTTCTCAGTCAAAGCTCAAGAGAGTGCCTTTGTTTTCTGTCTTCCTCTAGACAATAAAACTAAGGCAGAGCCACAGACATTTCACTTCCAGGCTGCAAAGCACATATTGATGTAAAACTCGGAAAAGTTAAAGATCAATACTTGATTTTGTTTTTGTCAATGCAGGCAGAATTTTCTGTTATATCAAGAGATGGTTTCTTTAGAGGAAGCTATAACTGAGCAAAACTAGGGGTAAGAGTGGGGAGGAACCAACCAGCTTTGTAGAAAGAAAAGTTGAAAAAAATTAAATGTAAGTTTTGTCTTGGACAAAGTAATGAATTTGCGCGGGCAATCTGTATCAACGGAGGGAAGAATATATTCGTGAGTAATTCTGGCCTTATCTGTAATTTCCTTGTTATCTCCAGAAACTTGGCAGGCCCATGGGTAGACGTAGCCAGGACATTTATATATATGTAAATAAATCAGAAAAGAGGCCTCTGACTGACTCTTTGCTGGGAGTATTGGGGGAAGGGAAACAGAACAGTCTGGTTCGGTTCTGCAACCCAACAAGACAGACACAGACTTCAGAGGATAATTGGAACTGCAGAAAAAATAATTGCTACCAACCTGCCTTCCATTGAGAACCTGTATACTGCACGAATCAAGAAGAGGGCCGTGAAAATATTTACAGATCCCTCACATCCAGAACATAAACTGTTTGAACTCCTACCCTCAAAACGACGCTATAGAGCACTACACACCAGAACAACTAGACACAAGAACAGTTTTTTTCCGAAGGCCATCACTCTGCTAAACAAATAATTCCCTCAACACTGTCAAACTATTTACTAAATCTGCACTACTATTAATCTTCTCATCGTTCCCATCACCAATCTCTTTCCACTTATGACTGTATGACTATAACTTTGTTGCTGGTAATCCTTATGATTTATATTGATATATTGACCATCATTTGTGTTGTAAATGTTGTACCTTGATGAACGTATCTTTTCTTTTATGTACACTGAGAGCATATGCACCAAGACAAATTCCTTGTGTGTCCAATCACACTTGGCCAATAAAAAATTATATTCTATTCTATTCTATTCTATTCTATTCTATTCTATTCTATTCTATTCTATTCTATCTTGATGCTTAATAGTGAATGAATATACCTGTCATCTTTATCTCCAAACAAGATCTAAGGAGGTGTTTTTGCTGAATCTTTGGTTTTTTAAAGAGGAATGCTTGATGTAGCTTTTCCTCCATGCTAGATGGCAAATGTGCACCCAGTTTCAAAACCAGTTTGAAAAAGAACAACACTGTATGCTTTAAACAGTTTTATGGCTGAGCCATGCTGGTGCAGTGGTGCAGACTACTTTTGCTGACTGCTGTGTGACTGCAATTTTGCAGTTCAAATCTCACCAGGCTCAAGGTGGGTAAAATGAGGAGCCAATTTTTTAAAAAAATTAATTAATTAATTAATTAATTAATTAATTAATTAATTAATTTTGTCACAACAATATATATAAGTATCATACAAAAAGATTATATAGTATATAAACATATATATGAGTAAATACTAAGTGGTATAAGCATATATATATATAGGAAGAAGAAAAGAAAAACAATAGGACAGTAACGGTAGGCACGTTTGTGTTCTTATGCACGCCCCTTATGGTCCTCTTAGGAATGGGGTGAGGTCAATAGTAGAAAGTTTTTGGTTAAAGCTTTTAGGATTATGGGAAGAGACCACAGAGTCAGGTAAAGTGTTCCAAGCACTGATGATTCTGTTACAGAAGTCATATTTTCTGCAATCTAGATTAAAGCAGTTAACTTTTGTTAATTGTTAATTAACAGAAATTAATTAATTGTTAACAAATTAATTTTTAATTAATTAATTAATTTTAAATTAATTGTTAATTAATTGTTAATTAATTGTAAATTGTTGGGGTCAATATGCTAAATCTGTAAACTACTTAGAGAGACCTGCAAAAGCACTGTGAAGTGGTATATAAGTGCTATTGCTAGATTAATTTTTAAAACTTATCACAGTCTCAGGTGGAAATTAAAGAAATGTTTGTGCATGAACCAAAATAATTGAATATATATATAAATATTTGGGAAATCTGTAAGCTGATAGCATGGGAAATAGGTTTATCTACTGCAACAACAAATATTTCTTGTACTTTTAAAACTTTTATATAAGTTTCATCAAGTGCATCCTTATGTCCAAGACTAGAAGTTTAATATTTCTGGTGCAGCTTTTCCTTCTATTAAAAGATAAATCTAATTTCAGAGAAAACAGGCTACTATGTTATTTTTTACATAAGTGGAAAAAAGTTTCTATTTATGCATATTTCTTAGAAGATGACAATACAGAGTAGAACAGAATCTTACAATGTAAAAACAGAATCTTTTTACGATGTAAAAAAGATATTGAGACTCTAGAAAGAGTGCAGAGAAGAGCAACAAAGATGATTAGGGGACTGGAGGCTAAAACATATGAAGAACGGTTGCAGGAACTGGGTATGTCTAGTTTAATAAAAAGAAGGACTAGGGGAGACATGATAGCAGTGTTCCAATATCTCAGGGGCTGCCACAAAGAAGAGGGAGTCAAGCTATTCTCCAAAGCACCTGAAGGCAGGACAAGAAGCAATGGGTGGAAACTAATCAAGGAGGGAAGCAACTTAGAACTAAGGAGAAATTTCCTGACAGTTAGAACAATCAATAAGTGGAACAACTTGCCTGCAGAAGTTGTGAATGCTCCAACACTGGAAATTTTTAAGAAAATATTGGAGCCATTTGTCTGAATTGGTGTAGGGTTTCCTGCCTGGGCAGGGGGTTGGACCAGAAGACCTCCAAGTTGTTATGCTATGTTATGTTATGTTATGTTATGTTATGTTATGTTATGTTATGTTATGTTATGTTATGTTATGTTATGTTATGTTATGTTATGTTATGTTATGTTATGTTATGTTATGTTACCTTGGGATAGGGTCACCTCTAAAGTATGAGATAAACATCTTAAATATTAAAGATTTCAAGGAGTTTTAGAATCCAATGACAAATAAGAAATATCCAATTTCATATCTAACTATATTACCTCACTCTGTTTTCTTACTTAACAGAAATATGTACTTGTGAGAGCAAGGACTAGGAAGTGAGAAAAGTGTTCAAATCTCCAGTTATTCATGAAGCTGGCAGGATAACTTTGGGACAATAATTATTTCTCAGCATGCCTAATTCATAAGATTGTTGTGACAGAAATATGGGAGTGTTAAATAACTGCTATGGGTATGCACAAAACTGGAAATGTGTTGTGTTTCATGTTTGGAACAAAGCAGCCCCCTCAAAATGTTCCATCCACATCTTATGAGTTGGCTAAGTTTCACTAAAGCACATTTAAAATGACTTAGGTATTTGATTCCAAGCTCAAAACCAAATTTCAGGAACTCTAGAAACAATTTCTTTCACGTGCTATTTCAAGGTTGAAAGGTTAATTTATGTGACCACCATATATGAAAAGCCTCATTCAAAATAAAATGTTTTGTTGTAATCTATAAGTAAAATTCTTGGATTACACACGTTTTCTTTCAAACTCAAAATGCTCAAAGTAGCCAATTTGCTGGTCTTTGACTGAAAAAACAGTATTTGATTTCATAGCCTTTTTTAACTCAAAATGCTTTTAGATGGAAAGGCTTTGCCCATTCCTATCGGCTGCTTTTACCTCATGGAAAAATATACATAATATAAATATAACATCATAACATATCACTAATAAAAATGTTATCTTTTTAACAATGATGAAAGCATGCAATATTATACTCTCAGCTTTTTGTTAATATTAGTATAGCAGCCAGCAATAAAAATTTTCATTTTGATTTTTTTTAAAAATGGTGAGAAACGTATGAATGTTAATGGACACTTTTGGCAAAAAGATCTTTCTGAATGGAGCAGAGTGACCATCCTCTCCTTACCAAATGCTGTTTGTACTTCATCTGATCCACTTCTTCTGATGTCCTTTGTTACAAAAACAAGGTTCAATGCCAAAGTTGCTTTGCTGGATGCTCTCCAGATTTGATGGAATTACAATCCCCATAAATTCCAGCAGATGATTACACAACAGATTGGATAAGCAATTACTATTTCATTTTTGTGAGGGATATATTCATGATAGAAAATGATACCACAAAGATTCCAACGTGCCATTTTAGCTTTGACTTAATATTATTAGTCCCAAGTGTTTGACTGGGGTTGATCCATTGTGTCCAAGAAACTAGAATTATAAGCATACAAGACTTCTTGCATGGTAATTTTTTGGATAGTCTTTAAAGCATTAGTGTCAGCGTAATTGTATTCAGTATTTATACATTTGTGGAATGAAGAATCATAGCATTAAGATAGAAGAAGCCTGTTGAGGGAAAAAATTTGTGTGACTTCCTAGTATAATGAGATGGTGACTTCTAGTTCCGTCTTAGCCATGAAATCAAGCTGGATAACTTTGGCCTGGTCGTACTCTCAGCCTGCCCACCCTACAGGGCTGCTGATATTGGAAAATAGGAAAAGGAAGTTGTGTTGGATATGTTTGCTACTTTACTTGTAAAAATAATAAAGGTGGAATATATATAAATAAATAAAATAAAAATAAAATAAAAAGTTTTCATTACAATCAGTAATAATAAGAAATATAAAAGAATGTAAATGATAATACTAAATGTTAAAAATAAATAAGAATAAGTTAATATTCAAAAGCCTTCCATTACAGAAAAAACACTAAGGCTTAGTAAAGATTATACCTGAAATCATTTTAAATATCAGTGTTTTATTGAAATAAACTGGAGTTGCATTCAAGCAAAACTTAACTTGCAATCTTATACAAATTAACCTTGAAATAATTCAAGGAATTATTCAAGACAACTTCCTTTGGTAATTCATAGCACTACATTATGGTTCTAACTCAATTGGCTTTTAGTCCTCAAGTTTTACAAATAGCCACGGGATCTTAAAAGTTCTAAACTGCCAGTGTGCTTTTTTCTCTAAAAGCCTAGAATCTTCAGTATATCAATTTAAGCCCAATCTTTTGATCTGTTATCTTCTGTCCATTAGCAAGTTCACAGGCATCTCAAGCTGAGAGTCAATACAGGCATAAGAACATAACATCAGGAAAATGGATATAAGTTTCTTCCATTCCCCAATCCTATTTTATTTTCCATGAGGTCAACCAAAACAGCATTGCTATTTTGTTTTCTTCCTACCTTGAAGGAAAATAAATCATTAAGAAGACTCTATAAGTCAACTTGATTCACTGCCTGACAATTTTATCTCTTTTCCTAACATGGGAGCAATAATGTGAGATATCAATTACTCCAAGAATCTTCCTTCTTGAACATTTGTTGACTATACTGAAATGGAAGTGATGGCATTCTGTCTTCTCAGTCAAAGCTCAAGAGAGTACCTTTGTTTTCTGTCTTCCTCTAGACAATAAAACTAAGGCAGAGCCACAGACATTTCACTTCCAGGCTGCAAAGCACATATTGATGTAAAACTCGGAAAAGTTAAAGATCAATACTTGATTTTGTTTTTGTCAATGCAGGCAGAATTTTCTGTTATATCAAGAGATGGTTTCTTTAGAGGAAGCTATAACTGAGCAAAACTAGGGGTAAGAGTGGGGAGGAACCAACCAGCTTTGTAGAAAGAAAAGTTGAAAAAAATTAAATGTAAGTTTTGTGTTGACATAATCCAGGTTAAATCTAAAGAAGAAAAATACTTACTTTTGTCAAATGAGAGGCTATTTTATCACTCAGAGAATGTCACATCAATTGTAAAGCCATCAGCCTCCAGGCTTGTTGGTGATTGCTTCATATTTACTGTTAGTCCAGCAATGGAGATGGTACTTTTACAGTCTTTGGACAGACTAGAGAGTGTGACATTTAAAGTGTTGATTTTTGCAGCACTTATGTTAATTGTTGTAATTTTCCTGATGAACCACCATTCTGGTTGCCTGATGCAGCCAAGATAGTTTTACATTTTCTATGCAGGCCTTCTTGCCATTTGGTCTGTGTAGTGTCAGCTTCGAGTGCTACTGAAAGCAGACAAAATTGCAAGCAAATTGCATCAGATTGCCAACATTGTGAAAAGGTAAATTGCTTGCAAATCTATTTAAACCACTGCCCTATTTTCATCAGCTTCAGTACTTGGTATTCATGATTGCTTAATTGGCGACCTTTCCTATTGTGTAGTGCTTTATGGTGTAATGGAAAGCGATCTTTACCAAACCAATTACCCTTTTTTTCTCAGCACTACATTATTGCTGTGATTGCAACTGCCAGTCCTTTGTAAATGAACTTTCTGATTTCAATGATGTTTTTAAAATGTAAGATAGAAAAAAGTGGCATTCATATTGTGTGATGTTCTATTTTGAAGCCTCTTTGTAGTTACCATTGTCTAGGAAAATGGACTGAAGGGTTACACAGTACCTACAAATATCCATGTAACTATTATTAATATTATTATAATGTCTTCCTTTGTACTGCAGCTCAATTAGGAAAGGATAGGAGAAATATTTTGTCACCCTGTCAAGTGCACAGGAAGTGCTTTGGAGGCTTCTTTTTGACGTGTACATTATCTCTACTAATAATACAAGATTCCTGTTCAAGGAATGAGAATAAATCTATAGAATCTATGGTCCATTTAAAATAAATAAATAAATATAGGGCATTTTTAAAAAGGTGATTAAATAAACATCTGAAATCACCAGATTTCCTAAATGTCACATATGCTGAAAGAGCATAGACAACATAAAATGGGAAATTTGAATATACTGTATGCCTGAATTGTAAGTGGCAACTATGTGTTCCAAAATATAGGGAACAATGAAAGGACCGCACATTATAAAACTATACAGACAGGAATTCTACTGCATCAAATAAAATGACAGATGAGGGAGAAAAACTATCATTTTTGGCCTTTGATTTGAATGATTAAATTAAATTCTCTTTAATTAGATTTTTCAAATCATTTGACCCTTTCGAGATAGCACTAGGTTTTATTATCAATGACAATGTTTCCATGCAACAGGGTACATAATATTCTCCAGGCAAAGGTAACTAAAGACTAGCGTCATTTGACATATACTCTGTATTATTTTGGAAAGTGAATTCCATTTACCAGGCTATATAGTGTAAAGATCATGTAGGTACCATTTAGAGGAATAGTTTTGATATAAGCAGAAAATATGTATGTCACTCAAACCGTGTTATTTATTTACAATGGCCAGAACCTTAGACAAAATAAAGCAGGTGACCCAGGGTATAACATTGGGCAGAGATGTGTCATTGCTTTGTAACCTATCATCTATTTATCATACCTATCAACAGTAAACAAGGATGCCCTATCTATACTGAAATAGGATTTAGATTCCAGTTTGATTATCTTCCATACAGAAAATGCTGGGATAAGAGACTCTCTTGTCCTTCTCAGGCAGCAAAACTTCTCAGGTAGGGCATGATGCTGGCCATTTATACAATTGTTAAACAAAATCTGTATAAGGAGACAGGAGCCTGCAGGACTGGGATCATCATCAAGCAAAAGGGACAGAAGTATTAGAATTAGAAAAATTAGTAGCAAACCCTATGGGTGCTAGTAAACACTAATCACACCATAGGCAGTGGTGGGATTCAGCCAGTTCACACCACTTTGGGAAAACCAGTTGTTAACTTTCTGAGCAGTTTGACAAACTGATAGTTGGAAGAATTCATTAGGGCAGAGAACTGGTTGCTAAATCACTTGAATAGATGCAATTTACAAAGACTTCTGTAAAGCTTTTGACTCTGTGGTACATGACAAACTTCTTCTAAAACTAAAATCCTACAGCATCTCCGGACCCCTCCCCAATTGGATATCAGCGTTCCTGTCAAACAGACAACAAGTGGTCAAAATAGGCAGTGCCTTCTTAAATCCTGCTCCTGTTAATAGCGATGTCCAAGGCAGCATTCAAGGAGCAACACTCTTCATATTATACATTAACTACCTCTGTGACCATATTATAAGTAATTGTGTTCTCTTCGCTGATGATGATAAACTATTTAACACTACCAACAATACGGCTACCCTTCAAAAAGATCTTGACTTTGTGTTGGAATGGTCAAAAACTTGGCAACTCCAAATCTCAACTAGCAAATGCTCTGTCTTACACATTGGAAAAAAGAATCAGAACACTAAATACAAGCTTGATGGACATTACCTTATAGATGACCCTCACTCGGTCAAAGACCTTGGAATTTTCATATCAAACGATCTAAGTGCCAAAGCCCACTGCAACTACATCGCCAAAAAGGCTTTAAGAGTTGTAAACTTAATCCTGCATAGATTCTTCTCCAGAAAGATTACACTACTAACCAGAGCATACAAAACATTTGCTAGACCAATTCTTGAATACAGCTTGCCTGTCTGGAACCCACACTTAATTTTGGACATTAATACAATTGAGTGTGTCCAGAAATATTTTACAAGAAGAGTTGTCCACTCCTCTGATTGCAACAAAATACCTTATGCCACCAGACTTGAAATCCTGGGTTTAGAAAATTTAGAATTCCGCCGCCTTCGGCATGACCTGAGTTTAACTCATAAAATCATCTGCTACAATGTCCTTCCAGTTGAAGACTACTTCAGCTTCAATCGTAACAATACACAAGCATACACTAGATTTAAACTTAAAGTGAACCGCTCCAATCTTGATTGTAGAAAATATGACTTCAGTAATAGAGTTGTTAATGCCTGGAATGCACTACCTGACTCTGTGGTCTCTTTCCAAAATCCCCAAAGCTTTAACCAAAGACTATTTACTATTGATTTCACCCCATTCCTAAGAGGTCTGTAAGGGGCGTGCATAAGAGCACCAGCATGCCTACCGTTCCTGTCCTAATGTTCGCTTTGATTGTATCCAATTCGTATAGTTATTTCATGCTTATACTTATATATACTGTTGTGACAAATAAATAAATAAAAATAAATAAATAAAGTGAATCCCACCACTGACCGTAGGACATATTTTAGTAGCACCTCTATAAGAGAAATAACCTCAACTTTGATGCGTTGGATGGTATGAAGACAGTGCTTGCTTAACAGTATAATAAGTCTAATAAGTTTCTGTAGGTAAGTTTGCCATCACTTGAAAGCAGTTGACCATTTTTAAATCCCAATTACAAGATCCTGTTAGCTGATCCACTTGTCAGGAATGATATCTAGAAAATTAAATAAAGATAAATTTGAGTAATCCACAGTACCCAATCTGATAGGAAAGAAGACAACTATTGATCATTATTTCACTAGACTAACCTATGAACATTGATCCCTGACTTTTGGACTATGATTATGATTGTCAATTGGTAATTTAGTACTTCACAGCAACATTGGATAGAAACAACAGTTTTAGAACCTGTCAGATCTCCTGTTGCATCTTATTTTTTGTGACTATATTACAGTACTTTTTGCTTTAAATGAAATTTATATCATTTCTAGTGATTCTATGGAGAGGTCCAATTGCAATGATGGTGAAATAGCTTGAGAAACTTAGCCAGCCCTATGCTTTGTTTCATGGATTCCCTTCTGAACTTAAAAATAAAACATAAATTATCTAGATTATCTGAAATGTTGAGAAGCTACCTTGTTTTGCATATTACCATTGCAGTTGTCTCATGAATATGTTCCTACACGTATCAGCTATTTTGGAAGAAGGGCAATAATCAAACCTCACATTTCTAAGTGTGTCTATTGACCCAAGCTGACATACTTCTGTTTTGCTCAAACTCCAGATTAAATTGTACTATTTTTTTATTTTATTTTATTTTATTTTGGCATGCGAGGAAGAAGAATTTGTGGGGCTTTGTATATAGGTTTTTTAATAAGGGTTTTTTAAAGGGGGGGAGGGTAGTGTCGGGTGGGGGGAAGAACCCGTCGGGGAGGGCAGGTCTAGTCCCGGAAACTGTTCCCGGCGTTTATCCATTAGGTCCGAGGGAGGGGGGTGAGGGGTACGTTCCAGAGGTGGAAGTTGGTTCCATCTGTACGGTAAGTGGGAGGGGCAGATATGGCGGAAGCAAGGGGCCATATCGCTTTCTGGGAGCTCGTGCTCGCTGTTTAAAAGCGATCACGTGCTCCGGCCCCCCAGTCTTTTCCCGTTCCCCGGTAGGCCAGGATCCTCAGAGCCCGGGCCTCCGGTTGATGTTATGTAATGCCCGGTCCGTGGTTAATAAAGCCCCCCTGATTTGTGACCTTATTCAGGGGGAATCCACGGACTTTATGGGCATTACGGAGACCTGGTTGGGCGCAGAAGGGGGTGTGCCCCTAGTTGAACTGTGCCCTCCAGGTTTCCGAGCATTCCATCAACCGAGGGCCCAGGGTAGGGGTGGCGGTTGTTATGAAAGAGGGTCTGGAGCCGAGAGAGACCACTGTTCCTCAGATAGCCGGCTGCGAATCCCTTCTTGTGAAGTGGGGCCATAAGAATCAGATGGGTCTGTTGATCGCGTACCTGGCTCCTTGCTACGTGACTACAGCCCTGCCTGAGCTGCTGGAGGTGCTAGCCGGGGTGGCGGTGGAGATCCCCAGACTTTTGGTCATGGGTGACTTCAACTTGCCATCGGCCGGCTTGTCATCGACAGTGGTTCAGGAGTTCCAGGCTTCCATGATGGCCTTGGACCTGGTTCAAATAACTGATGGCCCTACCCACGCGGGGGGATCCGCGCTGGACCTGATTTATATCTCTGGACAGTGGTTTAATGATCTGGTAGTAAGAGATTTAGTGATGTTACCGGTGTCATGGTCAGATCATTTTCTCCTCTGCCTAGACTTTCAGACCGCTATTCACCACCGCAGGGAGACGGAACCAATACGTTGGTTCCGTCCCAGGCGCCTGATGGACCCTGAGAGGTTCCAGACGGAGCTTGGGCCGTTTCCTGAGGATCTTGCCCACGGCACGACCGAAGAACTAGTTGCGGCCTGGGAACAGGCCGCGGCTGGGGCTTTG
Source organism: Ahaetulla prasina (assembly GCF_028640845.1). NCBI lineage: Eukaryota > Metazoa > Chordata > Lepidosauria > Squamata > Colubridae > Ahaetulla > Ahaetulla prasina. The sequence continues at coordinate 106,426,716 of NC_080542.1, read as the reverse complement.
GACCGTGTCGTGCCTTTGCGGCCTCTGACCTGGCGCAGATCTCAATTAGCTCCTTGGTTCTCTGAGGAGCTTAGAGAGATGAAATGCCAGAGAAGACGCCTAGAGAGCGTTTGGAGGTCCAGCCGTTCGGTTGATCGACACTAGTTAGGTCTTTTCAAAGACCTACCTAGTGGCACTGAGGGTGGCGAGGCGCCTCACGCCTCCCTCATTGCGTCGGCAGATAACCGCCCGGCCGCCCTGTTTCGGGTAACCCGTTCCCTCCTTCACCAGGGGGAGCGGGATGACCCCTTACAGGGACGTGCCGAGGAGTTTAACGGTTATCTATACGATAAAATCGCTCAGCTCCGGGATAGCTTGGACCAAGATTGCGATGATCCGGATGAGATGACTGAGGCGCGTCTTGTTGATACCGTTTGGGATGAGTTCGATTCTGTGACTCCCGAGGACGTGGACAGGCTGCTGGGGAGGCTGCATGCCACTACATGTTTACTGGACCCGTGCCCCTCCTGGCTGGTGCTGGCCACTCAGGAGGTGACACGAGGCTGGCTCCAGGGGATTATAAATGCTTCTTTGATGGAGGGGATCTTCCCCGCCGCCTTGAAAGAGGCGGTGGTGAGACCCCTCCTCAAGAAGCCTTCCCTGGACCCAGCTATTTTGGGTAATTACCGTCCAGTCTCCAACCTTCGCTTTATCGCAGAGAGTGTAGAGAGTGTGGTGGCATGGCAGTTTCCTCAGTACCTGGAGGAAGCTGTCTATCTAGACCCGTTCCAGTCCGGCTTCCGGCCCGGGCATAGCACGGAGACAGCTTTGGTCGCGTTGGTGGATGACCTCTGGAGGGCCAGGGACAGGGGTTGCTCCTCTGCCTTGGTCCTGTTAGATCTCTCATCGGCTTTTGATACCATCGACCATGGTATCTTGCTGCGCCGGTTGGAGGGGTTGGGAGTGGGAGGCACCGTTTATCGGTGGTTCTCCTCCTACCTCTCTGACCGGTCGCAGACGGTGTTGACAGGAGGGCAGAGATCGACCGCGAGGCACCTCACTTGTGGGGTGCCGCAGGGGTCGATTCTCTCGCCTCTCCTGTTCAACATCTATATGAAGCCGTTGGGCGAGGTCATCAGTGGCTTTGGGGTGAGCTATCATCTGTACGCTGATGATACTCAGCTGTACTTCTCCACCCCAGGCCACCCCAGCGAAGCTGTCGAAGTGCTGTCCCATTGCCTGGAGGCCGTACGGGTCTGGATGGGGAGAAACAGACTCAGACTCAATCCATCCAAGACGGAGTGGCTGTGGATGCCGGCATCTCGGTACAGTCAGCTGCAACCGCAGCTGACTGTTGGGGGTGAGTCATTGGCCCCGACGGAAAGGGTGCGCAACTTGGGCGTTCTCCTGGATGGATGGCTGTCGTTTGAAGACCATGTGGCGGCCGTCTCCAGGAGAGCTTTTTACCAGGTCCGCCTGGTTCGCCAGTTGCGCCCCTTTCTGGACCGGGATGCCTTATGCACGGTCACTCATGCTCTCGTCACTTCTCGCCTGGATTATTGCAATGCTCTCTACATGGGGCTACCCCTGAGGTGCACCCGGAGACTTCAGCTAGTCCAGAATGCAGCTGCGCGGGTGATTGAGGGAGCACCATGTTGCTCCCGGGTAACACCACTCCTGCGCAGTCTGCACTGGCTACCTGTGGTCTTTCGGGTGCGCTTCAAGGTTCTGGTTACCACCTTTAAAGCGCTCCATGGCTTAGGGCCCGGGTACTTACGGGACCGCCTGCTGTTACCTTATGCCTCCCATCGACCCGCACGCCTCACAGAGAGGGTCTTCTCAGGTGCCATCCGCCAAGCAATGCCGGCTGGCGGCCCCAGGAAGGGCCTTCTCTGTTGGAGCACCTACTCTGGAACGACCTTCCCCGGTTTGCGCCAAATATCTGACCTTCGGACCTTTCGTGAATTAAAACTCATTTATTCATTCAAGCGGGACTGGACTGATTTTTTAGATTTTTTAAATTTCTAAATTTTAAATTTTAAATTTTTAAATCTTCTGTAATTTTATATGGGGTATTTTAGGTTGGTCAATTTGACGGTTTTAATTCGGCCACTATTGAATAGGTATTTTAAATTGATTTTTAACTTTGTATACTTATTGCTTTTTATCTTGGCTGTACACCGCCCTGAGTCCTTCGGAAGAAGGGCGGTATAAAAGTTTAATAAATAAATAAATAAATAAATAAATAAATAATAATAAATATCAGTATATATAGGCATTAACATGAAATGAAATAGCTATATAATATATAAGCATATATATGAGTATAAGTATGTAATAACTATATTAATTGGCTATAATGAAAAGAAACAATAGGACAGAACGGTAGGGACTTTTGTGCTCTGATGCACACCCCTTACAGACCTCTTAGGTATAGGGTGAGGTCAATAGTAGACAGTTTTTGGTTAAAGATTTTGGGATTTTGAGAAGAGTCCACAGAGTCAGGTAGTGTGTTCCAAGTGTTAATGACTCTGTTACAGAAATCATATTTTCTGCAATCAAGTTTGAAGCAGTTAACATTCAGTTTAAATCTATTGTTTGTTCTTGTATTGTTGCGATTGAAGCTGAAGTAGTTTTCAACAGGAAGGACATTGCAATGGATGATTCTATGAGTTAAGCACAGGTCCTGTCGGAGGCAGCGGAGTTCTAAGTTTTCTAATCCCAGGATTTCAAGTCTGGTGGCATAAGGTATTTTGTTGTTTTCAGAGGAGAACTCTTCTTGTAAAATATTTCTGGACACATTCAATTGTGTTGATGTCAGAAATGTGGTATGGGTTCCAGACAGGTGAGCTGTATTCAAGAATTGGTCTATCTGCACTTTTTTACAGTCATATCATAATAGCATATTCATTAAAAAAAAATATATAGTAAAGGTTCCCCTCGCACATATGTGCTAGTCGTTTCTAACTGGTGGTCCTTATTTTCCTACTTGCATTTTTTACGTGCTTTTGAACTGCTAGGTTGACAGAATCTGGGACAAGTAACGGGAGTTCATCCCACTAGGGATTTGAACACCTGAACTGCTGATCTTTTGATTGCCAAGCTCAGCATCTTAGCCACTGAGACACCGTGTGTATGTATGTATGTATGTATGTATGTATGTATGTATGTATGTATGTAACTACTTTCCTATTTTTATCCATTTAATGTTATGGCATCATTAGTGGGCTGCAATATTTCTTACAGCATATCAGTTTCTAGTATGTAATTATATTGCTACTTTATTTTCATTCTGATAGGCACCACAATTATTTGCATTTCTATGGTAGAGATACTGCATAACCCTTGCTTTTATACAGAAGTTGGAAAGCATATAGATGAGATGTGCAGTTGATCTGATTAGCAAATTACAATAGTATGCTCATAAACTAAAGTGAATGTCTATATGCATTGTATTGGAACAAAAGTATGTATTTTTAAATCAGTACTTGAAAAGCGTCCTTCTAACAAATAACAAAATTATAACCATTCATCTCAACAATCAGTAATTCATAGCTGCTTGCAGCTTAGTCAATGAAACAGTAAGAGACACAACAGAAATGCTATAATATGTTTTTTATTTGCCAAATGCTTCTTTTTTCACAGTATTTTTTATAAGCCTTTAAATCTGCTCAAAGAGAAATAGAAACCCAAGCAAGAAGGAATTAAAAATCTGATTTACGTATTTATCTATTATTTCACTCATTCCCTATCATTCCCTCCCAGGGGATCTTCAAGGCAGCTGGCAGACTGGGAACACTTCTCATGTAAGCCATGGTATATTTCTAAGTACTGATAATTATTGTAACCTTAGTATTATTGTATTACTTTCAGTTCTATTTTGCGCTTCTAAAACTTGCAATAATCATTATCGTAGTCTGTTAAAACACACACACACACACAAAAAGTTCATTTTCTTGTAGGAGATACCTAAGTTGGTTTCCCGTGTATTCATTTCTGATGATTGAATAAACTATTAGTAAGAAATTATAATTGGCAATCCAGACTAGCTGAAAATTCAGTATTTAAACCTGGAAATACTATTCTGAATACTGAACTCAATAAAGTTTTAGTGGCTCTTACTTTTCTGTAGATACTTCAGATTGGCATAGAAGAAAACATTTTCATTTTTAAAGGCTATTTATTTATTTGCTTATTCCTATATTTACTCTAAGAATAGAAGAGGAAAGGAGTCTTATGCAATTTTGCTCCAGAAATTTGGTTGCTTAGGAACAAAGGGGAATTTGATCAATGTGTGTACTATATGAAGACATGTGTAAAAAGCATACTTTCATTCAGCTATTTAACACTAACTCAAAAATTATTATTCATAACAGAACTGAAATTTCTTTTTCTATATTGAAATGGTGAATTCAAGTCCAAGATTTACATTTCATAGCTTAGTTTCATTCTAAATAGTAACAGTATAATCATTCATAACCGCTTAGCTTTATGCATCAGGAAAATCAATATATTTTCAGTTATTTGTTCAGTCATACCTTTTATCTATGCTCTCTCTGCTATTAATGCTATGCATAAGCTTAGTTGTAAAAGAAAATAATGGGCAACAGTATTAAGAAAATGCAACTTAAATGAGTTCAATCATATTAGTTAAGATATTTAGTCCTTTCTTTGCACTTCTGCAAGGATATTGGATATTTTCTATATGATAATGATTAATCAATTTTAATTCTATCCTATATTCCTATATGTTTATTTGGGAATAAGTCACATTTTTTCTAAGTAGATATATTTAGGATTCTATTGAGCAGTTTCAAAAGAGCAAGGGAAGACCAGCTGATCAGAAATCTAATATTTAAGGGGAAACCATATATTAGGTAATGAAAATGAATTCCTCCCCCTCTTCTGATATAGGAAAGAAATTATGAATCTATTCTTGACAGCAGCAAATGAGCAGATATTGGAAAGAACTTAAAACAGAATCCAAGTACAGCAGAAACACTAATCCTATTCAGCCATTTTAAGAACCTGAGCAATCCATTTGATTTTTACCTCTTTGCTATTCATAGGTCAAGTTAAAACGTTTGTTTTCACACAAGCTTGGATCCTGATAATACAGGATCATGACCATTGTAAAAGCCACATGTGCGCACTCATAAAAGAATAGGTTAGGCCAGTGGTGGGATTCAAATAATTTAACAACTGGTTCTCTCCCCTAATGATTTCTTCCAACAACCAGTTCACCAAATTGCTCAGAAAGTTAACAACTGGTTCTCCCGAAGTGGTGCGAACTGGCTGAATCCCACCACTGGGTTAGGTTTAGGGTGGGGAAATGTTGCAAACTGGGCCATGCAAGTGGAGGGCAAGCATATGAAGCTTCATTTCTGCATGTGCATGGGATAGATTGTGTTCATGAACCATCCTTCCTCTCTGCTACTACCATCACTGCTGCTGCCAGTCTGTGGAATTAAAGAACTAAATATCACTTGAGCAAAAATGCTGTTGCGGTTCATCTGAAGTACTTGTTGAACTGGCACTTTTATAATGCCTGAACATTGTTCACTAGTTAGGAGCCTGGCATATGAGTTACTCTGGAAGAAACTACATTTTCAGTTATATTTTTAACACATTGATGAAGCTGATACAATAGCGTCTATGATCTGAAGTATCTTTTATTGGCTTTGGATGATATACCTGCTACACTAATTATGAATATGAATCAAACCACAATCATAATCTAGTTAGCATAAAGCTGGACTGTATACCTCTGTGGTCTTATTCACTTAGATCCATTTTTTAATTGAAACATATTAGTATTTCTAATCAATCAACAAACAATAATTTAATAATGTCCCCCAAAATCAGTCAGTTGAATTAGTACAGGCCTAGCATAGGTAAGTCAGAAGATTTAAATCTGATGCCATTTAGCATTCATTAATTACTATTTTTGTTTCAATTCATCCAAAATTAGCTACAAATCTGCTACTTCAAAGACCATCTTATTCTATGATTGCCACTGATAGAGCATACGAAATACAGCCTCTACTATTGTTGCATCTATATTCAGGAATTATGTTCCATGGAGAATGCCATATTGGTAATAATTTACTGATAAACATACATTTGAAGAGAATTGTTTTGTTTGGTGATTCTGTTAGGAGTTTGATTTTTATATCTCCCCGCCACTAGGCACAATTCCTATAGTCCTGAAGATCAAGTAAACATTTTCAGACCAAGAATTATATTATGGTATTCTGAAGACTACCTAAAAAAGTAACTGGAAGTCCTTTATGTCTAAAATAAGAAGATCGTGTACATTCACATGCATTTATTCCCTATATACATAGAAATCAACTGAACACAGAACATGAAGTTTATTTCAGTACTGGAGAATGGATAGTCTTCCTTCACATCCAAGGATAGCAGAATGGTTTAGGCCTAGGGCAACAAATAGGAGGTTGATAAAGACCAGCTGAATAAAGTCACTGTTACCACTACCATCTCTTTTCATTGTCTAATGGTGGGCAGATACATGCTTTTTTGGAAGACAATGCAACATTCTAACTTTTTTGTTTGATTTATTCTAAATCCAAAAAGAATCTATTAGCTGGGCAGTCACATTTATTGAAAAGCAAAAGTTGCATAGGAAGCAGGTCTGAGCGCAGGAACTTCATCTCTTTAATGCAAAGGATGTGTATTCCATTCCCTGGTGTATAAACTCAGCATCAGAGCAATCCCCTGTTACAAGATAAATGGTAGTGTGAAACAACTGAGCTTATCAACAATTGCCTGAGCATCACAGTCAGTATCTTTAATAATTATTCCATTTAATATAGCTAGTTACTTGCAAAATATATTCTGGATATAGCAATTTCCACCAATGACTGTTTAGGAATGTGCAAGGCCCATTATTTAACTCTAATATTGTTGGCATGTCAGAATTGATCATAGCTCTTGATAGAATACCTCTTGGTTTTTTATGGAGTGCATCAAAGTGACATTTCACATTGTTTAAGTAGGAGTGATATGTTAGTTTATATTTTATCTAAAACTGTGGAGCAGATGACCTCCCCAAGGGCTTTAATGCATGAATCCTCTACCTAGATTATAATTAATAGGGAACTAAGGAAGAAATTCATAACAAAAGGCTAAAGAGTTGGGCAGAGCAACTTGTCAAAAAGAAGGAAATTCCATCACAGATTAGCTTATTTTTAAGCATGTCAGGCTCTACATACAAACATGATCTATTGCTTCCTTGTAACGGCAGTTTAGGTCCAGGTGCTCCAGGCAATGTCACAGAGTGTTGTAAATTCTGTCTGAGTCAGGGCAATTCTGATTGATCTCTGAGTGTAAAATCGATAAGAAGACACTGTCATTTTCTTAAAGGATGAGCTCGAAAAGGAAAATAAATTAAGACTCTACTGAATGTCTATCTCCCATGCTCATTAATTCAGTGTGGTCTGTACTTTGTTAATGTTGTGTCCACAGCTTTAATCTTCCAGGTGCTCTTCCTGCAGAGAGTTGACAGCAACCCTTTATTATGTTATGTATATTTCATCTCCATGTGATGGAAATAAAATGCTTGTCTTCTTCCTCTCTTTAGCTCCTGATTAATCCATTTTCTTATTTTTCAAAAATATATCACTTGAGTGCTGATTAACTTAAAAATGGAAAGCCATTGTCTTTTTTGTATGTCCTTCATCAGAGCTTTACCTGCAGGTCACTCATCTATCTTAGATTGTTATAACAAATAATAACTCCTGCACATTTTCTCTGTGGTTATTCATGGCAAGAAGATTAATTTACATCTGCCCCTTTTCCTTCTTTTTCTCTTCATTTTGTCTATCCAAGATTAAACATGCTTTAACTTGATTTGGGGGTTCTGTTTGCAGGGAAAATGAGGGCAGCTAACAGATCAGATATCTTGTCCTTTGCTATGTCAGTGGCTTGTCTAACACTTTTATAACACGTGCCTTAGTTGTGGAAACAATTAATGTCTAGACTACATCAATTATATTCTTAAGGCAAAGCACACCAGCATTTTCACAGATTTCTTTATTTACTTTTTCACGCTGTCATTTTTTTCCTAAGTTGTAGGGGGTTTATTTTCAATTTTCTAAGATGACTATGATCTTGTCCCTTATTTGATTTACATCCTTAGAGGATGTAAATATAGATTCCTGTATTAATATTAAATAAAGATTTATTTTACAGATTAGATTATTTAGCAATTTTGGCATAGTAGACTATACAGGATTTTTTTTAGTTAAACTGAGACAACCATTTGAGAAAGGTGGCTTTAAATTATTTGATTTCAAAATAATCATAAGTTAATTGGCCACCAGCATTGGAAATGAATATATAGTGGGGCATTGCCTTTTATGGAGTAGAAAGTTATTATTTATTTCGATTGTGATCATGGTAAGTTCCTGAAACAATTTACATTAGAAAAACTGTTTTGTAGGTTTTGTGGGAAATATGATGGGGAATTTATCTGAGAAAGGAATGGTAGAATGAAGACAGCTCTGAGAAAGTGGAGCTGGCAATACTGGTGAAGAATAAAGAATCAGCATAGCGGCCAGCTCTTCAGAATCTGTCCAGATAACACTTTACGTGCTCTGAAAAACTGCTCAACACAAAGAGACTGCTAAACAGCAGACTCCTATGAGTGGGAATAAGAGCTGGAAGAGGACAGGAATAGCCATCATGCTCACAATTATGGTCAATACCTTTTTAGTTCATCAACCTCTCTTCCTAATCACTTTCAGGAATTGCTCATTAACCACTTCTAAACTATTACAGACTTTAGGAAAGTCAAGTTTGAAAACATCAGGTATGTTTGTCTTTTATCTTAAATGGATCATAAACTTAAGAATTTAAAGAATCTGAAACAAAAAGCAAAAAGTAACATATGGTTTTGATTTTAGGAAGTTATAAATGGACTAACGATCCAAATAAATTTGGAATATTGAAACTTTTATAATAAGATTTTGAAATTAATTAGAAAAAACAAAGAGCTTCCAATGGGAAATAGATATGGTTTGGTTCTTGAAAGACATAACAGATATAAATAATTTCATGATTTAAAGCCTGGACACTAGCAGGGTCTACATTTTTAAGTAGATGAAAAAAAAATAAGCCTATAAAGTGAAAACATTTTAGCAATGAAAATACTGAAGGAGAGTTTTGAAAAATGGAGTGAGAAAATAGTAGTCACAATATTAACAAGGTCAATAATGAGCCACCATCCAAGTTCTCTTATGTGGAAAGCAACGTTTTGGAAAATAGATTTGGGGTGGTAAGGTGGCATACCCACATGTGTGTGTACCATTCCATATTCCTTTGCTGTTCTGGTGGTTGTGTATCGTGTATACATTCAGCTAGCATTGGGAAGAGAAATTCTACCTTTCAGGAGGCCATCTCCTCTCAGACTTTAATCCTTTGAAGCTCCATTTGGACTAAATAATAATGATATTGTCTTATTAAGCAGGTATCCAACTTTTGAAAAAGTTCTGACCAATTTCCTTTTCCTCTGGAGAAGTCTAATCTTTCAGGTAATTTTTCTGACCCCAGATTTGGCTAATACTTTTGAAAATTTATGTATATACAGTACAGTTCTAATTTTGCCTTTGTCAAGGCTTTTGACTTTACATTGTTTTGTTTGTTTTTATTGCTTTTTATAGTGATGCAAACAATTCTGAGTTCTCAAATACGAGAAATAATTCACCTCTATCAGTGTCCTTGATATTATTGCCTGCATTTGGACCAATTGCATGTTCATTAAGTACCCCATAGAGACATCCTTTCAAGGTATCATCAGTAAAATAAATTGTCAGCTTATTTTGTATTATAGGTGATGATAAGGCAGCCAACATATGCTGGAAAGGAAGCCAGAGATTTCATTCTATTACTTTGGGAAAAGCTAGTGTTTGGAAGTCCAGCTGTTGCTTCCCAAATGTATTTTCAAATAAAAAAGAGTCAGAGCTTGCTAGAACAAATATGAAGCAATAGGGTCATTTTGCATTGTAAATTCTACCTCCAATAACCTAGTTAATATTTGACTTTAATACATTTTGTAACTCTCCTTCTAACTGAACTGCATCCTTAAAAAGAGCTCTTATGCATCAAGTCATGAAGAGCAACAAAGATGATTAGGGGACTGGAAGCTAAATATATGAAGAACAGTTGCAAGACTTGAATATGTGTAGTTTATGAAAAGAAGGACTAGGGGTGACATGATAGCAGTGTTCAAATATCTAAACAACTGCCACAAAGAAGAGGGGATCAACTTATTCTCCAAAGCACTAGAAGGCAAGACAAGAAGCAATGGGTGGAAACTAATTAAGGAGAGAACCAACCTAGACTAAGGAGATATTTAGAATAATTAATCAATGGAAAGACTTGCATCCAGAAATTGTAGATGCTCCAATGCTGGAGGTTTTTAAGAATGGAATGGAATGGAATGGAATGGAATAGAATAGAATAGAATAGAATAGAATAGAATAGAATAGAATAGAATAGAATAGAATAGAATAGAATAACAGAGTTGGAAGGGACCTTGGAAGTCTTCTAGTCCAACCCACTACTTAGGTGGGAAGCCCTATACAGTTTCAGACAAATGGTTATCCAATCCCTTCTTAAAAACTTCCAGTGTTGGAGCATTCATAACTTCTGGAGTTGTTCCACTGATTCATTGTTCTAACTAATTTCTTCTTAGTTCTAGGTTGATTCTCTTCTTGATTAGTTTCCATCCATTGCTTCTTGCCCTGCTCTCAGGTGCTTTGGAGTATAGCTTAATTTATTCTTCTTTGTGGCAACCCCTAGGATATTAGAATACTGCTTTCATGTCTCCCCTATTCATTAAATTAGACATACCCAATTCCAGCAACCATTCTTCATGTTTTAGCTTCCAGTCCCCTAATCATCTTTGTTGCTCTTCTCTGCTCTAGAATCTCAACATCTTTTTTACATTGTGGTTACAAAACTGGATGCAGTATTCCAAGTGTTGCCTTACCAAGGCATTATACAGTGATATTAATACTGCACTTGATTCTATCCCTCTATTTAAGCAGCCTAGAACTGTGTTGGCTTTTTTGGCAGCAGCTGCATACTGCTGGCTCATATCTAAATGGTTGTCCAACAGGACTCCAAGATCCCTCTCAAAGTTTCTACTATTGAGCAAGGTACCATGTATACTGTACATGTGCATTTTGTTTTTCCTGTAAACTTTACTTTTTTCACCATTGAATTTCATTTTGTTAGAAAGCATCCAATGTCCAAGTCTGTCCAGATCCTTCTGTATCTGGAATGTTAGCTATTCCTGCTAGCTTGGTGTCATCTGCAAATTTGATGAGTTCCCCATCTATCCCTTTGTCCAAATCATTATTGAAGATGTTGAAGAGTACTGGACCTAAAACAGAGCCTTGGGGTACCCCACTGCATATTTCCCTCCATGTAGATGCAGTTCCATTAAGGACTACATGTTGAGTGTAGTTGATCAGTCAGTTATAAATCCCTCTGGTGGTGATGCTGTCTAACCTATATTTTTCTATCTTATCAAACAGTAGGTTATGGTCTACTTTATCAAATGCCTTGCTGAAGTCCAAGTAAATTATAGCATTCCTCTGATCCGCTAATTTGTCTGAAATAGCATAGGATTTCCTACCTGGGCAAGGGGTTGGACTAGAAGACTTCCTAGGTCCCGGGGCATGGCCATGACCGTGATGGGGTAAGGACCTTTCCTTCACTTCACAGGGCTTATTAATGAAGATTTATGAGGATTTATGCTGTTTGGAATGCACCGTTATGGATGAAAGTTAATAAATCATGAAGTGAAAGTGTTAACAGCCCAGCAGACTGAATTTAAAACTGGTAGGTCATCTGAAACTGCTTGAATTAAGGAGTTTTTACAGCGTGGGGGTGACCGAGCCGACTGGCAGACACGATAAGTTTGGATTAAATTGTTGTCTTTTGCTTTTCCTATTATAACTATCGTGTTCTGTGTTTTATTGCTGAGGTCAAGGAGTGAATATTAAAGACTGAATTTGTTAATGAGAAGAATTTAACTGAAGAGTAAACCGATCTTTTGTGTTGGACTGACCGGCAGCAATAGGATTTTACTGGGCGGACAATTTTTTTTATGAGAGGAAATTAATAGCTTGTTTATATCACAGATAACAAAAAAAGGATTTTTTTCTGAAGTTTAAGTTGGTACGAAGCAGTAAATTTCTTTCTCCTTTGCTGACGTGAAGAAAAAATGGCGCTGATTATTGTTTAAAAGCTGTGAGGTATCTGTGTTTCTTTGTGGAGTGACTATGAGTCACAAGCTACTGAGAGATAACGAGTGCAAAATAAGCCGCTTCGCTTCAATTAAAAGACTGCCGTCCCTTGATCTTCATTAAGACCCTCTGTAAAATTGGTTTGAAATACTAGTTTGGAAAATTTTTAAAGATTTTTTAAAAATGACTCAACAACTTTCAGAAACGCAGCAACTTGCTGCAGCTTTAAATAAAATTGGGGAAAAAATAGCAGGATTATCAGAGTGTATGGATAATATGACATTGGAAATGACATCGGAAATGAAAAAGATGAAACAAGAAATGAATGAAAATTTTGCAAAGCAAAGAGAGGAAATGACAATTATTAAAGATGAAATGGAGCAGATCCATGTACATGAGGTAAAAGTGGATCGGCAAATTGGTGAAATATTTTATAAAAATGAGCAGCAAGATAAGAGAATTTGTCTCTTGGAAGAAGAGATGAGGAAATATAATTTGGTTATCCGAGGGATTTCAGAAGAAAAGGAGGACAAATTGAAACAGCGGGTTTTAAAATGGATTAATGATCTTGATACGCAACTTACGTTTACAATAGCAGATCTGGCAAGTGTTTTTAGAATTGGATATAGAAGGCAAAATGGCTCTAACAGGAATGTGCTTGTCAGGTTCGCAAATCTTGGTGACAAGCTGGAAGTTATGGCCAAGGTGAGAGAGATGGGAGATGCTTTGAAGTTTGAAGGGGAGACTATTCAAGTCTTCCGGGATATATAAAGAGAAGAAGGGGCAGGGAGATTTTTAAAAAAACCAATTACAAAAGTTTTGAGAGATAATGGAATTAAATATAATTGGAGGCCACCACAACAATTGAAATTTTTTTATAAAGGAAGGATGCGTACAATTACCCCAGACATAGATGCACTATTATATTTACGGGAGCTTGGACTGATTGAGATGGAGGATTTAATGGAGATAAAAGATCAAATGCTTAAGATGGGTGGAACACACGTGGAAACATCAACCCCAGGAGAAGAAAAAGGGGCTATTGGAGGGCAAGACCCTAAAGGGTTAAAGAGGAAAGAAATATCACCTGTGTTGGTTGAACAGAAGAAAAGTCGTGAGGATACAGTAGGAGAAGAAGCAGATAAGAGTCTTGGAAAATATGAAGCCGAATGCGGGAGAGAGCCATCACTATCTTTTTTCTTGAGTGATGAATTTAAATAGACAGCCCGAAAGAAGTGGCCCGGACATTGGCACGTCCCCTCTCCCCCATTCTCTTTATAGAGGCGAAACCGATGAGGATGTGGGGGAAGAAGATTGTTTGTATTTTATTGTTTGTCTTGTTTTTTGTTTTTTTCTGGTTTTCTTATCGTTTTTTATATGTTAAATGTTGGTTATATGGGAGTTTAATGTTGGGTTTTGGGCACAGAAAGGAAGAGGCGGGGATAGGATTGAAAAATTTATATTTTAAATGGGAGTCATAAAAATAATGTCATGGAATGTGAAGGGTACAGGGAATCAGATTAAAAGAAGAAGATTGGAATTTAAGATTAAAAGAGATTTACCAGATATTTTATTTTTACAAGAAACCCATCAGAAATCTGAAGATTCAAATAGAATGTATATAAAAGGTATGCAAATATATGAAAAAGCATTTGGAACTTCAAAAGCCAGAGGAGTTGCAACACTGATATCAGATAGGGTGTATTTTGAAAAACATCAGGTAATTTTGGATGAAGATGGAAGATATGTAATAATTGTTGGAAATCTTAATGAGGAAAAAGTGACACTTGTTAATTTATATTTACCGAATGAAAAACAAAGAGAATTTCTTGAAAAAATAACAAAAATTTTGGAGAATGAAAGTGTAGGAAAATAATTGTGGCTGGGGATTTTAATTTAATCAGAGATAAAATAGATAGTACTAACCCCACCCGCTGTGGAGGAGCAAATAAAATGGGGATTTTAAATACGTGGATGCTTCGAAACGGCGTGGTGGATGTGTGGAGAGAGGTCAAAGGAATTGAAAGAGTATATACTTTTTTCTCTAAGATATATAATACATATTCTAGAATTGATTATATTTTTCTTTCTAAAGATTTGTTGAATAATGTGGATAAGGTAGATGTGGGAATTTTTAAAGATTCTGATCATGCAGAAGTTATGGTGGATTTAGATTTTAATTTTGAGAAAAAAAGAAGTTATTGGAGATATGAGGAGAAACTGTATAAAAATGAAAAGGATAAAAAATGGATACTTAAAAAATTGGAGGAAAGTTGGAGATTAAATGATAATGGGGAGGTTAAATTTGAAATTGTTTGGGATGCGATGAAAGCGGTGTTTAGAGGGGAGAGTATTAAATTATCAAGTAGGAAATATAAAAATTATAAAAATTAAAATGGAAAGAGATAAAAATCAGATTAAAGAATTGGAAAATCAATTTTGCTTACTAAAGAAAAAAATTCTTCAGGAGCTTAATATGTTAAGAAATAAAATGATAGAAGAGGATACAGAGTTGGTAAAAGAAATTTGAGATATTTAAATAGGAATTTTTTTGAATTTAGTAATAGAAATTCTAAGTTATTGGCAAAGATGGCGAAAAATAAAAGAGAGAAGAGAGAAATTGGAGTTTTGATAGATGACAGAGGTATAAGATGTTATAAAAAATTAGAGAAATGTGAAGTGGTTAGAAATTTTTTTCAGAATCTATATTCAAAGAAACCAGTTAATCGGGGAAAATTGCAAAGCTATTTAGAAAAATATGTGGTGAAAATTGATCAAACATATAAGGAATTGATGGAAGAAGATATAACACAAGATGAGATTAATGGAATTATACAAAAAATAAAATTAGGGAAAGCTCCAGGTGAGGATGGATTACCTGCTGAGTTCTATAAAGAATTTAAAGAATTAATAATACCAAGATTGCAAAAATTATTCAATGGAATATTACATGGTGGAGAAGTACCTTCGTCATGGAATAGAACGGTGATATCCCTAATTCCTAAGCCAGATAAAGATTTAGAAAGGATTGAGTCCTATCGGCCCATTTCTTTAATTAATCAGGATGCAAAGATATTTACTGCTATTATAAGTAATAGATTAAATAGATTTATAGATAGATATATAAGTTACAACCAAGTAGGTTTTGTGAAGGGTAGATACATGAGTGATATTGTTAGAAGAGTATTAAATATTATAGATGTAGCTGAACATAATGGTGATAAAATTGGTATAGTATCATTGGATATTTTTAAAGCTTTTGATTCCGTACAATGGGAAACTATTAAAGTAATTGTGGAGGCTTTAGGCTTTGGTAATAAGTTTATACATGTTATTTCAAAATTGTATCAAAAAAGTAGTGCAAGAGTGAAGGTGAATGGAATATTAACTGAAGAGATAAAATTAGAAGCAGGTACAAGACAAGGATGTCCCTTGTCCCCAACATTATTTTTATTGGCTATGGAAATCTTGACAAAAATGATAGAAAAAGATGAAGAATTAGAAGGATATAAGGGTATAAGATAAATTTGTATGGATGATACTTTATTTATTTTGAAAAATGTAGAGAAAGACCTGAAAAAGATATATAAGCATTTGAAAGAATTTGAGGAAATGACAGGTCTGAAAGTAAATTGGTCAAAGTCAGAATTATTGATGGATAGTAATGGTAATGAGTGTGAGAATATGCAAGAGCAATTTGGGATAAGGATTAAAATACATAGAAATATTTGGGTATAGTGCTTTCACTCAAGGTTAAAGAATTGAAAAAACTTAATTATGATGTGGTGATTAATGAAATTGAGAAGAAGATAGACAAATATAAAATGTTAAAGTTGTCTTGGTTTGGTAGAATTGCAATGTGTAAGATGATGTTGCTGCCCAAGTTTAACTTTTTATTCGAGATGCTACCGCTAAATTTGACAGAGAAAGATATTGAAGGATATCAGAAAAAATTGGACAAATTTTGTAATGGTGGCAAAAGACCTAGATTAGTGAAGAAAATGTGGTATCAAAATCAAAAGGAAGGTGGATTAGGAATCCCCAAATTATTTAATTATTACTGTGCGTATGGTATCCGGATAGTGGTAAAAATATTTAAAGGTGAAGATAACTATTGGAGAGACTTAGAGTTAAGGGCTATAGAAATTTGGATCAAGGTGGTTTTAGATAAAGCAAACTCAAAATGTGTAATTAGAAGTTATTGGTTAAAGGATTAAGTAAAATGTGGAATAAATTTGTTAAAATTTTAATTCGGATATAATCTTTTGGGGAGACAATTGGAAAATTGGCGATTAAAAATAATATAAAACGTAATGAAGTGATTAAAGAGGAAAATATAGAAATTATTAGAGATTGGATAAAAGTTATGGAAAATGAAAGGAGGAATAAAGAAATTATTGAAAAATTAGGGTTAAGTTGGTTTGAAAAATACAGATAGAAAATGGACAAAAAATTAAGGAAAATTATTCGATAAATAGATGTGAAACTGAATTTGAATATTTAGTATCTCGGATTATGAAAGATGAAATTGGGCTAAAGGGACTCGTTAGTAGGGTTTATAAGATTATAAATTCTGATGAAAAATTACAAAGAGTGATGAGGACAAATTGGGAAAAAGATCTTAATATTGAAATACCAGAGTCAGATTGGAATGTGAATTGGAATAGTAGAATTATGAGAACTTTATCTATAAGGATTAAAGAGCATAATTATAAAGTTGTTTGAAATGGTATTTGACTCCAGTAAGATTGTCACAAATGGATAAAAAATTAGTAAAAAATGTTGGAGATGTGAGATGGAATTGGGGACTTATGAACATTTGTGGTATAAATGTGATAAGGTTAAAAAGTTTTGGCAACAATTGGAGAAAATGATATTTGAAATGATGGGGAAAGTAATAATATTGAGAGTGGAAACTATATTATTGTTGGTAATTAAGGAAATAGAATTAACAAAATATGAAAAAGAATTGATTAGAATTATGATTATAATAGGTAGAATTATAATAGCTAGATATTGGAAATTAGATGTGATTTTTAGAATAGAAGAGTGGAATTCTGAAATGTGGAAATTAGCCTTAAATGATAAAATGACATGTGATATTAAAATTAGAAGTGGTGTGTATAAAGAAGATATTTTCTGGAAGACTTGGAAACCATTCGTGGACTATGCGCTTGGAAAATTGGACGCTTCGGTACCTCTACCTCGAGAACGTGGATTTTGGCAATCATGAGGATATATCTGAAGACCCAAATCTTCCTTTTTTTTGTATAGCATAAGGGTGTAATAATATATTTTCTTTTTTGTTTGTTGGAAAAAAGTAATAAAAAAAATTAAAAAAAAAAAGAAGACTTCCTAGGTCCCTTCCAACTCTATTATTTTGATATTCAACCCTATCTGGATCAATGGCCTTAATACCTCTGCAGAAACCAGCAAGTCACAAATATGGACAAGAGAATCCTTCTCAACTGTGACTTCCTGGCTTCTGTTATTGAAGGCAGGATGCTGTCTATGATTTCAGAACATAACCTTGGGCCATCAATAAGTGTTCTCTATCAAAATCAACACAGTCTCCTTTTAAAACAATCTAAACCCTTAACATTACCTCATCTGATGGAATTGAATTCTACAATTTAACAATACGATGGGCAAAGAAGCACCCATGAATCATTTTGGGCCCTTAAATGTCACTTAAACCCAGTTATCTCTTATGTGATCAGTGTAAAAGCAGTCTTCCAAATAACCAATTGCTGGCTGATTTGAAGAGTGCTTCTATCTCACGTGAGCTAGAAGAGACATACTAACAGCTCTGCCAGCAAAACATATTTTTCTTCCTTATGTCCCAACCCCTATTCCAAAAAACAGAAAGAATAGAAGAACATTCCAGCAATCTGAATGTCTTATAGATCTGGAATGATTTTTAGCAATATAAGTTGTCAAAGTTGAGAAAAACTACACTCTATTTATAAAACAAGCTATAGGATGTTGTTTGTTTCTGTCTTAACACTGCAAATTACAAGAACATATTCTGAAACTATAAAAATATTTCATGAAACATCAGCAAATACATTGACAATAGTTATTAAATGCAAATTTAGTGGACATTCTCCATTACCACATGTATGTACTCTTCTTTAGATAACAAGGATACAGATTTAGGTTCTTTTCATCATACAGGTGATGATCCACATTTACACCAAGAAGGGAAATCATTTGTCCTAAGATTAAACATCATTCAAATATGATTCCTTTTAGATTCAAGGATATAATTGATTATGATGCCAACTTAATTAAAAATGTTGGTGTAATATTGGTTACCACCTTTAAAGCGCTCCATGGCTTAGGACCGGGATATTTACGGGACCGCCTACTGCCATCTTGTATCTCCCAGCGACCTGTGCGTTCTCACAGAGAGGGACTCCTTAGGGTGCCGTCAGCCAAGCAATGTCGACTGGCGGCCCCCAGGGGAAGAGCCTTCTCTGTGGGGGCTCCCACCCTGTGGAACGAGCTTCCCCCTGGACTTCGACAAATACCTGACCTTTGGACCTTTCGCCACGAACTTAAGACTTATTTGTTTCGTCTTGCTGGACTGGCTTGAATTTTAATTTCAATTTTTAGCTGATTTTATGGGGTTTTAATTTTATATAATTTTTTAGTGTTACTTGTATTTTAATATTAGGCCAAATTTAATAAGTTTTTTAATGTCTGTTTTTAATATTGTATGTATTGCTGTATTTTTATTCTGGCTGTAAACTGCCCTGAGTCCTTCGGGAAAAGGGCGGTATACAAATTAAAATAATATTATTATTATTATTATTATTATTATTATTATTATTATTATTATTATTATTATTATTATTATTATAATGAACTCATTTTAGATCCACGTGATATTTAGCTTCAAAGGGCAGACAATTCAGAAAATAGTTACTATGGAATTAATAGTAACACAAAGTCCTTATATTGTAGCTTGGCTCAGTCAGTACATTCTGGATAATTTTGTTGTTTGTAGGCTTGTGATAATCAGTCACATTAATTTTTTGATTATATATATATATTATATATAATATATATATATGTTTTCTGAGGTTTTCGCGGGTGTTTGTATATAGGTCTTTGGTTATTCGGGTTTTCTCCCACGTAAAATTGGAAGTTGTCTTGGCGACGTTTTGACGAAGTCTCATTCGTCATCTTCAGGCTTCAGCTTTGTGCTTCTGGGAGCAATATATATATATATATATATATATATATATATATATATATATATATACGCTAATTAAAGAAGAAACACTATTTTATGGTGTATTAAGATCAGCTATCTGTTACAGTGGCTTCCATTAAAGTTTATCTAACATTTATTTTTGAAGAGAATTTTGAGAGAAAAATGGGAGGAAAAAACCAATACTGCCTATGATCTTCTTTGATTAAAAGCAGAGCATCCTCTTAATCCAAAAGTTTGGAAGTGATTTTAGGGGCTGTATGAATTGCACTATTTCCTTTCTCCAAGACATCTTCAGGAATTGTTGAGAATTTTTTTTCAGAACTGTATCTTTAATCATCAGTGCAGTATTCTCCTCAGTTATGATGGCTACTGAGAACAGAATGCCAGCAGTCCTGATTGCCATCATTGAATGAAGACCATACAAGTCATTAAGAAAGGACCTCACATGTCTACAGCTTATAATTTCCTGCCAGCTTCCTCACTGACTTTGCTTGTGGGAAGCTGGCAAGGAATATCAGAAATTGTGATCCTGTAGCTATAGTTCACTACAATGTCAGAATTATGAGCCAGGTGCCAACTGTGCAGGTCATAATTGTGTAACTGCATGGATGCTGTGAAGGCCAGAACTAGGAGGATTCATTGTAAGTACAATTTGTTCAGTGCCATTATAACTTTCAATAGTCACTGATTGAATGATCACAACCAAGAACTATTTTCATTAGTTTTCTGGAATATTCTATAGAATTGACAGCCAGCATTGATTTGTTGAGCTTTTGAGTAGAATAGTATTTATATATAATACGACTTAATATTCTTCCTTGTACTAAAATATTAGTATAAAGGCCTTTTATATCAAAGAACTATCCCAGAAATGAAAGAGATACTAAATCTGAGTATACGTATAATGCTGTTACCATCAAGAGGAAATAAACATGCCACTACAGTTGGAGATTCCAGAAAAAGCATCAGGTTGCAAAATTGCTGCTATGGTAACATTATCCATTCAGATGCTTCTCAGAAATTCCTGGGTTACAGTAGATGAGATCTGATGAACATATATTCAGCTTCATGCAAACAGTGTAACAAGAGGTAGCTGCTTAGGAAGAGGACAGTGATTCAGTGTGGGACTGACATGTTTGTGCTCTCCTATTGGTGAGCTGGAGGGGACTTATTGAATCATTATGATCCCAGTTTGATTTCAATGTTTTAAGAATAGCAGAAGTGAAGGAAATTTTATCTTGGCTTCAGATTGTTTCAAGAGCTGTGTAAATCAGTGGTGGTATAGAAGTGCTTTAAATTTCTCAAGTTGGGAAACTTAAAAATGATATTATTCATACAAACCTGTGATGTTGTAGAATATCAGTATAGTCATGATACGTTATATAAAGCAGCACTCATAGACCTGAGCATGGGCAATTGAACTCAAATGAATAGATAATTGCACCCAATCATCTCAGCCTGTTTTGATGGCTAGCTACTTTGGAATGGACTTACAGTGCATTCACTTGTTCAATGGGTTCTTTTAAAAAATTCTCAGAGGTAGGGATGGTAACAAATCAGTCTAGTACAAATAGTTTAGTACAATTTTCAGCTTTAAAGATGAACTGGTAAGAATCTTGGGGTGTCTGGTTTAAAATTTCCAAGAGCCATTGGTGCTTTGAATGTAATGCTTTCTATGAATTTTCTATTGTGCCCTTATTCTAGTTGCCCTCTCTCTAGACTGATCAAAAGACCAATTATTTGAAAATCAGCATCAGTCTTTCGAGTTTTCCCTTGTTAGGCAAAAATGAATCCATAAGCTATACTGCAGGTCCAGTTGTTTGAAAAGGCAGAAAATTGAGCACAAAAGAAACTACAAATGTTATAAGTGAGAAGATTTCAATATTGTATTAAAAGTTAATGTTTAAGTAGCTGGCATATAATTATATAATTTCTTTCTTAATAGAAGTAATAGTATGAAATGTATGTTCATAAAATAATATTTTAACCTTTTACATGCCTCAACATTGCTAAGCATAGTGACTTTAGAGTTTCTATAGCTAGTTGTGAGTCCAAAATTCTAGCGTGCTTCCTTTTTCATGTAATTCTTTTCTTTTTCTTATACATCTTTGCCAATTTGTGCCTAAGCTTTTATTGTGTGAAGAGTGAAGAGCTAGCTACTGTATACCTTATAGTTGTAACTCAGACCCCATATAAAATAATATTTTCTCCAAGATAAAGTATGTTTGAATGAAATTCCAAATTCAAGAAGTGAGGAGTAGAAGGCAGCATACATCAAGTATAAATATTATCTGCTGAAAAAGGGGCAACACTTTTTCAGCAGTTAATATTTGTAATAAAACAACACTGTTTTATTATAATGTCCTTCCAAATTAAATAAAAGTTTCAGAGTTGTTTTTAATAGGCGTAAACAGTAATGTACTGTATGCTCCACAAAACAATTTCTTTAACTTTTCTTTCATATATTGCAATGATATGCTTAAGAATGAAAATGAATCATCAAGAAAGCTAGAAATATGATGGCAGCTATTAAAAAAGGCAGGCGATGATGAAAGTCTTCCATGGCCAGTATAATAAATTCAAGTGTTGGGTTAAAAGAAGAGGTGATAGTGATTTTGCAGACAGAGCTCTGCATGTGTGCATTTGTGTGTATGCTTGTGTGCACGTGCACACACTCATTTCTAACCTTGATGGCTTAAAGAGGGAGAACAAGCTTTCTCCATTACACCATTCTCATTTAATCCTGATCCGCCACTTAGCTTCTCAAATTAAATTGGACAAGCCCGATGCTGGGGCTCTTTCAGCTGGACCTCATGTGTAAAATTGGCATACAAGGGATTTGAAAGAGCGCCCCCCAGGACTTGTCACATCAGCTCAGCTCAGCTTCAGCTGCTCCCCTGGAGTCCTGGGCAGGGTCAGAATCCCCAGTGGTGTTAACACCATGGGCCACTATGGAGAAACAGCCCTGTGAGACAAGTCTCCAACAGTGTCCCTCATTCCATCCCCCTCACCTGCCTTCACCATTCAACACATAACATCACAGCATCAAATATTCATGAAGCCGCCAACTAGAGGCTGGCTTCTGCAGGTGGCTGTTACATCAGTAATTGCCGGAGACTTCCCTCTGCAGCGTAAAATTGTTTTCATTATGTGTGTCATGCACACACAGTCAAGCAAGTGTTTGGCCTGAGTGGTTTCCCAAGAGCTGGAAAGAGGTGGGACTTCACTTAAACAGCCGCTTTTGGCTTACACCAGAGAGAGGGAGAGAGAGAAGGGGCATCAACAGCAGCAGGCAAAAGCTCATCATTAACTCTCCTTCTCTGGTCAATAAAAAAAAAAACAGAAGTGAATGTGGAAAACTCTCATAAAGATTATCCTAAATGTCTCAGTTATTGGGAAGATCTTCAGGGTTTTCAGCTGTTCTTATGGTACTTAAAGCTGCTTCAGCTGAAAGAAGAGAGTAAGTTTCCACCTGACTGAAGTTCCCATGGTTTGCCCTGCAAGACGATAAGCAGGTTTCAGCAACAAACTCCTGCATTGTGAGACGATAATGCACAGTCAGGTCCCCCCATTTTGATTCAAGGGTGCCTTTTTCTTTCCCCCCTGTGGTGGACTAATCACAGCTCCACTTTGTTTAATTGCAGCAAAGAGAGAATGTGTTTAAGAAGTCATTCTGGCCTCCTTTGAATGAATGCTCAGATTCCTTCAAGACAATAAACAGGATGCATAAGAAATAAGATTTAATTTTCAGATCAAAATAGGCAGAGTGAAAAGGGATATTTTTTGAGAGTGGGTTTTTTTTTTTTTTTTAGCAAAAGATATGGGAGATGCAGCTCTAAAAGAGGTTGAGAACTTTGTGAAAAGAAAAGAAAGCAGCAACAAGTGGGATTAAGGTCTTCGTTTTTTTATACAGCTTAAGCTGTTTTTGCATAGTGGGAGGATCAGTACAAGAATAAAACCTTTCCAGAATTGGTGGGTTGGTAGCCTGCTGGGCACTTTGCTTCTGATAAAAATGCTTGTAAAAGTATGTCAAGCCCTTGATAATTGACACAGATTTACCCACCGTAATTTTGCAACTAAGACCTGGCAAACCTTGGATTCAGGGTATTGTAAATTATCACTCAAGGGTCATGAACTCCATACTACAGGGAGGGTTGGGTGGAAAAGCATTTATCAATCAAAGCATTATTTGGGAGGGGGGAAACCCAACCAATACCCTCATCCCACCCCCACCCCATATTCTACACATGCCATCTCAATTTCCTTAAATTCAATGGGAAACTCTTTGGCTTCAGTTTAAAACACATGCACAAAATGGGAAAATAAATTTGTATTACAGTATGATTACAAAATGCTTAAAATTACAATTCCACAACAAATGTTTTTAATTCCATTGCTTAAAATCTTCCATTCAAACATTTGCCATTTTCAAATAAGAGACAAATAGGAGACAATATCCTGAATGTATTCCCTGAAATATTATTTATCTTTTTTTTTGATAACTATAAAATTAGCATTATTTAGTGATACTTTACTATATATCTTGAACTACCAATACTGAGATTGAAAGTTCTTTGAAAGTTGATAGAGGTAACTATACTGTGTGACACACGCACACCTATTTTATCCCAATTCAGTCTCAATTGAGAGGTGCTGGGTTGCTCTTTCTGCTGTGCTTGGAAAACAACTTTTGTTTCTTTCAGAAGACCTTTTGCATACATTTGCAAATCACTTACAGCCGAACTTTTTATCAGAAGTGACTTGACGTGCCTTTTGTTTCTAGCAGTCACTGATGGTGAACTGTGAGGTCTGATAATTCTGAGCAAGAATTTAGCATAAAATAACCTCCAAGAGCATCTGCTGCAGTCTTTCTCTCCCCATTGAGGTGAACCATTGAGGTTATTTGCAACAGTGAAAAGCTATGCTTGGAAAGTATTTCTGTTTTGTAATGAATGATGGAGTTTCTTTTGCTCTCAGCCACTACGGGCCCCTTCTGAATACAGCAGTGACTGCTTTAAACTGAAAACCACAACCTATTTGAATGTAGCATTATGCCTAGTGGCTCTTTGAGTGAAAAGCGGCTTTAAAAAGTTAGGTATATCATTGCCAAAAAGAGCTAAATAGCATTGTCAGCATTTTGAGAAGGGATAGGTTCTTTCTCCAGTCCTTCCCCCAAACTCCATTCTGGACAGCTGTTAGTGACTTACCAAACTTTTCATATGGATATGTATGTTAATGACAGGCAATGAACTGCAGATGAAGAGTCCCAAACACAGACGGAACTCTTCAGTGCACATCAAAAGCCTTTACAAAAGGAGCAGTAAAAGAGGCTGTGATGGTGGAGCCTTCACTTTTGTACACTGAATTAGTTCTGCAAGCAATGAAACTGATCTTTTCTCTTTGCCAGAAAAGTCTGGTGATTTTTGTGAGACTCATTAGCACACGAGGCATTTGTGAAGATAATTGACTGCTGCTGATACTACTGGCTGTCACAACAGTGTCAGCTATGTATGTGCTTTTTTAATAGTATTTCTTTCTCTCTCTCTCTCTCTCTCTCTCTCCTCTCGTTTCTTCCTCCTTCTTTTTCTTTAAATGATTCTGTAAAGCTCTCTAATCCTACTGGATGGAAAGAAGGAAAAAAAGAAAAAAGAACTGATTTCCTTCCTTCCTTCCTTCCTTCCTTCCTTCCTCTCTCTCCTTCTTTCCTCTTTCTTTCTTTCCATGTATTACAATTATTGGTGGGCAAATAAGACAAGGCAAAACCTAGTGAAGCTGCAGAGAACTGAACTTGCAGTAAATATTGAATGTTAGCAAATATGTGGGTGAAATAACAAGAACATTACAGCAGCATTAGCAATGTAAAGCAATAAGCAACCAGGTTCTTGAAACTTTTTCTCTGACATTCTTTTTCCAGTCTTTGCTTAACCAAAGAAAAGTTAACACTTTTCTATTTTCAATTCATATAAGAAACACAAAAGAATGTATTGAACTGGGAAACTTAGATTTCTTTGTAAACTGCTCACAGCCACAATTTTTTTTGTCTTTGGGAATAGGATATATTCCCTATTTTTAAGAATATACAGCATGAGCAAAACGAAAGGACTGCTAATTCTTCTGCACATAATTTATTATATATAGAACTGATGTACCATTTTGCTTTCTCTGATATGATAATGATGTACTTAATAGGTTTTTTTCCCACCCTCATGAGTGCAAATTGAATTGAATTTACACTGAAAGTGTATGTCTATGTGTGCAAGCATCAGTGTAAAAGAATAAATTATGACCAGCAGCATCTGGCTGTGCTATTGTTCAGTAAATGGAGAGATTGTTAATGCTATGAGCTCTATGCTCCAGCAAGTTCTCAATACTATCAGAAATGTAGAGGAAAACATATTACAGGTTAAAGTATGTTTTTAAAAGTCTTTTTGCAAATACTTTTTCTTCATGCATCCCTCCCTCTCCCCCAATGCTCTTCTGGAATGGGATTAAGGCAACTTTAAAAATGAGCATTAAAATTCCAATAATTTATATGTGGTAACGTAATCTAGATATATTAAAGAAAATTTGTATACAAATTTTATAGCATAAAAAAACACAATTTTGCAGTATTAAAAGTGCATTTTTCTGATTGATCATGATGGGTACTTTCACAACTGTTACAATTTTTGCAATTGTTAACACAATTGTTTTCCATTTTTGGGATTCCATAATAATAGCATCCTTTACATGCATTAATTTTTCAAGGCCTATGTACAAAATATAATGTATAAAGTATAATATTTAGAAAGAGTTTTGATGAAAATATTGAACATGGATTCTACTTCTCAGAAGAATTCTTAGAGATTGTTCTAAAATGAAGTTTATCTCCAATATCTATCCATGCAATGCCCTTTAGCATGATCATATGAATGTTTATTGCAGCAAATCTTATTGGGATGTATCAAACCCAAGTAATGATTATGTTTAACTTAATTTCACTAATTTTAACAGTGATACTCTAACTCTGAATCCAATACAGTTAATTCAGTGAGTTTATTCCTAGTTAAAGATTGTTGCTTCAGGGGAGATTTTGTACTTTATAATCATTTCTCCACCTATTAATACATTTTTAAATGGCATTTTAAAAAGTTATGCACATGCAAATTCTTTAAACAATAACTATTCATGTGGCCTACTTAAATTCAGTTTTAATTGATTAATTGAAAGCAAAATGGCTATATTCAGGATTTTAGCTCATAATAATTACTCTGAAGTTTGTCACAAGTAAACTTTGAGGAGAAAAAAAATGCTTTCAAAGACATTGTCATTTGGATTCGGACTAAATACTTCTATGGTGCTTAATCTCTCTTTACTCCTCTCTCCTATCTTCAGATTTGAGGTAACCAATGGTAAGAAATAATTTTTGAATCATCACTTATCTTCTTAGAGCAGTATTTGTTAACAATGTATTTTTTTGCTTATTTAGTAATGTATTTAAGTTATGTATGATGAAGCAAGCAAAATGTTAAAAAGTTATAGTTATGAAGTTACTTACAAGTACATTTAAGTTATATTAAAGCAACCAAAATATCTTTACAATCCCCAAGGCATGTCACAATATTTGAGCACCCCTAATGTTTGGAAATTGAAAGTTGAAAATTTTGACGTGCCCTAAACTGTATGTATGCATATACTGGTATGTATGTATGTATGTATGTATGTATTGATGGATCCATGGATGCATGGATGCATGGATGCATCTATCTAACCATCCAAGTCACACATAATTGATTCCAGGAGGCTTTCAACAGTTTAAAATTTAATTTTAAAACAAAAATATTATATGAACAAATGTAAAATATTGTTAAAGCTACCAGTTTCCTTTCAAACTAGGTGTACAACCTAATATAAACTAAATCTTTACTATAATTGACACAAATGGAAGTTCCAGATAATTTTCATCTTGACTATGGTTCCTGATTGACTACATAATTTGGTAAACAAGCAACTAGAATCTGGTAGCACAAAATATTAAAGAATCTAATTTCCAAGTATGCCACATCTGTCTGGTAAACTCTTAAATTTCTTTTAATGCATTCCAAAATTTTTATTATTATTATAAGCCACCTTCAATGCTACACTTGGTCAAAGCTGGAGGAACATAGAGTGCATAAAATAAGAAAAATAACTATATAGTATTCAGATATACTGCAAGTATTCTGATTTAGTTCACATTTGCAATATTTCTTGCTAAGCCTATTCCTGTTCAATCATTTTTGATAAGTTATATTATTAAATGATTTTCTTTTATGAGTATAGCTGTTTGGTAGTTCCTTTTAAATTGTCAACATTTTTCTTCATTTTTTGCCCCTAAGCTAAAAATGACACTAAACAGAGTTCTTATCTAAAGTGATACTGCTAAGTAGCAGCTGTTGAATGCTCAGTGTACACATAGTTACCAACTGCTGACTTGATTCAGCAACTTACGGTTTATTACAAATTTATTTTTTAAATCTTTACGTTGCTTATAGCTTTGAGTCACTGCAAATTTAAGGATTTATCTATGTTCATTCTCTTAAAATGTCCTTACTAACAATCCTTCCAGTAACTCTAAAGAGATTCTTAGCATATGCAACTGATTATTGATTCATTGCTCATTTGGAAACTTTTTTCTACAGCTTTAAAATCTTCTAACCACTTATCATATCCTTGGAAAAATATACACCCAAATGAAATTGCTTCTGTTTGTTAAAATGACTGTAATAAAAACATAGAGGAGTTTGTTTCTTCACCAAACTGACTAGATGATTAAGTAAAACTTCTATCATCTAAAATAAAAATGTGAAAAACTTCTAGATGGAGGAAAATTGCACAATTACCCATGAGGAATTGTGGCATTGTGATTTAAGCTCATATTCCATTATGGAAATTACTGAAATTCATTTGATGATTTTTGAACAATTGTTTTCTTTTTGTTTTCATTGATATCAAAGGAGAGAAATAACTACGCTGCCTTGATGTCTTGAAGAAAAAAATAGATACAAATTGAACAATTAATGAAATATATTCTTCTAGATAAAAATTCTAATAAAATTGTTGTACTTTGGAACCTTATGAATACAAAACTGCTTTCACTGAGATGTGACTGGAATATTGCACCACAACTATCACAGATATGAATTAGCTTAAGTCCTGAGGATGACAATATGTACAAAAGGATGTTCCTTGATGTTTGTTATTCTTCCTATCCTAAGTTTATATTTTTTAAAAAAATATTTTAATTTAAGAAAGGAATTGGAAGCTAATGTCTTGCAAAAATCTGTACTTTAGTGTCACATAAATCCCAGAAAAATTCTTAGAAGGTTGATAATTGGTGGCAGATCTAGTGCTCCGTTTGCAATTTGGAATATAGTTACTTATTATAATACCCTCTATGATAATCATTGTGGTTCATAGACAATTGCATGTTTTCAAAATTTCTAATGTGGTCACTTGCCCCAAAAAGTTGGTGACTATATTCTAGGTCAGTAATTTTATTACTGCTTCCCTAGATTATTTGAGCTTCTCAACAATGCTCCTAGGTACTCCTACGCTGTTAAAATTCAGTTAAAATCCCTACAAAATCATAAGAATTCCTGAAGCCCAGACAGTTCTTTACTTTTAACAGGAAGTGATGAGTTTACCCTACTTTTTACTTGGTATGTTTCATATATAACCCAAAATAATAATAGTAGATAATTTTATATTGTTATTGTTTAGATCAGTGGTTCTCAAACTTTATAGTGCTGTGACCCCTTTAATACAATTCCCCACGATGTGGCGACGCAACCGTAAAATTATTTTTTTTAGGCAGCAATCTTAGCGTGCCTCAGCAGCCACAGAAGGGGGAAAAAAGCGGCAAACTGTTTTTTTTTAAAATTTATCGTGCCTGAAGCCATATTGGCTAGCGATCTGAACTGCTTGAGATTGCCTTGAGGACAGAGGCATTATTATTATTATTATTATTATTATTATTATTATTATTATTATTATTATTATTATTATTTGTTGAATTTTTATACCGCCCTTCTCCCGAAGGACTCAGGGCGGTGTACAGCCGGAGATAAAATACAGAATATGTACAATTAAAACAAATTAAAACATATCAAAATTACAAAAACGGCTAATAATTAAAATTAAATTTAAAATATTTAAGAATATTAATAAAACCCCAATTTAAAATCAAACTATTATGCCAGTCCCGCTTGAATAAATAAGTATGTTTTTAGCTCACGACGGAAGGTCCGAAGATCAGGCACTTGACGTAGGCCAGGGGGGAGTTCATTCCAGAGCGTCGATGCTCCCACAGAGAAGGCCCTACCCCTGGGGGCCGCCAGCCGACACTGTTTGGCGGACGGCACCCTGAGGAGACCCTCTCTATGAGAGCGTACGGGTCGGTGGGAGGCATAGGGTAACAGCAGGCGGTCTCGTAAGTACCCGGGTCCTAAGCCATGGAGCGCTTTAAAGGTGGTAACCAAAATCTTGAAGCGCACCTGAAAGACCACAGGAAGCCAGTGCAGACTACGGAGCAGTGGTGTTACGTGGGAGCCACGAGCGGCTCCCATTACTACTCGCGCAGCCACATTCTGGACTAACTGCAGCCTCCGGGTGCACCTCAAGGGCAGCCCCATGTAGAGAGCATTGCAGTAATCCAACCGAGACGTAACCAGAGCGTGAGTGACTGTGCATAAGGCATCCCGGTCAAGGAAGGGATGCAACTGGCGGACCAAGCGGACTTGTAAAAGGCCCTCCTGGAGATGGCCGCCAGATGTTCATCAAAGGACAGCCGTCCATCCATTAAAGTGGAGACTCCTCCTTTATTAAGTTTATCATGCCTGAAGCCAGATTAGGCTAGCGATTGGGAGTGATTGCAGCTGGCTTGAGAGGGAGACATCAGAGCAAAGATTTCTCTCTTTTTTAATTCATTGCGCCTGAAGCCGAATTTGGCTAACAATTTGAAGAGCCTGCAGCTGGCTTGTGGAGTCAACCATTGGAGCGCGATTCTTCGACTCGCAAGTATATTTCCCATATTTCCGATGGTCTTAGGCAACCCCTGGCAAATCATCATTCGACCCCCAACGGGGTCGTGACTCACAGGTTGAGAACCGCTGGTTTAGATCCTGATAAGAAACAACAATCTCCATTCTACAATGGTTCAGTAGAGTCAGAGGTTTCTGGGATATAATTTGGGCACTGATTCACTTGTTGATTGTATTAACCATTCTAGTCTTTGCTGATGTACCCAATATGATACATGGTACAAACCAGTCAAATTCTAGAAAACAGAATTTCGGTTTTAAATATTTTTACCTAGTTGAAAAGAAATAATGTGCAGTGCTTCGGATATAATTTCCAGTTAGACATAAGAGACATGAGATATTGAGAACACATTCAGCTTCTTTAAAGAGTTGCAGACTGGTACTTTGTTTTTATTAGTATGTACTGTACGTATAGTAATATTGTCCACATCATTTCTGAACAGCTGCAGAATCCTAGAAATTAGATATGAGGTTTGGTTGTCTTATGATAATAAGAAGGGGGCAGTAATAAGCATCTTGGTTTGTTCAAACAGCTCAACTTTCATCTTTCAACGACAGTAAAAATTAAAATGATAGGATGCTTATCATTTATAGGCAAAGGAGGCCTAAAGCAATGATCAATGCTAAACTTGATATTAGATTTCCTATTGATGTCAAAGGAAATCCAAAAATAGTACTAAAAAAAAGTAAGCTAAGATTTCCCCATTCATTTTGTTTTTTGATGGTATTATTAAAATTTGTCATCTCTATTAGAATTTCTTTTTTAAACATGTTTTTGTTTTAACAAATGAATCATGTGCTGACTAATTTAAAGAAAATAGTATTTTAAGGAAAAGACCCTTCCCTCTGAGATAGGAAAGCAAAATCACGACTACTAACAAGGACTTATTGCAAGATTACAATAGAATTTTGCAAATCTGGAAACACTTTTACTTCTCCTGCTTTTATTTTTCTGAGAACTAGAGAGGATTCCTTTTTAAGAAATTTTCTCCTTCTGTGTCTCCATCTCCGTCAATTTTTTTGGGGGGGGACTCAGATTCTATTATCAGACCTCTGTCTTGGCTGGGGCTGTTCCTCCTATTTCCCAAGGTTATTCTCACATCCCATTACCAATAGTTTGCTTGTTGGCCTTTAAAACTGAGAAAAATCAAACTCTATTCACTTAAATATTATTTACACTAGTTCAATGATTTGGTGCAATAGAAAGAAAAGGAGTTATGGGCGAAATGTACTTCCAACTCACTTCACAGGCTTGGTGTTGTGGGACAAATTGAAGGGAGATCCCCACATAAACTGGTGGGAGCTCCTGGAGAAAAGATGGGATATAAATCTAACAAATAAATTAACAGGCTTAGCTTGCTACTTTCACAATCCATAATTCCTCTAATCTAGGCATGAGAACAGATGCACTGTGTTATATGTCATTTGCCCTAGTTGGCTTGGGACCTGGGTACTTACGGGACCGCCTTCTGTTACCTCATGCCTCCCACCGACCCGTACGCTCGCACAGAGAGGGCCTTCTCAGGGTGCCGTCCGCCAGACAATGCCGGCTGGCGGCCCCCAGAGGAAGATCCTTCTCTGTGGGGGCCCCCACTCTTTGGAATGAACTCCCCCCTGGTTTACGTCAAATTCCTGACCTTCGGACTTTTCGCCGCGAACTGAAAACATATCTGTTTGTTCGTGCGGGGCTTTCTTAAATTGTTTAGTTTTAAATTCTAAATTTTTCTCTGTTTTTAATTGGGGTTTTTAGATTCTTAATTATTCTAATTTCGGCCATATTGTATAATAAGTTTTTTAATTGTATTTTAACTGTATATTGCTTTTTTTTATCCTGGCTGTACACCGCCCTGAGTCCTTCGGGAGAAGGGCGGTTTATAAATCTAATAAATAATAAAATAATAATAATAATAGTTATTCAAAAAAGAAATTTTTATGCAGATAATTCCTGTTATGAATAACAGCAATTTTCTTTTTTAAAAATCCCCCCAAATTTATAAAGCCAAAGCAATTTTAGTATACTAACATTTTTCTTCTGCTTGCCAGCTCACTATTTTCTTTGTTTTGAAAACTATATACAAAGTTTTGAAAACTTATATACAGCTATTCACAATCCATGAAAATATTTTAAAAACAACATTTATTTATAATTACAAAAAGTAATACTTTTATAAATAATGTGAGAATTTATTATTTTTGACTCCAAAAACTATAATTGATTTAAATCGACTTTTTTATATCATTCTTTAAGCACTATTATATATATAACAATTCCCTATTTATAAAGTATGACAATCACCTCATATTTTCCACAAACAAATAAAATGAGGAATTATTCACAGAAGTTCTCCAACAATGACATTCCGTAAATTAAATATTTCAGAATACACTCACACACATTTAGCTTTTGAAAAGATGGCTTCCCCCAAATACAGCTCTCTCCTCACTTTTCCCAAGCTGTAAGATTAGTCATTCTTAGCAGCAAAATAAAATAGAGTAACACATTGCTGAAAAGATACAGGCAATATAAGGATCTTTTAGTGGCTTTCATGAAAAAAAAAATTAGGAGTAACCAATTTTCTTCCCCTTAACCAGAAGCGGAAAAAAAGCATGGTATGAAATTATTTAAATTGACAGAGGCTTTTAAGCAAGTAAACACATTTTAACTAGTATTTTTCCCATCCCCTCCATTCATGCCTACTATAGAAATTAGCCTTCACTCTTCCTTCACTTACACATGGATACACACACTTGCATGAACACAAGAAAAATTTCTTTTCTCCTGTCAGCATTCCAAGCCAACAATAGTTAGATTAGTGGAAATGAGGGCCTCCCCAGAGAAAGGGCATTCAGCCACAGAAGGCTCCCTGCAGGAACAGCTGGTAGGGGTTAATGGCTGCTGAACCTCACAGCGAGGGCCTATTCTCTATTGTGTGTTCAACTCCTGGGAAGGAGAGAGACCTGTGACAGCTTCTGGGGTGTGGAGGATCAGAGGTGTAGCAGTTAGGTCACAGAGGTAGCCTTCAGAGGAAAAGGCGAACTTCGGTTCGCACTGAGGAAGGAAAAGAGTGAGCCAGAGAGGGTAATGGCAAAGACACGGGTTTGTGAAAAATTGTATATAAGCTGTCATAGGGAAAGCCACAAAGGAGTATTTTTCAACATGCCATATAACCTTTTAAAATCATAATTGCCATTGTTAAAAGAACAATTGAGCAAAGACGTTGAATGAATTATTCATACTTTGAAAGGGATGAGATCCAACATCTCTCTGTCTCTCTCCCTCCCTCCCTCCCTCCCTCCCTCTCTCTTCTCACACACACACACACACACACAGACACACTTCAGTTATATTCAGATATTATTCACATTAGGAACATTAATTGCTTAACATTTAGTTCTTAGGATTAAGTGTGAAAGTTCTATTATACAGCCAGGATGCTCAGATGATTATTTGTTACCTAACTCACAGAAATAGAAGTAAGGAATGATTCTGAAGTCTATTTTTGACATACAAAGAGAGATCTTTTCCACATACTGTTAAAGTGAGAAGAGGCATTACACGTGAACTTTGAGCTAAACCTACTTGGGAAGGATTGATGTGTAAATAGGACATCTTTCTCCATCTTGTTACTCTTCATATCAATTCCAACAGTCTGCAGACTGGAATTATGAGGAATATAATCCAAATCATCTAGAGAACATGTTGGGAGAATTCAATAGAGCAGTAGTCCCCAACCTTTCCAGCTCTGCAGACTGGTGACGGCAGTAAGGGAAAGGAGATGGTTTTGTGCAAGGCTCAACAACACATGCACAAATGAAGCTTTGTGCGCTTGTGTGCTTGCCTGCCACTTGTACGGCCTGGTTCCCAATGCGCCACAGACTGCTACCGATCCTTGGACCATGTTTTGAGGGCCCATGCATAGGGGAAAGTACATTTCTTCTTTTGCTTTGTTGCTTCCACCAGAAAATCCTGAATCTACACTGCTAAATCATCGAAGAACAATAAAGTCATTCCCTATTGCTTTTCTGTAAAAAACAACAACAGTGTAGAGTAAAAAGGATGGGTTTTTACAGTACACAAAAGGATCAGTTTGTCCAATGATGCTCTTCTTACTTTTTCCTTAAAACTTTGCCATCATAGAAATCTCATCCTTATCACTTCACCTGCTATTGCTTTGGCTACAATAACAATTGATGCTTTCCCATCTTCCCAAAAATTGTCAGCAGCCACATCTTAAACAGAGGTCTTGAAATGGGATTTGGATTTAATAGCCAATAATAACTGCTGCAAACCTCCTTCTCTCACATATATCTCACTGGGTATAATGTTCTCAAAAAGAAGTCAAGATTAGTCAGTCTCTCTAAACTCAATGTACCTCAAGTTGTGGGGAAAAATTAGAGGAAGATTGCAACAGGGAAAGGAATATTTATTTAAGTAGAATGAATAAAGTTAAGAGTAATCAACCTTTGTTTTCTTGAGATCAAAGCAACATAATAATTAAGGACATATTTCTCATTTCAAGAATGAATGCCCCATGTCCTTGTGTTTTGTTATTATATGGCTTCTATTTGCCATCCTGCCCCTCTCCCCAAAAAATTACATGTAAAAGACATTTGTTGAAAGGCTGCTTAAAATGGAAGAAGCCCATAGACAAAAATTATTAATGGTTATATAATGGATATAAGTTGAGGAAGGCGATGTAGGAAATGCAATCAGAACTTCAAAAAAACTCTCTTTTGCTTACTTTAAAATAAGTCTAAAAAATGGGAGGGAAAACACATTCTACACATTATCTTTATAACATCTTGCTTCAGCTCTGAAAAACCATTTTAATAGCTGAGTAATGACAGAGTGATCAACTACTAATGTCAAAAGGTCTTTCCAGAACTCAATTCTTGGTGACAACATTTTCCTGGCAACAATATGTTAGGGTTTTGCCACTGCCTGCTTCTGGGATGATATTTCAATTTAGGCTAGCCTAGTCTTGCACCAAGGCTTAGCTTTCCAGGTGCCATTATGTTTCTTATTTCTTTTCCTTAAAAGAAAAGTTGAGAAGCTGAAGGAAGCATTTGCTAACCTTGTCACACCTATATTCATTTGAACATTGTTAGTATGTAAAGTAAACATCTATAAGTCAAAATATATTCCAACAATAGACATTTCATATTACGGTTTTGTTCTGTGCGATAAACTATTGATTTCTCCGGGATACAGCAACTTGTAAATTGTACCTGAAACCAATTTACAAGAGGATGCTGTTTACAAAAAAGCAGAAATACACACAAAGGTGCTCTCTTGAAAACTGCTTAGGAGCATAGACAGTTTGTTGTACAAGATGTGCAAAATGAAAGGGTTAAGCTTTTTTCTGACTTTCAGGTACAATGAAATTATGACAGGAAGAAAATTGTGCCATTTTAGCATGAAAATGCTTGTACAAATACTGTCGTTCTTTCCTTCTTACTTTCTTTATAATGCCTCAACGATAGCTAAGATGACAGACATTTGACAGGTATCTGTAAGCATACAACCCAGGCAGCTCATTAAAGTTTTTCTTTCTATGCATCAGCTTTCACAAAGGCAAAAACCCATTAGCATCGACTATTTTGCAGATTAGAAGAATTAAGGGCTTCAAACGTTGGCTTATACTAAGCAATGTCATTTGTGAAGTGATGTTTGCTTTATTATTTCCTTTTCTCTCTCTCTCTCTGCAACTAGACTGACATGACTTTAGCTCAACGCAGGGTGTAATGTTCAAACCCAAGGACTTGCTCAGTGATGAAAAGAAATGCATTCCCTTTTTATACATGACTGGAATGGCAAAGAGGGGAGATTTCACATGTACTATTTAGGCTCATTAGAGTCCTGATTATGATAGTTCTCCGGTGTAATCTTTAATCGACTTTGACACTAGATTTGCCCCGTTACAAATCCTGTCATGCAAATTAAGTCATTTGTGTTGTTTGATATGGAAAGATCTGCTATGAAATGAAAGATTAGTTCACAGATGAGGCACCAGAGACTGCTGCCCCTGTGCACTGTGCAACTGATTACAAGGATGAGAGCATCCATTTTTACACTGCTGTTAACATTTAGGAAAGCAGATTAAATTAACAGAGCTGATTTTGCTTCACATACATGGCTGTTTTGAATAAGAGTTCATAACATTAATATTTCACTGCATGGCAAAGGGAGAAGGTTGACAAGCTAAAACATCATATGTGCAAAATGAATATAAAATTCTGATAGGTAATTTTTGTTATCCTTTCAACTGAGATACACACATGCACATTGTACCATCCCAAGTTTGGAGGTGTGGAAAACATTACGCTTATGGATATTTTCAGTGATTCAGGTTATTGTTGTCCCAAAGGTGCTTTTTCAAAAGGCAACTGGACTTTTTTTGTTTTTCCTTCAAGGTGTTAAGCTTCTCATCCAAGAAGCTTCTTCAGTTCAGAAGATGTAATGGAAAACATTACATCTTCTAAGAAGAACATTGTCAAGTTTTCATGGCATAAATTTAGCAGATTTAAACAAAGATTAAGAGCCAGTTTAATGTAGTAATTCAGGTGTTAATTTAGAAACTGGGAGCCTGTGATTTCTAGTCCTACTTAAGAAACAATGCTGAGTCTCTCTAAGCCCTGAGGAAGAGGCAATGGCAAACCACTTCTGTAAAAGCTTGCCAAGAAAGTCTCCAAGAATCAAACATGATTGAATGGAAAAAAACCAAAGATTTATAACATATGCTTTTCTGTCTAACAGACAAGTGGTCAAAATTGGCAATGCTTTATCAAATCCTGTTCCTGTCAAGAGTGGCGTTCCTCAAGGCAGCGTCCTTGGACCAACACTCTTTATTCTATACATTAATGATCTTTGTGACCATATCTCAAGTAATTGTGTTCTCTTTGCTGACAATGTCAAACTATTTAACACCACAGACAACACTTCTATCATTCAAAATGACCTTGACCATCTAACCGCTTGGTCTAAAAATTGGCAGCTCCAAATTTCAACCAGCAAATGCTCAGTCTTACATATAGGAAAAAAGAACTCTAAAACTAAGTACATACTAGATGGACATTACCTTACAGACGACCCCCATCCCGTTAAAGACCTTGGAGTTTTCATGTCAAATGATCTAAGTGCCAAAGCCCACTGCAACTACATAGCAAAAAAAGCTCTAAGAGTTGTAAACCTAATTTTGCGTAGCTTCTTTTCCAAAAACACCACACTACTAACCAGAGCATATAAAACATTTGCTAGACCAATTCTAGAATACAGCTCACCTGTTTGGAACCCTCACCACATCTCTGACATCAATACAATTGAACGTGTCCAGAAATATTTTACAAGAAGAGTTCTCCATTCCTCTGAAAACAACAAAATACCTTATCCCACCAGACTTGAAATCCTAGGCTTAGAAAACTTGGAACTCCGTCGCCTTCAACAAGACCTAAGTTTAACTCACAGAATCATCTATTGTAATGTCCTTCCTGTCAAAGACTACTTCAGCTTTAATTGCAATAATACAAGGGCAACCAATAGATTTAAACTTAATATAAACCGCTTTAATCTAGATTGCAGAAAATATGACTTCTGCAACAGGATCATCAGTGCTTGGAATACTTTACCTGACTCTGTGGTCTCTTCCCATAATCCTAAAAGCTTTAACCAAAAACTTTCTACTATTGACCTCACCCCATTCCTAAGAGGACCATAAGGGGCGTGCATAAGCGCACAAACGTGCCTACCGTTCCTGTCCTATTGTTTTTCTTTTCTTCTTCCTATATATGTTTATATGTGTATATACTATATAATCTTTTTGTATGATGTTGTGACAAAATAAATAAATAAAAATAAATAAATATTGTCTGCAACACTGATGGGAATCAAGTTATAATGCAACACATTATAACTTTAGTGTCCTTGCTTTTAGAACTCTCTGAATTGTTTTTAATTGGGATCACATAACACTACTTTATGTAAAAGTGTTAAATGTATACTAAATAATTATTGCAATTAGATAGACTGGTTTCATAAAAGTTTCCAAACAGGAAAGAAATAATATATGAACACACAGCTAGATAGATAATCTATTATATTAATTAGCCTAATCTAAATCAATATATTATTAAGTATGCATAGAATGAAGATAGCACTATGTAATAAATAGATTATAAGAAGATGCCTGAAGCATCTTGAGGGGTGCATAACAATAACAATAACAGAGTTGGAAGGGACCTTGGAAGTCATCTAGTCCAATCCCCTGCTCCTGCAGGAGACCTATACTAGGGATTCGAACTGCCGAACTGCTGACCTTTTTGATTGACAAGCTCAGTGTCTTAGCCACTGAGCTACCTAGCCATCTTTTGAGGGCCTCCTCACAACATCTGACTACAGACACTATACACTTCTTTTGGAAGTGCCACCGAAGCAAATAGTTTTACAGGTTTCTACATGGGTTCTCATGGGACTAGGGTTGTAAGGTCCAAAAAAAGTTCAGATGCTCAACTTTGAAAAGTTATTTCATTTCCTTTTTCCTTTTTTGTTCTCATTTTCCAAATAAAATGCAGCATTATGTTCCATATATCCCATTTTGATCTTTATTTTTCTTCTAGATTATCTACTTTTAGACAATTTTTCCATAAAAACTGCAAATCAATACTTATTTTCAATGAAGATGTCACTGAGCTTTTGCCCAGTGAAGACAAGAACCTGTTTTGTAAGCTTCTCTGTTAAAAGATCATGTCTACTGATTAATGTCTGGCATTTGATGACTCCTCCAATATAGATATACCTCTAATTCAGTGGTGGGATTCAAATAATTTAACAATTGGTTCTCTGCCCTAATGATTTATTCCAACATCCTGTTCACCAAACTGCTCAGAAAGTTAACAACTGGTTCTACCAAAGTGGTGCGAACTGGCTGAATCCCACCACTGCTCTAATTTCTTCGTCTTAATGGCAAAGTTTATAAGGCACCTTTTCAATGTTCAATCATCTCTCTCAGTTCACAACATTTTATGGGAAGTCATAACAGGCCTACTATCTTGTGTTTTCAAATAATTTACCACGAATAAAATAATCTACTATGGAAATATAGAAGACAGTGTATTCTATTAGTAGCAGAAGAGACCATTTCTATAATACTATCCAAAGTTTATGTTGGCAATTCAGTTTTAAACCCAGTTTCAATTTTGATCTGTTTAATATTTAACTAAATGCTACTAACACTTCCAAAATTAGTTTCTAGTAATTTATTAATTTAATAAATGTAATTTATTAATCATCCTTCAGGTTCATCATCTCATTGCAACCACTCCAGCAAATGAAATGGATAAAACTGTAGGTAGTCTTAATGGATATATTTATTTAATTATTTATTTATTTAATCAAATTTTTAATCAAATTTTTATACTGCCCTATCTCCCAAAGGACTCAGGGCGGTTTACAGCCCGATAAAAATACAAATATAATACAAGATAAAACACTAATTAAAAAACTTATTTAAATAGGCCAAAATTTAAAATTACAATTAAAATGATAAAACCCCATTAAAATTAAATTTAAAATTAAAATTCTAGTCCAGTCCTGCACAAATAAATAGATGTGTTTTAAGCTTGCGGCGGAAGGTTCGAAGGTCAGGAAGTTGACGAAGTCCTGGGGGAAGTTCATTCCAGAGGGTGGGAGCCCCCACAGAGAAGGCCCTTCCCCTGGGTGGCGCCAGTCGGCACTGCCTGGCAGACGGCACCCTAAGGAGACCCTCCCTGTGAGAGCGCATGGGTCGGTGGGAGGCAATCGGTGGCAGCAGACGGTCCCGTAAGTAGCCCGGCCCTAAGCCATGGAGTGCTTTGAAGAGAGTTACCAAAACCTTGAAGCGCACCCGGAAGGCCACAGGCAGCCAGTGCAGTCTGCGCAGGAGTGGTGTCATATGGGAGCCACGAGGGGCTCCCTCTATCACCCGCGCAGCCGCATTCTGGACTAACTGGAGCCTCCGGGTGCTCCTCAAGGGAAGCCCCATATAGAGAGCATTGCAGTAATCCAGGCGAGATGTCACGAGAGCATGAGTGACCGTGCATAAGGCATCCCGGTCCAGGAAGGGGCGCAATTGGAGAACTAGGCGGACCTGGTAAAAAGCTCTCCTGGAGACGGCCGTCAAATGGTCTTCAAAGGACAGCCGTCCATCCAGGAGAGCGCCCAGGCTGCGCACCCTTTCCATTGGGGCCAATGACTCGCCCCAGATACAGTTGATGTTTCTCCTTTGTCAATTATCTTTAAGGCAATTTAGTAGTGTTTTATCCCATAATCTCAGTTTTCCCTCAAATTAGTATATTTTAGGTTTCTGCCAGATTCTTGGAAATCTTAAGACTTTTGTCATACAATTAATAATGAACTAGCACCATAGACTCTCCCTGTAATTTTCCAATTCTGTAATTTAAAAACAGAAGCAATGGAATAATTATTGTGAATCTATTAATGGGATTGAGCCGATTGCAAGAAGAGCTCCGTATTTGAAGAGCAAGAAAACAGGTAAGTTAAAAGCATATTTAATTTCAATACTGGTATACTGAAGACCAATTATATAAGAAAATAGTTTAACTGGCAGTAACAGTCTAATAATTAAATTATGATTGGTTGCAAAGCCAGAATATTGTTTACCTTGAATTATAGTGAATAATTTCTCATAACACATAGATGGCCATTAATGCCCTTTAGGTATTCAAAGAGATCTTTTTCTTGGTTGTAAATAGATGAAGAGGAATAATTCAACAAGGGCAATATTGTCTTGTTTCATCTGACTAGTCATGTGAAATGGGAGTAATTAATCAAAAGATAATCTGGGCTTTGAGAAGATGGTGTGATTTTGTTACTATCCTAAAGGAATTAGTAGCTTGCTTATTTTGCATTCAGAATGGATTACTATCTGTGCAGATGTCACAACATCAGTCATCTGTAGGATTTGTGACAACAAATATCTTTAAAGATAACTTATCAGATATAATAAGCATTATTAGCAATGATACCAGCTAATAGATAAGAGTTCAGTAGTCTGCAAAATATGATTGCTTGGAGGTCTCAAAAATTTACAGGAATCTCCAAACTAACTCATCTGAGCTACCCATCCTTTTCTGTATATTGTAATGAAAAGTTCATAAACATTTCAAGTTTAACATAAGTAATGTTTTTTCTCTGTAATCAAATGAATGTTGTTTGTTCCTCCTCCTCCTCCTCCTTCTATCACACCTTTTCTCCAGTCAGAAAAGTCAGCTTTTTATGGGTTTTCCTTCATTTAATCCTCATAATAGCAACTTTGTGAAGTAGGCTGGACCAAGAAAGAGTGGCTGTCCGAATCTCTCCCAGTGAGTATCCATGGCTAAGGATCAAGTTGATCTCTCCAGAAAAATGTACAACTAATGGTTGAATTGAAAAAATATTTCTGCTATTTCTCACTATAATAAAAATTACTGTGGAACAAGAGCTTTGAATTTTACAGCTACAGATATTGATGAATCATTTTCTTGCTAAGAAAATCAAGGATTTTTACCATTTATTTATCGGTTTATGAAAAAGGTATTTTTAAAATGTATTTAAAGCTTATCAACATTTTCTTTCAGCTAAAACTTGTAAATCTTCCAAATAACCATAGTGTTGATCTCAGGATCTTCAAACATTTGAGCATTTACTATGTATTCATTCACATACTCAACATAACTAAGAATTCCTAATACATTATTTCACTCTTTTCTTATTTCTTAAAATAAGTTGAAGTCTACATAGCAAGCTAATTGGTTAGGTTTAAAGAATGTAAAGGCTCTCATGTAAATCCTTTTTTGCGATAATGTTTTTCAATCACAATTCGTCCATCATTCACCCTACAAAGAGAGCAAATAGATTTTGTCCAGTAGGGTATGGCAATGGTGATAACTTCTTCCATCAGTGTCTTATTTTTAGCAAATGTCTGAAACAGGAACTATCATTAATAATTGACTAATCTATTAGTGCAAGACAAATAGAAACTAATAGAAACTAATAGAAAATGTTAATTTCTATGATATTTGACATGGAATAGTTGATATTCAAGCTATAATCTGAGCTAAATTCTTTTGTCTCTTTTACTAACCATGCAAGATATCATTTCATGCAAGAGAGACAGACTACACTATTCTCTATTTTTAGTCAGTCATCGATCTGGAATAATGTGATAGTATAAGGTATGTGTTGCAGTTCCAGCTGGCCTGTGATGAGAATAGAATAGAATTTTTTATTGGCCAAGTGTGATTGGACACACAAGGAATTTGTCTTGGTGCATATGCTCTCAGTGTACATAAAAGAAACATTTATGTACAACATTTACAACACAAAGTCTGCATTCTTAGTTCACCACATGGGAAAGGATATTTTTGATCCAAGATTCTTTAAACCATTCAAAGTATTTGTCACAGATTCTTTCCTAAATAGTCTTAATTTGGGGCTGCAAACATCTAGGAAGAGATTGCTGTTTTTTAAATTAAGAGATATGGTTAAAAAGATGTTGAAGCCATGCTACAAATAGAAGCTATGCTACAAATAGAAATACAATGTTAATGATTTGTTTTCATAATCTAGCTAGATGGCTAGGACATGACTAATTGAGAAAAATATGAGATTATCATATCATAAACCAGCATCTACTTTCCTATATCCAATTAAGTGCTTCAATATGGACTGTTTATAAGTCGGAATATTAGCTAGTCTGATTTCCAATTTATTGATCTTCAAATCAGAAACAGAGCTAATTTTATCAGTGTGTATATTTGTATGTATGTATGTGTATGTATGTATTTATGTTCATTACATATATGCAGTAGAAAAAGCATGATTGAGACCCATATTACTTAAGAGTCACTTACGTGAAATAGGTAGTATAGAATAATGTAAATAAATAAATATTCTGCAAACAGTAAATTTGAGGAAACTATCTAAACTTATCAGTTTAGTTCAGTTTAGGTTAGAATTTGGACATTGACTTGCAAGTATAGAAATCAGAGAGCTAAGAAGGCAACAATGTTGGTACTTCTTCCCAAGATCAGTTTGTCTGAATGACAAATTTACTTGAATAAAAATTCTTAGAAAAGTATAAAAGCTATTGTCTCTTTTTAATAATGAGCTCTAAATATTTTACTTTGTTTTTTAAAAAAATACATATAGGTCTATTTCCACTTTCATTCTTTGATATTTTGGACATTGCTTTTCTAAAGACAGTAGCCTATTTTGCACCACAAAATACAGATTAATGTCAAAACAAAGACATTTTACTCAAGGACTTTGAGGAGTATCATGTATAAAACAGATTAACCCAAGAGTTGACAAGTTATTACAAATTTCTCACAACTGATTGAATCCACAGATAATCTTAATATCTCCCTGATAACATTGGCAAAATGAAATTCTTGAGTGCCACTGAAGTCATATTTTTTTCTGTCACCTGGAAATGACATGCTATAAAAATGCCAAGGTCCATGAAAAACTAGATATTAGATATATACAATTATAATAAATTGGAATGAGATACAGTTAACAGATACCTTCAAACTAGAATAAAAAAGCTTATGCTGATAGCATATTTTTGTTTCCTTTTGTAATTTATACTCTTTTTTTTAGTAATTTAATATATGTTATCTTATTGTTGTACGTAGAACCTTAACAAAGTGATGTAGTTATTTTCTAGGAATAATATTAAAATTAAGTTGATTGAAATACGAAATGGGATAGCAATTGGTAAGGGTCTAAGATGACCCCCCCAAAAACTTTAATATAAGTTTTTGCACATATACTTATTCTTTCTATCTAAGATATTTTTTTAGATTTATTTAAGACTATAAATTTCATTTTTATGGTAGCTCTCTCACAATTTACTCTGTTTTGCAAAATGTCATCTGCTACCATTCAGCATTCTGCAAGAATGAAATAAAGGACACATGTGTCTCATTTTTTTCCCCAGAGATGATTTTCTGTCTCCTGCTGCCTGAAGCTGCCTGCATTATAGTAATGGAGTCCATAAAATGTAATAAGCAAAAGGTGTACTTTAATTAGCCAAGCCATGCTATGAATGCATAAATCATGTTTATGCATATGCAAGGTATATCAAAAGTTTAGCTCATAATGATCACTGTTGGGAGAGTTGTTGATTTAGGAAGAAAATTCAAAGATGCTTACTTTTCTCCTGCTGATCAGCATATGAGTACTAACTAACAGTTATGTCAGGTTGTTCACCATTGCTTCGCCTACTTTTATAAGTTGGTATCAGTAAGGGATGTACCTTCTTTTAATATATTTGGTTTGCCTAATGAAGCAGACTGAATGAAGTATTACAAAATGACTGTGCACCATAAAAGAGAACAGATTTTTCAAGAAAAGAG
This sequence comes from Ahaetulla prasina, assembly GCF_028640845.1. Taxonomy (NCBI): domain Eukaryota; kingdom Metazoa; phylum Chordata; class Lepidosauria; order Squamata; family Colubridae; genus Ahaetulla; species Ahaetulla prasina. The sequence continues at coordinate 106,381,783 of NC_080542.1, read as the reverse complement.
AGGGATTTTTAATAGAAGAGAATAGATTGTATGTAGCTCAAGGTTGAATTATGGGTTCTTTTATGTTCTCTGAGCATAGTTGTTTACTTGAAAAAGTTTCATTGCTCAACTAGGTAACATCATCAGTGCTAGTCAGCATGCTCTGTTAGCTCTGTTTATATACAGTATCTTGCCTTGCCAGTGTTAGTTATGGCTTCCCCATCTCCTTGGTAGTTCCTTGATTAGGGAATTGTTTTCTGTTTGTTTGTCTGGTGTTAACCCCTGCTTATCTGGCTGTCGATTGATAGAGTACTTTCTTACCTTTTTAATTTTATTTTTAGTTATGTCTAAATTTGCTTTATCTCTATATGGTTATTGATGTCTGTTTTGTCTGATTACAAAACTTCCAACTGATTTTCAACTAATGGGAATTAATAATTACACCATATTTTACTTTGGTCAGACTGTACCTTGAGTATTGTGTCCAATTCTGGGTTTGTACTTCTAAATAAAGATTCAGAAAATTGGAACAGGTACAAAGAGAAACTATAATATTTTCAAGGACAGAACCAGAAATGGTATATAAGTGGTATAGTGATATATAAGTCTAAGTGCTATTACGACTGGGGGATGTGTTGAAGAGGCAGTCAGCTAACAAAGTTGCTTTAATTTGGATTCCTGGACTAAACAGACAGTTAGATGTGTTGCCTAAATGGAACATTTCTATCAACAAATAGTAAGTGATTAGAAGAAAAAACATTGCCGGAGAAAGCAATGATAATTTGGCAAAGAAATACCTAATTTTCCTTTTGAAAATGTGTTTTAAAAACCTATATTCTTAATATTACTTAATTCTTTTTTTTATGTCATGGTTTCGGATTAATGCATCATTCCTTTAAAAACAGGATTAAGAACTTCTATTTATGTAGGGAAATTAGAAACAGTGCTGAAGAAAGGAAAGCTACAAGTATTTACAAGGAATCCTCCATGCATGATTGCTTTTGCATGCCATGCTTTGAATTTGCAAATAAAATCATGGTCCAATTATCTATGACAGCAAAGTGCAGATGTACTCTTATTGCTCTTACTTGTGCTATCATCCCTACATGCTGAAGTAACTTTTCCATTCATTTTCTCCACTCAGTTCAAAACAGCTTTTGAAATATGTACATTATCAACCAAAAGAATAACTCAACCCATAATTAATTCATCCCCATTTGGAATTATATGTACTAACTTGAAATCGCTTTCAAATTAAGTGTAACGGAATAGGAACGCATATGTTTTATGATATTTCTCTTTTATAGTCACATATATTCATCTGCATTTGCCTGAAACTGGAAATATTAATTCCTGCAAATCTGGATCTTTCCTAGAGCTAACAGTGTTTCTTTGAGTCATTTTAGAACCAGCTTTCTCTTGCAGAAATTACTTTCTTCTTTATTTTGCTTAAATAATGGCATAGTTGCATAGTTATTTCTATTATTATTATTCTATTATTATTCTATTATTATTCTATTATTATTCTATTATATTAGTACCTTGATGAACGTATCTTTTCTTTTATGTACACTGAGAGCATATGCACCAAGACAAATTCCTTGTGTGTCCAATCACACTTGGCCAATAAAAAATTCTATTCTATTCTATTAACAATGACCAAAAATTAAGGGGGGGATAGTTTTTTTATATTGTGATCAGGTAAAATTAATTGTAAACCCTTGCATCTATTCATTTGGTTTCAGGAAGTGAATAGCAAGGATGAGTAACACTGGAAAAAATGAATAATGTTCAATATAGTTTACTTTACACCTTTCAGTAAATAGTATTTCTAAACACTCAAATTAGAATAGTTATATTATACTGAATAAGTAAAATATGATTACTTCCAACATTTTGCAATTTATATTACATACTTTCCAGGCTGAATTAATGGCTTGGGAATTTGTGATTATTTATATCCATGAAAGGAAGAACTAATTTTGAAAGAGTGCAGTAACCATAGTTTAATCATAATTTATCTAGAATAAGTCAGATCACGGCTCTGATTTGGAATTGTCTTTTACTGGTGGAGGTTATAGCAACAGAATCTTAAATGTCTGAGTTTTCCCTCCCTCTTATACTCTAGTCACTTAATGAATAGTCTCAAGTTTTCTCAGTTTTCTAGGCTTAACACATGTTTTTCCAACCATTGCCTCTATCTAGTTCATGCATAGCCATCTATGTAATTCCCCACAGCCTCACAGTTACTCGCCTCAGAAGCAATGATGAAAGGGTAGTAACTGAAGACAACATAAACAATCCTAGTAACATTACAGGATATCTGCAAAAGTATAGAGTGAAAAAAAGGAAATGTTATGTATTTTTAATGTATTATTATTTTTATCTGTGCCTACTTAGTACTTAAATGTATTGTGGCATGGATGCATGGATGGATGGAAGGAAAGAACGGTTAATACTATATTTCTGTTTACAAGGAATTTATTTCTGCAATATTTAATTGAGTTGAGTTGAATGGTCATTATTGTCTGTTTCCCTACATTTTGTAGTTGTCACCATGCTGCACTCTTTCATTTTGGCCAGAATCATTACAGCCAGCCACTGGCAACAGGTGCAAAGGCATGGATTGTCAAGTAGCTAAACCATTTATGCCAATCCCCTCCTATGTTGTAATTTTTTTACAACAAATTGTTGGTTATTTCTAGATTCTATGCAAGAAGAGTATAGTAAACACTTTTTATGTCTCCTGATGTGTTTTTCCAAAATGTGCCTAGCATATTCCTTTGATCAATGCGGTGAGGTCTACTTGCTAGTGTATTGCTGGATATTGCCCATCCATCAGGGCAGTACTGAGCTGAACACTGACCAAACCAATGTCAGGCCCAGGTGACAAGCCAGTTGGTCAGGGTTTTTTTTATAGCAACTAATGGATCTATAGCTATCTCCATCAAAATGCAGACATGACCTCAATGTTGCATTTGATCATGCAAGATGGATTCATCGATCCAAAAATCAGATCCTGCCCCTGTGGGAATAACACTAGATGATATTCTGTTTATCAATTAATTTAATGTAAGAAAGCCACATTATGTGGATTCAAAATTGAACAAGATCACTTTAGGAAGAGTACCAATGTGTAGTCTTGTCCTAATCCAATTCAAACTAGGTATAATTCAGGGGTGGGTTGCTCCCGGTTCACTCCGGTTCTGGAGAGCCGGTAGTAAAAAACTGCTGGCGTTCGGAGAACTGGTAGTAATGGCTGACTGGCCACGCCCCCAAATCAGTTCCCCGATCATCAGAGGGTGTTTTTTTTTTACTTTTAAAAGCATCTTTTCTTCAGCCAAAAAAAGGCTTTTAAAGGTAAAAAAAACCCTTGGCCAAAGAGGTTGTTAAAACAAAAGGTTTTAAAAGGCTCCTCTGGCGATCCCAGCTGAGTTAAGAGCTTCTGGGCTGCGATTAAGCAACTTCAGTTAGGATGACAGAGGAGGCTTTTAAAATCTTTTTTTCCTCTGGCCCACCCAATCCCCCCTCCTCACTTACCTCATTACAGAGTCTTTCAGGCTGGCAAAACCATGCTTTACATCAGTTGCATCAGCTAGCAACTGAATCTGCCTGCCTGGAATCCATCTCCTCAGTGACCAATTGCTTTGCTGGCTGAGGAACTCTGGGAATTGAAGTCCACAAACCTTACTAAGGTTGGAGACCCCTGATCTAAAAAATATAAATAAAATAAAATAATAAAATAAAAAATTTGTGCAGCTTTCTGAGATTTGGTATGTTTCTGTAGTGTTTCACTCTAACTACACAAACACACAAAATCTCACAAAGCTGTATGTGGCATTTTGTGTCTGTGTGTGTGAGAGTCAGTTGTTTTGTGTTATGTGTGTGCAAAGTGTGAAAGTTGGTTTTTGAGCTTTCTGTGGCTATGTGAGGTTCCTGCTTGCTTCAGGGGCGATTTCGGGTGAAGTGCAGCTGCTTTTACATTGTGTGTGAGTCTGTTGTGTTGTGTTGTGTTGTTTGTGTATGTGTGTGTCCCTTTGCAAGGACTTGGAGGCAGCTTCTCTGAGGAAAAGAGGAGGTGGCGAAGCTCTGGCTGTTTCCCGGGAGAAATTGCCCTTTCTCTGCAGCATTGGTCATTTGACTGAGTGGGCATGGCCAACTTGATATCACTGACAGCAAGGTGCCGCCCCACTTTGCCCTGAGTGACTTCAAGTTGGCCACCCCACTCAGTCACATGACCACCAAACCACACCCACCAAATAAGCCACACCCACAGAACTGGTAGTAAAAAAAATTTGGAAACCACCTCGGTATAATTGGTTGATTCTTATTTTGTTTTGTTTACTTGTTTTTTTTCTTTCTTCAAATTTTCTGCCCTCCTAGACAAATTAAGAGATTTCCCATCAGCAAGAAATATTTCTTGTTCCATAATTTCCCTCTTTTCTCTTTAGATATTTGCCCTTAATTTCCTAACTTTGGAATCTGGTGACTGCTCAATTTGCTCCTTCATAATTCTGTAACTGATCCCATTTTGGTTTCCTACAAATATAGATTGATAGTTTGAGGGTTTGTAATGTCAGCATTCCAGAAAAACCTCTGTTCCAATTAAAAACTCTGAGGCAAGCATTTTCTCAAAGTTCCATGTATTAGAGTAGGTACGTCTTGGGAAAACCCAAATCTGAGAGTTCCGGGTTTTCCCTCAGTAAATCAAAACCCCCAAAACTATCCCCTCACTCATCAGTTGATCACATGCTCCAATCACTATCCTTTCCATCTCAGGACAGCACTCCAACCACTCTTTCTCCAGATGCAGGCTTGTCCTGACCTTGACTGATGGGAAGAATGCTATTTTGTCTAAATACAAAACCCTCAAATAAATCCCCCCTCCTACTTTCCCTCCTAAGCTTCCAGCCTAATATGGCTTCCAAAGCTGATATGTAATTCTTGAGTGCTTTGGAACTGAGTTTCTGATTCCTGATCCAACTGCTCCCTTTACCACAATGGTAAAGCATTAACAGTAGGAAAGTCCAGACAGGAGAAAAAAGCTGATTATAAGGTAAGAAATGTTTAAATGGGAGTTCCGCTTTCTAAATGTAGTTTGACTTCTGAGCTCTGTAACTTATATATATATATATATTCATAGGTTTTCACGGGTATAGGTACGTAGGTCTTGGCATATTCAAGTCTTTTCCCATGTAAGGTTGAGAGTATCTTGGCGACGTTTGGAATTGATTGGTAGATGGAGTGGGTGTTTGCAGATTGGTCATCTGTTTCGTAGCATACTGTGTGGGTGTGGTCCAAAAGGAATAAAAGACTAGGACCACACCCACACAGGATGCTATGAAACAGCCGACCAAACTGCAGGCACCCACTCAATCTACCAATCAAGATGCAACCTCACAGCCAACCAACCCGCTCACAACAACATTCCCCACCTCCCCACCGGTATTTATAGAGAGAAGGCAGCTCCGACCATGCTTTGGTCGCACAAGCACAAAGTCGAAAGCACTAGCCTGAAGATGATGAGTGAGACCTCGTCGAAATGTCGCCAAGATACTCTCAAGCTTACACAGGAAAAGACCCGAATATGCCAAGACCTACATATACATATACATATACATATACATATACATATATATAAATCCCATATCTATAATCCAGCATATTAACAACAACAACTAAACAAAACACTTCTTATGAGGCAGACCTGGTTTGCACTAAACCTTAGTTTAATTAAACCATGATAGGTTCACACAATATTCAAAGTTATAAGTCATGTTTACAAACAAGCATGTTTTGCTAAATCATAAACAGATAAATTACATTTTGGTGTTAATTATTGGAGATCCCAATATTATCAAAACTCCAAATCTATTCTGAATAAATTTCAGCAAGAGTAACATAGAATGGCTCTTCAAAGGCACCCATAATGTCTCTATTCAGTCCTAGAAAGCACATTAATTGAAAATCAAGTCCTTTGCACTATGTAGCTTTACATGCAAATATATGCACTATATAATTCTATAATACAGAATTATACTGTTAAGTTAGATGATTTTATTGTCTGTTGTCATTAGTGCATGTTTGTCCTTTTATATGGAAAAGATATATTAATATAAAATCATTGACCTGCTCAAAAAATATCATTATTTTTTTCTCACATTTCCTTTTTTCCCTGCTCTACACCATAAGAAGACCTATAATTAAATGATTTGGGCAGAGACCCATTCTTAAAGATCTTCCTCTTGCTTTTAATTACTTCTGCTCAATCTCCAAGGAAACCATTTCTATTTGTGAGTCCCTTAATGGTTGAATAAGTAATTTTTACCTGCCTTTCTCTGCCTGATGTTTCATGACAGATTCTTAAAAATATTAGCAAAGTCATATTAATCAAACATCTCTATATTTTTAGTTTCTCCTTTTTGCGGAAATATTGCATCTATGATTATAACTACTTTTTTTTTTTTGCTTTTTATGACCCTATGATTCCTATTAGGGTACAGTCACAAGATTGGCTGGAGCTGAGATTTACTGACTGAATGCCCTTCCTGACACCTACATGAAGTTTGCAGCAAATATTTTTTCTTTGCACCTTAGGAGAGAAACATCTGCCACTACCTAGGATTGAACTCTCAACCTTCCAAATGAGAGGTGAGAGTCTCCACCATTAGGCCACCGTGCCACTCTTCACCATTAGGCCGCCATGCTGCTCTTTCTATTGATTGTAACTACATATAAAAAGAGGTTAATGGTGTTACTTTAATTTTGGAGGAAAACCAATCAAATAGAAAACAGCAAATAGCAAGTGCTCTTTAGCTCACCTTTGTTGGCTGATAGATCAATTGGCTATGCACTTCAGTAATAGGAATTCGTTGGATTACAAACAAGCAAATCATGAACAACGCAGCATACAATTACAATAATAAAACAACAACAACAATGCATTAACATTATAAAATACTTTGAATTGGGCTAAGTGAAGAGTAGGCAGACAATGTCCATGGTAAAACTCTATTGTTTATGATCCTATTGATTCATCCACATTAACAATCCAGCTCCAGTAGATTGAAATCTTTTCCTATTTAGACAGGAAAGGTCCAGAAATTCTCTGCCAGCTGCATCTTTTAGGACAAGGAATGCTTTTATTAAAACAGCAAGATTTTCATCATGGTTAAATATTTTAAAAAATAAGGCCAGGCATAGTATTATTTTATTATCATGAAAGATTTCCCCCACTTTTCACAAGATTTAGCAGAAGACAAATCACAATATGGAAATGACTGACAATTTTATCTTTGGGGCTAATTACTTCATGTCCAAGAGGCAACTATCTGCTTTATCAATGCCTCTCAGGAGGTAAAATTAGTTTTAAGGGGATCAAATCAAACTGAAATATTTCTTGAAGCATAAATGGGAATGTTGTGTGATAGAAAGCAGCTAAAGATGACATAGTATAAAAATAGAAGGTTATGACTTCCAGATCTTTCAAATGTTTTATATCTGTAAAGAGGTTTATATATTCATATTTGGAAAATCACAGACAAGATATAATATTTATTTATTTATGTCATTCCTCATGTAAGGCCCTTTCATGAAAATTATTGATAAATATAGTAGTTCTTTAGAGAAACAGTATAAGTATCCTACTTATAATATAGGTAAATGATTTTTTTTACTCTGAATTACATTCAGCATGAATACTAGAATTAAATGTTGATGGGCTGCTACAATGCAGCATTCATGTTTCATTTGTAGTGTTTGCTTTCACACCTGGTCAAAGCTAGGTAATTATTATACTCCATTAATTGCTCTCAGGTGTTATAATACTTATTAAGACTTCACATTTATTCGGTTAATTCCCCATATAATTCATTTACACAGACTTTCAAAGAAGAAACTGAAGATGGTTCCAGTAAAAAACAGAGTTGATGACTACAGAAGAATGAAAAGGTGGAGTGTTAGATTCGATAATGGAAGAGACGGACACAGCTCTTTCAGTAACAAAAGCTCTTTATTAGTAAACCAATGCAACCCAACAGAGTGCTAGTCTGGCAGTGTCCTCTTTTATAGAGGATGCTGCCAGATGCTTAACCAATGAGCTTGACATATTTTCCCGCCTTTTTGGAGGACCTGCATGAAAATTATGGCTCACTCCTTATATGGATTATATATATCAAGGCAGCGTCCTTGGACCAACACTCTTTATTCTATACATTAATGATCTTTGTGACCATATCTCAAGTAATTGTGTTCTCTTTGCTGACGATGTAAAACTATTTAACACCACAGATAACACTTCTATAATTCAAAACGACCTTGACCATCTAACCGCTTGGTCTAAAAATTGGCAGCTCCAAATTTCAACCAGCAAATGCTCAGTCTTACATATAGGAAAAAAGAACCCTAAAACTAAGTACATACTAGATGGACATTACCTTACAGACGACCCCCATCCCGTTAAAGACCTTGGAGTCTTCATGTCAAATGATCTAAGTGCCAAAGCCCACTGCAACTACATAGCAAAAAAGCTCTAAGAGTTGTAAACCAAATTGTGTGTAGCTTCTTTTCCAAAAACACCACACTACTAACCAGAGCATATAAAACATTTGCTAGACCAATTCTAGAATACAGCTCACCTGTTTGGAACCCTCACCACATCTCTGACATCAATACAATTGAACGTGTCCAGAAATATTTTACAAGAAGAGTTCTCCATTCCTCTGAAAACAACAAAATACCTTATCCCACCAGACTTGAAATCCTAGGCTTAGAAAACTTGGAACTCCGTCGCCTTCGACAAGACCTAAGTTTAACTCACAGAATCATCTATTGTAATGTCCTTCCTGTCAAAGACTACTTCAGCTTTAATTGCAATAATACAAGGGCAACCAATAGATTTAAACTTAATATAAACCGCTTTAATCTAGATTGCAGAAAATATGACTTCTGCAACAGGATCATCAGTGCTTGGAATACTTTACCTGACTCTGTGGTCTCTTCCCATAATTCTAAAAGCTTTAACCAAAAACTTTCTACTATTGACCTCACCCCATTCCTAAGAGGACCATAAGAGGCGTGCATAAGCGCACAAACGTGCCTACCGTTCCTGTCCTATTGTTTTTCTTTTCTTCTTCCTATATATGTTTATATGTGTATATACTATATAATCTTTTTGTATGATGTTGTGACAAAATAAATAAAATAAAATAAAAATGGTACATAACATAGAGAGTAGAATGGCTCCTCATAATCAGTCTGTGACAATGAGGGGACCTCAGATCAGTGGTGGTATTTACTTACCTTCGCTACCGGTTTGCAAATGTGAGTGCCAGGGATCACATGTAAAATTTGTTACTACCAGTTCTGTGGGTGTGGCTTGGGGGGGGTAATATGACTGGGTGGGCATGGCCAACTTTTTTTTTTACTTTTAAAAGCATTTTTTCTACAACCTCTTTGGCTGAAGAGATTGTAAAAAAATGCTTTTAAAAGCCTGTGATGATTAGGCAACTCAGTTGGGATCACCAGAGGGAAAAAAGCTTTTAAAAGGCTCCTCTGGTGACCCCAGCTGAGTTGCCTGATTGTCAGAACCTTTTAAAAACATTTTTTCTACAACCTCTTTGGCTGAAGAGGTTGTAAAAATGCTTTTAAAAGGTTCTGGCGATCAGGCAGCTCAGCTGGGATCACCAGAGGAACCTTTTAAAAGTTTTTTTTTTACAACCTCTTTGGTCACATAGGTTGTAAAAAAAAAAGCCATTTAAAGGGTACTGACAATCCCAGCTGAGCCGCACGATCATCAGAGGCTTTTTTTTTACTTTTAAAAGCATTTTTTAGGCCAAAAATGCTTTTAAAAGTTAAAAAAAAACCCTCTGATGATTGCGTGGCTCAGCTGGGGCGGGGGGGCAGGGATTTTTGCTACCAGTTCTCCGAACCACCCGCCACCATCACTACCTAACTGGGAGCACTTCATCCCTGGTGAGTGCCCACCTCCATGCATGCGCAGAGCCGTCTGCATATGCGCTGAGCTTCAAAAATGAAACTTGATGACATCTGGGTGGGTGGCCTCCTGCAGCCGCTGCTACCTGTTTACCCAAACCAGATAGAACTAGCTGAATACCACCACTGCTTCAGATCACCACAGGTTCTTCAGACAGATGAGATATAGGAGCTCTAGAAATAAGGAATAGCCATCTCGCTGAAATTGCTGTTGGCACCTACAAAAGGAACACTAGATTTGAAAATTTCCTTTTCTAATTACTTTTGGAAGTTGCTTAACGGCTTTTTCGCAAGTGGAAATCTTTTGGTTGACAGGTTTTATAGTACTAGTTTACTTCTAGTTTTAAATATGTATAAGGATTTTTAAAAAATATTTTGGAATAAATAACAAAAGAATAATTAGAACTTTAATTTTGGAAAGTTCCAAATGGATTAAAGGACTAGACATATTTGGAATAAGATTTTGAAATAAATCATAAGAATCCTTCCTAGATTAGTGAAATAAAGAAGATATGTTAAGAGAGAGAAGCAAGTATTATGATTATTATGTTTAATGTTATCATTTTAATATTATAGAATTAATATTAATGTAATTAATATTGTTTTAAATCTTGATTATCATTTGACCTGGATGACACACTGTTTAATTTAAGATGGAATTATTATATTAAAAATTGATATATTGACCATCAATTGTGTTGTAAATGTTGTACCTTGATGAACGTATCTTTTCTTTTATGTACACTGAGAGCATATGCACCAAGATAAATTCCTTGTGTGTCCAATCACACTTGGCCAATAAAAATTCTATTCTATTCTATTCTATTCTATTCTATTCTATTCTATTCTATTCTATTCTATTCTATTCTATTCTATTCTATATATATAATCTATAACTAGATACTTTCAACCTTACACGTGAAAAGACCCAAATATGCCAAAACCTACATATATGTGTGTGTGTGTAGGTCTTGGCATATTCGGGTCTTCTCCCGTGTAAGGTTAAGAGTATCTTGGCGACATTTCGATGAGGTCTCACTCATCATCTTCAGGCTGGTGCTTTCAGCTTCGTGCTTCTGTGAGCAAAGCGTGGTCAGAGCTGCCTTCTCTCTATAAATCCTGGTGAGGAGGTGTGGAGCATTGCTGTGAGTGGGTTGGTTGGCTGTGAGGTTGCATCTTGATTGGTAGATGGAGTGGATGTTTGCAGATTGGTTGAGAAACCCCGAAGACAAGATCCATCTAGAAAATCAAGGAGTCTATGAAATACCATGCAAAATCTGCCCAGCCACATACATTGGACAAACTATTAGGAGAATAAATGCACACATCACAAAACACAAGAATGCAGTCAGAAAAGAAGAAAAAACCTCCTCCCTTTTCTAACACCTTAAAATCACAGGACATGAAATTGATTTTGAAGGAACCAAATTAATCTCCAAAATTTAACATTATAACGAGAGAATAATTATGGAAGCCATCGAAATATAGAAACAGCCCACAACATGAACAAACAGGATGACACTTCCCGCCTACCAGACATCTGGAAACTAGCCTTAGTCAACGAACGAATCCCAGCCATGAAAATTGACACTGGACCCAGGATAACACACAACACCACCACCAATCATCCTCACCAGATTCAAACCCAAACCCACAGATGAAACACAACCACCATCCAGAAGCCAGACCATGCTGGCGCCCCCTCTGATCCCCACACAAAGCAAGCTGACACAGGGGCTTCCTGTGGCTCCACCTCTTCGCTGAGCTCCTAATTAAAGGGGCTCTGCACTGAACATCGTAAAAGCCAGGAAAAGCCGGCTTTAATCTCTTTCCCTGGATGAAAGGGAAAAGATAAGAGCAGCAGGGAAGTGTTGGTAGACCTCCCCAGAGGCTTTGTTTTTAATTAAGCAGAGCCCTGAAGGGTCGATGGTCCCATAAATATTCCTGCCATGCTCCGACTTCAGTGCGTGCCTGCAAAAGCAGGAAAAGAAGAAAGTGTCCATCTCTGCTAATTGTCTTATCTTCATGGATCTCTTTAAGCAGACGGAATGAGTGCGAGCGGACAATTACAAGTTGTAATTGGATTGCAAGTATTTTTGATCTCCTGACTTCTACCTTTTAAAAAAGAGAAACTTTTTTTTCTTTGTTTTAATTGACTCTTAAAGATGGCGCCTGAACGGGAGTGAAAGTGACGAATGGAATTTCAAACAGTCTGTGTAACTAAGAAGATAAGAAATGTTATGTGTGGATTTTAATGAAGTGAAGTGAGCTCTCCTATACTTAAAGGGGAAAAGAGAAGTTTCTAGACTTATATTTTGTGAATTTTTAAAACTGAAATGGCTACTAAACCACCTAAGACTGGGGGTAGAAGGGGTTCTGAACCAGCTTTAGAAGATCTGATTAAAGAGCAAGGGAAAGTGTCTGAAGAAAGGTTTAAGGAGATTATGGATAATAATGAGAAAATAAGAGAAGAAATAAGAGAATAATAAAAAATAAGAGAAGATATCTTGATGGCTTTTCAAGGTTTGGCAAAAGACTGGAGGTGGTGGAGGAGGAGGTGCAAGAAATTGTTCAGTCAAATCAACAAATAGAAAATAGAATGGGGGAATGCAAATCAAATTGGACAAAATGAAGATCAAGTGGTGGTGATGCAGTATAGAATGATGGAAGGAGCTCTGAGAATTAGGGGTTTGAATGAGGAGAAAGGGGAAGATTTAAAAAAATTTTTATCAGAAGCTCTGGCTGAATTTATTGAACTTGATCCACAAGAGGTTGCTTATCAAATTGACAAAATTTATAGAGTTAATTCTTGGATTGCTAGGCAAAAGAAACTTCCTAGAGACATTGTGGTTTATTTTTTGAAAAGAACAGTGAGGAATCAAATTTTGCAAGTTGCTTTTCAGAAAAACTTGAAAATAGGAGAACAGGAGTTGAAGGTTTTGAAAGAGATTCCTCCCAAGATGTTAAGGGATAGAAAGGACTTTACATTTTTCACACAAGAACTTAAGAAATACCAGATTCAATTTAGATGGGAGGTTCCAGTTGGTTTGACAAGGAAGGAGATATCGAATTGACACAGTGCTTAAGGCCAAAGATTTTCTTTCTACAGTGCTGAAACTTGAAATAGAAATAATAGAAAAAAGAATTCAAGAGACTCAAATGGGTGTGGAAGCTGAGGTGATTCCAGTGATGTTACCATCTGAGGAACAACCACAAGAACAAAGACTGACGAGGGGAGCCCTTAAGCGTAAAGAAAAGGAGCAACAAACTCAAAGTAAAGTTCAGGATTCTGCTACAGAAGCGGTGGGAGGAGCACGGCCGAAGATACGGGAGGACGATCTTCAGTTGATTGCTCAAAAGCTTCAGCAGCCCAGTAATGGCAAATAAAATCTTGACTTGGAATGTCAATGGTTTGAACTCAGCTCAGAAGAGAAGAAAAATATTTCATTATTTGAAACAATTTAAAAATGATGTTATTTGCTTACAAGAAACGCATATTAAATTATCAGATCAAAAGTACCTAATAAACTCAAAGTTAGGTAAACATTTTGTTGCTTCAGCTTTGGAGAAAAAACATGGCATAGTGGTTTATTTGAGAAAAGATATACCAGCCAAGTTAATAGAGGCAGATATTCACGGAAGATATATTGCTATTGAACTTACAATAGAAACAAAAAGGACTCTCTTGCTTGGTATATATGCACCCAATCAGCAACAAGAAAATTTATAGAATGTTATATGATAAGTTGATTCTATGGGATTATAAATCGTGCATTATATTGGGAGATTGGAATGGAGTAATAGATACACGAAAGGACAAGAGAATTTCTTCCAAGAAGATACCTGCACATGCAAAGCTGCCTAAATCCTTTTTTGATATGATAGAAGATTTTGAGTTAAGAGATGTATGGAGACTGCGAATTTGGAGGAAAGAGACTATACTTTTTCTCTGATAGGCATCAATCCTTCTCACGTATTGATTTTATTTTAATTTCTAATGATTTGCTTTTTAGGGTGAAGAAAACTAAGATATTTCCAAGATGTTTGTCTGATCATAGTCCTGTTTGGATGGAATTGCAATATGGAAAAGAGGGTAGAAGAACTTGGAGATTAAATGAAAATTTGTTTAGATATCAGGATAATGTAAATCAATGTAAAAAGCAGATGAAAGAATTTTTTGATTATAATTTGAATAATGAAACATCGATAGAAATGGTTTGGGACTCAGTAAAGCTTATATGAGAGGTGTTTTAATATATCTAAATAATAGACAGAGAAATAAGCAACAAAGACAGCGTAGGTATTTAGAAGAGGAAATTTATAAGAAACAACAATTATTAATACATAATCCACATGATCAAAAACTTAAAGATGCAATAAAGTTACTACAGAATCAATTTAATATGATAATGGCTGATCAGGTGGCAACAAATATACAATATGCCAAACATAATACTTTTGTAATGCAAATAGACCTGGTAGGTGGTTAGCATACACTTTAAGGAAAAGACAAAAACAACGTACTATAGAAAAATAGAATATAAAGGCAAGAGAGATATCAACAGGATAAAATTAAAAAGCTTTTTAGAATATTATACAAATTTATATCTTAAAGATAATATATTGAATAGGGATATTGATAATTATTTGAAGGAATATAAGGTTAAAAATTTAACTTTAGAACAAACGGATGAACTGAATCGGCCTATAACCTCGGAAGAAATTATTTTGGTAATTAAACAATTAAAATGGGGAAAGCTCCTGGTACGGATGGGCTCACAGTTAGTTATTATAGGAATTTACAGGATGAGATGTTAGGTCCACTTAAGGAATTATTTAATCAGATACAACTAGGAGGGGGAATTCCCCCCTCATGGAGAACCTCTTTTATTTCACTGATACCAAAGAGGGACAGGATTGTTCTAATCCTGGGAATTATAGGCCAATCTCACTTTTAAATAATGATTATAAGATTTTGTTAAAATAATAGCTAATAGATTAATGTTGATTCTGCAGCGAAGAATTCATAATGATCAATCTGGATTTATAAAAGGGAGACAGATGAGGAATAATGTTAGGCAGATTGTTAATTTACTGGAGTACTTAGAAAAGAAAAATTTTATTCCAGCAGCATTTATTTTTCTCGATGCAGAGAAAGCTTTTGATCGATTGCATTGGGATTTTTTATTTAAATTAATAGAAAAGATGCAATTTGGAGATGGTTTTTTAAGAATAATTAGGGCAATTTATGGAGAGCAAACAGCACAGATTATAATCAATGGTAGCTTAACAGAACCTTTTAAGATTGCGAAAGGAACAAGACAGGGATGTCCTTTATCACCATTATTGTTTATTTTAACTCTAGAACCATTATTGGATAAAATACGAGAAGTAAAGGAGATAGAGGGAATTAGAGTTAGACAATATGAATATAAGTTAAGAGCTTTTGCAGATGATTTGGTGATTACTTTAACAAACCCCTATAAATTCTAGTAAATCTTTGTTGGAAATAATTGATCAATATGGGAATGAGGTCCACACAAGATGTCACCACCACACATCCACCCAGAAAGCAGACTCAAACCGGCACTGATGATGAAGCACGACCAAGGACCAGAAGCCAGACCGCAGCTGCAACATTAGCCATTTCAAACCCCTCCAATCCATACATGCAGCAGACTGACACCCACCATGAAGATGTAGCACGACCACGACCACGAAGCCAAACAACAGCAATGCAACTCACCAGCTCAAATCCCCCTGCAATTCAGACTAATCTGAGCACAACCAAGCCCCCATCCAAACAGGGCACACCCCCAGCCAATCAGAGCACAAAAAAATCCCCATCCAATCAGAGCACAGCCAAGCTCCCACCCAATCAGTTCAAACCCACACTAGCAGTTAAAAGGAAGAAATAGCTGCGATCACACATTGCTCCTAGAAGCACGAAGCTGAAGCCTGAAGATGACGAATGAGACTTCGTCGAAACGTCGCCAAGACACTTCCAATTTTACATGGGAGAAAACCCTAATAACCAAAGACCTACATTGCCAAGATACTCTCAACCTTACATGGGAGAAGACCCGAATATGCCAAGACCTACATACCTATACCCATGAAAACCTATGAAAACATATATATATATATACATACATACCAACGATTAAATCAGTTGAGACCTGGAAGGAGGAGGTAAAATTAAAGCTACAGGCATGCTTTGACTGCACTGATTGGAATAATTTTGAAGATACCTCTGCAGACCTGGATGAACTCACAGATACTGTAACATCATATGTCAGCTTCTGTGAAGACCTATGTGTACCTACAAGGAACTTGCGAATATACAGTAACAACAAACCTTGGTTCACACCTAAACTTAAACAGATGCGCTATTCCAAAGAGGAAGCCTACAGAAAAGGTGATAAAATGCTGTACAATCAGGCCAGAAATGCACTAACAAGGGAGATCAGAGCAGCAAAAAGAATCTCCACAACCCCCATCTCAGATACACCAACAACAGCCAAGCTTCCTACAACTGACCACATCTCATTGGGTTCACAACCTCTAGTGATTACAGAAACGGAAGTGCAGGACCTATTTCACAGAAAAAAAGCCAGGAAAAGCTCCAGGCCCAGACAAGATAACTCCTTCTTGCTTAAAAATCTGTGCTGACCAATTGGCCCCCATCTTCACCCATATTTTCAATAAATCACTAGAGATGTGCTATGTTCCTTCTTGCTTCAAACGCTCTACCATCATCCCAGTGCCGAAGAAGCCCACCATCAAGGAACTGAATGACTACAGACCAGTTGCTCTAGCATCTGTAGTCATGAAAACTTTTGAAAGGCTAGTGCTTTCCTACTTGAAAACCATCACGGATCCACTGTTAGACCCCTTGCAATTTGCATACCGAGCAAATAGATCAACAGATGATGCTGTTAATATGGCTTTGCACTACATCCTACAACGTCCTAGTCCAGGACTGGACTAGATTTTAAATTTATAGGGGTTTTAATTAGTTTTAATATTTATATCATTTTTTAAGAATCGGGCTTTAGAATAAGTTTTTTAAATGGTTATTTTTAATTTGAATATAAATGTTTTTATCTGCCTGTGAACCGCTCTGAGTCCTTCGGGAGATAGGGCGGTATACAAATACGAATAATAAATAAATAAATAAATAAATAAACATCTTGACTCTCCAAAGACCTATGCAAGGATCCTCTTTGTAGACTTTAGTTCAGCATTCAATATCATAATTCCAGACACTCTTCTAATTAAGCTAAACCAGCTACAAGTATCGGAACAGACTTGTAAGTGGATCACAAGCTTCCTAACAAACGGGAAGCAGCAGGTGAAGCTAAGCAAGATCACATCAAATACCTGTACAATTAGCACAGGGGACCCCCAAGGCTGTGTGCTCTCCCACTTCTCTTCTCTCTGTATACCAACGACTGCATCTCCAACGATCCATCTGTTAAGCTACTGAAGTTTGCAGATGACGCAACAGTGATTGGTCTCATTCGAGACAATGATGAATCTGCATATAGACGAGAGGTCGAACGACTAGCCTTGTGGTGCGACCGAAACAATCTGGAACTGAACACACTCAAAACCGTAGAAATGGTGGCAGACTTTAGGAGAAACTCTTCCATACTTCCACCTCTCACAATACTAGACAACACAGTATCAATAGTAGAAACCTTTAAATTTCTAGGTTCTATCATATCGCAAGATCTAAAATGGACAGCTAACATCAAAAACATCATCAAAAAAGGACAACAAAGAATGTTCTTTCTGCGACAACTCAGTAAGCTCAAACTGCCCAAGGAGCTACTGATTCAGTTCTACAGAGGAATTATTGAGTCTGTCATTTGCACCTCTATAACTGCCTGGTTCGGTTCTGCAACCCAACAAGAAAGACACAGACTTCAGAAGATAATTAGAATTGCAGAAAAAATAATTGCTACCAATCTGCCTTCCATTGAGGACCTGTATACTGCACGAATCAAGAAGAGGGCCGTGAAAATATTTACAGATCCCTCACATCCAGGACATAAACTGTTTCAACTCCTACCCTCAAAACGATGCTATAGAGCAATGCACAACAGAACAACTAGATACAAGAACAGTTTTTTCCCCGAAGGCCATCACTCTGCTTAACAAATAATTCCCTCAACACTGTCAAACTATTTACTAAATCTGCACTACTATTAATCTTCTCATCGTTCCCATCACCAATCTCTTTCCACTTATGACTGTATGACTGTAACTTTGTTGCTGGTAATCCTTATTATTTATATTGATATATTGACCATCATTTGTGTTGTAAATGTTGTACCTTGATGAACGTATCTTTTCTTTTATGTACACTGAGAGCATATGCACCAAGACAAATTCCTTGTGTGTCCAATCACACTTGGCCAATAAAAAATTCTATTCTATTCTATTCTATTCTATTCTATTCTATTCTATTCTATTCTATTCTATTCTATTCTACACATTGTTACACATTGTTCAAGGAGTGAGCAGTAAATGTTGAGTGTCCTTTAGTTAAATCAGCTATCAATTCTTCCCCTCCCACCATCCTGCCTCACACATGCAAACACACACAAATATGAAGGAAGTATACAGAAGACATATATTTTGTCACTGTATCTGTCCTCCCTTTCTTTGTCTCTCTTTCAGATCCAGTCAACAAACAGTAAGCTTGCAAAATAATTAAACTAATGTTCTTGATTTGCTATGTCACCAGCTTGCTATGCACTTTATGTTAGCAAAAAAAACAACAACCAAAAAAACAACAACCACGTTCAGTCATGCATTTAGACTGAGTTAGGGATTCCAGATGTCAATCATTAATCTCTCATAACTTTTTTTTACCTTTGTTTAGGTCAGAATAGGAATCAAATATTGAAAGATTTTATTTCCTTCTTTTATTATCTTTTTTTTCTAGCAGTTATATTGCTCAGACTACTCTAAGGATAGGATCCATGTAACAACCATGATTTTCTCATGGCCGCATTCAAGACAAGTCTTCACCAAGCAGATTTCAAAGAAATGGCACATGACCTCTGTAGACATCTCAAGAATTTTTGTCATCTCTTCTGTCTCTGTTTTGCTTTTTTACTTTGATTCTTGTTATTTATTATTCTCCGGGTTCCGACTCCTATCTCCTAACATATTTTTCTCCAGCTGATATATTTAATAACAATATTAACCAATTCAAGTTAAAGGAAAGTTGTTCCTAAGCAGCATGAGTTACAAAATGTGTATATTTTAATGATATGATATAATTTCATGTATTACCTAGTCAAAAAATATCAAAGGTTTGTTCTACATTCTGTGATCCAATTCTAAAATCTGTGGCATTTTTTAGAAATGAAATTATATTGGAATTGGTGGAAAAGTTATTTACAGACAGAAGAGAGTATTTGTAGCTCAGAAGTTGAACTGTGGTGTCCTTGGTGCTCTCTGAGCTTGGTTGCTTTCTTGCAGACATTTCATTACCAAACTAGGGAACATCTTCAGTGCTAGTAGAGAGGGGCATTTGCTCTCATTTTACACACCAGTGGCTTGCCTTGCCAAACATTCTTCAACAAAAACATGACAGTCTAAAAACTGAGGTTTGTGTGAAGTTTGTCATAACTGAATATTGGATGTTGTCTTGTTGCATTTGGAAATTTCTTCTATTGCTATTGATATTACGTGACTATATAATAGTCACCTCGTTATGAAGGATCACAAATTACATTCTTCCTTTTTTTGAAAGTGACAGACAAACATACATGGCCTACAGCATTCATTATTTCAGAGTAATCCAAAATATTGGAGCATAAATGTAAATATTTCCCCTGTCCAGTTGTGTCTGACTTTGTGAGGTGATCATGATCATCTCCATTTTTAGCTGAGAAACTAGCATTGTCCAAAGACATTTTCATGGTCATGTGGTCAGCATGCCAAATGCCAAGGTGCATGGAATGCTGTAACCTTCCCACCAGTGGTGCCAATTTATCTACTTGTATTTGCATGCTTTTGAACTGCTTGGTGAGCAGGAACTGGGACAGGAACAGGACCTCACTCCATTCTGTGCGGTAGGTCTCAAACCCAAGCTGTCAGCTTTCTAGCTGATAAGCTCAGCATCTTTAACTGCTGAGCCATTGTGCTCCATCATATGAATATAGAAAAGATAAAATAACCATTAAAAAGAGTTAGGCAAAGGCACATTAATAAATGCAAGCCATGCATATTTTATTTATTTATTTATTTATTTTTATTTATTTATTTTGTCAAACACAACAATATATATTATAATATATTATACTAATATAATAGTAAGAGGTCTGTAAGGGGCATGCATAAGAGCACCAGCGTGCCTACCGTTCCTGTCCTAATGTTCCCTATGGTTGTATTCAATTTGTGTGGTTATTTCATGCTTATAATAACCACACAAATTGAATACAACCAAAGGAAACATTAGGATAGGAATGGTAGGAACGCTGGTGCTCTTATGCACGCCCCTTACAGACCTCTTAGGAATGGGGTGAGGTCAACAGTAGACAGTCTTGGTTAAAGTTTTGGGGATTTTGGGATGAGACCATGGAGTCAGATGGTGTGTTCCAAGTATTAACAATTTTGTTACTGAAGTCATATTTTCTACAATCAAAATTGAACCGGTTCACTTTAAGTTTGAATCTATTGTGTGCTCGTGTATTGTGGTTGAAGATGAAGTAGTCTTCGAAAGGAAGGACATTGTAGCAGAAGATTTTATGAGATGATCAGGTCATCAGTCATGCCAAAGGCGGTGTAGTTCTAAATTTTCTAAATCCAGCATTTCAAGTCCGGTGGCATAAGGTATTTGTTGTGATCAGAGGAGTGGAGGACTCTTCTTGTAAAATATTTCTGGACCTTCTAAATTGTATTAATGTCCGAAATGAAATGTGGGTTCCAGACAGGCGAACTGTAATCGAGAATTGGTCTAGCAAATGTTTTGTATGCTCTGGTTAGTAGTGTTATCTTTCTGGAAAATGTATTTTCATGGGTTCTCTGCAGTGCTGACTATGCTTTGAATTTCATTTTTCTATGGCACAGTCTCAAAAAACAATCACAATCAAATAGTCTTTTATGATACTTATGATACTATATATATTCTATCTATCTATCTATCTATCTATCTATCTATCTATCTATCTATCTATCTATCTATCTATCATTGGTCTATTTTTAAATTCTGATTTAATATAAACATCTTGCATGACTTGATGATAGATGATTGTAATATTTTCTAAACAACTGATGAAGTGGTAATTAAAGACCACTCACAGATCTTAATGCATTGCTAAGGGGGGGAGGGGAACCAAGTCAACCAAATTATACTGAACTTTCATTTAATGAAGCCAAACCTTGACCTTGATCCTATGATATATAAAACCATATATTGAAAGTGTCTGCATTTAACACTTACTTGATTGTGGGTTCATAGGAAAGTGACAGATCTATCCTGCATTTTTTTCCTGATTAGATTATGGAAAAATATCTTCATATGAATGCACACAAGAAGGTTTAGAGGATACTGAAGCATTAACATTGCCATTATTAAGTAGCTCTCAAGTAAAGTAGGATATTCCTTCAACAACATGGGTATTTAAATCTAAAAAGCAATGACGTTTAAATACAATCAACTGTTAGAAATTTCAAGTAAAAACAAGTATCACCATTAACACCCTCACTTTTATACTGCTGTTACTATGATCAAAATTACACAGAATAGCATCATTTTTTTAAACCACCATAACAAACATTTTTGTATAGATTTATTATGATTCAGCATACATTATTTATGACATAAAAAAGTAAAATATCTTGATGCATGTGCTAGGATTAGGATTTATTGTTCAAGAATCCTTGAACAATTTTATCAAAAGCCCATTTCTAGATAGTGTTTATATGCCATAAATTATATAGCAGAAATATTCCCAATGGACATCAAGAAGAGATAAATGAGAGCTGAAAAAAGTGGATCATCACAAGTTTTATGGATTTTCACCCATTTATTTGTTTGTTTGTTACCCTATGATGTGTCATTGGCAGAAAATCATCTATTGGAATTTTGAGTCTAATGGTGTTTTCCACATTGGAGAAAGATCCAGAAAATAAAATGAAACCGAAGTGAAATCAAATTCCCACACCTGTTAATATTGAAGAAAATAAGTCACAGGATGTAGGGGTTTTTTTTTAATGCAACAGCTTCAATGCAAGGGTGAACAATTTTTCTGATCTTGAAGATGGCTAATTTGGTTGCTAACTTGGGAGCTGTTTGTGAAAATCCATCCATCCATTCATCTAGAGATTTTCTGCAGGGCTTGTGTGAAAGAATAAGAATAATAACTTTTTATCCATCTTTTACTGCTTTTCTTCTGCCAACAGCAATAGGACATCAGCAACACTGCAAACAAATCCATATCCTATGAGGAAATCACACCAGCACTGATTAACTCCAGCCTGAGGCTAAGTTGTTTTAGTGCTGGTGATAAACCTTTGGAAGAAGGAGGAATGCAGTAAACAAATGATGAGTTCTTTAATCAGTGAAAAGAAATCAAAACACCAGATATAACATGGGGAATATTGGGCTTCATGGAAGTACTTGTAAAAAGGAAGTGGAACTAAATTTGATTTCCTTAGTATGAGTCAATGCAAATTAAATATATTCTGAATATCTCATGGCCATTTCAGTTCTGGAAACACATTTCTCAAAAGAGACACTGGAATAAATGCAAAGAAGGGCACTGATGATAATCAAGGAACTTGAAAATAAGTCTTACAAAGAGAGGATGGGAAAACAGGGTAGCTTTGAGAAAAAGACAAGACCATCTAATAAACTTTTCTAGACATGGATGGAATGTCGAACAAAATAAGTTCAGAATTTATTTTCTGTTGTTCCAGAACTTGGGTAATGAAACAGTGGTTTTAAGTTACAGGAAAGTAGATTATAGCTGAATGTTAAGAAAAAAAATACATCTGGTAGAAGCAGTTCAGCTGTGGAGCCACTTGCTAAGAGAAGTGATGAGCCTTTATCCACATGTGTTTGAGCAGAGAGTTAATAGCCATCTGTCAGAGATGCTTTCATTTGGATTCATGCTCTGAGTAAAGGATTTGACTCTATCATTAGTATTTCTTCTAACTCTCGAATTCTATAATCTGTTTCTAAGGATATTTTCACAGGACAGCTCAAAATGTCTAATTTTTCAGAAAACTGATCAGTTTTACTTGAGTTCTAGAAACTGAAACAGTGCCAAATCTTATGTTTCATCCATGCTATTTTATTTACTGATGATTTCATAAGCTAAGGCTTATATACACCTACCCTGTTTTCCCCAAAATAAGAAATCCCCTGATAATAAGCCCAATCGGACATTTGAGTGCATGGCAATAAGGCCAAGCGCTTATTTCAGGGTTCAAAAAAATATAAGACAGGGTCTTATTTTTGGGGAAACATGGTACATTGCGCAAACAAGAAGTATATGTTATATGCAGCCAGAAAACATAAAAGACATATAGTGCTGTCTAATGTTTATCTTCCTCATATACCCTGTCTTATATTTTTTTGAACCCTGAAATAAGCGCTTGGCCTTATTGCCATGCACTCAAATGTCTGATACACAATACACAAATGAAAATCCAAGATGCATTTCATAAAAGTGATTCTTAGGGATATCTTGTATTGATAATTGAACAAAATAAAAGACAAAGAAGATTTATGACCCGGGGACAAATTAGATGAGATTATGGAAGATCTAGGAAAGCTTGAAATGAATTTGAAGAATAATGCTGGAGATATGATTCTTTTACTCTTTTATATGTCTGATTTAAATAAAGGAAATATATTTTGAATAGAATTAGGATAATTGTCCAATCATGAATATATAGCCTGTTAAACTTTAATCAACATCAGAAATGATGTACAAAAAGAATCCTTATCCTTTTGAAGTGGTGACAAAAATCCTAACTCCTCCCACCAATATCTTGATGAAGAGAAACTCCTTTGGTTTCTGGTCCTTTCAACTTGTTCTGGTCTCCATTCCAGTGAACTCCAAATACAAACACACAAAATTACAGAAAGTGAAGTAGTAGCATCTTTATGGTAGATGTCCTCAAGCCTGATTTTATGCTCTCTCATCTATGATTGAGACTATAAGTGGACCAATTTGGAGATGTTTAAATAGACTGTACACTGACTTGCTTAGAACGAAAGACCACATGGAAAAATAAGGATTTCTCCCAGAGGACAACGTTATTTACTGTGAAAGTGGCACTATTCAAATAATTATCCATCTTTTACATGTCCCCTGGAACCAACATGCACACAGAATGACTTGCTGATGGGAAATATCCCTGCCATCAATGTTATATTATATAAATTTATGTTTTTATTGAAGTTTTTTATCTTTTTAAATTTAGATTAATAATTTTCCCTTTTCTCATCTCTGCATTTTGGACACGAGACATTAATATTACATAGTTCCTTATAAACTATATGATGTGATATTATATTATAGGCAATATAATGTATATTATGTCACATTACATTACATGCAACTTCTGATAGTCCATAACAAATTTCATCATGTTCCCAAACCAAATGAAATGCACCATATTGGATAAAGGTAATTTTCTCTGGTGATACTTCAATACTGTATGGTCCATCATTTAGATATGACAACTGATAAGATAAGCCTTGTAGCCTAACTAATCCAAGATACATTCCCCATATAGTAACGGACAATCATATGCTTCTGAAAACTTGGCAAGAAGGATATGAAATGTTCTGTTCTTGATCAAGAACAGTTTCTGCAGGTTTGGGAATTATATGCTCCTTATGGTATCTGGATTTAAAATGATTATTATGATTTTTCGGCTCATTCCTTGTAGAAATTTTGCTAATTTAATTTGGGATTTCATGTTCAGAATCTTTTCTTAAACTTCGTCATGGCCTCTTCATAACCCCAAACCAGCAACAACCCATGGTTGTTTGTCAATGATGTCTTCTTTCAAATGATGCCTTCTTTTCATGTCATCTCCAGGAAAATGTTATCGGTACTTCATCTTTCAGTACAGAAGTGTTACAAACGATTGGGAGACATAATTCAAGAGACTCTTTTCCAAGTTCTAGCTGGATTTGTTCTAAACATTTTGTATTATCGGAATAACATTCATATGGTTTATGTGCCCAACCTCATTCAATCTTACTCCATCCCATCCTATTATTACACAAAAATTCTGTTTTGAACATTACAGAAGAATCAAAAAGTTCAGGTCACACAAATAGTGCTTTATATAATATCAAAAATTCTTGGGAATCTTATCCATTATAGCTCCCACTGGTTCATTTTAGAACAAATTCAGCTGCTATATCAGGTGTCTAATGCATACAGATCTAATTGGGATATCATTCCGTACATGCTGTTAGACATGCTAGTGACAAGAAGAATTTTAGCCAGTATTGGCAAGCAGCCACTACATACCTTTCTGGAACAAAGTGCAGGGTAATTAAAGAGCAGGCACTAAGGGAGCACTGCAGAGAAACACAAAAATAGCCATCAGTAAAGTGCCAGAGAACATATTTCTTAGTAACGCAAAGGATTGTTCAATTTACTTTAAAATAGCTATCATTAAAAGAGATTTCCCTTCTCTGTTTGTGGGACATGTTTGTATATTAAAACAGATTGAGGTTAAAGAATAATAATGAAGCACAAGGTATCTCAAAAAAGTAAAATTTAATTTCCATTAAAGAATATTTAGCCAAATTAATCTTATGATGTGTTCATTATAACAACACTGGAAGAAATAATATTTTTACAAAATTTACATGAATATTACATTTTAAGCAAAAGATCTTCAGTTCTCAGTTTTGTCTTGGTGATTTACTGTGTAGGAGTATTCAAAGAAATCACTATTTTTGTTTTTAATAATAAATTGGCTGAACAATATATTGTGCATATTTTTATACAGTTTTTCTTGCATGTTTGGGAGCTAGAACATGAGATTAGAATATTTCTTAGGATAGGAACTTGCAATTTACACTACTTCAGATGCCGCTGAGCAATTCCCAGACTGCGTGAATAATGATGATGGATACTTATTAGATCACCAAGAAGCTGCCTACAAAATAATCTTGTCAATTGTTCCCACATAAGAAAATTTTTTTATATAATTTTCAAAGATATTTCCCAGAAATAAAGCAACAAGTATTTCCTGCATTGGATGAGGAGAGCACATCCTTCTCCTTCTGCCCTGGCCACTATTTACAGAGGCACAATTGAAAGTGTTTTAATGAATTGCATCACTTTTTGATTCAATGCCTCAGATAGAAGGTCCATACAGAGAATAGTAAGGACAGCTGAGAAGGTTATAGGAAGCTCGCTTCCTGTTATTCAGGATACTGCTTATAAGTGTTATGTGCTTAGACTTCAAAGCATTGTTAGAGATCCCACACAACCACTTCATGGTCTGTTTTTGGGAGGAGGATTTGAAATATTTTTAACAAAACTACCTGATTCTGTAACAGCTTTGTTCCCTATGCTATCTGTCTGGTAAACTCGCAAGATTTGTTTTTCTCACCATGTACATGTATACATCCAAACTAGACTGCATTGTTTTTCTGTGTCATCTAATATATGTGGATATATGTTTGTTTGTTTATTGATTGATTGATTGATTGATTGGTCATGTTTATGTAGTGTATATTGGAGGTAGTGACCCTGCAATGAAAATATGCCTATTAGTGTACATTTCAAGTGGCAATAAAATTATTCTAAGTCTAAGTCTAAGGTAGCACTTTTCACTATTTTGGTGAAGCAGAGAGATGATATAATTCTGGAGTTAATTGATTGCTCAGGATCAAGATAAAGTGCATTATATTGTATATACACAAGTTCAAAAAGGTCAAGTCACTGTTATAAATTAAAAGCGATGGTTTTATCTGAAAAGAAGGAGTGAAGTGATCAATTTCTGAATGCGTGCTATAGACTTCTTGGTTGCCTGTCGAGAAGTTTGAACTCAGTGGCCTAGGTAGGATTTTCCTATTCTATTATTTCGCTATAATTTGTTAAGGCAAAGTTGGAATATAATTCCATATTTTTTCAGTATAGCTTCCATAATTTATTAGCATTTTAATTAATAAATTCAACATTTAGTGTAGAGTATAATTAACTAATTTGTAATTTTGATAGCATTACGAATATATTAGCAGATATAGCATCTAACAATCTGCTGGGTGAGGGAAACATGTAGTGTATTATTTTCAGTTTGGCAGAATAAATGGTGATCATCCTATCCAAGAGCAAACAATTCTGACCAATCCTAGATTATGGGGTTTAAGCACAGCATAAATACTGCATCAATGAATTATAAAACGATACGTACACGATGTAAAAAATATGTTGAGACTCTAGAAAGAATGCAGAGAAGAGCAACAAAGATGAATAGGGGACTGGAGGCTAAAACATATGAAGAACGGTTGCAGGAACTGGGTATGTCTAGTTTAATGAAAAGAAGGATTAGGGGAAACATGATAGCATTGTTCCAATATCTCAGGGGTTGCCACAAAGAAGAGGGAGTCAAACTATTCTCCAAAGCACCTGAGGAGAACAAGAAGCAATGGGTGGAAACTAATCAAGGAGAGAAGCAACCTAGAACTAAGGAGAAATTTCCTGACAGTTAGAACAATTAATAAGTGGAACAACTTGCCTGCAGAAGTTGTAAATGCTCCAACACTGGAAATTTTTAAGAAAATGTTGGATAACCATTTGTCTGAAATGGTGTAGGATTTCCTGCCTGGGCAGGGGGTTGGACTAAAAGATCTCCAAGGTCCCTTCCAACTCTGATATCATTATTATTATAATCTGCATTTTTTACTGTTTACATAGAAGCCAAATTTATAAAATATGAAGTTGTTGACTTCAGAATTTTTTCCCTGTTTTGTCTGATGTCATTTTGTAAGAGTTCCTATGTGAGGTTGATTTGTGCGTGTGTTTGTATTTGTGTGATGTAAATGGGTCGAATCAATAAATATGGATAAATGAAGGTAGCAATGAGAAAATATTTTTGTGTGGATACCTTGTTCTATAAAACTGGACCACAATTAACCGAATTAGTTAAAATTTAAATTAAAAAAACATTAAAATCTTTGTCATTTGCTACAACATGTCAAGATCTAGATAAGCAAAATGTAAATATCATAAATAGATACATACAGTTCATATATACACACATACCTTATACAAGAATTTTATACACCACATATGTCAAACTCAATCATGTCATGTGATGTTGTGTGATGTATCACAATGTTTTTTATCTTTGCAGAGCCGGAGTGGGCATGGCTGGTGCGTGATGCGCTAGTTTAACACCCCTGTATATTTCAAACAAATAACTCATTTTTGTGTTTTTGTTACTCTGTAAGCTTTCACATATTGCTAAAAAAAATAATGATAGTGGTTCTGCTGTTATGAGTACGATGATTGCAAACTGTAGGAAGTAATTTAATGATTCTCTGAAGAAAATAACTGTATAATTTTAATGCATATCATCCATAAAGATAAAGCTCTCTACAAGTTTTATATACAATTATTACATGGATATTTTTGTTGTTTTCTTGATAAATTGCCACTTCTTTTTTCCAGAACCTTTTTTTTTAAACTGTCTAATCTACAGCCTTGTATTCCTGCTGGCGTTCCATCCAATACTACTTGCTTAGCTTTTTAAAATCAGTCAAAATCATCTAGAAGCTGCCATACACTATATCATGCACTGTCAGTAGAAATAAAAATAGCTACAATATTTTTAAAGATAAGAAATATAAACTTTCTAGTATTGTTCTATTCAAATCTATTGAATGAAAGTTTATTGAATGAAAGTTTATGTGTTATTTACTATAAATTTCCACAAGATCCTAGGTTCTTCTACTACAATATATCTATGATTCGTCTAATAACCAACCTGCCTTCCATTGAGGACCTGTATACTACACGAATCAGGAAGAGGGCCATGAAAATATTTACAGATCCCTCACATCCAGGACATAAACTGTTTCAACTCCTACCCTCAAAACGACGCTATAGAGCACTGCACACCAGAACAACTAGACACAAGAACAGTTTTTTCCCGAAGGCCATCACTCTGCTAAACAAATAATTCCCTCAACACTGTCAAACTATTTACTAAATCTGCACTACTATTAATCTTCTCATAGTTCCCATCACCAATCTCTTTCCACTTATGACTGTATGACTGTAACTTTGTTGCTGGTAATCCTTATGATTTATATTGATATATTGACCATCAATTGTGTTGTAAATGTTGTACCTTGATGAAGGTAGATTTTCTTTTATGTACACTGAGAGCATATGCACCAAGACAAATTCCTTGGGTGTCCAATCACACTTGGCCAATAAAAAATTCTATTCTATTCTATAATACCCAGTTTGGTCTAGTGGTTAAGACATGGCTAGAAAGTGGGAGACCATGAGTTCAAAGCTTGCCTTAACCATGGAAGCTGGCTGACTTTAGACCAGTCACTCTTTTCTAGCCCACAGGGTTGTTGTTGTGGGAAAATAGGAAGAGGAAAGTGCATTGGACATGTTTGCCATCTTGAGTCATTT
The DNA here is from genome assembly GCF_028640845.1 of Ahaetulla prasina. Taxonomy (NCBI): domain Eukaryota; kingdom Metazoa; phylum Chordata; class Lepidosauria; order Squamata; family Colubridae; genus Ahaetulla; species Ahaetulla prasina. The sequence continues at coordinate 106,352,153 of NC_080542.1, read as the reverse complement.
GTAAAATAAAGACGAAATATAAATAAAAAATATGTGTCTATTCTTCTAAAGAATAAGGTTTTTAAATATCTGATGCCTACTTTTTTCTTCTTGAGTGATGAGCAACATAAATATAATATCTGCATAGAATTAAAGGTTCAACAATATTTTAAAAACTATTTTATGTATCATTATTACTAAAACCCTTGTTTTTCTGAATTCTCTTTATCAGTATTTTATTGTGTAAGACACATGTTTCAGTCAGGCAATGTAGTCTACCCCCCTGCTCCAGGTCTTACTTTCATTGTTAAAGTAGAGCTCAATGCTTTTGGTAAATAGTGATGGAGAAATCAAGACACCTCTTTAAATAATAACTTAATGACATTATTGGAATTCCTAAGGTAGTTACTAAGTGGAAGAGCTGTCAATAAAGCCTAAAGAATGAGCTGTGGCCCTGCTGCTATGGTCACAACTGATTTACAACCACTTTGTGTTTGATACTGGACAGGATAATTTCATCAGTCTCCAACTCTTGTGATCATGTCCCAAGCTGACTAGTCAGGTGAAGACCTGGCAGAAGATTGCTTGTCAGTATAGGAAGTAGCTGTCTGCTATGAGAAGTCTTCACTCATAAATGTAATCATCTGCTAGTTATTCATTGAACTATACTTCATGGTCTGGATAGAGAAATATGGATGCAATAGCTTCATGATAAGAAGATATTTGAAACAAGATGATTTGAGACAGCACCTTACACCAGAACATCTACTTTCTTCTTTTCAGAGAATTTAAGAAAAAACCATTCTGAAGACAAGTTCGCCAACCATAGAAGTGACATGTAATAATTATTTCAAATAGCTATTAAAGCCAATGATATAACATAATATAATATAACAACAGAATTGGAAGGGACCTTGGAGGCTTTCTAGTCCAACCCCCTGCCCAGGCAGGAAACCCTACACCACTTCAGACAAATGGTTATCCAACATCATCTTAAAAACTTCCAGTGTTGGAGCATTCACAACTTCTGCAGGCAAGTCATTCCACTTATTAATTGTTCTAACTGTCAGGAAATTTCTCTTTAGTTATAAGTTGCTTCTTTCCTGATCAGTTTCCACCCATTGCTTCTTGTTCTACCCTCAGGTTCTTTGGAGAACAGCCCGACTCCTTCTTCTTTGTGGCAGCCCCTGAGATATTGGAACACTGCTATCATGTCTCCCCTAGTCCTTCTTTTCATTAAACTAGACATACTCAGTTACTGCAATCGTTCTTCATATGTTTTAGCCTCCAATCCCCTAATCATCTTTGTTGCTCTTCTCTGCACTCTTTCTATAGTCTCAGCATCTTTTTTATATCGCGGCGACCAAAACTGAATGCAGTATTCCAAGTGTGGCCTTACCAAGGCATTATAAAGTGGCACTATCATTTCACGTGATCTTGATTCTATCCCTCTGTTTATGCAGCCCATAACTGTGTTGGCTTTTTTAGCAGCTGCTGCACACTGCTGGCTCATATCTAAATGGTTATCCACTAGGACTCCAAGATCCCTCTCACAGGTACTACTATTGAGCAAGGTACCACATATACGGTACCTGTAATGTATCTTTAAATATTTTGGCGGGAAACAAGCACGTTGCTGATTGGTTAAAGCCGCCGGTTGAACTGTATATAAGGAGAGGTTTTTCCCCAGCCTGGTTGCTGGGTTCACCATATATTAAAGAGCTGTTGTCACTACCCTGGTCTCCAGCCTCGTTACTTCCCGAACTTAACACTGGCGACGAAGGTGGGATCTCGAGGCTAAAGAGCACCAGGAACGAGCTGAACGCACGGAAGAACCGAACCCAGCAAACTCAGGGCAGAAACGCGGAGATGGCCAGCTACACTCCGCCCGCGCCGTTTGACCCATCCAGGGAAAAATGGGAACGTACATGACCCGGTTCGAAAGCTTCCTCGAGGCAAACGAACTGCAAGGAGTTCCAGACAACCGCAAAAGGGCATATTTCCTGAGCCACTGCGGTCCCGAGGTCATCGACATCGCGGAAGCCCTGGCAGAGCCAACGCCGGTACAATCGGTATCGTGGCAAACTCTGCAAAATCTATTGAAGAACCATTTCGCGCCAACACCGTCCAAATACGTACGGCGTTTTGAATTTGGAGAGCGCAGACAGCAAGAGGGCGAATCCATCAGCGATTACATGGCCGCCCTGAGAAAAGCCTCCAAGGACTGTGGGTACCGAGACTTGGATGAGGAGCTGTTAGAGCAACTCATCCGTGGGGTCAGAGACATTCGCTTATGGAGGCGGCACCTATCAAAAAGCAATCTAACGCTGGCAAACGCTCTGGACGAAGCCAGAGCTCATGAGATGTCCACCCAAGCGGCGGAAACCCTACAAAAGCCACTCACGCCAACGGCGAGCGCGAGCGCGAAATCAACCCCGGTCCACAACGAAGAAATCCAGACCGAATCAGACGGCGAGGATGAGGAAGGAGTTTGCCTCACCGAGAGAAGGGGCAAAGAAGACCGGGATGAATGCGGAAGTTGCGGAGGGCAACACCAGCGTCAACGATGCAAGTTCAAGGACGCTACATGTCGGCGGTGCGAGAAGAAGGGGCACCTGGCTCAAGTCTGTCGAGCACCCCAACCTTCCCGCCGAAAATTCAAACCAACCAATCAGAGCGCAGGATCGGCAAGGCGACCCGCGATTGGTCAAAACAAAAAGGGCGCGAATTCAAATCGAACGACCGTGATAATAGGCCGTGCAGCAACCCGCGTCGAGAAGAAAATCTTCACTAAACCGAAAATCGAAGGAGTGCCGTGCCGACTAGAAGTGGACACAGGGTCAGCGATCACAATCATGTCCTGGGACACTTTTGCGAAAGCTTTGCCGAAAATCGCCAAACGCAAACTGCAAACACAGCGGCTACGAGTTCACGACTACCAAGGGAATCGCATCCCTGTTCGAGGGACCACCTCCGTCCGCATCGAGTACGGACCACACAAGAAGACCCTGCCCATCACGATAGTCGAAGGGACCCTGCCAAGTTTGTTGGGACTAGACTGGTTCCGTGCGTTGGGCATGGGGGTGACTGGCATCTACAGAAGTGACTTTAACCTAAAAGACACACTCATGAACGAGTTCGAAGATGTCTTCAAGGACTGCCTGGGCAAGTATAAGGGGACCCCTATTTCCTTCAACTTAGACCCCCAGGTAGCCCCCATTCGGTTAAAGGCAAGGAGAGTTCCTTTTGCCCTTAAACCCAAGATTGACAAGGAGATAGACAAGCTCATCAGTCAGGGGATTTTGGTGCCAGTCGATCACGCAAAGTGGGAGACGCCAATCGTCACCCCAGTGAAACCAGATGGGTCAGTTAGAATCTGCGCTGACTACAAGGCGACGTTAAACAAAGCCTTGCAAAAAAGCGCTACCGGTCCCGGGGTGCAACACTTGCTGCACTCGCTGGGGCAAGGGCACGTTTTTGCCAAGTTAGATTTGGCCCAAGCCTATCAACAACTGCCCGTAGACGCCAGCACAGCCGAAGCCCAGACAATTGTGACTCACAGAGGTGCGTTCAAGTGTACCCGGTTACAGTTTGGGGTGAGTGTGGCTCCAGGTCTATTCCAAAATTTAATGGAGCGACTTCTGCAAGGGCTCCCGGGGGTAGTCCCCTATTTCGATGATGTATTGGTATCAGCCGAAAATTTAGAAGAATTGGGGGAACGTTTGAGAAAAGTTCTGGGCATTTTCCGGTCAGCCGGTCTAAAGGTTAAAGTAAACAAATGCCAAATAGGGGTAGAATCTGTAGAGTTCTTGGGCTACAGAATAGACAAGGAAGGAATCCACCCACTGAAAGCAAGGTCAAGGCAATAAGAAAGGCTCCAGCGCCCAAAAACAAAACAGAGCTACAGGCATTCCTGGGTCTAGTGAACTTTTACGCGGTCTTTTGAAAAATAAGGCAACCGTTGCCGAGCCGCTACATAAGTTACTGGGAAAGAATACTGCTTGGTCTTGGGGAAAGTCGGAAGCTAGGGCTTTCAAGCAGTAAAAACCTACTCTCAAGCGATAGTTTACTGATCAGTATCATAGCACAATGCCATTGGTATTAGTTTGCGATGCTTCCCCTTACGGGGTGGGGCTGTGCTCAGCCACAGGCTTCCAAATGGCACAGAAGCCCCAATAGCCTTCTACTCCAGAACGATGTCCTCGACAGAGAGGAACTATAGTCAGTTGGATAAGGAAGCTCTAGCTATAGTGTCAGGGGTAAAAAGTTTCACGAATCGTTTTGGTAGAGACTTTGAAATTGTTACAGACCATAGACCACTGTTAGGGTTACTGGCTGGCGACCGCCAACGCCTGTGGCACTTTCGCCCGATTGACCCGATGGACTATCTTTTAGCCGCCTACTCCTACAAACTGTGGCATCGACCAGGAAAAGAGTTGGGGCATGCGGACGATTAAGCAGATGCCCACTACCAGGGGCGATCGAGGACCCCACTCCGGGGACGCCCATACTGTTAATTGACTCTCTGGACTCTGGCCCAGTCACATCTAAGGTGGTGGCTCGGGCGTCATACCGGGACATTATCTTGAGTACTGTACTTGGTTGGGTACAAAGAGGGGGGTCCGCTGCGCCCGGGCGAGCGTTTTAAAGAGTTTGTAAAGAAACGTGGGGAACTGTCGGCTCAAGGGGGGTGCCTGCTATGGGGGGATCGAGTGGTGATCCCAGAGAAATTGAGGAAAAGGGTGTTGGATCTCCTCCACGAGGGGCACCCAGGGATCGTAAGGATGAAGGGTCTAGCGAGAAGCTATGTGTGGTGGCCCTTAATGGACTCAGAAATTGCTGAAAGGGTAGGGAAATGTCAGGCCTGCCAGGAGTCCAGACCGCTACCCCCAACGGCCCCGGTTCGGGAATGGGAGAGACCCCAGGGGCCCTGGTCTAGAATACACATTGATTTTGCCGGCCCCTTCCACGGCCAAACCTTCCTGGTAGTAGTAGATGCCTACTCCAAATGGCTGGAAATCATTCTCATGAGATCCATGACAGCCGAGGCCGTGATCTCAGTCCTACGGCACCTATTTGTAACCCATGGGTTGCCCGACACGCTAGTTTCCGATAACGGCCCGCAATTCACGGCAACCCAATTTGAGGAATACTTGGCAGAAGAGGGCATCCGACATGCCCTCTCGGCGCCTTTTCACCCTGCGACGAACGGCCTTGCAGAGCGTTCCGTCCGGAACGCAAAAGAGGCATTGTCCAGACTTAAGCCAGGCGACTGGCAGACAAAAATCGATGTGTTCCTGGCCGTCCAACACAGAACCCCCTGTGTCACAACCGGCAGAAGCCCAGCCGAATTATTAATGGGCCGAAAGCTCAGGTGCCCCCTAGACCGTTTAAATCCAAACTATACGCCGGAGGGTTACAAGGGGGAAATCAGAAAAACAAGAGAAATGGACATAGGAGACCGAGTGTGGGCACACAACTATGGTGAAGGCCCAACCTGGATAGCAGGACAAATCCTAAACAGAACAGGTCCAAAATCATACTTGGTGGAATTAAAGGACGGCCGAGTATGGAGGCGCCACATAGACCAAATACGAAAACGAATAGCCGAACAATCCGAATTAGTCGAAACAGGCCCTGACTATACAATGTTTGATTCCACAGCTGACTCAAACCCGGAAAAATCGCAGGACTTATCTGAGTTTCCGGAGGTCCAGCGACGCCCACAGGTTCCAGTAGAAAACAGCAGGGACGACTCTGCTAATAATCCAGGGCCGGATGGCCTAGAGAAGGAGCTGAGAGGAGCAAACAGCCCCTCCGGTCAGCTCGACCCACTCCCAGGGAATGTACTGCGCAGGTCCGAAAGAGTCAGGAGACGCCCAGTCTATTTGCGTGATTACGTTGAAAAATAATATGTAAATATCATGTAAATATGGGTAAAGTGTTTTCTGGGAGGGAAGGAGTGTAATGTATCTTTAAATGTTTTGGCGGGAAACAAGCACGTTGCTGATTGGTTAAAGCCGCCGGTTGAACTGTATATAAGGAGAGGTTTTTCCCCAGCCTGGTTGCTGGGTTCACCATATATTAAAGAGCTGTTGTCACTACCCTGGTCTCCAGCCTCGTTACTTCCCGAACTTAACAGTACCTGTGCATTTTGTGGGGTTTTTTTTGCCTAAATGTAGAACCTTACTTTTTTCACTGTTGAATTTCATTTTGTTAGATAGCGCCCAATGTTCAAGTCTGTCAAGATCTTTCTGTAACTTGAGCCTATCTTCTGGAGTGTTGCCAGCTTGGTGTCATCTGCAAATTTGATGAGTTCCCCATCTATCCCCTCGTCCAAGTCATTGATGAAGATGTTGAAGAGTACCGGGCCTAAAACAGAGCCTTGGGTACTCCACTGCATACTTCCCTCCATGTGAATGTAGTTCCATTGAGAACTACACGTTGAGTGCGGTTGGTCAGCCAGTTACGAATCCATCTGATGGTGGTGGTGTCTAACTTACATTTTTCTACTTTATCTAGTAGTAGGTTATGGTCTACTTTATCAAATGCTTTACTGAAGTCCAAGTAAATTATATCGACAGCATTCCTCTGGTCTACTAATTTTGTCACTTTGTCAAAGAATGCAATAAGATTATTCTTATTAGTCTTATTATGATAATTGCAACGATATAAGAAAGCAGATAAAAGAATTATGGATAATGATAAATGTTCATAAATTTCAAAAAATACGTACTAAGCAGTTAGCTATATCCTTGTGCTTCTATCAAATAATCTCCTGGAATCAAAAAAAGAAAAAAATAATCTTCATCTCATGACTGCCTTTAGGGATATAATGCACTGGCAATCTTATTTATTTCAAGTTTTATTTCTGATACTCAAAATATGCCCTGTAAAAGCAAACGAAGAATTTTCTGGTTTCAATACAACCAAAGCGGAAAGTAGGAAAATGGATATTGTAATAAGTGTTAGAGTAGGAACATGGCACATTTGTTTAGTTCACATATTCATGCAAATCCACTTGATATATTGAAATCAACAATTATGTAAACACTATAGAACAGATATTTTATACAGCTATTAGGAATGTCTTTTTATTGTCAAATATTATTTAGAATACTCTTATTCAGATTCATAGTGCTTATAACTGGTCACTAAATTCTGAATGTTACATTCTATTTACTATAAATAGTGGCCTATTGAGAGCTTGTTTACAGGTATATATTTATATATAAAAAGGTGTGTGTGTGTGTGTGTGTGTGTGTCTTTTCTTAGCACAATGTAAAATATTTTTCATATTGCATATTTCCCTGTCAGGTATATACTTTCATGCTTTTTGAAAATTATCTTGTTTTTTGCTGATTAGTGAGAAAACAATTCACTAATAAGAAAATTACTGTTATATAGCTTTATACATTTTTACTATACTATTTCCTTATTTATCATACCATTTCCATATTTGAAACGGAAAATTAGAACCATTTCCATAGTTATGTTATGTTATGCTAACATAGTTGTATAGTTATAGTATGCATTACAAGAAATTTGGTATTTTATTTCATGTAATAGCTGGAACCATACATTTTAGTGTTAGGGTTACATATAATGTATGGATTAGAAGTAGCAGCTGTGTATAACTGGGTCAAAACAGACAAGATGGAAAGTCATGATGCCAGTCCTGCCTTTTTTTTCATTTTTTTTAAGAGGAGCAACACTGACACCTGTAAAAAAGGGATAGAGCTAATATCATGTCATCTTGCCTCTCTTGACTCCACCTGCCTGCTACTGATGACTGGTGTGTCAGGCCTGGAAACCATATTAGACTTTAGGTTTCCAGACGCTGCCACATTTTTTCCCCTGAGGGGAAGAAGGGGGGCTGAGGGGTATGGTAACATTCTTTAGACGGTCAAGGTCGGATGGGGTTCACATCTGCAGGAAGAGTGGCAAGAAGATATTCGAATGGACTGGGAGAACGTGGGACCATGTGACCATCAAAGGGGTCAGGGGGGTGGGACTCTTGGGGTTTGTATAACTGGGGAAAAGAATCCGGAACTTCAGTTTTGGAATTGCACTCATCGTGTGCCAGTCTCCTCATGCTAGTAAAGAACTCTGGAAAAGAAATGTCTCTGAGTTTCTTTTACGCAGAAGAGGTATTTCTGGAACCTTGACATGGTGAGACTCTGGTGAGCAGAGTGAAATCCAGACTCAGTACTGCAATTTATGAAATCACTTTAGGCTATTTTATGTCTTTGACTTAGTTGTCAAATAAATGAGGAGGAGCATATGAAATGCTAAAAAGAAATATAAATAAATGCATTCTGCCATGGGAAATTTCTCTGAAGGACAGGCATGGAGTTATTAAATAGTTACCAGTAAATAAAATGGTTTGAAGCCCCCTTTATCAGTAGAAACATGTCTTAAGACTTAATATTTCATGGCCATTTGCCATCTACAAAACATTGCCATCTTGGAACATTGGCTACCCCAGACATACTTTTCAACCCAAATTAGGATTGGTATTCACATTTGCTTTTCATTTATTCTCCACATTTAAAATTCAGCGAATATTAAATTTTTCCAGACATGAATCACCTACCTGTGCTTTGACTATAAGGAATATTTGAGAAACTGCATTTGAAAAAGTGGTCAATGCCTTCTTTAAAAAGACATGTTATAAAGGACAAAGTTGTTGGAAGGCATTTGGCTAGAGAAGATAGCTGGAAGAGTTGGAGACTCCTTTTCTCCATCAATAAAGACAGAACTTAAAAAAAATCTCACTGGGCTAAAATGATTAATGTAATCATATTATTTTTTTCAGATCTATTGAGCATGTGCTGGTAAATTATTTAAATTAATTGTAAAATTATGTTCCCAAAGGCTTTAGCGTGTTGTTTTGGACTGTAGAGTTTGAATAAAATTATACGGCTTCATTTTGGTTTTTTAGTTTCTTAATTTCATATTATAGGTAGGTCTCCACTTACAACAGTTCATTTAGTGACCATTCAAAGTTACAACATCACTGAAAAAAGTGACATGACCATTTTTCACACTTACAACCATTGCAGCATCCCCGTGGACATGTGGTCAAAATTCACACAATTGGCAACTGACTTATAGTTATGATGGTTATAATGTCCCAAAATCATGTGATCCCCTTTTGCAACCTTATGACAAGCAAAGTCAGTGGGGAAGCCAGTAACAATCAGTTTACTAATTTAACAACTGCAGTGATTCACTTAACAACTGTGGCAAGAAAGGTTGTAAAATGGGGCATAGCTCACTTAACAGATGTTTCATTTAGCAACATAAATTATGGTTGTAAGTCGAGGACTACCTATACTGTTATTTATTTTATGTTAGAACCAATCAACCATCTGTAGAATCTGCACATTGTCTTTAATAGGTAGAAGACTTTTGGTAAATATTAGGCTTAGCATTGATCATCATTTCCTTCCCCCAGCAAAAGGTATATGCATTTTCCAAACTAGTTATGCCATAAATGTTATGAGTAATATTGTTCTGGAACGGGCATTAGCATTGATTTCTTATAAATGCAAATATGTATTTGCAGTTTGAGGCAATTAAATGAAAAATAAATGCTTCTTTTATCTGAAGTACTTTAGGGGAAAAAAATCTTCTGCAAATAAACTTATAATATGTAGTCTAATCCAAAAACTGGTTAAACTAGTTAAAACAGGATAATTTTAATGGTTAACCTGAAATTGTATCCTGGGCTATCATATCTTTTTGCATTGCAACTTGAGAACTTAAAGCTTTTTTTTCGGTCACAAAACAGATCTCTCTTCATTATGGGTTTACACTATTAACTGGGAAAATATTCCACCTGAACTAAGTTTTAAGATGGAATGCTAGAATAGCAGTAAGTAAAAAGTAATCATGAACAATGCTGCCCCGGAAGCAATGATTGCATACCCCATTGCATTGTGTGATAGCTTACTACAATATAATATTGTATTTATCTTACTGGTATTATTTGTATTTATCTTACTTGTAAGATATTACTTGTACTTATCTTACTTGTATTTATCTTACTGGTAACTCTTACTAGAGAGTGAGCTTAGCCATTCGACTTCTAGACTACGACTTCTAGATCCTATGTTCAAGGCCACCCTTCCCTCTACTTCAGGGGTGTCAAACTGGATTTCTTTGATGGCAGGATCAGCATTGTAGTTCTCTGTGTGCCCAGCAGACAGGTGAGAGATGGATCAGATGCCTGGGTCATGGGGGACTCCATGCACCCCCCGCACCCTGTTTTGGCTGGCAGGGTGTTGCAGTAGGCCATCCAGGCTGAAAATGGGCCATGGGGGGCCATGTATATACTCCTGTGCCCCGTTTTGGTCGCCAGAGGACCGCAGGCCAGTCCTTTGCTATTTCCAGGCTGACCCTGCAGGCCAGATTTAAGCACCCCATGGGCCAGATCTGGCCCATGGGCCTTGAGTTTCACACCCCTGCTCTACTAAGATTGCCAAAAATGGCCACAAGTGATCTCACCCTAAAGTATGACACACAATTGTGGCACACTTGCATAAAATTTAATTAGTTTTCCATACTACTTATGGAAATTTCATGTCAGTAATTTGCATTTGGTTACTATTTTATTGTAAAAAAATTATGATTTTATGTAATTAGGGAGAATTGCAAAGTCATTGGAAAAAATATTACAATTTTAAAGTAATTTTCTGGAGTTGCAACATGCATCTCAGCACTTTTGAGTTGTGGGTTGCCAGCTTAATAAAGCAATCAGCAAGCTAGATGCGAATATAAATTTTATTTTGCTAGTCTTTGGGATGTACAGCAGTTAGACCATACTAGATGCTATTGTGATATTGTGGATGTTGAAATTCAATCCATTTGGAGCAGGGGTCACCAACGTTTCAGACCTCAGGTACCACTAAATTCATAGTTTTAAATCCCTTGGACTAGTAATATGATCTGCCTAATGACCGGATGGGTGAGCATGTCTAAATGGTCATGTGACTGTGTGGGTGTGGCCAACTCTATGTCACTCACATCAAGGGATGCCTCGCTGACCTCTACCTGCCCCTCCATCCAACCACTCTCACCTCTGCGCCCAGGCTCCTTAGGGCCCCAACAGGAAGCAGTTGTTGGAGTTAAGCAGCCACCATGAGAAAGAGTTGGCAAAACAGCTGGCTCAGTTCAAATTGGATCTGACCAAGAAGGAGGCTCAGAAGAAGCACCTCACTGAGGACTACGAGCATAGGCTTTCCAAGCAGAGGGAAGACCTGTAAGAGTGCAGGTTCAGGTACCAGTGCCTGGAGGCTCAGCGGGCTGAGTTGGTTAGTCAGTTCCAGGCCATGATGCTGTCCCACTGGAATAAAGAGCCTTCTGGCTCTTTGTTACCAGCAGCGCTTCCCTCCAGCCTTTGCCCAAAACCCCGCACCAGGAGGCTGAAGCAGATCCCATGTCAGAATTTCTGCCCCCTCCGACCCACATAAAAAGACCCTGAAGGGGAAAACGCTTTGTAGCAATCCTGGCATGGACAACTGTAAAGAGCTGGCATGGGCCAAGGTGGGACCGTTGCAGCCCATCCTCCAGCAGCAGAACAAACTGCAAGGAAGCTCAGGGCCATGAGAAGTCCCATGCTCCTGGAAAAATGGGGAAGAAGTTCTCTGGTTCGCTGGCCTCCCACTCTGGTGTACCTTAGCAACTGGATGGTTTCTCTCCATCCCCCTTTCCTGTTTTGTCTGCTGGATCAACGCAGGGGGAAATATTGTGACCCAGGCCCAAGTAGGTAGTAAGAAACTCAGTCTGTGAAAAAATAAACAAACTTTATTCGAACAGCTGGGAATTACTTCATTCCCAGCATCATTCAACTCAAAGTAAAACAAATGCCTCCCAACACAAATTCCTCAGTTATCTTGCAAACCTTGGTCCAATTAGGCAAACTGCCAAAGGCCCTTCTGGCAAACGTCCAGAAGCCACAAAAACAAAGAAGGAGATGAAGCAGAAGACAAAGCAGAAGATGCAGCTACAACATTGTTTTCCGGCAAACCTCAAATGCCGGTGCTGGTCTGTTTTAAGCCTTACTGGAGGGACCAATCATCTCTTGGCCGTACTCTCGAGTTGTCCTCTCTGCTTGAGCTGCTCTTGCCTTCTGGCAGCTCTTCTCATTCATGGTTTAGGAGCAGGCTCCTCCTGTTTCTCTGCCTCACTGCTATCAGTCTCTGGAGGCTCTGGAGTCTGCATTTCACTTCTCGATGGCCCTGGCCTCATCTCAGCCTCATCGCTGTCCGACTCCATTGCCAGCTCTGTAGGCTGCTGACAGACCCCAACACAACATCAACTTATCTTGACACTGGGGTGCTGTGTGATTCGACCAGGCATTTTCTCTCAGCGTCCCACCCATTTCTGCTTTCTCTTGGCCTCCCAGAGAAAGCACCTGGTCCAGGCACACAGTCTTCCAGGAACCTCTTTAGTGTTACTTCTCTCAAGAAGAATCTTTGTGGGCGATCTGAGTGAAGGAAAAAGAAGATGGGCAGACTGACAGTAGCTTGCTAATATCAGTGGGAAAGTCAGTCCCATATTCCAGAGCTCTAGTCCCAGAACTGACCCATTGGTCATCCCGGAGCAGCTCCTCCACCCAGATGCAACAGCCTTCTCCGGAGAGGCTGGGCAGCTCCCAGGCAGGCTAGTGCACCCAGTTGGAGCTACTCTGGGATGACCAATGGGCCAGTCCTGTGACCTGAACTCTGGAATATGAGACCAGCAAGTCAGCTCATGGTAGGGCTGGAAATCTCTGCTGTAAAAGGTGGTACATGCAATGTTGCAAATGATGCAACATGCAAGGAGTAGCACAGCCCTCGCCAGCCAGAACAAGGTAATGGTGCTGTTGCGGCCTGTGCAGTAAAAAGTGGTGGTGGCGATAGCCAGAGCCTTAGTGTGCGGAAGTGAAGTGCCATTTGCCTTTGTATGGCACCAGTACAAGTACCAAAGTACCAGTACTTTGTTGCAGTACATTTGTGCCAGCTGGTGGTGTTAAAACAGCCCTCACCTCCTGCCGCTTTGGCCTTGGAGCAATAAGTTGCATCCAGGAAGCACTATAGCATAGAGAAGTGGCTGGTGTGGGCTCCATCTGCATGACCAGCGGAATAGGCATGGCCAGTTCTTGCCCACACTGTTGACAGCCAGGATCAGGTCGCCACCACCTGCTTCCACTTCACTTTGCCAGGGCGGTGGGCACTAGAAGGGTCCTGTCCTTGGCCCGCCAGTCCCTCCCTGCTGCTTGGTTTGGGGCAAACAGTGACTGGCACTCCCAGGTGTGGTGGGTGGGCAGGCAGGTGGAGCGAACAATCAAGGGATTTGGGTGGCCTTTATGTGGCCAGGATGCCTGCAGGATCCCTGGCTTCTGAAGCTGGCGAGGCCCAGTGTTTGGGCTCCGGCACACTCCTCCTCCCGGGCTACTAAACAGGAGGCCAAGCTAAGTGCCTGAAGGACCCATCCCATGAGTGGGGGTCCAGGCAGTTCAGTGAGCAGTGCGTGAAACTTTGGCCAGGCTCAAGAGATGGAGTTTACAGGGGCTGATCTACTGCCCAGGCTGGCTACAACACAAACATTCATTGCACATATCTGGCCCAAGGACCATAGTTTGAGGATCCCTGATTTAATGCAGTATAAAAAATGCAAATAATGTTTCTGAAGACCATCAAAATTTTCTTGCAGACCACCAGTGTTCTAGGGACCACCAATTGATGACCGCTGATCTGGAGTGCACAAGCTTGTGAAACAATGAGTGTGCAACAATATATCAGTAGTCTAGGATAAGATACAAAATGTGGGTCAATGTGTATTATCAATGGCCCTTTTCTAGGGTTAGAATTAGGTGAGAAGACCAAGTTTCTCTGTAAAGCTGCAAATCAATTTAGTGTACTTGAATTAATTGTCAGTAGCTACAGTGAAAATGCAGCTTCAGGAAGTAAGAGAGTCACTATTTATTTTTTTTCCAGTTGCAAACATTCCTAGAGCATTCAATTTCAAGATTATTGTTAGGTTTCCAATATACTGCTGGGAAAGAGAAATGTAGATATTCCTGGAGATAAAATAACCCAAATAACCCTTGGATGTGATTTGCTTGGTGGTGGGCAAGGGGATCATATTCTGTCAGCTGCTTTTTTGCCAAGATGACTGAAATTATCCCCAAATTGTTTACAGAGGTATAAATAGCTTCACAGTGCTTTACAGCACTTTCTGAATCAGCATATTGCCCCCAATCTGGGTCCTTATTTTACTGCCCTTAGAAGGATGGAAGGCTGAATCAATCTTGAACCAGTGAGGATCGAATTCCTGAATGTGGGCAGAGTTAGCCTGTAGTACTGCATTCTAACCACTGTGCTACCATGATTCTTCCATGGTACAATTAATTATGAAGATAGGGTGCAGTACTATATTTAATTAACAATCAGCATGGGGGGAAAATCTACAACCATTTAATCTTTTGAATATTAAAGCAGTATGTACTGTGTTACTATGCTATTCCGAGGATTTTACCAATTCTCCTCCACTTTCCCATGTAACCATGGCTCTGAGTTAGACTTCATTGATGTTACCTTGGAATTCTGGTACTGTAGTCTGACACACCTGCACAGCACTTAAAAGATTGTTGTTTTAAAAATAATCTGCTTCTAAATCTTATAGGATGTGTTGAAATCAATATTTGTATGTGGCACCACTGTTGTCCATTCTTTACACAAAGAGTATAAACGAAACACGTGCAGCTAGTCATCTGGATCAATGGGAAATGGAAACAGTCCTTCTTCCATGCGTTTGCCATGGCCTTTACTACAAACAATATTAAAGCCCATCACATTCAGTTACCACTATAGGGTGCCTTATAGAGAGATGCATAAGAAGCAATGCTTTATAGCTACCACCTGCAAATTTTACTGTGTTGGCAAGTGTCAGCAGTGCAGTCCTAGAGCAGGATAATTGCTGGAGACAGAGTTGGCACAAACAGTAGATGGGAGATATGTTCAATTGCACATGAGTATAGTAGGTGAACTGTTAAAATAAATACCTGCCATTAAATGCTGAGCATCTGGCAAATCTAGATAATCTGTTTTGGTTACAGCAGAGATGGTAAAAAAAAAAAATCAACTAATACTTTTTAAAGAATACATTCCATTTACATGATAATAAGCTCTGATTCTAGTGTGTCAAAACACTTATAAAACAGGGGGAGGTTGGTCAGCTTCCTTTAAAAACTTACTCTGCAGGTTTTCCCAAGCAGTCTCTTGAAACTCCCCAAAACAATGATGACACTGAAGTTTCAAGTAAAGACATTCATCCTTTCCCAAAAATATCAGGAAAAGATTAAATATGCATAGTGTAATTGTTGACCTGCACTTGTCCTGAAACATTTTTGCCTACCGTTCCTGTCCTACTGTTTCCTTTCATTATATCCAATTTATATAATTATTACATACTTATATATATATGCTTATATATTATATAGTTACTTCATGCTTATGCTTATATATACTGTTGTGACAAATAAAATAAATAAAATAAAATGTAGTAAAATCCTGCAATTGTGTTAGATAAAACTGCAAGATGACTTTGATTTACCTGATTCAAAATCAGAGTGTAGTCAGGGATCAATTTTATAACTAAGTTATTTTCAGTCTTTTCAAGAACAATTCAAGCAGAGGTGAGTTTCAGCAGGTTCTGACCAGTTCTGGAGAACTGGTAGTGGAAATTTTGAGTAGTTTGGAGAACCAGTAGTAAAAATTCTGACTGGTCCCGCTCCCATATATTCTCTGCCTCCCAAGTCCCAGCTGATTGGAAGGAAATGGGGATTTTGCAGTAACCTTCCACTGGAGTGGGGTGGGAATGGAGATTTTACAGTATCCTTCCCCTACCACGTCTACCAAGCCATGCCCACCAAGCCATGCCACACCCACCAAACCACGCCCACAGAACTGGTAGTAAAAATTTTGAAACCCACCACTGAATTCAAGGGACTATTTACAATTTTAATCTCTAAAGGTTTGTAGAATTATATATTCTAAGGGTTTGGTTCTGTTTTATGAACTTCCTTTCTCAGAGCTTTCCTTGACATCAGAAAGGATCAAGATCTGGGGTGGGGGCGGGGAGAAGCCTTTTCAGTTTAGCACTTCTGTTTTTCCAGGGAGCTTTCCCAGTAGAGATTATCCTTGATAAAAGTAACCATAAAGACTAGAATTCATTGGGTAATTAAACACTATTTCTAAAAGAGTAAGCAGGAACCAGCTTTTATTTTATCTACCCATTTTAATCAATATCGACAACACCCATTTATTAACCTACCAGGTATTTTTGAATGAGCACAGTGTACAAATAATTCTCTGTTCATCTTTTGTAATGATTCTCTTTCTTTCTGTCTTTTAGCAACAGCTGTATTTATAGGATATCAGCCATATAGCAATCTACAATCTTTGGAAAGGGTATAGCTGTCCTGATTTCTGCTTGCGTTATGCCAGTTGCTGGTATGAAGGCAACATGCCTTCACTTCAGAGGCACAAGCCCTATAGAATGACTTCTAAGAAGAACATTAATACAATTTTATTTCATCTTTTCGTACATACACTGCCTCTTATTATTGGAATGGAGATATAAAAATATTGAAACTATCACCAAAATAAATGCACACTATTTTACT
The DNA here is from genome assembly GCF_028640845.1 of Ahaetulla prasina. Lineage (NCBI taxonomy): Eukaryota > Metazoa > Chordata > Lepidosauria > Squamata > Colubridae > Ahaetulla > Ahaetulla prasina. The sequence goes on along the minus strand of NC_080542.1, from coordinate 106,335,499 downwards.
GATCTGCCCTTCATGGGACCATTTTTCAAAACATTAATTTTAAGTCATCTAAGGAATTTCTAGGTAGTTGAAGACAGTTACAGTAAATATTTTAAATACATATCATAGCTGGGAGCTTGAGTAAAGTGATCAAAATGTAGAAATAAAAAAAGAACATCAATGCCACGTAAACTCAGGAAAACACTTGACTATGGTAAATAAGGAACTATATCCAATTAATCATTTTTTTCTTGCACCGAAAAAGCAAAATGCTGCTGTTGCTACTACTAATACTATAGAAATAGCTTCTATGATTTTATTTTTAAAAGCACAGAAAAAAGTTCCATATCTGCTGTAACAGGCACATCTCCACTCTGCAAATGACATGTATAAAAGTCGCTGCATTTTCTGCCACATTTTCATTTTGGCAGACATCTGAACATATTTGGCAGGGCCATGGTATAAGGGGGTGAAAGACAAATGGTTTGTTATGAAACCTTTAACTAAACTGATATTTCAGCAGTGAGGGTGCCAGCATTTTTCTTTTGTTTTCTCCTTTGTACGACATGCATGACAGCCTCATCAGCATTGTTAATAACTTGGCAATACCTGGTCTACTATTCATTGCTCTATCAGTCACTCAAGTGAGTTTCAGGAAAACATGGATGCCAAACCCTATCTCATGAAATCATGTCTTTATAAGCAACTAAAGTGAAAGGAATGAAATTCTAAAAAGAAAGAAAGAAAGAAAGAAAGGTTGAGTTGGGTTTAGAATATGACTTTTTAATATTATTTTCCCACTTGTGCAGAATTAAATATAAAATTGGTAATATGGATTTCAGTAACAGAGGCCATTTAGAATAGAACAAATATTTCCTACATTTGTAATACATTTTACAAATTGGTAAATGTAGATGTAGAGTCCCAGTGTATAGATATTAGTAAGCCACAATAACTTAGACCAATGAAATTATACTATGTGTATAAAATTTATGTGACATTTACTGTCAGATGGTTGGGAAAAAAATCAAACCATCAGTCAAACAAAACAATTGATTTAAATTGGTTTCTCTAATTACATCTTCAAGGTCAAGAAATGAGAAAAGTTCAGAGTATTTTCACAAACGCTACTTAAGACATCTGAAATGGATAAATATAGATAATGAAACAGAGTAGTCTTGAAATCTGATAAATATCTTGTCAGCACAGTTTCTTTCATTCAGCAGAATTGCAATCCAATGGACCATCATATATCAAAAATATATTTGGAAGAGGGGATACTATCTGTGAACAATTCTTTTGAACCTCAATATTATTCTATAATCTACCAACATTTGTCTCAACAGTATCCTATTCAATGGCACAGATATTCACTAGTTCTCTTTTACTTGTTCTTTAATGACAAGAATGTTGATAACCTACAAAACAAAATGAGAAAATGGTCTGTACATATTTACAGATACTTAACTTTGATAGTATCACAGTCACAAACTAGAAGGCTGCCAGGAACGTTATGGAAATAAGCAATTCTTTCTTTTCTTTTCTTTGCTACTGATGTGCAAATAGACACACAATAATTATTCTGGAAAGCTATTTCTCCTCCTTGTTTTAGGAAGGATAAATAGTTTTAATTCATATTTCATAAAATTTACTAAAAGAAAGTAAAATGAATTGTTTACAAAAGGAGAGAATGAAAATGAATAAAACCTAATTGATTTTTAAAGAAAATAAGTATGTGAAGCCTTGTCAATTGCAGACATAATTTGAATATGAAAAACCCTTTTTAAAACATGACAGTACTATCTTTAGGATTACATCACTTCAGTCATAAGCCTACTATAAAAATAATTTAGGAGTACCTTTGTTCCTATTTTTATAAGGCTAAAATATTTAATTATCAAAATGATTGTTTTTAAAAAAATGATAAAATGCTACCTTAAAATAGGAATTATGTCTTCTTTTATTCAGGAAAAATTGTCACAGCTAAAAGGATACCTGCATGATATTTGCAGAAATTATCAAACCCTTTCATATAAATATATGTTTAAGATACTTAGATTAAATAAGAGTATCAAGATTAAGACACCCTCAAAGACAATCCATGGGATGTAGATTTTCTGTGGCTAACTGAACTGTATCCTATTCTTTTAAAAGGACAGTGGAAAACTGGGAAAGAAAGGGAAAGAGTTGCTATGGAAACTGCACCATATTGAAGAGAGGATTGTTGGTGTGCTAAGCATTGTCAGTGACATCATTGACAATGTCATCAGTGTATCAGGCAAGGCACCATCATTCCATCTAACAAAGCACTATTTTTTTCAGTGCAGTTACTCCATTTTTCATAAAAAGCCCAAAGCCAATAGTCAAAATGGCCAAGCCTTAATTTAACTAATGTTAGGTGCTGATTGAGAGCCAGTTCTGTGCAGTGGTTAAGGTAGCAGCCTAGAAATACGCTAGGCTAGATCATGCCTAACCCTGCTTTAGATATGAATGAAGCTAGGTGACTTTGAGCCACTCTTACTCTCTCAGTCCTAGGAAGCAAACAGAGGCAAGCCATTTCTGACATCTAGTCAAGAAAATCTCAGGGATTTGTTCAACAATCATGAAAAAATCAAGACTGACTGAAGTCACAAAATATATGGGAAGCTAATTGAATCCAGCTCTCTTGAACCCCACTAAAAAGAAAATTGTTTTGCTTTCTTTAGTTGGAACTCCCATTATAGTTGAAGTGATTACCTTCAACAAGATGTAAATTGGTACTGATATTCTGGGCTTCTCAGTCTAAACCATGGGTGAAATGCTACTGGTTCGGGCTGGTTCTCCTGAACCAGTAGTAAAAAATGCTAGTAAAAGGTAGTAAAAAAAATGTAAAAAAGTTCCAACGATCAGCTGAACGACACACGATCATGGGAACTTTTTAAAAAACTTTTTAAGCATTTTTTTACTACCAGTTCAAACAAATAGGTAGTAAAAAATGCTTTAAAAAAGTAAAAAAAAGGTTCCGACAATCACACGGCACAGCTGTGATCGTTGGAAACTTTTTTCTACTTTTTTTAAGTATTTATTTATTTTATTTATTTATTGTTTCAATTTCTATACCGCCCTTCTCCCAAAGGACTCAGGGCGGTTTACAGCCAACGTAAAGACAGTTAGTACAAATTTTAAGACCAATTTGCCAAAACTGGTAGTAAAAATGCTTTAAAAAAGTTTTTTAAAAAGGTTCCCAAGATCGCGCGCCACACCTGATTCCACCCCTGCTGTTCTACTTACTTCCCAAGCCTCCTTTTGGTGTATACAGAAAACCGGTAGCAAACCGGTTCAGATTTCACTACTGGTCCAAACGCTGAACTTGTATAAGTCGCCTTCTTCTGTCCCTTTACTGATTCTTTCATTGGCATATTTCTCTGCTCTACTAGCAGTTCTTTGGAAAAGGGAGTCAGGCAAAAAAAATGAATGTTATCTAAAAAAGATTTCATCTTACAAAAGAGGCTTAGCCTCCTACTAAATCTCTATAACCCATAATTTTTGCATCCTAAATCATACCTAGCTTTTTATTATAAATATAATAGGATTTCATTTCCCTATCTAGCTTATAGGTTCCTTTAGTTTGTATTCAATTGGAAATTTTCACTGAGTGTTAACTGTTCAATATACCAATCAACTATTTTACAATGAATTTTAAAAAAAGAACTGCAATTTTTGTACATACTTCTATATTTTCTTAGTAATTCCATTGCAGAATTATATGTAACAAATTAGAATTTGTTATTTTTAAATTCTTATATTTGTTTTTTCAAAGTTTGAATACATTGAAGTTTGCCTCACTTTTTGTATCTTATTTAATCAGATTTGAATAAATACATCAATCCTCATGGTGGACTAACCAATGGAACAAAACTTTTCATGAAAAGCTGACAAAATGAAAACATTCTATGAAGACACGACAACCTATTTTTTTCCTTAGATCCAAACTAAATATTGCTTGGCAATTTCTTTGTTATGATGATAAGTATGCAATGTACTTTGAAACTAAAAAGAGACCTCGTTACGTGACAAGGTTGTTCAAATGGAACATAGCCAGGAAGTTCTTTGTGAAGATATCAGCTGAGGGAATAGCAACAAATAAATAAATAAATAAATATTGTCACAGCAGCTACACATCTGCCAGTAAGCAATGTTTTGTCAAGTTTGCCATCTGGGCCCTTCAACAATCAATCCAGCCTCTTATGAGCCTCCAGCTGTTTAATCCATCCCTTTAGGAAAAGAAAGGACAGAGATTAAACATGCAGAAAGATTGGAAGTAACTAGTGCAGTCTTCTTCAACTTTGGAGCCTTCAGTAGTATATCACTATACCCTTCAGGGAATTTGAATTCCCATTCTTTTGGAGGACTCCAAGTTGGAGCACCTGCAAGAGAAAGTCTCTTTCATTCTGATACTGAATTCAAGATTCAGTTTGATTCTGCTATTTTGCTAAAACTTGCTAAAATGCACAATATGGAATTAGAATGTATACAGTATGTGGTATGCAACAAAGAAGAAATGAACTTGAATTTTACCAAAGTGAAATTTTATACTGATTTGGGTTTTTAGTCAACTGCTAAGTTGTCAGCAAGATTCCTGAAAGGCTTATTGATTTATCAAAGCAATAGCAATTAGATTTACATACTGCTTCACAGTGATCTACAGCCCTAAGCAGTTTACAGAGTCAGCCTATGGTACCCAACCATCTGCGTTCTCATTTTACCAACCTTGAAAGAGTGGAAGGCTGAGTCAACCTTGAGCTGGTTAGGATCGAACTCCTGGAGTGGGCAGCGATTTAGCCTGCAAGTACTGCATTCTAACCACTGTGCCACCATGGCTCTTATGACCAATTTCTGTCAAGGGTTCATGACCTAAGGTCCAGCATAAATTTTTGGCTAGTACAAAACAAGAGTGATGAACCATTGAATGAAAAGTCAAGGTCCCATAAGGCTGCAAGAAGCCTACATACAATTGCCATACTCATTGTTTAGTATGCTTCAACGATGGAAATACTATTGTGACTGGCAACAGAGTTGATGTAAAGAAGTGGTAAACATCATGACTTCATCTGGGAATATATTGCACACTGTACCACTGTGTTTCTCAATCTTGGCAACTTTAATATGCCTGGAGTTCAACTGGGGAATGGCTAGAAAATTCTGGGATTTGAAGTCCAGATATCATAAACTTGCCAAAGTTGAGAAACACTGCAAATAGAACAAATGAGAATTTTTTTTACCGCCTGTTCTTCCTTTTTCTTTATCAGATGAAGAAATAATGAACTTTATATTCATCTTCTTAAGATATCAATTAAGATACCTTTATATTGGACATAGATAATTACATTTATGCCAATTTCATAAATTAGATCTGCAACAATCTTGATCCTTTTATGCTGTTCCTAATTTTTATTTATTTTTATCCTGCCTTTATTTTGGAAAGTAACTCAAGGTGGTAAACATACCTAACACGCCTTTCTCTTTCTATTTTCCACACAGCAACAACGCTGTGAGGTGAATTGGGATAAAACAGAGTCAGTGGCTCAAAATCAACCAACTGGGTTGGTTTTTCATGCCCAAGGCAGGACTAGAACTCATGTTATTTTGATTTCTGTCCTGGTGCCTTAACCACTAGACCAAACTGGCTATATAACTAACATTTCTGATCAAAGTTTCACCTTTATCCCATCCATGAACTACTCACAATTTTCTATGTTAGACATTTGATAAAATGTCTGTACTCTAGAGCCACAATAGAAGAGTCCCTCTTCCTTCATTTTCTCTTTTGATCTGATTCCTAGGAATGGCTTAGAACAGTGGTTCTCAACCTGTGGGTCGGGACCCCGTTGGGGGTCGAATGACGATTTGCTAGGGGTCGCCTAAGACCATTGGAAATATGGGAAGTATACTTGCGAGTCGAAGAATCGCACTCCAATGGTTGACTCCACAAGCCAGCTGCAGGTCTTCAAATCACTAGCCAAATTCCGCTTCAGGCGCGATGAATTAAAAAAGAGCGAAATCTTTGCTCTGATGTCTCCCTCTCAAGCCAGCTGCAATCACTCCCAATCGCTAGCCTAATCTGGCTTCAGGTGCAATAAACTTAATAGGGGAGGAGTTTCCGCTTTAATGCCTCCATCCTCAAGGCAATCGCAAGCAGTTCAGATCACTAGCCAATACGGCTTCAGGTGCGATAAATTCAAAACAAAAATTATTTTATGGTTGGGGTCGCCACATCATGGGGAATTATATTAAAGGGGGTGCAGCACTATAAAGGTTGAGAACCACTGGCTTAGAAGCTTATTTCAGTATACTAAAGTCAGTGTACTTCTATAGAATAGATACAAAGCTTTGAGAACTGAATTCTTGTCAAGGGTTTTTTTCCCCAAGATTAATTTCTTTCTTCTAAAAATCTCCTGTAATATATTTCAGTTTATTTCCTTGTTATCTCTTTAAATGACGCTATGATTTAGTAAATGGACAAAGGAGCAGGGGAAGTTTGATAACACAATTTCATTGATTTTTGTTTAGTGTTATGATTCATCATATGCCTTATTAAGTTGCAGAGTCTTTGATAAAGAACTAGAGGTCTACAGCAAGCTGGGCAATGAAAAAAAGCTTAGCTAAAACATTCTTGAAGATAATCTCTTTTGCTCATCATTGCCAGACTTTTATTGGATCAATTCCAACTATAAAAGCAAACACAGCTATTCCAATTATGCAAAATTCTTCTTGGAGAAAAATCAAATTTTAGCATATTTTTAAAATATGTTCATTGTTTTTATCTTTTGCCCAATTTCAGTACTTCAGTTTTTCAAATTGAACGGAACTGTGTTGTCTATTTTATTTATTTATTTTGTCAAGCATGTATTTTATGACAGATACAAATGTAAACATAATTATAAATACATGAAAAGGATACGAATAAAAGAAAACATTAGGACAGGGACGGTAGGCATGCTGGTGCATTTATGCACATCCTTACAGACCTCTTAGAAATGAGGTGAGATCTACAGTAAACAGTCTAAGGTTAAAAATTTGGGAATTTGGGGAAGAAACCAAAGAGTCAGGTAATGCATTCCAGGTATTGACAATTCTGTTACTGAAGTCATATTTTCTGCAGTCTAGTTTGGATCGGTTTATTATGAGTATGTATCTATTATGTGCTCTTGTATTGTTTTGTTTGAAGCGGAAGTATTTATTGACTGGTAGGACATTATAGCAGATGATTTTAGGTAGTATGCTTAGGTCAGACCGAAGGTGGCAAAGTTCTAAGCCCAAAATTTCGAGTCTGGTGGCATAAGGTATTTTGTTGCAAGATATTTCTTGTGAAATATCTCTGGACTCGTTCTATTGTATTAATGTCCAATATCCAGTGCGGGTTCCAGACAGATGAACTGTATTCAAGAATTGGTCTGGCAAAAGTTTTGTATGCCTAGCTTGTAGTTCAATATTATTGAAGAAAAAGCTACGCAAGATTAGATTAACAACTCTTAATGCTTTTTTTAGCAATTTTAATTGCCCTAAGTCGTCCCACTCTTTCCAAAAGAGTAACTCAGTTCAACTCATTGCAGAAAATAACAGAGATTTGGGACATGAATCTCCATTGCTCTAGAACTGATTCTATTAGATGAAATGCAAAAAGAAATGAAATTATAAAAGTACGACACTGCTGAGGATAGCAATAATTCACAAAAATAAATTCATTGAAACATTCTGAGCATTGGTAAAAAAGAGAAGGAAACTTTTACCATGTTCATTATCTTGGAGGTGGGGGTGAAAACCTTCATATTTTCCCCAGGAAATGCAGCGGATTTAGTTTTCTCTGATCTACAGACATACATAATACTCTCCTCTTTCTATTTTCCTCACAACAGCCCTGTGAGAGTACTTGAGAGAGAGTAACTGGCCCAAGGTCACACAACCGCTTTCATGTCCAAAGCTGAATTAAATCTCACAAGCTAGCAACCAAACTGGCTTGTTATTTTTCAGCATTCAGTTTTATTCATGAAGCAATTTTTTATTTATTTATTGTGTTCTTTTACTCAAGATTCTTTACTTACACACTGGAGGGTCATTTTAAAAACAAGCAAACGTTGCTACTTCAGATATGATATGTTTGTCAAGGAAATTACTTTCTTCTGTCCCTCCTTTTCCTCAATAGCTAGATCAAACTCTGTACGTGTGTTCCAGATATAATAAATACAAACCAAGTCAAAATAATTAAAACAAGGCAGACTGCCATTGATGCTGTGTGAATCCTAGAAATGCTTTAATTGAGTAAAAGGCGAATGTAATTAACATGCTAATTGTCTGCATGCTGAAGGCTGTTGAAAATGGCTTGAAAAGTCCTTCAGCTCAGTTTGTTTGCCTTCACTCTTAAGCAGGCGAGACAGTTCCCTCCTCACAGCCTTGTTTACATTATTAATTTGCTTAGCAAACTTGTCTCCTCTTGTTTTGGATAGTTAGTGTGCACAGAAGGAGTGAAAACCCTGTTTGGAGAGCACTTGTCAAGAGTGTTATTTGCTCTGGCTCAAGCAGATGAGCAGACATTCATGGGGGTTCTGCGCCCTTTCTTCATCTTCTCTTAGTCACATAATAGATCCTTGGCTTATCAAAGGCTCTTACCTGACTGAGGAGGAACAAAATCAAAGGTAAACTTGGAGCTCATGGAATTAAAGACAAATGAGATGTCATAATTATCAAAGTGGCTAATTTAGCAAATTAAGCCATTCATATAGGTGACATAATTGCTTGTCACAATCACTCCTTTTCTCATTAGCCGCCTTCTCATCAGCATGAATATGTGAGGCAACATCCTTTAGCACTGGGAAACAAACTTCTGACTGCTACTATTGCTGCATTAGTGTTATAGTTTATGAAATAAGTCAACAGGCATATATGCTTGTTTTACAGACTTTATGGGAAAGAAACCAGATACAATTTGACTAATTTGCTGACATTTCAGATTAAATCAATAACCGTATCCTATTTAATAAACCCACTACCATGCAACATGCTACTTTGGTTTTGTTGACAGAAATAATTTTTAAACTATTACTTGATTATAGTTTATACTTTCCCTTCAGTGGAGAAAAACATGTTCTGCAATGGAAAACTAGCAGAAGAGTACAGGAGCATACATGGCTGCCATGACAACATAATCCTAGTCCTGCCCCAGAATGGAGTGGTCTTTGTTCATGTCATGGTGGCCATCTTGACTTTTTTGGGACCCTGGAAAGCATCCCTGGAAGATGTCATGCTTTCAACTGTGAAAATGTCCGTGTGCATAATAGATTTTTTTTTAAGGAAGGTCTATTCTGCCTTAGATGAGAAAAGTAGTATTTTCAAATGGGGGAAAAACTGCTATACCTCTGACACTCCAACTCCATGGAGCAGTTTTTCTGCTTACCCAACTAATGCACCATTATAACTGTATACAATTACCAAAGATCCTGTTTCTATCCCAATAGCCATAGATGCCTCATTTTCCCTGTTGTTTTATGGACTATGTTTTTGAGTTGTACATCCTTGCATCTTATTCTGTTAAGGTAATTGTATTTTTTGATCAACGTAATTTTCCCCCAAGTTATTTAAGAAGTATCGATGTGGTATCAATAATGATCTAAACAGATGATCTAAACTTTTCTAAATTTTAGTGAAAGCAGATATTATATTATCTTATGATTTCATATGCTCAAGCAAATAGTATTTCATATGCAAAATGGGTAAAATTTGTTTGAAACGCAACATTCTTTATTAGTCAGCAAGTGCAAAAACTACTAAAGTCAATTTTCAAGAAAGAAAATGTGTCTATATTGCTATGTGAATTTCAAGGCATGACATTGTAAATGGGCAAGGTTAAACATTTGGGATTAAAAACATGACTGTGAGATTGATTAGGGCCTTACAGTGTTGTAAAGTTGGTGGAACCTAGCTGACATGACTTATAGTTTGCTGAATTCAGAGAGATTACATTGATGTCATTCATTTGAAGAGATAGTTTATCCTGAATGCATACAGTGAAGCTGTCATCTGTATGTTTCACAAATATTCATGTGGCCAACATGTTTTGATTAGAGTAACATCAGGACACAACATTCAATAGGTCAGATGTCTGAAATGTTATTAAGCAATGGCAAAATATGCCATAAAAAAACCTCTTTCAGCAGCCTTGGAACTAATGGTGCCATCAAAATCAGTTCCTGCCCAATGCCATGTGTGTTGATATTGTTTCTAAATTGTATCATACCTGTGATAAGCTTTAATAATCAAGGGCTTATGAAAAAAGCAATTTAGCCTTAAAATACAATACAACCTAACATTATAACATGAATCTATAACATAATAAAGATTAATAATTTTATTATGACATAGGTTTTTGTAATTACTAACAGCTAGGTGAAGGGATGAAGTACAAATTATTTCCATGGCTCTGGGACATTATTCATGTTGCTTAAGACTGGACTGTCAATTACGTAATCTACAGTTGGTTGTATGTGTATATATGTATAACTATTACAGATGTTATTGGAGCTATGTCCTGATGTGCTCCTATTTATTGAAGGAAAAACCCATTAGCTTAATTTATACTGAACATTAAGCCTCCCCAAAATATTAAACCAATTTACATCTTAATATAATGTATGAACCTAATATAAAAAACAATAAAACTGCTTACGTTAAAGCATTTGGATTAGAGCAGGGGTAGTGAACCTTTTTATACCTACCGCCCACTTTTGTATCTCTGTTAGTAGTAAAATTTTCTAATCCCCCACTGGTTCCACAGTAATGGTGATTTATAAAGTGTATCATCGCCTGTGAATGCCTCTCACACATTGTGGGTTGGGTTTGGAGGGGACATCGGCTACCAGATCTGCTTGTGTGTTACAGCTGGGTAGTGTGGGGGAGATGCGCGAGCTATTCTGGGAGGAGGCTCTTTTGTTTGCGGTCGCACTATAGCGCCATTTAGTTTCACTTATGTAACGTGAACTAAACTTATGTGCGGGCGATACAAATAGTATATTTTCAGAAATTTAAATTGTCATAGGGAATTTTATGAAAACCTAATGAAAATGTTTTTAAATAATGCTATGAAATTTTTTTAAAAAGTCAATTAAATTTAAAAAAAGGAAAGTGCTTCAGTATCAGACAAAACCCCTAACTGCCCACCATAAAACTGGAACACCTACTAGTGGACAGTAGGGACCAGGTTGACTACCACTGGATTAGAGCATGGGATCTATCCATATTTTCCCCATTCTTCTTATTCTTTGGTTGACAGATTAATTATATTAGGTATATTTCTACACCATTTTGTTTAATATTAACCAGAGTATGTTCATCATCAAGATTTGAAGCCTGAGTTTGAGGAACAATATGTATCTGTTCCTAGAAATATTTATTTTACCTTATTTTATTTATATTGTAGCTTTGGTGTGTTTTTTTTTAATAAACAGCTCAAAGCAACAAGCATGCCTGATACTCCTCTCTCCCCTTATTTTCCCCAAAACACAACAATCCTATAAAGTGAGTAGGGTAAGAAAGAAGGACTGACTCCAATCACCAAACTGATTTAAATGAATAAGGCAGGACTTGAACTCCTAGTCTCCTGCTTTCTAGATTAAAGTCTTAACCATTACACCAAACTTGCTTTCTATTATGAATATTTTATTATTATTATTATTATTATTATTATTATTATTATTATTATTATTATTATTATTATTATTATTATTATTATTATTATTATTATTATTATTATTATTATTATTTAATTTGTATACCGCCCTTCTCCCGAAGGACTCAGGGCGGTGCACAGCCAGAATAAAAATACAAAGAAAAAAACAATACATATAATATTAAGAACACCCTTTAAAAAACTTATTCAATTGGCCAAAAATATAATAACACCCTATAAAAAATTACAATAATTTAAAACCCATAAAAACGAATTAAAAATTTTAAAATCAAGCCAGTCCAGCTAGATGGAATAAATAGGTTTTAAGTTCGCGGCGAAAGGTCCGAAGGTCGGATAGTTGACGAAGTCCAGGGGGAAGTTCGTTCCACAGGGTAGGAGCCCCCACAGAGAAGGCCCTCCCCCTGGGGGCCACCAGTCGACATTGTTTGGCTGACGGCACCCTAAGGAGTCCCTCTCTGTGAGAACGCACCGGTCGCTGGGAGATAGAAGATGGCAGTAGACGGTCCTGTAAATATCCTGGTCCTAAGCCATGGAGCGCTTTAAAGGTGGTCACCAATACCTTGAAGCGCACCCGGAAGAAAACAGGCAGCCAGTGCAGTCTGCGCAGGATGGGTGTTACATGGGAGCTCCGAACCGCTCCCTCTATCACCCGCGCAGCTGCGTTCTGGACTAACTGGAGTCTCCGGGTGCTCTTCAAGGGGAGCCCCATGTAGAGAGCATTGCAATAGTCCAAGCGAGAAGTCACGAGAGCATAAGTGACCATGTATAGGGCATCCCGGTCCAGGAAGGGGCGCAACTGGCGAATCAGGTGAACCTGATAAAAAGCTCTCCTATTTATAATATAAATATATTATAAACATAATATTCACATTTAAATAACTATATTACATTATAAATATGCTCTATTAGCATTATCCTGTCTTGATAAATGCAGTTTGTATCAATTCTATCTGAAATTTTTATTTGCTTATTGTGGTGCCTATCAGTATTACTGAAACTGAAATATTTGAACTTTCCTTAGGTCAAAGCCTTTTAATTAAGATAAATAAGTCAATTTTAAATAAATACATACATTTTAAAATAAAAGTTCTGCAGGAAATTACAGGCAAAGTAACAAAAGCAATTCATGATTACAACTGAATAATAGCAATAAAAGCCTCTTTTTTGTAGTTTTAATATTGCATGACATAATATTCACCTGTACATATTCTTTAAAACAAAATAAGACATAGTAAGCATAAGAAAAACAAAAGTTTTATTTGGAACAGTCTTGAGTGAGCCTTCATGATCAGTAGTTTGCCTAAAGAGAAAGGTGGGGGGGGAGGAGAGAAAGTTCCATAGTCTGCATGTATGTGAATTCTTAAAATGAGTTTACCCTCTTTGGTCTTGGATGGGTAGCACTTCCCCAGATGGACTTGGTGCACAATCTGGGGGGTGGGGGTGTCTTCTAAACTTTCAACTCCTGATTAAGAAGCAGATAGCAGGAAGGCCTTTGCTCAACTTTGTGTTTTGCAACAATTGTGCTCTTTCCTGGGCCATGATCATCTCTTTAATGACTTTGACTTATTCCTGCTTTTCTGCACTTTGGAACATTACTATCCTAAAAGAGACAGTATGATAAGATGATGTGTGTACATAATGATCTATATTTGGAGATTCTCCAGCATTATTGCTGTTGTTAATTTAGGAGTAATAGTCATGTGATCTTTCCTAGTTTATATGAAGTGATGGATTGAGCCAGATTATTTGCTGGTTTGGACAGAACAGGACCTACATTTATCCTGATTACAACTATTTTGTTGAGTAGGCAAATGTGAAAATTGTATCTCCATATAGCAAAATATGGCATAATCTTATTATTTATAATTCTTAGTGAGGATTGTAGCTGGAATCTTTTACACAAATTTGGATCTGGTAAATAATTGATTGATTTACTGATTTTGTGACATGAAGTCATTTTTGACTTCTAACAACCACACAGATTTTCTCCAAGATGTTAATCAAAGTATATATATATATATATATATATATATATATATATATATATATATATATATATATATATATATATATATATATATATATATATATATATATATATATATATATATATATATATATATATATATATATAAGAATAATCAGTTTTGTTAAAAATCAGCAAGTATCCATATTTTGGTTACAATCACAAGTGGTAACCAAACTTAAATTGGTAAAATGTTACCAAAATTAGAAAATGATCACAGAGATAGTACATGAGAACTACTTTGGTCCAACCCTAATGTTAGGCTGGGGAAACAAGCTGGTTGATCAATTCTTGTTGCAATCCATGAATCACCATAATGCTCGACCAAAAAAAGTGGATCTTGCACTTGCAGGAGAATGTTAGGAAGAAAAGGTACAGAGATATTACAGCTAGGAATAGATATAATATTCAGAAATAATTCTATAAATTTCCTTATCACTACAAAAAGGAAGAGGCTTGCCATTACAAAGAGGAAGATGCCATAGTGTGTGCTTCTGATTAGAAACTTCCATAAAACTGACACGACTGACCATATAGTGAGATCACAGAGAATAGATTATTAATATCCTCATTTATTTGCCTATAATTCAACATCATCAACACTATCATTTGGCAGACATATTTTATTTTTGCACGCAAACATGGCTATTAGCCATCTCATATTATTTATTATGAGCCTAGGACATGTATAAACAAATGGTTTAATTGTATAAATACATTATTTAATGTAAGATAATATATTTCAAATTTGATTGCCCCGTAATAGAATTATTTAAAATATTTGGCATTCATCTGTCAAAAACAGCACACATAATTTATATATTAGGCAAATAATTAAATTAATTAATTCATAAAGTAATTTATCACAAGGCACAAAGAAACTATTATTTTTTCATAGTGAATTTTTAGCTCAAACAGTTATTATTATTTATTATTATTAGCTTACACTGTCGTTATACAAATTATTATTAGTAAAATTCTTAATTAAATTGCTCATCTTTACTGTTTTCTGTTTAGCTAAATCTAGTAAAAATCTAGCATAAAAACATTTTTATTAAGAAATAAATAATTATTCCTTTTATTTTTAACTTTAATGAATGTTATTTTTTTCTGTATATCATAGAAAAATAGGATGTATGTAAAATGCTGGCAACTGGATGAAAATATGAACCTTTTGTTTCGTCCCTGAAGACTGCAAAAGCAAAGACTGAGACAAAGTTGAAGGACCCAGCTAGGTCAAACTGGATGAAAAGGATAATAATCTATCTTGTGGTGGCAAACTGCCATTGACTACAAACACCAATGCCATCTGGCTTGCTGTCAGTGGTGGCAAAAAATCAACTTAAGATCAGATTTCAAGAACAGGTGGCAAAAAGCATTTGTTACATGTGCTTCTGACAGATCTGGTTCACCTGGACATTCACTCATTGTTCCATGTTGTCATTGGCTTTTGACCCAGTGAAGTTAGCCAGTAAGCTTGAAGAGAAAAAGGAAAAAAAATTGAACTTCAGCCACTATAAAGAATGAAAACTGGGGTACATTAGCAGCATGGACAAAAGGGGAGGGGAAAGGCCAAAATCAGGATAACAAAGGAGCATGCCGAACAATGAAAAGACAATCTTAATGAATTTATGGAAGTTATATCATTCACCCAAAGATCTTATAAAAGTTGACAAGTATCAAAATTTTAGCAATCGAATCTGAGATTTGGATGAAGAAAAAAACTCCAACTTGGGCCAGTTGTGGATTCAGAAATTCTTATGTCTCAAAGAACATTCCATCTCAGAATCTGGATAGGGTTATTCTCCCTGATTATAAACTAGTTAGTGTTCTAGACCCACAGCTCCTGCTTAAAGCACAGTTTAACCTGGCATATCAACTATTATCTCTTCTGGAGTAGGAGCCATTCCCCTGTCTTAATGTCTTAATCATTTCCACTACTTCAGTGTGTTTTCCATGGGGCTGCCCTTGACTACTCAGAAACTACAGTTGTTCCAGAATGAAGCATCTAATGTAATTTTGAGCATGTATGGGCTCTGTCCTGTCTCTGGCAAACATTTTATTGAATTATAAGATAAGATACAAAATACAAAAGTAAATAGGAAAGCACTGGGAGAAAGGGGGGCGGAAAAGAGAAGTGAGGAAGGGTTGGGAAAAAGAAGCATTGACTTCTGGCTCCCTTTGTTGCAGTAAAATAAAGCATTAACATCAACTTTTGTTTTTTTTCATAATAATATCAACTAGCCATTTCTATAAGCATCTGTCAATCTAATTGGTAAAACCCAAGGCTCTGTCCTGTCTCAAGCTATGCACACAAGCTTTACAAAACTGTAAAATTTAGCAGCAAATAACAAATAGCAAGGAATGTTGTATGCAAGTACACATATACAACAAATATCAATTCCCCAGTCTAGTACAGTGATGGCGAACCTTTTCGGCACCATGTACCCAAACCGGAACACACACATGTGCACGCGTGCATTCTCTTCACACAAGCTGGAGCACCAGAAACTCAAAGTCCAGGTGGTCTTTGGGTTTCTGGTGCTCTGGCGCACACAAAGACTAGCTGGCTGGTGTGCATGCATGCACTGTAAACCAGAAGAGCAGCTGACGATGGCACACATGCCCACAGAGTGGGCTCTGGGTGCCACCTCTGACACATGTGCCATAGGTTCGCCATCACTGGTCTAGTAAATCTGCCTAGAGAGAGAATTCAAATCCAAAACAGTAGGCCTAAGAATGATCAGGCAAAGTTCAAGGTCAAAATATCATAGCAGAGTCATCAACCAGTCCAGAGTTACATTTGCAAAAGTTCAAAATGGAAGCCAAGACAGAGCTTAGGTTAACAAATGGTTGTTGTCCAAGAGGGCTTGAGTTTGCTGCTTTGTTTAAATGGAAGCAATCCCAGTGTTGCTCATTTGGAAGGACAAGGTTCCGTTCTTCTGAGAAGTCTTACAAAGTGCCTTTGTTCTGCTTTCTTCTTTGCAGTAAATCCTTGAACTAGGAAGAGGTAACAGCTCAGCTCCTTCATCATCCAAGGCCAGGGGCAGTTATGGTCCCTGATTATGGAGTGGGCCAACTTTCTCTCTCTGCAGTTATCTAGATAGCAATTCATCTGGTAATTCTGGCTGTTTACGGTTGGTTTTCTCCCCTGACCCTATTTATTTCAACAGATCTAAAAATGAAGATAAATTGAGAGCTTCTTTATGTACACATTTTATTTATTAGAAAATTTATATTGCTGCCTATTCGCACATCGTGATTCAAGGAGGCTTACAGAGATATAAAAATATAATATATGTAAAATAAAATGAATAAAACAAAATAATAAAATAATATAATAGCCCCCCACCCCTCATCCTGGTGACAACATATCACACAAGCCATTGTGTGTACAACATCATTTGTTAATGCATATCTGATAGATTAGTTTTTATGATTGTTTTGCATATGAAAATTTTGTTTTTAGTTTATTAATGTTACTATCATTGATTTGGGGTTGGAATTTTAATCCTCTTCCTGTAGGTAAAGTCTGGCAATAATTAGAATAGAATATAAATCTAGTAAAATAAAATAATTTGACAATACATGAAGAACTTGCAGTATCTCTGGATAACTGGAAAATAAGGGATACAATATTTACTTTGAAGGGGAAAAGAGAATGACTCTGAAAACAATAGCACAGTTGCCTTGACTGTCAAAATTGAAATATATTAGATTAATCTATAAAGAATTACATTGCAAGCAAAAAGAAGAATCTGCATGCCTAAATGGATTCTATATATAGTGCTGCTGGCCAATTAGCAGCTATGCCATCATATTTTCCAATTACAGTTCCAAGGTGATATGATCACCTTCCTTGCTACTATCTCTACATCTCCTCCTTTGCATTTGCTGTTTATGGAAAAATTAATTCAGGAATGCAAAAAAATGTTTTATGTAGTGTTGTTCAGTGTCAACACTAACACTGTTAATAATAAATTAGTAGAAGCATTGATTAAAGTAAAGCAGTTAAAAGACTGCTATTATAGTATATTGATATATTTCGGGTTTGAATTCCTATAACCTGAAGTCTAGTACATCTGGAAGATCAGAATAAAGCTGTTTGTTTGTTTGGTTCTTGTAGCTCAGTACTGACTACTCTGATTGTCAACTAGATAATACAAGTAGTCCTCAATTTATGACTAGTCACCTATCGGCCATTCAAAACTCCGACGGACTCTGGAAAAGGGACTTACATCCCAGATTTGATGTTCCGACACCTGCCCCACCTTCACAATCTTGTGACCACATTTTGGGCACTTGGCAACTGTATTTATGGCCATTTGCATATATCACTGATTTTTTAAATGTTTTTTTTTGACAACCAGCATTTACTTTAACATTAAACATCAACTTTTTACTTTATATGATAATATCTATTAGCAATCTCTAGCCTATCTGATCAGAAAAATGCAAAATCAAACTTTCATTTTTTTCCCATCTGAAGCACAAAGTCCATAATATCTTTCACCATAACTGAAACATATTATTTAATCATAAGTCCACATATCTGTTCCTGCCACCATTTCTTTTCTTAAAAAAGCTCCTGGGGAGACACCTAAAGAGGCATCTTCCAAGAGAATCTTACTTTATATCTGTTCCAACTTTAGGACGGCATATCTGTGATTCTTAAAATCAATATTTACGTTAACCTTATCATGCCATAAATAGACGTGCCATCCAAATCTTAATTCATGGCTCTCTAACTTGAGTAACCTCTTATTTTGCAGAGTACTAAAACCTACTTTTTAGCCAGACCAAAAAACAGGCATCAAAGTACAATTTCATATCTGGTAATCCCAAGCTTCCTCTTTCCTTAGCATCTTGCAATAATTTATATCTAATTCTTGGGGTTTTTTTCTCCTTGCCATATAAACTTGAGGTGTGCATATACCATTGTTTAAATAGAGTATCAGTATTGGTAAAGTCTGAAACAGAAAAAGCATCTTTAGTAAAACATACATCTTTATTACAGAGAATTTACTCAAAAATAATATAGTAGAACCTCTGGTCATGACATAATTTGTTCCATAACTTTGGTTGCAACCCGATTTGGTTGTGACCCAAACCTAATTTTGGAAATTTCGTGCTTATAAAAAAAAAAAATGGTGCAGGAGGGAAAATTGGCTGCAGAAAAAAATATTGTGAATTTTTGGGTCAGAACCTGATTTGGGCACGGTCAGAAGCATTCATGACCAGAGGTTCTACTCTAATTGCAATTTTCTCCATTTTAATAAGTCTTTTTTAATATAATTCCAAAGTGGTACAAATTTATTTTGAAACAATTTGTGTTTGTATTTGTTAATACCCTAAGCCTAACCTCAGGTAATTCACCTTTTCTCCACCTTAAAACCAAATTTTTAAGTCAATATTTCACAATCCTAAGAGGTCATATTCTTAACAAGCATTGTTGTATTTATTTATTTGCCCACTAAAACTCTAAATTCATTTAGTTTCTTTATTGAATATTCTATATTAGTTTTTTGGTCTTGCAAAAATATAACTAAATCGTCAGCAAATGCTCTCAATTTATAAACTTCTTTTTTGATATTTACATCTATTTTCTCATCTTGCCTAATATCCTTATTCAAAACCTCCAACATTATAGAATACAAACAACAAGGGACATAAGGGGTATCCTTGTTTTGTACCCTTTTGAATTTCACATAGTTTAGTTAAATCTCCATTAATAACAATCTTTGCTTGCTGTGACATATAAACTGCTATGATGCCTTGAATAAATTTCTCCCCAAAGTTCATAACTTCAAAACTTTACATAAAAGCCCAATTTAAGTTGTCAAAGGTCTTCTCTGCATCCAAAAATACTTAAAGCTGCCTGTTTCTCATTCTCAGTATCTCATTATGATATTGTAGGTACTCCATAATGTTCAAAAGAGTTGACACATTGTCTTTTAACTGTCTTTTTTCTCTTATTCATTGATTTTCATGAATTTAGTCTGTAAAACCATCTTCAATCTTTCTGCCAAATTTGTAGCAAAAGTTTAGAGTCATTATTTAATAATGAAATTTGTTATGGTTTTTTTTTTACCCCATTTTGGTAATAATGCAATATTAGCTTCTTTCCAGGTTTCAGGCATCTTTGCTCCCTGTAATAATACCACATTCATTACCGTATATCCTTAGTGGTTGAAGGAGTTGATCCTCAAAGCATTTATAATATTGGCTTGAAAGACCATCTGGACCTGGAACTTCATCTAATTTCATTTTTTAACAGCTTCTGATATTTCAAAAGTAGTTACTGGATCGTTGATAAGTTGTCTCTGAGCTTGTGAAAGTTTAGGTAAGTATCTTAGCAGATAATACATCTATTTTATGCATTATCAAGTTCCTGCTTCTTGTAAAGTTTGGAGTAAAAATTGTGAAAGGACTTTTTAATAAGAACATTATCTGCTATTACAATGTCATCTTCATGGATTTTCTCAATCAGTCTCTTTTCTCTTTCCTTTTTTTAATTTATATACCAGCCATCTTCCTGGTTTGCAAACTCAAAATAATTCAATCTAGTTTTTATTTCTTTAATTTTTAACATAGACAATTGTTGACATAACACTTTAATTTGATGTAAAATTTTGCAATTCAATTCCTTTCTACCAAATTTCATCTAATATCTTTTGCATCTTTTCTTTGGATTGCTTCTTCTCTAGACAATTACGCTATACAAAATAACCCCTCATAACTGCAACTCACAGAGTCATTAAATTTTTCCTTTATCCAGGTTATTTAGAAAAGAATTCATTTAATTGGTTTTTACAGTCCTTTACAACAGTGATCCCCAACCATTTTGGCTCCACAGACCAACAGTGGCCTCAGTGGTAGCAGTGGAGGGGTTGGTTTTGCATGCACAATCTAATTCTGCACATGCACAAATGAACCTTTGTGTGCTTGCCCACCACTGGGTGGGCTGGTTTCAATGAGCTGTGGACTGGTTGGGAACCCCTGTTTTACAATAATCTCCTTTTGTAAAATAGATTCATTTAATCTTCATCCACAATTCAAGAGAGAGGAGTCAAACTCATCATCAATCATGAATCTCTGCACACCCACAAGAAATCTAAATTCAGCCCACCTTAAATTCATTTCTGTTTTTAACTCCTGATAATTTCTATTTACCCTTAGTAGTTCAGATTCTTGTAGAGAGCTTGCAATAAATCTTTATAGTCATTTGAATTGCTTGAATCTCCTGGTTTCCCTGGTACATGACAAGAAGTGGATTATAATCAGAGAAAGGTTTAGGTAAAATTTCAATTTTTAAATTTTTATTTGCAAGACTTTTCGAGATTCATATCATATCAATTCTCAAAAAAGATTTGTTATTCTGAAAAAAAGTATATTCTTTAGGAGAGCCATTTCTTTTGCCTCCATGCATCTATCAGTGCTAAATTGTCCATCATTTTGAAGAAAGGTTTCAATAATTTGACTCAAGCTCTACCTATGTACATGCAATATTCCCTGCAAACAGAAAGGATTATACTGATCCATTGTGGCATATTTTGCCCAGAATTTCACTAATGTAATCAAAGCACAATTTTACATAAAACATCTTTACACTGTTCTGTGCAGGATAGGATCTCTTATTTATAAATTGTGTTGAAATAAACATATTGTTGATTAACATCCTACTGATCAGTAGGTTCATGAAACATACTGACACACACCTAAAATGTCATTCAATACTATAACAATAGTACAGCCCTCTCAAAG
Source organism: Ahaetulla prasina (assembly GCF_028640845.1). NCBI lineage: Eukaryota > Metazoa > Chordata > Lepidosauria > Squamata > Colubridae > Ahaetulla > Ahaetulla prasina. Next base: position 106,314,011 of record NC_080542.1, on the reverse strand, counting down.
CGATTTACAGAGTCAGCAACAATCTGGGTCCTCATTTTATCAACCTTGGAAGGATGGAAGGCTGAGTCAACCTTGAGCAGCTCAGAATTGAACCTCTGGAGTGAGCAGTGAGTTAGCCTGCAGTACTGCATTCTAACCACTACGTCACAACAGCCACAACACAGTATTCTATTGTAGCTGTCCCTATATATATAGATACTGTGTTTTTGTGTTTTAATAATTTCAAATGTGCTTCTGTAAGTTCTGTTGTTTAGCAGAATAAGATCCTTCAGCTAGAATTTCTTGGAGATCAGTGGTAATGGCCTTATTGCTGAGAAGTTCTTGTATTTTCTGATTGCGACAATGACCTAGATTTTAAGGAAATTTAGGCACCCTTAGCACCCCAATTATTTTCTTCTTGATCTCTTTCTACCAATGAATTAGCTGGTAGAGAAATAAGGATTAAATATCAAGTCAATGCTTAAAAATACAGTATGTATCTGGTGTTAAAACTGAGTATATGCTGAGGGAACTATTATGTAAGGGTATATCTTCTATTACTATTTTCCATCTTTTTCATTCTTTTCACTTAATTGTATTTCATTTTAAATCACAATTGGTTAAGAGATATTTTCTAGAGCAAATGAGTATCTAAATTCTGTTGGCATAAGAATAGACAAGGAGCATTAATAGTAAAATAAAATAATATAAAACAAGTTCAAAACATTTTGCTTGCTTCATCTGTGCCAAATTCAAAAAATGAATTGTTTATTGATATACTAACTTTTCATTTAAGATCAAGAAATCCTTGGGAAAAAATCATTATAGAATTCATATAAATAAAGTTGGCACTAAGGAAAGGAATATCACAAAATAATCCTCAATTCAGCTATTCACATATTGCCAATATATATATGGCTGGTGGCCGTTCTGGTATGAAAGTGTTTACTCTTTGCCCTAGCCACACAATAGCAATTTCTCAGTACAACCTGAGAGATAATTGGATAGAATTTAGTTGTCATTTTTAAAACTAAAGTACGTTTTTAATGTCCCCTAAAAAATAATCCTTGCTGATTCATACTGACACACAACTATGCTTTAATGCAGTCAGATTTTTAATTTCAGGAAATATAAACATGAGTTTTGGAGATCCTGAACCAAGGATACAGCATTATTTTCAATGCCATGATAATATGGCCAGTCCTCCTTTCCACGTAAAATGCAGGGACTTGACACAAACAAACTGCTCCAAAATCTATTTCATGCATACCAATTCAATCAAGCACCTCTAGTAATTATTTTTTTGGCTGATAACCATTTCACCTGTATTTTGTTCCATTGACACAGAAAACACTGCAGCCAATTGTCCCTATTACAGTTCCTCTATTTCCCCCTAGTGCACTTCCATGGGGGAAAAAGATGTGAACATGGAGTGTACTTAACTGCCAGGCTGAATGGCTCTGTAATGTAGCTTCAGCATGGCATAAATTAAGCTGTCATTTTTTTGGCAGCAAGTGCAGAGAGGCGATTTTCCTGTACTGTAACATTTGAAACAACAATTTTCTGGCTCCAGAACTAACTGACAGAATCTGTGTGATACATGCTTGATGTGGGTGCTCTGAGTGGCTGTAACTGGAAACAGCCTTGGGGAGAAAGTATTGTCTTTAGGAGGAAATCAAACTTGTAGTATTTCCTAGTTTTTCCACGAACCCTGCCATTCAAGCCATTTAAGAAGATTTTAAAAAGCAGCTAAGGAAAGGAATACACACACACACCCCTCAGCTTCCAATTTATTAGGCTTTGCAAGATGTATGCAAAACTAGCTTCCCTATATGCAACCCGCTATTTTTGATCACCGTTGTATCCATTAGCAAGATTGCTCACAGAGGGAGAGAGAAGGCCACTAGGTTTTATTGGCCTGGGTAATGAGATGACAGACTGAGTAATGGCTAGGTTTTTAGAAGCCGGCTTGGAATTCTTGGCTGAAGACAATTATGGCAGCTATCAATGAAGGGTGGAAGAGAGTTGCCCCTTCAGAAAGAGTTGAGAATAACAAGCAGTACCGTTAATTTGTATAGGTGCACTTATTTATTAATATTAATTTAAAATTCCATTTCTCAAAAATCCTAAACAAAAATTGTTTATCAATCAATCTATTGCTATCATTAATGTCTAGAAGGACTTCTATGTACATGTTTAAAACTTCTAAACATATATTGTTCCCTATTGGTCTTTTACCTTATGTCAAAATTATTTCCAAGTCAAACCATGCCAGTGGATGCATAGCAAGCAATAGATTCCCCCTATCAATCAGGAAACCAAGATTAAAGTAAATTTTTTACCCCCACTGTTTTCCATTACACCAGAATATATACCTTTAGATATCTTGACAGCCTAATTGAGGACATTTTATTATTTATTTCCCACACTGCCACTATTCATTCTTTCCAAATTATTTAAACTACTTACATAGATGAAGTGAATCCTGAACACGGAAATTGTTTCCTATGCTGCAGCCAACATGAGATTGGTCAAAACTAAAAACACTATTGTTGGTTTGAGCAAAGAAGGAGGGAATGGCTGTGACACCATCCTCCCAAATTGGAACCATCTGAGCAAAACTTTTATAATTGATTATCTCATAAATAGTTGAGGGTACAGAAACATTAATTTTTTTGGTGTAGGGTAAGGGTAGCTCTCTAGTAAGACCGAGAAAAGTACATTTCAGGTACATTTTCCAAAATATCAGAAAAATGGTTTATTGGACAAAAATAAGATCCTCCAATGCTTAATGCAGGTTACAAGCCATACCTATTTTTATATGGTCTATAGGTGCATGAAGAACAAATGAACAACCAGCAGGGAACATTGTCAGGTTGTATTATTTCCAAAAGTGTGCAAAACAATACTTAGCCAAATTTCTTCTCCGACCAACTATTAAGAGTTAATTCCTAATATTTCTAAGAATAGTTGCAAGAATTGAGTATGTCTAGTTTAATCAAAAGAAGAACTAGGGATGACATGATGACTGTATTCCTATATCTAAGAGCTGACACAAAGAAGAGGGAGTCAAACTATTCTCCATAGCACCTGAGGACAGGACAAGAAACAATGGCTGGAAACTGATCAAGGAGAGAAGCAACCTAGAACTAAGGAGAAATTTCCTGACAGTTAGAACAATCAATAAGTGGAATAACTTACCTCCAGAAGTTGTAAATGCCCCAACACCGGAAGTTTTTAAGAAGAGATTGAACAACCATTTGTCTGAAATGACATAGGGTTTCCTGCCTGAACAGAGGGTTGGACTAGAAGACCTCCGAGGTACCTTCCTATTCTGTTATATCCTTAATCACTAAATTCCTATTTTTACTTTAGCTGAAGTGTAAAAAGTGTGTGCCTTTTGGAGAGGGGGAAGTAAAATTTCAGTAAAATTTCTATACCATTCTACTGACATTTGATGGGAAAGTGTCTGAAAGTGGGATCTTTGATGAGGTTAAACCAGTGGTGAAATCCAATTCTTTTTACTACCGGTTCTTTGGGCGTGGTGGGCGTGGTGTGGTGTGGCTTAGCGGGCATGGCAGGGGAAAATCTGCAAGATCTCCATTCCCACCTCAGTCCAGGGGGCTAGCCAGAGGTGGCATTTGCTGGTTCTCCGAACTACTCAAAATTTCCACTACTGGTTCTTCAGAACCTGTCAGAACCTGCTGGATTTCACCCCTGGATTAAACTTTAGATAAGTAAAATAATGCTTTACAGCATATTTATTTATTTATTTATTTATTTATTTATTTATTTATTTATTTATTTATTAATCGTATTTATATACCGCCCTATCTCCCGAAGGACTCAGGGCGGTTCACAGGCAAATAAAAACACATAAATACAGATTAAAATAACGATTAAAAAACTTATTCTAAAAAGCCGAATGTTTAAAAACAATATAAAAAATAAAACCCATTTAAAACCCATTTAAAACCTATAAATTTAAAATCTAATCCAGTCCTGCGCAGATGAATAAGTGTGTTTTAAGCTCGCGACGGAAGGTTCGGAGGTCCGGAAGTTGACGAAGTCCTGGAGGGAGTTCGTTCCAGAGGGTGGGAGCCCCCACAGAGAAGGCCCTTCCCCTGGGCGTCGCCAGACAACACTGCCTCGCTGATGGCACCCTGAGGAGTCCCTCTCTGTGAGAGCGCACGGGTCGGTGAGAGGTATTCGGTAGCAGTAGGCGGTCCCGTAAATAACCCGGCCCTATGCCATGTCATATAAAGACCTCTCCTTTAAACTTTCAAACCATCTTTTTAAATAAAGTTTAAAGGAGTTTTAATCCTGTCCATCTCAGTGATGGACACTGCAGCACTGCATCACTAGATGCAGTGTCTACATTAATTCCCTGCCCAAAGAACTTGTAGTTCTACATTGTTTTAGGTGTTCTGATTTAAAATTGCATGGAATAGAGGACAAAATCAGCAGCAGGGATCAAGAAGGGAGGCTGTCATAGTCAGTAACATCACAAACCTTTTGATACAAATCTCACCTGTATTGTACAATGTTCTGTCTGCCAATTTTCTAATTCTTAACTTTACCATCCTGCAAATGCCTTCGGATAAAAATATTACTTTTCAATAACTGTTTCACAATTGAATGTAGCAATAATGATGATGTTTTCAAAGTCCGTGTGGAATTTGCACACACTATTCATGATAATACTTTTAAAAATTAGATTTCTCAAAGCAAAACTGTTTTTGCTCTTTACGTTCTCTCAGGAAAACTCATAAAGAACAAATTCAGTTTGGGTGCTTTGATTAAGATAATTTTTAATTAATAAAAATTAGTGTTTTTTGAGAAATTTTATTCGCATGCCTTCTTTTTAATGTTTATATACAGTATTTTGGAATTGATATAGAGTTTTATTTCATGTAAATCAAGGAATCCATTTTAATTATTCCTCAGAAAATTTCTGTTAGCAGACTCTGATAACCATGTAATCAGTTATCTTTTCTGCATGGTCTAAAATACTCAGGTCATAGTACTATATTTTGAAAGAGTTAATATCTAAAAGTGCTTTTTCATGAGGCAACTGGACTTTCTGGTTTTTTATTTATTTATTTATTTTGTCACAACAGTATATATAAGCATGAAAGTAACTATATAATATATAAGCATATATATAAGTATGTAATAACTATATTAATTGGATATAATGAAAGGAAACTGGTGCTGGCCACGCAGGAGGTGACACGAGGCTGGCTCCGGGGAATTATCAACGCTTCTTTGATGGAAGGGGTTTTCCCTGCCACCTTGAAAGAGGCGATGGTGAGACGTCAATTACCCCAATACCTGGATGAATCTGTCTATCTAGACCAGTTCCAGTCCGGCTTTCGGCCTGGATATAGTACGGAGACGGCTTTGGTCGCGTTGGTAGATGATCTCTACCAATGGGGTGAGGTACCAACTGTACGCTGACGATATGCAGCTCTACTTCTCCACCCCAGGCCACCCCAACGAAGCTATCGAAGTGCTGTCCCGGTGTCTGGAAGCCGTATGGGTCTGGATGGGGAGAAACAGGCTCAAGCTCAATCCCTCCAAGATGGAGTGGCTGTGGATGCTGGCACCCCGGTACAGTCAGCTGCAGCCACGGCTGACTGTTGGGGGCGAATCATTGGCCCCGGTGGAAAGGGTGCGCAACTTGAGCGTTCTCCTGGATGGGCGGTTGTCTTTTGAAGATCACTTGACGACCGTCTCCAGGAGAACTTTTTATTGGGTCCGCCTGATTCGCCAGTTGCGCCCCTTCCTTGACCGGGATGCCCTATGCATGGTCACTCATGCTCTTGTTACCTCTCGCTTGGATTACTGCAATGCTCTCTACATGGGGCTCCCCTTGAGGAGCACCTGGAAGCTCCAGTTGGTTCAGAATGCAGCTGCGCGGGTGATAGAGGGAGCTGCACGTGGCTCCCATGTAACACCACGCCTGCGCAGGCTGCACTGGCTACCTGTGGTCTTTCAGGTGCACTTCTTGAGGCAGTTCTTGAGAATGTTATCTGGGAAGAGTTTGATACTGTGGTTCCCGAGGACATGGACAGGATACTGGGGAGACTAAATGCGACCACATGTTTATCGGACCCGTGTCCCTCCTGGTTGGTACTGGCCACAAAGGAGGTTACACAAGGCTGGCTTCTGGGGATTATCAACGCTTCTTTGACGGAGGGTGTCTTCCCTACCGCCTTGAAAGAGGCGGTGGTGAGGTCCCTCCTCAAGAAGCCCTCCCTGGACCCAGCTGTTTTAGCGAATTATTGTCGTGTCTCCAACCTATGTTTTATGGCGAAGGTTGTCGAGAGTGTGGTGGCACGACAGCTCCCCCAGTACCTGGATGAAACTGTCTATCTAGACCCGTTCCAGTCCGCCTTCGGGCCTGGCTACAGCATGGAGACGACTTTGGTCGCGTTGGTAGATGATCTCTGGAGGGCTCGGGACAGGGGTTGTTCCTCTGTCCTGGTCCTGGTTAGATCTTTCAGCGGCTTTTGATACCATCAACCATGGTATCTTGCTGCGACGGCTGGGGGGGTTTAGGAGTGGGGGCACTGTTTTTCGGTGGTTCTCCTCCTATCTCTCGGACCGATCGCAGACGGTGTTGGCAGGGGGGGCAGGGATCAGCCGCAAGGCACCTCAGTTGTGGAGTGCCACAGGGGTCGGTTCTCTCACCTCTCCTGTTCAACATCTACATGAAGCCGCTGGGTGAGATCATCCGTGGTTTTGGGGTGCAGTGCCATCTGTATGCTGATTTATTTATCGTATTTGTATACCGCCCTATCTCCCTAGGGACTCAGGGCGGTTCACAGGTAAATAAAAAGGTACATATAAATACAGAATAAAATATCAATTAAAAAACTTATTCTACACAGCCAAATAATTAAAAAGAACAGTATAAATAATAAAACCCATTAAAACCCGTATAAATTTAAAATCTAATCCAGTCCTGCGCAGATGAATAGATATGTTTTAAGCTTGCGGCGGAAGGTTCAGAGGTCCGGAAGTTGATGAAATCCTGGGGGGAATTCGTTCCAGAGGGTGGGAGCCCCCACAGAAAAGGCCCTTCCCCTGGGTGTCGCCAAACGACACTGTCTAGCAGACGGCACCCTGAGGAGTCCCTCTCTGTGAGAGCGCACAGGTCGGTGAGAGGTATTCGGTAGCAGCAGGCAGTCCCGTAAATAGCCCGGCCCTATGCCATGGAGCGCTTTAAAGATAGTTACCAGAACCTTGAAGCGCACCCGGAAGGCCACAGGTAGCCAGTGCAGTCTGCGCAGGAAAGGTGTCACATGGGAGCCACGAGGGGCTCCCTCTATCACCTGCGCAGCCGCATTCTGAACTAACTGAAGCCTCCGGGTGCCCTTCAAGGGGAGCCCCATGTAGAGAGCATTGCAGTAATCCAGATGAGACGTCACGAGGGCGTGAGTGACCGTGCATAGGGCATCCCGGTCTAGAAAGGGGCGCAACTGGCGAACCAGGCGAACCCAATAAAAATGACACTCAGCTGTACATTTCCACTCCTAACCACCCCAATGAAACCCCAATGAAACCATCGAAGTGATGTCCCGGTGTCTGGAGGCCGTGCAGGTCTGGATGGGGAAGAACAGGTTTCGACTCAACCCTTCCAAGACTGAGTGGCTGTGGATGCCGGCATCCCGGTACAGCCAGCTGATTCCATCGTTGACTGTTGGAGGTGAATCATTGGCCCCTAGGGAGAGGATCCGCAACTTAGCTTCTCCTCGATGGTCGGTTGGCTTTAGAAGAACACATGACGGCCATCACCAGGGGAGCTTTTTATCAGGTCCGCCTGATACACCAGTTGTGTCCCTTCCTAGACCGGGATTCTCTATGCACGGTCACTCATGCCCTTGTCACTTCCCGCCTGGACTACTGCAATGCTCTCTACATGGGGCTCCCCTTGAAGAGCACCAGGAGGCTCCAACTGGTCCAGAATGCGGCTGCGCGGGTAATAGAGGGAGCAACACGATGCTCCCATGTAACACCTCTCCTGCGCAAGCTGCACTGGTTGCCGGTGGTCTTCCAGGTGCAATTCAAGGTGTTGGTTATCACCTTTAAAGCGCTCCATGGCATAGGACCGGGTTATTTACGGGATCGCCTACTGCCACCAATAGCCTCCCACCAACCTGTGTGCTCCTATAGAGAGGGCCTCCTCAGGGTACCGTCAGTCAAACAATGCCGACTGGAGACCCCCAGGGGGAGGGCCTTCTCTGTGGAGGCTCCTGCTCTTTGGAATGAGCTGCCTCCGGGGTTGCGTCAAATCCCTGACCTCCAGACCTTTAAACGCGAGCTTAAGACCTTTTTGTTTCACCGTGCAGGGCTGGCCTAACGTAATTTTAAATGTGGGGATTTTATGAGGGTTTTATGATAGTTTTAATTTATTGTGGCCAAATTTAGAATCAGTTTTTTAAAATGTTTTAATTTTTGCTAATGCTGTTTTATTCTGGCTATAAACCACCCTGAGTCCTTCGGGAGAAGGTCAGTATAGAAATCAAATAAATAAATAAATAAATAAATAAATAAATAAATAAATAAATAAATAAATAAATAAATAAATAAATAAATAAATAAATAAATAAATAAATAAATAAATAAAATGTAGTCCCTAAATGCCTTCTGGTATATGTATCAACTCCAAACTATATTATATTTACATTATATTTATATTATATTATATTTATATAATTTATATTATATTTATATAATTTATATTATATTATATTTATATAATTTATATTATATTATATTTATATTATATTTATATTATATTATATTTAAATTACAGGATGTGAGGGATCTGTAAAAAATATTTACAGATCTCTCACATCCTGGACATAAACTGTTTCAACTCCTACTATCAAAACGACACTATAGAGCATTGCACACCAGAACAACTAGACACAAGAACAGTTTTTTCCTGAAGTCCATCACTCTGCTAAACAAATAATTCCCTATTTACTAAACTATTTACTAAACAGTTTCCATACTATTTAGTACTAAATAGTATCCATACTATTTATGGATATACATACTAGGGGTGCGATGTCATCTGTACGCAGATGATACGCAGTTGTACATTTCCACTTCCAACCACCCCAGCAAAGCCGTTGAGGTGATATCCCATTGTCTAGAGGCCGTGCGGGTCTGGATGGGGAAAAACAGGCTTTGACTCAACCCCGCCAAGACTGAGTGGCTGTGGATGCCGGCATCCCGGTATAATCAGCTGAGGCCATCGCTGTCTGTAGGGGACGAGTCATTGGCCCCTACAGAGAAGGTCCGCAATCTGGGCGTTCTTCTGGATGCACGACTGTCATTGGAAGAGCATTTGACGGCTGTCGCCAGAGGAGCTTTTTACCAGGTCCGCCTGATACACCAGTTGTGTCCCTTCTTGCACCGGGATTCCTTGTGCACAGTCACTCACGCCCTCATCACTTCTCGTCTGGACTATTGCAATGCTCTCTACATGGGGCTTCCCTTGAAGAGCACCCGAAGACTCCAATTAGTTCAGAATGCGGCCGCGCGAGTGATAGAGGAAACGACTCGTTGCTCCCATATAACACCTCTCCTGAGCAGGCTGCACTGGCTTCCGGTGGTCTTTCGGGTGCAATTCAAGGTGTTAGTTACCACCTTCAAAGTGCTCCATGGCATAGGACCAGGTTACTTATGGGACCACCTGCTGCTACCGGCAACCTCCCATCGACCAGTGCGCTCCCATAGGGAGGTTCTCCTCATGGTGCCATCGGCCAGTCAATGTCGGCTGGCGGCGCCCAGGGGGAGGGCCTTCTCTGTGGGGGCACCAGCCTCTGGAACAAGTTACCACCAGGTATCCGTCAACTCCCTGATCTTCGGACCTTTCGACGCAAGCTGAAAACATTTTTGTTTCACCGTGCAGGATTGGCCTAGTGGGGTTTTAATAAGGGGTTTTATTGGTTTTAAGTTCTTCAACCAACTCTAAATTTTCCTTTTAAACTGGTCTTAAAAATTGTACTAACTGTCTTTACTTTGGCTTTACTCAGGGTAAACCGCCCTGAGTCCTTTGGGAGAAGGGCGGTATAGAAATTGAAACAATCAATCAATCAATCAATCAATAAATAAATAAATAAATCTATACTACTATTAATCTTCTTATCGTTTTCATCCCTAATCTCTTTCCAGTTATGACTGTATGACTGTAACTTTTTGTTGCTATCATTGAGGGTTAAATTGCAACCTATGACCATCATTTGTGTTGTAAATATTGTACCTTTGATGAACGTCTTTTCTTTCTTTTTTCTTTTATGTACACTGAGAGCATATGCACCAAAACAAATTCCTTGTGTGTCCAATCACACTTGGCCAATAAATTCTATTCTATTCTATTCTATTCTATTCTATTCTATTCTATTCTATTCTATTCTATTCTCTATATTATTTCTGAGATTATTTCTCTATAATATTGATATTTACTCGGTATCATCAGTGAAATTAGTCTATTTATATAATGCTACACAGCATTCTTAAACATAGCATTTTAATGGGAATTATCTTAAATGCTCCTACATTTGTATTTGAATAAAGTGTTCATCAAATTTTGCATTAATCTTTAAATGCAAATGATACTTGGTTTTTCCTTTCCTCTCTCTCTAATCAAGACAAGAATCATGTTTTTTTCTGTTACTTTATAACTATTATTTTGTTGCTGTCAAATCAATACTGGTAAACAGTATTACTCTGTTTTGTTGATCTTAACACAATGGCAAATGAAAAAGATGCCCTTTGGTACAAACACTGTTCTCCTCCAATAATAAACAATTTCAGCCTCTTAAATTGAACAGATTTAGACAACCCATAAGAACATGCATCTTCTCATTGGAAAGATCTGATAGCGAGAACACTTTTTTTTAAAGGTTGAAAATTGCATATATTTTATACTATGAGTAAATTACTTGATGGATTTAATCATAAAAGAATAACAGGCAACCACATTGATTTCCAAATGTGAGCAGCAAAGTCTATTGACAAAGTTCCATGCAAGAGGTTTGTATGTGTTTTTTTTTTAAAATCAATATTTTATTATTACAAGAAGGTAACAACTTTGAGATGAACTCTTCTTAAGTTGTCTAAATACCATTATGCAGTACTAGTTTATGAGAATTATATGATAGTACTTTATAGTGTTCATTAATTTAAACAGAATGAAAAGCAACAATGTGCTTCACTGGCTATCTTCTCAATACGGCTTTCACAAATACTAAAACAGGAATTTAAGGCATATTTTCAGGAAAAGGTGATGCTGCTTTCAATACCTGAAACAGAGCAAGAAAACAACATGTTCAAACTGAATTAATTGTGTTTTCAAAAAAAGTAAAATCCTGGCAAAGAATCTGCAGAGTGTAGTTTAAAAAAGACATTGTGTGACCACAATGATATAATTTAAGCTCTGCCTGTTTTTTTTTTAATCAGTATAGCAATATATGCTTGATTTTTTTCACCACGCTCTGTAGACACTCCTGCTGGCTATTATGGGCTCTGAGTCACAATATTTTAATAAATTTATTCCTAGTAAATGCCAACTTTAAAAGAATGAATGTAAGTAGTTTCAAAGAAAAATCATAAGTAGTCTCATTTTGGCATCTATTCAACTGTTATTGCAAACCTGATATTAATACCTTCATTATATTTGCTGCCGAAGGTAGCTTTAAAATGAGGTTCAGCAAACTTTTTTCCCCCATCATATGATCATACCTTAATAAGAGGATTGACTAATGAGTCAAACTCCCTCCCATTCACTATCATATAACAATGTACTAGCACCTATACCAATTGCTTACTTGGATCAAAAGTAATAGCTGGAAAGTATTTAATGCATTTTTTGAAGGAACTCTAATGTAATTTAGCAGCAGGTAGCTAAGAGAAAAACTAGAATCATGTGACCAAATAGCTCTTTGCAGACCATAACCTGAGAAATTATTATCCTAAAATGTAACTACATACAGAGATTTCATCCAATGCTTCATGGGTATGCATCAAAATTACAGTTTGCTGTATATGCATTATGCAGCCATGATATGTATATTGCACTTCTTGGAGCACCTATGAAACAGAATTTCATATATAGCTAGTCCTTTACTTGTGACCACAATTGAGCCCAAAATTTCTGTTGCTAAGTGAGACATTTGTTAAGTGAACTTTGCTCCATTTTACAACCGTTGTTATCACAGTAGCAAGTTGTTAAGTTAGTAACATGATTGTTAAGTAGATCTGGCTTCCTCATTAACTTTGCTTGTCAGAAGGTTGCAAAAGGTTGCATGACTGCAGGAACTGCGACTGTCATAAATATGAATCAATTGCCAAGCAACTGAATTTTGATCATGTGACATGAGGATGCTGCAATGGTCATAAGTGTGAAAAATGGTCATAAATTATTTTTTCAGTGCTGTTGTAACTAAGCAAATTGTTGTAAATTGAGGACTACCTGTATCTTTATTGAGTTGTATTGAAGTTACACTAACTCTTCCTTATGTAAAGATTTTAGGCAAACAAAGAAATGGTTGTGGGTGCTTCAGAAAAAACTTATACAGTGAGGCTATAAAGATCTTAAGATTCCTTCAAGTATCTGTCTAATCTCATTGAAGCTGTCCCTACATATACTAAAAATGATCCTTAAAATTCCATTAAAAGGAGAATATTTGTAGTTCAAGATTAAAACAGGGATTCCTTGGCGCTCTCTGAGCTTGATTGCTTTCTTGAACACATTTCATTACCTAAGCTAGATAATGTCATCATTAGTAAGGGGTAAGGTTTGCTCTCAGTTTACATTCTACTGACTTGCCCTATCAGTGTTGGTGGGAGTGACCTTGGAGGTTCTTTGATTGGGCTGTTCACTGTTGGCTTGTTTGGCAGTTCCTTGTTTAGGATATTGTTTACTTTTTGATCTTTGGTCTAATATTAATCTTGGACTTAATCTATGCTGGTGGGGAGGTGTTTTGGACTTTTTGTTCCCTTTTTGGCTTGTTGATTGTGTCTTTTGCAGAGTACAAACAAATAGATATAGATATTGTTTATGCCTATATATCTATAGATGGCCAACTTGTCTGAGGCTTCTAGGACTTCTCTACTGTTTTGACTTGGTCTAGGATAGCCAAAGTTTCCCAGTGCAAAAAAAAAAGAAAGAAAAAGAAAAAGAAAAGAAAAAAATGGCTTTCTTTGATAAAGATAGAAATAAAAAGTAAATCAACTCTCACTCTAAGATTAACATTACATTAATTCCATAATTTTACATAATTCTAATTATCAAATCTCCAAATCAATTTATTTATTAAAGTTTTTGGCAAAAAAAATGGTTTCAGGTAGAAATAAAATTTGTAAACATCTTTTCTTTCATCAAGGTTGTCAATTTTATCATCTCTACCTATTCCAGCAATTTTCCCCTTTATTCTTCCATTGTAGGTTTCTGTATGTCTTTCCACTTTTGAGCACATAAAAGTCTCACTTTACATATAAAAGTCTCACTGCTGTTATCATATATAAAACAAAGTTTCATAAGATGTCTCTCTTTCTTTGTCCATTAAGCCCAAAATAATGGCCTTTGGTTTCCACTGTATATTCACTTTTTAAACTTGAATCAAAATACATATTTGATCCCAATATTTTCTAGCTTTGTTACATGTCCACCAAAAATGGAAAAATATTTCTTCTGATTATATTTTCAAGAAATATTTCAAATTCCCTTATACATTTTTTACAGTTTGTCTAGTGACACGTACTGATAATAGTCATTTTATAAAAATTATCTTTAGAATTATATTTCAATGTAAATTTCAACTCTTTCTTTCACATACTCTACCATTGGTCCAACTGTACATTATGCCTGAAAACTTTCACCCTTTTTTTAATTTTACAATCTTAATTTGTTTGTGGGTGCTTCCCACAAACAGTCGGTGTCCACTGTTTCAATTTTCAATAAAAGCTTATACATCTTAGCAATAATATGGTCATTATTTGAACACAGCTCTATAAAATTTTGTTTTATCCTTTTCAAATTCATAATTTTTCTTATCCAACTTAAATCTTTCATTAGCTTAATATAAGGGAACCAATTGTATGTAAAACCTTCTGATTCCAAGTTTTCTTTTGGCTATCCTTTCTTTTCTCAAAAGGCTTTTTGGTTGAAAATCATAAACGGATTTTAGGAGAGAAAATCTCCTAGTCTTCTAAAGGGCAATAGGAGAGCCACTTCATCATGGATGGTCTCCTTTTGACTTTGGGTACTCCCAATAGCTACCCTCTGTAAAGCCAGGGCAAAATGTCATGGTACATTTATTCCCCAGTCTCTGGATGTTTAGGGGAGAAGTACACTCTTAGTCACTACAGCCTGTGTAAATCTTAAAAGTATATAGGTGCAAAGAAAGAAATATTTTAATGAAATTTCATTTACATTTAATATATTCCATTAATTACTCTAATAGTTAACATGTTTATTTATCAGTTTCTTAAAAATGTACCCCTTCAGCACATTGAAATTGCAATCTGCTAGGAACTTTGTGGACCATAATCAATGAGGCCATAATTGATGCTATACATTATATCAAGATCTCAGCTCGTATGTTCCTATTTAAAGATTATTTACAACTATTTTTCTCTTCCTGCTTACAACTATTCCAAAGGTCAGAACAAGTGGAGTGAACTGTATGTTAAGTCAGACAGTGATACAGAATTAGAATAGTGTATGCTTGTAGGGAAGAGTGCCATCTACTGAATGACTAAGACAATTGTTAGACAATTCATTGCATATAAAACATTCTCTCTGCCAATGAGTAAGTTAAGTTCTTAAGTATCTTAGGAACATTCCATTTAATACTAATACACACAGAGCTTTTTGGCATTTTACTGAAAAACATGCCTGCTGTTTGTATAATTGAATGAAGACTAATAGCCTGTGCTCTGTTCCATGTGCAGTTTCATGCCCTTACTGTTAATGTTTGTTACATAATGTAAATTTGATCTTCCAATATGCTTTAAAAAGGGGGCACTCTGACAAGACTTTTCTAGGGAAAGACTTCTAAAACTGGAAATAAAATGGACCAGGTAGCAGCCATTTTTAAAAAGTGTATATTTGGAAGTGCCAAAAAATGATCACATAGTTAATCCATAAAGAACTGTAGGGGAACAATTGTGACACTCACTTGCTATGTCATTTTAGGTCCCTCATAAACCTGTTGTTGCTTTCACAAAACTATGTTATCTCATAGCATATATTATTATCCAATGATGAAATACAAACTAAAGGATAATATTTTAAACAATCGTTCAAAAATGGCTAAGGGAACTAGGTATGTTTAACTAATGAACAGAAGGTTTAGGGGTGACATGATAGCCATCTTCCAAATACCTGAGGTTGCCAAAGGTAAGAGAGAGTAGCACCTGAAGGAAGGGCAAGAAGCAAAGGGTGGAAAGTTCTTAGAGGAGACCAAACTGGAAATAAGGAAGAATTTTCTAATAGAAAACAATTAATCAATGGAAAGTGTGCTTCCCAGGGTTGCAGATACTTCATCTGGAGATTTTCAAGAAAAAACTGGACAACCGATGACACGGCTATATATGGTATGATAAGATTAAAGTAAATGTTGATTTCAATAATCACTTTTTAAATTTGTCACCCTAAAAGTTTGAAATAAATCTAAAGTAAGGTTCTTTGTGAAATGTCCTTTAGGTGTTTCCCCAAGAAGCTTTCTTTAGAAAAGAAATGGCAAGACTGGTAGACTGTCAAATAAAATCTTTCAATTATAGAATAGAATAGAATTTATTGGCAAGTGTGATTGGACACACAAGGAATTTGTCTTGGTACATATGCTCTCAGTGCACATAAAAGAAAAGATACGTTCATCAAGGTACAACATTTACAACACAATTGATGATCAATATATCAATATAAATCATAAGGATTGCCAGCAACAAGTTATAGTCATACAGTCATAAGTGGAAAGAGATTGGTGATGGGAACTATGAAACGATTAATAGTAGTGCAGATTCAGTAAATAGTCTGACAGTGTTGAGGGAATTATTTGTTTAGCAGAGTGATGGCCTTCGGGGAAAAACTGTTCTTGTGTCTAGTTGTTCTGGTGTGCAGTGCTCTATAGCGTCGTTTTGAGGGTAGTGGTTGAAACAGTTTATGTTATGATGAACCTATCATCAAAACTAAAAAGGAGTAGGATTCAGAAGGGCATGTTTGACATTTGTTTACATATTTACCATTGAAAGAAAGATTTACATTAGACAAAAAGAGTGATGGATTTGATTTTGCAAAAAATGAATTGGAAATATTATTGTGTGGTAGTGATGAATATATTATTGCTAAGGTTTATAAATTGCTATTGAACTTGAAGAATGAGAATGTAAAGCTTTGTATGATTCAATGGACAAAGAACTTTGTATACAATATAATGCTTGAACAATGGGAAAACCTGGACAAAAAGTTTAAAATTTACATTAAATTATAATTTTAAGAAAAGTTTTAAAAAATGATGTACTGTACCGTTGGTATTTAACATCAGACAAATTGTCAAGAATTTATAAAGGCATTTGAAATGAATGTTGAAATGTAAATGTAAAGAAGGAACTTTTTACCACTTATGATGGGCATGTGAGAAGGCAAAGAAATACTGCAGTAGAATTGACATCTTAATACAGGAGATTCTTAAAATAAATGAAAAGATAAACAAGAGACTTTTCTTGTAGGGTTAATGGATAAAAAGCTTGAAAGAAAATTTGGAAATTTGATGTTATATGTTAAATATTCTATGCACAAAAATGCAAGGATACTTTGATTCCCTTAGCCATAGCTGGCTGGGGAATTATGGTAGTTGAACTTCATCCATCTTAAAATGGCCAAGATTGAGAAAAACTGATCTAGATCTAAATCTAGCACATATAAAATTTTTAAAAAGCTCATAATTTGGTCTTATTTTTAGCATTGCAATTTTAATACGATTTCTGACTTCTTATGCATACGCCTGCAATTTCTGTTAGAACATGGTTATCATGGCAACTATTAACCTC
This sequence comes from Ahaetulla prasina, assembly GCF_028640845.1. Classification (NCBI taxonomy): domain Eukaryota; kingdom Metazoa; phylum Chordata; class Lepidosauria; order Squamata; family Colubridae; genus Ahaetulla; species Ahaetulla prasina. Next base: position 106,296,956 of record NC_080542.1, on the reverse strand, counting down.
CACTGTTCCTATATAGTGCATTTCTTCCTCAGAAAATATTTGTATTAGAAATTTAGACAGGTCACTCTTTTTGAACCTCTAACTCTTAAGCATAGAAAGTTCCTCTGTATTATAAGCTGCCTTGTCTTTCATAAAACAGTAGGTGAGAGAGCTTTAGTTTCAGCAATAAAGATGATATCTTTAAAGGCAAGACATTACTGGAGGAACCGGTAGAACACGGTAGGATTTAAAACTTTACCATTGTTCTCTTTCTCTTGCTAAGTTTGGGTCAAAACCTAAAATGTTGCCTGTAATGGTGAACTGTAAAGCTGCAAATAAAGAATGAGAAATTTGGGCAAGATGAACTTCATCAATTTCATGGGCAACCATCAGTCCTGTCTAAAAGTAACATCCTTCTTCTCCAAGCCATTTTAACAGCACTTAAGATAAGTGAAATACTAGAGGAAAGAGGGGGGAAAAACAACAAGGGGGGGGGATTACAAAGCTAAAAGGCCGTATTTTCACTTCACCAGTCATAATCATGAATAACTGTAAATGTAAGATAATCCACACAGATAATCATCCTTTGAAAAAAGTGCTGGTTTGAGTAAATATGATTTGAAAATGCTTTCTTTTCCATTCCTTCTTCCTTTACATCACTCTTCTGTTATAGACAATATAATTTAGGTGCTACCATACCACACTCACATTGAAGAGTTATTTATTTTAAAATAACTCAGAGAAGAGAAGCTTTAAATTGTGAGGCGATTGTCTGCATCATGTGTTATTTACTTGCTTCAACTCTTTTTTATTTTCCTTGCCACCAACTGTCTTTCTAAGCTGTTAAAAAGAAAAAAGAAAAAGAAATAGCTCACAGTAGGGAAACTTAATGACTTTACCTGACTTTATTCCATCTCAATTTGTGTCCTCCTTGCAGATGTACGGGGCTTTTTGTCTATAGTTTGTGCTGTTGCTGCTTTTGGGTTGTTTTGTTCCTGGCTGCTCAAATCTGTCAAGAAGCTCATTTGTATGCACACAACTAATGCAGTCAAAAGAAAAGCCACAACCTGTCAGATGAACTGCCTGCACCTGTATGGGGCAGTTAAATTGTCCCATCTACTATTCTTCTCTGAGATCAAAGGACCCTGACCGTGAGGGGCTTCAGAGAAATAAAGAAAATGATATATCCCTTCTTATCCTTAAGCCAAAAGCGGGGTGGGGGGGTGGGGAAGGGGGGGAGTAGGGGCATAGTCTTGTTCAGCTACCTGAAGGAGCTTTTGTCTGGCCTGAACACAACATCCACACATTCTTTCACATGTGTAGAACAGCAGAGGAAAAAATTCATTCACTCCTTTTTATAGTGATGTAATCATTGCTTTGGTGCGATTTTTAACCTTGAGGGGGGGAAAAGATTCTAAAGCTCCAAAACAAGCTTTATCCTGTCCACAGGTCAGTTTTGTTACAAAGGCCAATTAGGAGGGCTACCTTAGCCTGCAGCAAAAAGCCAAGTAATGGTGGGGCAAGCCCCCATGGAGAAGTGATGAATAGCCCATAGAGCTATAATTTGAGAGAGGAGGAAAAGGCGGGAGAAGCAAGGGGGGGCACTTTGAAGCATTTACCTTACATGGAACCCTATTGTCAGCACAGGCTGTTTGATCTTAAAATAATTTACTTAATGATCTCACCATGGAAGCAATTGCCAGCACAGGATTAGACTATAAGGGCCTAATAGACATGGGAAAATTTTAGATTGTTCTTCCAAGCAAGGTAGGTACAAATATTTGTCTATTTGGATTCTTTATATGATGAGGCACTGCTGCTGTTATTTTGCATATGGTCTCAGAACAGGAAAATATATAGGTTTTGTCGCATATACCTCAGTGCATATAATTTGATCTTAAATTGATTCTGACAATTAGAGACTTGCTTTGCATATGGTCATTCCCTGCATATATTCCTTTCCTGAAGTACTTAGGTTTGTCTTCAGAAAACTTATTTTGGGACATGCAAAGTATTAAATAAGGAAAATTAGCTTTAGGGCAATTATGATGGAAACATGAGATGAGTGTGGCTGGGGTCCAAATAACTACTCTAAGCCTAAGGCATGGAAAAGCTCAGTGAAATGTTTGGCTTTTTATAAAGAACAGGTGCCCTCCCAATATCCACACAACGGAAGCCGCTTTTTCAAGTTTCTCTATTTTCAAAGGTGTCACATGAAGGTACATTTAAGAAATATAAAACTAAACCGCTTTAGCGTGCTGAACTAGCATTATTCTTCCAATCAAAAGCAATGTATGTACAACATTCAGGGATATATTTTTCAGATGCTGCAGCTGCACAGTCTATATCATGAAAATCACACTTGTTTTTCAAACACTTGAGTTTAATGCACTTATAATATTTATTGGATTAAAGAGCATAATATGAAACTGACTTGACAATTTCTGCGAATCACTTAACTAATTAGCCTTTATAGCAAGCATGTTAACTCTCTGCTCACAGGCCACATGTGCCCTGGATAGCTAATGATGTGGTTCCACAAGATAATAAAAAACATTTAAAAAGGAAGATTGATATTTATGCTCTTTAACTATATTATACATTTTATAGACAATATAAACACAAGACTCAATGGGCCCATTCAAACCAAAAGGTTGGACTACCATGTTCTACAGGATTGCAGTTGTGAGAATTAAGCTTTAATACTGTGATTATTTCTGTTTATTTCTTTTGGAAGAAAATATAAGGGAGGCAAGAAGATGTCTGAAGTGATTACTTTGGATCTTAGTGGCATACACTTATAAAGAATGAAAACATGCATATTTCAAATCAAATATACAGATTAAGATGATAAGGCAGGGCAGGGCAAGGTGACAAAATGGGATGGGATGCAATAAAGTAAACTAAGCTAAGCTAACCTTTACTGTCATTTACCTGCATGCATAATGACAACCATTAACACAAAATTCCGATGCCCTGCTTTCAAAGGAAGGTATACCATCCACTGAACATTGTTACTATACCAAAGACAACAATAATATATTAATAGCAGCAACACCAAAATACCAAGTTATAATTACATATTTATTATATAATTATATAAAAGATAATTAAATAGTTATAACCATAAACCAGTAATAACTACCATTGTTAAGAAGAACACTGTAGACCATAAAGCTATCTTTAAAATTTTATTTATTAATAATGTTTATTTAAGAATTTTGGTAATTTTTCTACAATTTTGAAAACAAAGGTTGAGGGAGTTTATATTATCTATTTCTGCCTGCTGCTTCTAATAATCTTTGGCAGCTTCACTCATCATCTATATATCTTTCCATGAGAAGATGCTCATCAGTACTAAAATTTTCCTGCAATAGTCAATTATCTCCTGCTTGGGCTCCATATGATAATTTGCTCCAGACAATTTCACTCAGGGTTCTCAAATGTAGAAAGATACTATGGACTTATAGCAGTCTAAGTCCTTCACATAAGAGGATCCTAAATGCTTTGATTAGAGTTGCTCTGGGAGCACCTGCCTTTTTATTCTATCAATCACAGCAGTTTTGTGGACTAGCTGAGGAATTGGGTGGAACCATGTTCTGCTGCTTCTCCTCTTTTTTAAAAACCAGTTCCAATTAACTTTGATGGACAGAAATTGCACCCTATTGTCTCAAGCATAGGATGACTTAGGGATAGACATTCCCTTCCTGTTTAATATATACATGAAACTGCAGGTTTGGGGTTCAGTATCATTAATACGTAGTTGATATCCAGTTGTACAACCATAACACCTAGCCAGCTAAATGGTGCTTTCAATGTCCTGTCTTGTCCATATCTGGAGACTATGTAAATCTAGATAGGAAGGAACAGATTGAGCAACAATCCTGCCAAGACATCTGCTCCTTCCCAGTTCTGAAGACTTTCAATCCTTAGCTTTAGATGGTATTGCTTTTTCTTTTTTTCTTTTTGTAATGCACAATATTGGCAGTGTCTTGGCCTCAAAGCTGTTCCACAGCTTCATCTGGTGTACACTTTTGCCCATTTTGGGATTAAGAGGCTCTAGTCACATCACATCACCTTATTACAATGTTTTTATTTATTTTTATTTTATTTATTTTTCAAATTTATATACCGCCCTATCTCCCTAAGGACTCAGGGCGGTTCACAGGCAGTTAAAATACATATAAATACAGATTAAAAAACAATTAAAAAACTTATTCTATTGCCCCAAATTTAAAATAGTATAAATAATAAAAACCCCTTAAAACCCATAACTTTAAAATCTAATCCAGTCCCGCGCAGATAAATAAGTGTGTTTTAAGCTCGCGACGAAAGGTTCGGAGGTCCGGAAGTTGGCGAAGTCCTGGAGGGAGTTCGTTCCAGAGGGTGGGAGCCCCCACAGAGAAGGCCCTTCCCCTGGGTGTCGCCAGACGGCACTGCCTAGCTGACGGCACCCTGAGGAGTCCCTCTCTGTGAGAGCGCACGGGTCGGTGAGAGGTATTTGGTAGCAGTAGGCGGTCCCGTAAATAGCCCGGCCCTATGCCATGGAGCGCTTTAAAGATTGTCACCAGCACCTTGAAGCGCACCCGGAAGGCCACAGGTAGCCAGTGCAGTCTGCGCAGGATAGGTGTAACACGGGAGCCACGAGGGGCTCCCTCTATCACCCGCGCAGCTGCATTCTGAACTAACTGGAGCCTCCGGATGCCCCTCAAGGGGAGCCCCATGTAGAGCATTGCAATAATCCAGGCGAGGCGTCACGAGGCGTGAGTGACCGTGCATAAGGCATCCCGGTCTAGAAAGGGGCGCAACTGGCGCACCAGGCGAACCTGGTGGAAAGCTCTCCTGGAGACGGCCATCAAATGATCTTCAAAAGACAGCCGTTCATCCAGGAGAACGCCCAGATTGCGCACCCTCTCCATCGGGCCAGTGACTGCCCCTACCAGCCAGCCGAGGCCTCAGCTGACTGTACCGGGATGCCGGCATCCACAGCCACTCTGTCTTGGAAGGATTGAGCTTGAGCCTGTTTCTCCCCATCCAGACCCGTACGGCTTCCAAACACCGGGACAGCACTTCGATAGCTTCATTGGGGTGGCCCGGTGTGGAGAAGTACAGCTGGGTGTCATCAGCGTACAGCTGGTACCTCACACCGAAGCCACTGATGATCTCACCCAGCGGCTTCATATAGATGTTGCACAGAAGGCGAAGAATTGACCCCTGCGGCACCCCACAAGTGAGGCGCCTGGGGGCCGACCTCTGCCCCCCTGTCAACACCGTCTGCGACCGGTCGGAGAGATAGGAGGAGAACCACCGATAAATGGTGCCTCCCACTCCCAATCCCTCCAACCGCGCAGCAGGATACCATGGTCGATGGTATCGAAAGCCGCTGAGAGGTCTAATAGGACCAGGACAGAGGAACAACCCCTATCCCTGGCCCTCCAGAGATCATCCACCAATGCGACCAAAGCCGTCTCCGTGCTGTAGCCAGGCCGGAAACCGGACTGGAGCAGGTCTAGATAGACAGTTTCATCCAGGTGCAGAAACTGATATGCCACCATACTCTCTACAACCTTCGCGCGGCGGGTTGGAGACCAGACGATAATTACCTAAGACAGCCGGGTCCAGGGAGGGCTTCTTGAGGAGGGGCCTCACCACCGCCTCTTTCAAGGCGGCCGGAAAGACTCCCTCCAACAAGGAGGCACTCGTAATCGCCTGGAGCCAGCCTCGTGTCACCTCCTGAGTGGCCAGCACCAGCCAGGAGGGGCACGGGTCCAGTAAACACGTGGTGGCATTCAGCCTACCCAGCAACCTGTCCATGTCCTCGGGAGCCACAGGGTCAAACTCATCCCAGAAAATGTCACCAAGACCACCCTCAGACGCCTCATCTGAATCGTCGCAATTTTGGTCTAGACCGTCTCGAAGCTGAACAATTTTATCGTATAGATAACCGTTAAACTCCTCAGCACGTCCCTGAAACGGGTCATCCCGCTCCCCCTGGTGAAGGAGGGAACGGGTCACCCGAAACAGGGTGGCTGGGCGGTTATCTGCCGACGCAATGAGGGAGGAGGCGTAGCAACGCCTCGCTTCCCTCAATGCCACCAGGTAGGTCCTAGTATAGGACCTAACTAGTGTCCGATCAGCCTCTAAACGGCTAGACCTCCAGGAGCTCTCTAGGCGTCTTCTCCGGCGTTTCATCCCTCTCAGCTCCTCGGAGAACCAAGAAGCCGGTTGGGATCTGCGCCGGGTCAGAGGCCGCAGAGGCACGACACGGTCTAAAGCCCCAGCCGCAGCCCGTTGCCAGGCTGCGGCTAGTTCCTCTGCCGTGCCGTGAGCCAGACCCTCAGGAAGTGGCCCAAGCTCCGTCCGGAACCTCTCCGGGTCCATCAGGCGCCTGGGATGGAACCAACGTTGTGGCTCCGTCTCCCTGCGGTGTTGAGTGGCGGTCAGAAAGTCCAGGCGAAGGAGAGAGTGATCTGACCATGACAAAGGTTCTATGACTACATCTCTCAAATCCAGATCCTTCAACCACTGACCAGAGATAAAAATAAGATCCAGAGTGCCACCCCCGATGTGAGTGGGGCCATCCACTACTTGAGTCAGGTTCTGAACATGAGATTGCTCTTAAAACGAACTGGAAGCTACAGATGACCCAGAGTGCAGCAATATTATCGGTAATAAGCACACTCTAACAAGACCATATGATCCGCTTCACAAGTTGCACTGCTTGCCAGTAGACTACCAGGTGTAATTCAAGGTATGAGTTTCCATTTCTAAAGCTCTAAAGCATAGGACTGGGTTACTTCTGGACCTGCCGTAGTTTCTGCCCATCCAGTCAGATTAGCCCGATGAAGATAAAAGAATATCACCTATTGGAACTCCAATGCTTTCTATTATACTGTTTAAATATAAACTGTTCAGAATTTTTGGGTCAACCATTTAAATTAAAAAATAAAAATAGATCATATACTTTTTACTGGGAAAGTCACTAAGGATTCAAAGCTGAGCCAGCTTCTATAAAGGGAGTGAAACAATCAGTTGAATGGGGAGAAACTTCACATAGGCCTTAAAGAGGTTTCTTTAGTTTAAGAGAGCCTGGGCTACTTGGTAAAGAAGCTGCAAGCTACAGGTAGTCCTTGACCTACGATCACAATTGACCCCAAATTTCTATTGCTAAGTGAGACATTTGTTAAGTGAGTTTTGCCCTCATTTTACGACCCTTCTTGCCACAATTGTTAAGTTAGTCACTGCAGTTGTTAAATTAGTAACATGGTTGTAAAATGAATCTGGCTTCCCCACTGATTTTGCTTGTCATAAAAGGGGTCAGTTGAACCCAGGAGATTTGCAAGCATCATAAATAAGAGTCAGTTGCCCAGTATCTGAATTTTGATCATGTGACCAAGGGGATGCTGCAACAGTTGTATGAAAAATAGTCATAAATCACTTTTTTCAGTGTTATTAATGCTTTAAATGGTCACTAAATGAATAGTTGTAAATTGACTACTTGTAAAGAAGATTTAGTAGAAAGAAGGGCAAGATCCTAAGGCAAGAAGAACCATAGTAACTGATAAGGAGGAATACTCAGCTAAGATAGCTTAAGAAAAATAGCATATACTGTTTTTCTTTTAGGATACATCAGAATTTAACTAAATCAATCAAATCAATTATAAAATATATTATTAATTATTTATAATAAATAATGTGTCATTGTTGGCTGCAAATTCACAAACGATTCAGAATTCAGAAATCTGGGAATTGAAGTCCACAAGTCATAAAAGGGTCATAGTTCCCTACCCCTGAGTTAAGTGACAATATTAAACATAGTCTGTAGCTTCTAATAAAAATAGTCCACTGTATTGCATTAGAAATTAACTTTGAGCTGTTTGGAGACTCTAGGAAGAAAGTGCAATTATCGTGTAGAGGTAGTGCTCAAGTTACAATTGTAATGGAGCCTTCCCATTAGGGTCAAAAGTTGGGAAAACACTTATCAAACTACCTCAAGTAATGACTGCCATCCATGTTCTCTGCAGTGCAATTATTAAATTAATACATGGATTGTTAAGTGAAATTCAAGGATGGGGGAGATCCATAGAGTCCTTATGCAGGTAAAAGCCCATCTGCCTCAGGCCTCCCCCCCACGTTGATACCCCATACAGTATTCTGCTTCCCATCCCTTGGATGAAACAAAATCTTGGCTACAAAGTGTATTTTCCTGACCTTTACATCTAGCTCCAGATTTGATAGTATATTAGCAAAGTGTCAGCTGATGAAACCCTTTCTATGTCAAAATGCCTAGGAAATGGAGGAAAACTACAATTTAATTGATTAAAAATTTGTACCCATTTGCTGCCTAGCAATGAGTACAAAACCAGATTTCAATTTACTTTAATAGTTTTGTATGAATTGTAGTCTTCAGTGGAAAGCCCTATACAAAGTATTCTCTGAAATATTTTCATCAGAAGTACAGCTATGAAGAACAGAGGTACAAATCACCCAAAACACAGTTAATTTTCTTGATACGATGCAGTGAGCTGATGAGATGTGCTTCAATTCTTGATTTCATGCAAATTATGAACTGAAGTCAGCTAAAATGATAAAAAGTGTGTTTGCATACCCACAATCTAATGAATTTGTAAATCAATTCAAATTTAACCTGATTTGAGATGGCATGTCAAATGTACGCATCAATTCAATTAAAATATCAAACTTGTATTGGAAGCTGCTGGCCCTTCAAAAGGCTATTCAGGAGTAAGGTGGGCCAAATGAGCCAAGTGCCTGCAGGAAGGCTCTGTCAATGTTGTACTGCGGAGTGTGGGGCTGTGCCTCCAGGAAGCCCTCGTGTCTTTGCTTCTTCCAGTTCTGCTTTCACTGCAAACAATGCCCGCTGTATACCTTCATCCAGGAAACTTCTGTCACCTTCTTCTCCGCCTCACCAGGCGATGGAGCACACGGCACCTTGTCAGCTAATTCCATTGCTATCTCTACAGTCTGTGGGCTATTGCTTCTTGCATTAGAGATGGAAGACATTTTATTATTTATTTATTTTATTTATTTATTTTGTCACAACAGTATATATAAGCATAAGCATGAAATAACTATAAGATATATAAGCATATATATAAGCATAAGTGTGTAATAACTATACGAAATTTGGATTCAATCAAAGGGAACATTAGGACAGGAATGGTAGGCACGTTGGTGGTCTTATGCACGCCCCTTATAGACCTCTTAGGAATGGGGTGAGGTCGATAGTAGATAGTTTTTGGTTAAAGCTTTGGGGATTTTGGGAAGAGATGCCCATTCTGCTGCTCTGCCTTCTCTGCCAGTTTCATCCCACTGCCTCCTTTCCTTCTTAGCCAGGTCTCAGAAACTTCCTTTGGCAGATGAGCTCCATCACTCTGGCATGTAGACCGCACGTATTCCAGACCTCACCCAGTGCTTGGATCCTGGCCAGCAGGAGGAAGAAGATGGTAAAGATCAATTGATGGAGGCAGAAGTAATAGATAGCAGAGTGCAGGTTGACCAAAACAGCAGAGATGGGAGGAGATAGGCAAGTGGGAAAAACTGAAGCAGAGGCAGGTTGTGCAGGGCAGAAGCAGAATGAAATTCTTGCCTAACAACCGCTACTGCGGCTGCCAGAGCTCCTGTTGCTAAGTGGTGCAGTCATATCATATTTTGCTTAAAGACTGCTTTATTTAGCAACAGAAATTCCAGTCCAAATTTGGGGTATAATGTTAATCCAATGAGTATCTGTAATATACAAGACCCAAATAAGTAGGTAAAACAATATATAAACACACAATCATGCAATGTTAGCATATGCTATCAGTACAAAATGGATTTATCCATTATGTCTCAGTTTAGCACATAAGTGCAAAACCTTATAGTACTTCTGTAGTGAGGGTTTTTTTAAGATTAAGAAAAAAAGAGAACATTTAGATTCATAAATACAAAATACAGTTTTAAAATATATAGATTTTTTTCCTAGTCTCACCATTTTTATTATGAATTGATGTCTTCATCAGCCTTGTCAAAAAAGAAGAAGAAACGTTTGCAGTTACTAGAATGATTTTGTTCAGCTTGGAAAAACTGGTAAACAGTCTTATAGAAACTGTATTCAGAGGAAATGACTTTGGCAAGAGGAAAGAAATTAGTACCCTCAGCCAGGCTCTGGAATTCTATAGAGGCTAGATTACTTACTTTACTTTCACATTTTCCACTGATATTTATTACAGCTAAATAATACAACTTGTACATTACTCAAATTTCACACTGCACAAACAATTTTTGGAGCTGCATTTTCCCCCTTTAATGATATATCTTGATTCTGCACTCCTATTCAATAAAAAGCCTTAATAGAACAAAACTGATCAACCATTTCTGTTAGGTATACTATGGTGTTTAAACCATGCCAAATCTAGACATTAGATCTAACCAAATATGGATTTCTAACTTTATTAAATTTTTATGCATTTATAGAGTTATAACAATTAAACATTTTGCTTCAAAAGTCAAATGTGAAATATGTAAAAAAATATAAAATTAATGACAGGTCCTTGCATTTCTCAAAAATTCCCTTCCTTCCTTCCTTCCTTTCCTTCTTTCCTTTCTTCTTCCCCCATGTATACACCTTAATTAGAAAGCATCCATATCAGTAAGTAATTCTAAAGGATACCAAATGAAGGTGTACCCTAAAAGAGTACTACCTATTTTAGGGTGTCAAACTCAATACCTGCAGGCCAAATCTGGCCTGCAGGGTGCTTAGATCTGGCATGCGGACCCACTCTGGCAACAGTGAAGGATCAGCCCGCGGTGCCTCTGCCAGAAAAAATGGCCCCGTGGGGGGGGGTTGTACACGCCCCCCCAGCCCCATTTTCACTGGCAGAGGACTACAGGAGGCTTTTGCAGCCAAAAACAGAGTCCAGGGGGTTGTGCACGGTCCTGCCAAACCCTATTTTTGCTGGCAGAGGGCTGTAGGAGGCCATCACTGTGAAAATGGGGTCCAGGGGGGTTGTGCACAGCCTCCCCGAGTTCTGTTTTCATTGGCAGAGGGATAGCAAAGCAAACTAAAAACAAAGCAAAACAAAACAAAATAAAAGGAGAAATGTTTTCCTTTTTGCATTTGAGCATCCAATAAGGGACAGGAAAGGGAAAGAAAAAGAAAAAGATGGGAAGATGGGAAGAGACCAAGGAAGGAAAAAGAAGGAAAGAGGGGAAGGAAGACGAAAAGAGAAGGAAGAGGGAAGGAAGGAAGGAAGGAAGGAAGGAAGGAAGGAAGGAAGGAAGGAAGGAAGGAAGGAAGGAAGGAAGGAAGGAAGGAAGGTAGATAGATGGATAGGTAGGTTTGGCATGTTTAGCACTTGGCCACCAGTAGCCCTTCTGCTCTTTCACCATTCCCTCGTCTCCCCTTCCTGATCTCTCCTGGTGGTCTCCCATTCTATTGGTGAGGATGCTTTGGTTACAAAGCCAGGTCTCCTTGCCTGGAGAGGAAATGGGCCTCCCTCTGACCCATACACTTTTCCCTCCAGCATACACCATGAGCAACCTGGCCAAGGAGAGTGTGAACAGCAACAGCAACCTGGAGGAGGCTGGGATGGGCTTTAGGGTTCTGGTGCCTGGGAGCTTGAGGGCCGATTTAGGTGCTTGCTCTCCACTACCTAGGGCTCTGGACAGCCAGTGCTGCTGTCTGAGAGTCCTCCTCATGGCCTGAGAGGAAAGTGAGATGCCTCTGGAGGACCAGGGTTTGATGCACTCCCTTGTCTCACCTTCCTCCAATGGATCATCCCAGCCCCGCCTGGGGCACCATAGGTTCCCCCAACACAAGTGATGTCAAGCTGGCCATGCTCACTCAGCCCCCAAGGTAAAACACAACCCTCATGCAGACCTTGATGAAATCGAGTTTGACATCACTGACCTATTCAGAAGACAAGGCAACATTATTCAGAGCAATTATTTTGTATTTTGTCTCATGAATCCTAAAGCTTATGTGGGTACACCTAATTTGCATTTGTTTACAATGCCTTTCCCTTAATCATCGTGATGTTTTTCTCTCTTCAGGAGTAAAATGATCTCAGGAATATACATACAGTACACATGTGTTTAAATACGAAGGACTTAACAGCCTCAGTATGAACAGAATTAGTACGAACAGCCTCAACATACAGAATCACTACAATAAATAAAAACAAAAAGTTTTTAAGTGTGTGGCCTCACAGAAAATGAAACTTACATTTACAAATTATTCCAATTGCCTTTCTTTTTAAATCACAAGTAGAATATGGAATGATTTTCTTTTGAAACTTACTGGATAAGTATGATTATGATTACTAAAAATGTTATGCAGAACTGGGAATTCTAGTTGGATTTTTTTTTCTCACATTATATAAGCTGGACCAGCTATAATGATGATACAAGAAGGAATGTGAGGTTATGGTTACCCCAGTTTTTTCTTTTATGTCTGATGATTAGAAGAATGAAAAGAATTCACATTCAGTATTGTTCAAGAATCTCCTGAGAACAACATGATAATTTGAGAGAGGAGAGGGCTGGAATCTTAGGCTGAAATTATAACTTGTTTAGAGAAACTCTATTACTGATAGTGTCTTTATTCCTCATTATAAAACTATAGCACCTACTCCCCTAATCACCACAGGTTGCCTAACTATGAATGTTTGTGCATGTACATTGTACTGAATTATATACCAACAACCATTTAACATATTCAGGAAAAAAAATAATTCTTGGGAGAGGGAAAAGTACTGTAATTTTCAGACATAAAAGATTGGATTTCAGAGATGTGTGGTTTAGTCAATTTACAGAAAATTACATATCTGATTAATCAGAAAATCACATTAGCTCTTTATTTGGGAATACTTTTTGAGCAGTCTTGGTCAGCATTAAAAACTTAGCTTTTCTTTAAAAAAAAGATTTACAAATTTGGGATATAGTTGGAATTACTAATTTATTCCTCTTACCCCCTTCTTGCTGGGGAGGTGTTATATACTATATAAGGAGTGTGCAAGTCCTCCAAAAAGGCAGGAAAATGGACGTTGGCTTACGTTGGCTGAGACGTCCTTTCTTCGAGAAGTGGAAACAACAGTCAGGCATGGGTTAACTCTTGTGTCTGGCTAATATGACCGAGTCTGCTGATTCAATTAAGCCCTGCCTCTTCCTCCTGTGGCCAGCTTTTTCGGCAAAGTTGAGAAGCAGACTGACGTGTGGATCTGAAACGAAAAAGAATTAGGATCTACTCCCCCCTCCCGAGCAACCCAGGCTGGGCGCAAATGAGGGGGGGCTGACTGGTGTTTCCACTTCTCGAAGAAAGGATGTCTCAGGTAAGCCAACGTCCATTCTCTATGTCAGTGGAAACACCAGTCAGGCATGGGACATACCAAAGCTCGATGTCCTTATGGGTGGGAGCCGTCCTGGCTGCTCTAGGAGGCATCTGGAAGAACCTGTTGTAACACCCATCTGCCAAACGCGGCCTCAGCCGATGCATAGATGTCCAACTTATAGTGTCGAATGAAGGGTGTAGGCGTCGACCATGTAGCAGCTCTGCAAACATCTTCCAAAGATGCTTGGGTGGCCCAGGCAGCTGAAGTGTGGAGTGTGGAGTGTGCTGTGATATTCTGAGGAATCGGAAGAGCCTGTTGTTGGTAGGCTGTGGCGATGGTAGCCCTAATCCATTGACTTAGTGTGCTGGAAGTAACCTTAGCTCCTAAGGAGGAGGGTTGAAAGGAAATGAACGGGGCCTGTTTTCCATATCGTAGTCGTGGGGGCAATATAGATGCGAAGAGCCCTGCGTACGTCCAGCGTGTGCCACTGAAACTCCAGACGATGAGTGGGAGAGGGACAGAAGTCCGGCAGAACAATTTCCTGTGAGCAGTGGAAAAGGCTATTGACCTTGGGAAGGAAAGTGGGCTCTAAATGAAGCACCACCCTGTTACTGTGGAAGATGCAGAGATCTCTCTTGACTGAGAGGGCTGCTAATTCTGAAACTCGGCATGCTGAGGTAATAGCAATAAGAAAGGCGACTTTAAGAGAAAGGAAGCGAAGGAAAATTTCTCTCAAGGGCTCGAAAGGGTGTCTAGTCAAGACCTTGAGAACTATGTTAAGTCGCCAAGTAGGGAGCCTGTGGACAGTTGCTGTACGAAGGTTGGTGGCTCCCCGTAAAAACTGACGAATGAGGGGATGTTCGGACATGGGGGTCATGGAGTTGTTGCTGAGTACAGAGGAAAGGGCTGCCACTTGCCTCTGTAACATGTTGGGGGTAAGCCCCTTTTCCAGACCGTCCTGGAGGAAGACAAGGAGGTAATATATTGAAGCTGAAGTTGGAGAAACAGCATGAGTGTCGCATCATGTGACAAACGCCTGCCATGTGGCTTTATATATGCGTTTGGTGGAGTCTCTACGAGCAGCCTGAATAGTGAAGATAACCCAATCAGGGAGATTAGTATGTTTTAGGAGACTCCTCTCAACCTCCAAACGGTTAGGTGGAACCATTGTGGGTTTGGGTGGGAGAGGGGCCCCTGGACTAGGGCCACTGTGCTGTCCAGGATCTACCATGGCTGGCTCACCGAAAGTGACACCAGGTCTGCAAACCATGGTCTCCGAGGCCAGTGAGGCACGACCAGAATGATGTCCGCTTGGTGGTGCAGGATCTTGTTGATTACCCTGGGGATAAGGGGAATCGAAGAAAAGGCGTAAAGGAGCCCTGGAAGCCAATGGGACCGGACAGCATCTACTGCTTCCGCTCCGTGGGCAGGGTGTCGAATGAAAAACCGAGGAACCTGCTGATTGCTGCTGGAGGCAAAGAGATCCACCTGAGGCATTCCAAATCGAGCTGTGATTGCCCTGAATAAGGTTTGGGACAGAGACCACTCTGCTGGGTCGACCAAGGAATGACTGAGGGAATCTGCTTGGAGATTTGTCTGGCCTGAGATGTGGATCGCTGAGATGGACCTCAGATGAGATTCCGCCCATTGGCCTAGTCGAAGGGATTCTTGCATAAGGCCCTTGGAATGTGTGCCTCCCATCCAATTGATATGGGCCTTTGCTGTGACATTGTCTGTCCTCACCAACACGTCTTGACCCGACACCAGGGGTTGGAAATGGAGGAGGGCTAGGTAGATGACTCTGAGTTCGAGGATGTTGATATTGAGGGTGGCCTCTGTTGGGGACCACAAGCCTTGAGGCATCTGATTCTCTATGTGCGCCCCCCAACCGGATAGACTGGCGTCTGAGGTGAGAGTCACCCTGCGTGGTTCGAGGAAGATGGAGCCCTTGCCTATGGCATTGGAAGTCCACCAACAGAGGGAATCCCTGACGTCTGGGGGAAGTGTAACACGCATTAGAGAAATGCTGCAATGGGCTCGTTGATAAGGGAGGAGAAACCACTGCAACCATCTGCTGTGGAGATGAGACCAGGGAACAATACCAAAGGTTGAGACCATTTTGCCCAACAATTGAGATAGTTAGAACAGTGTGGGAAAGGGCTGGTGAAAGCATCTGAGAGCCAGTCTGGAAAGACTGGACTGTCGTTCCCTGGACAGGGAAACCATGGAATGGACTGTGTTAATCTCCGCGCTCAAATGGACTATGGTGATGGATGGGGATAGGTGGCTTTTTGTCCAGTTAATGGAAAAGCCATGGTGTTGGAGGACCTGAATGGTGGTGTCTAGGTCTCGCTTGGCCAACTTATCTGAGCGGGAAAGGATGAGAATGTCATCCAAATAAGCTTGGATGCGAATGGGAATGGATCTGATATGCGCCATAAGGGCGGCCATGATCTTGATGAAGACCCTTGGGGCCGAAGAAAGGCCAAAGGGCAAAGCCTTGTATTGGTAGTGTCTACCTGCATATGTGAACCTAAGATATTTGTGGAAGGAGGGGTGAATGGCGACGTGGAGATATGCTTCGGTCAAATCAATAGACGAAAGGAAATCTCCAGGCTGGACGCATTCGAGAATGGAGTGAAGGGAATGCATTTTGAACTGGCGATAGATGACATACCGGTTCAAGGATTTTAAATCTAGAATTGCCCTCCAACCCCCTGAAGATTTTCTCACCACAAAGAGGCGTGAGTAGAAACCGTCTCCCCTTTGATCTACTGGGACAGGTTGAACCGCCTCTATAGAGGGGAGATGTTGGATAGCTTCCTCAATGAGCAAACGGCTCGACCTGTTGCGAGAGACAGGGCATGGTATGAAAACCTGGGGGGGAACGGAGGAGAATTCCAAAGAGAGACCGTAAGAGACCATCTCCCTGACCCATGCATCCCCTGTGATGAGATCCCATTGAGCGGCAAAGTGAATTAAACCGCCTCCAATGGGAAGATTTTGAGGGGGCTCATTTGGAACGTATGAAGGGCCTTCCCCGCCTTCCCCTGGAAGATCTGCGGGAAGTGAAACTGATCCCTTGTCTGACCTGGTTGTCCTGAGTTCCGCCTCTGGAGAAAAACTAACGTTGAGGTCACTGTTGGTAGTAATGAGCATCCGTGGATTGAAAGGACTGAGACTGTGGGTAAGGGCACTGACGAATTTCAGACCTGCGAGAGAGCGATGGTAAGATCTTCCTCTTGTCCCAAGTTTCAATGAGGACTGGTTCTAGGGGTGCTCCAAACAGCTTGCCACTTGCATAGGGAGCAGCGGCCAGGTGCCATTTGTTGCAAGTGTCTGCTTGCCATTGGCGGAGCCAGAGCAAACATCTGGATGTGATGGAAGATCCAATGGCTTTGGCCGCAAAGCGAACAGCGTTGAGATTTGCATCTGCTGAATACTCCAGGGAAGCTCTGATTTTATTGATGTCTTGATGAGCTCTGGTGTTGCTTCAGCCACAGAAGAGAGGCTCTATCAAAGAAAGATGCTGATGTGGAGGCTTTGACTGCCCAGGAGGCCGCCTGGTTACCTTTGACCAAGGTTCTCTCCGCCATCTTATCTTCCGGCTTGAGTGCCTCCTCTGGAGGGCCCGTGAGGTGAGATGAAGATGATAAGGCGACGATTGGAGCATCTACTGTGGGAACCTGCAAGATACTATCTAGATCGTGAGCAGAGTTAGAAAGACGTTTGTCCAATGTATTTGGGTTGGGTCCAGAGCCCGGAAAGGACCATTGGCATGAAACCACATTGGTGAAAAGTTTTGGGGCTGGAATGGTGTCAGCTTCCACAGCGTGCTCAGAAAATAGAAGGTTGGAAGGATCAGAACCTGACTGGTCGGGAGGAGGGCTGGGAGTACCTAGGCGGGTGGTTTGTTGTGCCTTGAATAATAGAGACCTGAAAACCTGTGGTTTGAAAAGACCTATGAAGGATGGTTGATCAGGTTCCAACCCTTCATCTTCAGAAAGAGATTGTTCCAGATGGAGATCCTCCTCCAATAAAGATACATGATCTTCAGAGGGGATTGATCCCTGTTACATGTATATTTGGATTCTTCCCTGTCTGCAACCCTTGAATGCCGGATGTCGTGGCTATAATGCTCAGAGACTGCAAAAGGAGATCCCTGCTGAAGACAATGGGCAAGGCCCTGTTTGATGGCATCAGATACTATAGCCCCAAATGACTCAGGTAATTGAATATTGTATGGGGTAGGAGTTGCTGGAGGAAGAGCCATGGCAGGGAGCTGAATCTGGGCCGCAGAAGCCTCCAGATGAGAAGGAGCTGAAGTAGAAGTCTCAGTCAGAGGTTGAAAAAGGGGTGCAAGCTCTGCAGGTGATGGGGTCAAATGCTCAGGTTGGTCAGGAGACCAGGTACTGCCCTGCCCCTGAGAAAGACTCCGGGCTGAGGGGTGGTGGAGGAGGAGGAAACTGTGGCTGAGGGACCTCTGGGGAGGCAGTTTGGGAAACCCCTTTGTAAGATTGTTGCTGTTGAGCCTTGTTAATCGCCCTCTCTAGGGCCTTGTGCCTGCATTCCTCTGCTCTGGAGGATTTTGCAGGTAAATTGCTTTGCTGTGGCTGGGCTTTGGATCTTTTTTCCTGAACAAGGTCCTTGGAACAGCCCTCCCCAGGGTCAGATGAATGGTGGCTGCGCTCCTTAGAGGAGGCCACGTGGCGAGCCCTGGATTTCCTGGCCTCCGACATCTTGGATTAGGCCCTTGCAGCCTCCAAAACCGAAAGTAACACAAATATGAGAAAAGGGGGTGCCACTCACATGTGCCCAGGTTCCTGGGTCCTATCCTCTGATCTCTGGGGTCTAGATGGTGAGGAAGACTCCAAAGGGTGCCCCCAAGAGTCGCTAGCCTTGTGGCTTCAAGCGCGACTAATTTTGGCGCGGCAAGCCTCTTCCAGCCAAACAGCTGCTATGCGGTAAGCTTTAAAGTGCAGCAGAACAATCCCTGAAGTAGGGAGCTGTTTTGAAGCTGGGGTGGGGGGGGCAACTGGCCTCTGTGGCTCAGACTGGTAAGACAGTCTGTTATTAACACAACTGCCTGCAATTACTGCAGGTTCTAGTCCCACCAGTCCCAAGGCTGACTCAGCCTTCCATCCTTTATAAGGTAGGTAAAATGAGGACCCAGATTGTTGGGGGCAATAAGTTGACTTTGTATATAAATATACAAATAGGATGAAGACTATTGCTAACATAGTGTAAGCTGCCCTGAGTCTTCGGAGAAGGGCGGGATATAAATGCAAAAAAAAAACAAAAAACCAGCTGCCAGCAGGCAGTTCTGAACTGCTCTCAACAGTCTTCGGCGGTATCAGGCTGAAAGGCCTTCTTGCCAGAATGCGACTGCCCCGACGATCAGGAGCCGAGCCGGCTGCAGTTTAAAAGGAGAAGGTTTTTTTTTTGTTTTTTTGGTTTTTTTAAAAGGAAAGGAATTCTCTATATCAGAGGAAAAACACTGTGAAAGATAACACATGTCTGATCTTGCCAAGACTGAGTAAAAAAGCTGGCCACAACAGGAAGAGGCGGGGCTTAATTGAATCAACAGACTCGGTCAAATTAGCCAGACATGAGAGTTAACCCATGCCTGACTGGTGTTTCCACTGACATAGAAAATACTTGAATCTCATTGGCTAAGCTGTCTGATAGCCCTCTATATAAAGAGGACACTGCCGGACTAACACTCTGTTGGGTTGTACTGGTCTACTAATAAAGAGCTGTTGTTACTGAAAGAGCTGTATCAGTCTCTCCCATCATTGGATCTAACACTGTCGATGAAGGTGGGATCGGAAGATTAAGGACAAGTAGACCAGTCCCAACGAAGTAGGAAGCAACTGGCATCACTAGCTTATTGCAGAATTATCGTCCGCCAGCATGACAACTGCTTACGCTCCACTGGCTCCATTCAACCCAGCCATTGACAATTGGGACTCCTACATGAATCGCTTTGAATGCTCCATGGAGGCAAGGGACCTCCTGGGACTGTCCAACAACCGCAGGCGAGCACTGTTCCTCAGTTATTGTGGTATGGACGTGTTTGATACGGCCAAGGCACTCGTCGAACCAGTTGCGGTTCAAGCGGTACAGTGGCCCATGCTACAAAACACACTTCAGGCACACTGCCCCAGTGCAGTCAAAGTTCATCCAGAGACGTGAGTTCCACCACAGAGCGCAGGAGGAAGGCAAATCCGTGAACCAATATGTAGCGGCACTCAGAAAAGCTGCTGCATATTGCGAGTTCAGAGAGCTCGAGGATGTGCTGTTGGAACAGCTCATAAGCATAGTGAGGGATGTTAGCCTACAACGGTGGTTGTTAGCAAAGCCGGCCCTAACAGCCTTAGATGAGTCCAGAGCTGCAGAAAACTCACAGAAATTAGCTGCAGCCCTGCAAACAGTGGGAAACGTGCCAACTTCGCGCCAAACCACCGCAGTGCATCAGGTGAGGACCGAGCTAATCAAATCATTGGAAGACAAAAATGACATCTACTGGCTCCAAGATGACAAGAAAACAGCCTACCCTGACGCAGAATGGAGGCAACCCTTGTGTGCAGGTTGCTGAGGCCACACTCTAGAGTAACGTGCAGCCACAAAGACGCTGTGTGCCAGAGGTGCAACCGGAAAGTCTGGATCTGCCGCGCCAGCATGCCATCCGCATTCAGAGACAAGCAGCAACCTGTTGCTGCTGCTGCGCTGGACAAGAGGAAACCCAGGCCATGGAAACCCAAGCGCAGACAGAAATCTCTCACCGGACGAACATTAAACAGACCCGCTCGTCAACCAAAACAATCCACGTAACTGTACTGATTGAGGGGACGGAGTGCGAGATGGAAATCGACACAGGATTGTCCCTGACTATTGTTGCATGGAACACCATGAAGAACACTGTTCCAGGCATCCGGAAAAGAGATTTGAAACCACAGCGGTTGCAACTCAAAGACTACCAAGGAAACGGCATTCCCACTGTAGACAGCAGGACATTCCAAGTACAATTTTGGGGGTTTTCCGGCCCTTTGAGGATCACCGTGGTCAAGGGGGCATTGCCAAGCTTGCTCAACTTGGATTGGTTTGAGGCCCTGGGCATGGATGTGACCAGCATCAACACCATCATGTGACCAGCATCAACACCATCACAGACGACGGCTTTGTGGCCTTGGCAAGTACAAAGAAACACCTATTTCCTTCAGCCTAGACCCCCAATCACCCATTAGAATCAAGCCTTGCAGGGTTCCCCTTGCAATAAAGCCAAACATGTACAAAGAGTTAGATAAATTAATTGGCCAGGGATCCTTGAGCCAGGTTGAGCCGGTTGACCATGCCTGTTGGGAGACCCCTATAGTCATGCCTGTCAAAGCAGATGGCTCGGTCTGCATTTGCGCAGACTATAAGTATACAATCAACAAGGCCTTGCAGCAGAACACCTATCCTGTTCCCATCGTTCAGCACTTACTGCATTCATTGGGAACTAGAACAATTTTCACCAAATTAGACCTCGTGCAAGCATACCAACAACTCCCGTTCGATGACAGCATGGCCGAGGCGCAGACAATTGTCACCCACAGGGGTGCTTTTAAATGCCGCCACTTGCAATTCAGGGTCAGCATGGCACCAGGACTGTTCCAAAGCTTAATGGAACGGTTGTTACAGGACATCCCTGGGGTGATGCCCTACTTTAATGACGTTCTGGTGTCTGCTACAGATAAAAATGCCCTATTTGCCCGACTCAGAACTGTCTTGATCAGGTTCAGGGAGGTGGGCCTTAAAGTAAAGTGACAAAATTAGTAAACCAGAGGAACGCTGTCGATATAATTTACTTGGACTTCAGTAAAGCATTTGATAAAGTATACCATAACCTACTACTAGATAAAATAGAAAAATGTGGGTTAGACAGCACCATCACCAGATGAATTCGTACTGGCTGACCAACCGCACTCAATGTGTAGTCCTCAACGGGACTACATCCACATGGAGAGAAGAATGCAGTGGAGTACCCCAAGGCTCTGTTTTAGGCCCAGTACTCTTCAACATCTTTATCAATGACTTGGACAAGGGGATAGATGGGGAACTCATCAAATTTGCAGATGACACCAAGCTGGCAGAAATAGCCAACACTCCAGAAGATAGGCTCAAGTTACAGAAGAATCTTGACAGACTTGAACATTGGGCGCTAACTAACAAAATGAAATTCAACAGTGAAAAAAGTAAGGTTCTACATTTAGGCAAAAAAAAAACTCCCCAAATGCACAGGTACCATATATGTGGTACCTTGCTCAATAGTAGTACCTGTGAGAGGGATTTTGGAGACCTAGTGGACAACCATTTAGATATGAGCCAGCAGTGTGCAGCAGCTGCCAAAAAAGCCAACACAGTTCTGGGCTGCATAAACACAGGGATAGAATCAAGATCACGTGAAGTGTTAGTGCCACTTTATAATGCCTTGGTAAGGTCACACTTGGAATATTGCATTCAGTTGCTGCGATGTAAAAAAGATGCTGAGACTCTAGAAAGAGTGCAGAGAAGAACAACAAAGATGATTAGGGGACTGGAGGCTAAAACATATGAAGAACGGTTACAGGAACTGGGTATGTCTAGTTTAATAAAAAGAAGGATTGGGGAGACATGATAGCAGTGTTCCAATATCTCAGGGGTTGCCATAAAGAAGAGGGAGTCAGGCTGTTCTCCAAAGCACTGGACGGTAGAACAAGAAGCAATGGGTGGAAACTGATCAAGGAAAGAAGCAACTTAGAACTAAGGAGAAATTTCCTGACAGTTAGAACAATTAATAAGTGGAACGACTTGCCTGCAGAAGTTGTGAATGCTCCAACACTGGAAATTTTTAAGAAAATGTTGGATAACCATCTGTCTGAAATGGTGTAGGGTTTCCTGCCTGGGCAGGGGGTTGGACTAGAAGGCTTCCAAGGTCCCTTCCAACTCTGTTGTTGTTATTATTTGTCATTATTAAAGCATGAAAAATGCCAAATCGCAGTGCCCCAGGTAGAGTTCCTTGGGTGCATGATTGACGGCTCAGGGATCCACCCAATGAAATACAAAATTGCCGCCATTCAAAATGTTCCCACTCCTAAGAATAAACAGGAGCTTCAAGGCTTCCTCAGCTTACTAAATTTTTATAGAATTTTCTTGAGGCAAAAGGCCACCCGTGGCCGAACCCTTACATAGGCTGTTTGGAAAGAAGGCTTCCTGGAATTGGGGCCTGCCCGAAGCGGCTGCTTTTGCTGCCATAAAGAATTTGCTGACATCTGACAGCGTATTAGTCCATTACAGTGACTCCTTGCTCCTAGACTTGACTTGTGATTCCTCGCCATTTGGTGTGGGGGCTGTTCTCAGCCATCAGCTTCCTAATGGCCGAGAAGCTCCTCTCCCTTTCTATTCCTGCACTTTGTCTGCCACCAAGCACAACAACAGCCAATTCGACAGTGAGGTGCTGGCTGCTGTCGCTGGGGTCCAGCGGTTCCATGACTATTTGTATGGCAGACATTTCATCCTGGTTATGGACCACAAGCCCTTGCTGGGATTGTTAGCAGGTGACTGTTTGACTCCAGCTGTCATGTCACCCTAAATGGTGCGATGGTCCCTATTCCTGGCTGCCTACAGCTACTGGCTAATTCACCAGCCTGGAAAGTCCTTGGGCCATGCCGATGCACTGAGCCATTGCCCCCTGCCTGCCCTGGTGGAAGACCCTGCGCCAGTCTGCCAAGTCCTCCTGCTTGAGGATATAGCTTTGGGGCCTATCACTGCTGCTGAGATTGCTCGGCATACTGCTGAAGACTCTGAATTCATGCAAATCTTGAACTATGTGTGGCGGGGTTGGCCCCATGCTCATCCGTATTTTTTGCACCAGTATGAATTATCTGTTTTGAAGGGTTGTCTTTTATGGGGGGAAAGGATGGTCATTCCCTCTAAGTTACAGAGGGAAGTGTTGGAAGTTTTGCACTAGCATCCTGGCATTGTCAGGATGAAAGGGCTGGCCAGGAGCTACAGCTGGTGGCCCAAGATGGACCAGGACATTGTGGAATGGGTCACCACCTGCTCTCCATGCCAGGAATCCTTACTGGCTCCACCCATTGGCCCAGCCAAAACATGGGAAACGCCCCAGGCTCCTTGGGCCAGAGTGCATATAGATTTCATGGGGTCAGTAAAAGGGCAAACATCCCTAATTGTGGTCTATGCTTACTCTAAGTGGTTAGAGATAGTCCTAATGACTTCAACTACTGCCGGAGCAGTCATTAAGGCGCTTAGGAAACTTTGCAACACACGGCCTCCCCAACGTGCTAGTTTCCCACAATTAACAGCCGTGCCCTTTGAGGCCTTTTTGGCAGAATTGGGCATCAGATATGCATTGGTGGCACCATTTCATCCGGCCAGTAATGGGCAGCTGAAAGAAAGGCCCAGGGGTAGGGCCTTCTCTGTGGGAGCTCCTACGTTTTGGAACGAACTTCCCCCTGGTTTACGCCAAGTGCCTGATCTTCGGACTTTTCGCCGTGAGCTGAAAACGCATTTATTTATCCAAGCGGGACTGAATTAAAAGTTTTACTTAATTTTAACTGGGGTTAGTTGTTAATTTTTAGGTAATGGGTTTTTATCATTTTAATTGTAATTTTAAATTTTGGCCTATTTAAATAAGTTTTTTAATTAGTTTTTATTGTGTATGATTTCTGTATTTTTATCTGGCTGTAAACCGCCCTGAGTCCTTCGGGAGATAGGGCGGTATAAAAATTTGATTAAAGAAATAAATAAATAAAAATAAATTAGTGTTACTTACTAAGGAGGCTTTGGCCAGAATGGGCCTGGGGGATTGACAAGCCCGAATTGATAAATTCTTGTTATTTCAGCATATCACCCCTTGTGCAGCCACCAATAGAAGTCCCTTGGAACTCCTCATAGGTAGGAGACTCTGATCTCAATTAGACCAATTGCTTCCAAATTATGTTGCTGACACTCCACCCGATTAAATGGAAAAAATTTGACAATTTGAAATTGGGAACAGGGTCTATGCCCACAATTATGTTGGTGGTACCCTCTGGATTCCTGGCACGGTCATGGAAAAATCTGGTTCTCCCTCCTATAAAGTTGAGCTGGAGGATGGGAGACTGTGGCATCGGCACTTGGACCAACTCCGGGGTCGAACTGAAAACTCTCCTCTTCACATACCAGACCAACCTCAATCCGACAAGCGGCCAGACCCTGACTATCCAAAACTGTCACAGCAAATGTATAATCCTAACTCAAACCCAGTTGTGCAGCTTGATTGCCCACCTGTGGAACCAAGACTCCAACACAGACTTCCAGAAGGGTTTTGTAATGTATCTTTAAGAGTTGTGGAGGGAAAACTGAGCGGGAAAAAGCACGTTGCTGATTGGATGAAGCCTCTGGCTAAACTGTATATAAAGAGAGGGTTTTCCCAGCCCGGGCTGCTGGGTTCACTATATAGTAAAGAGCTGTTGTCACTATCCTGGTCTCCTGCCTCGTTATTGCCCGAATCTAACACTGGCGACGAAGGTGGGATCTTGAGGCTAAGAGCGCCAGGAAAAAAGCTGAAGTCACCAGGAAGACGCGAACCCAGCAAACAAGGGGCGGAAAGCAGCGATGTCCAGCTACACACCGCCAGCGCCATTCGACCCAGCTAAGGAAAAATGGGGGTCATACATGGCTCGTTTCGAGTGTTTCCTCGAGGCGAACGAACTCCAAGGAGTCTCAGACAACAGGAAGCGAGCGTATTTCCTGAGCCACTGCGGTCCAGAGGTTTTCGACACCGCAGAATCGTTGGCGGAGCCAACGCCGGTACAATCGGTGCCGTGGCAGACTCTACAGTCCGTATTGAAAGCCCATTACGCACCAACGCCGTCCAAGTATGTGCAGCAGTGCAATTCAGGGGCGTAGGCAGCAAGAGGCGAGTCCATCAGCGTATACATGGCAGCCCTGAGGAAAGCCACGAGCCATTGCGAGTTCGAGACTTGGAAGAGGCATTGCTGGAACAACTCATTCGTGGGGTCAGGGACATCCGTTTGCGACAGCGGCTGCTGTCCAAAAGCAACTTGACGCTGGCAAACGCCTTGGATGAAGCCAGGGCTAATGAGATGTCTACCCAAGCGGCGGAAACCCTACAAAAGCAGGTCGCACCAACGGCTGGTGCGAAATCAACCCCGGTCCACAATGAAGAGGTCCAGGCCGAGTGGGACGGTGAGGAGGAGGAAGGAGTCTTCCACACCGGGAGGCCGGAGAAAGAAGACCGGGGTGACTGCGCGAGTTGCGGAGGGCAACACCAACGACAACAATGCAAATTTAAGGATGCGACTTGTCGGCGGTGCGAAAGGAAGGGGCACATCGCACAGGTCTGTCGAGCACCCCAACCTTCCCGCCAAAAATTCAAACTGACCAACCAGAGCGCGGGAACGGCGAAGCAGCCCGTGATTGGTCGATTCAAAAAAGGCGCGAAGTTGAATCAGACTGTCGTGAGAGTGGGTCACGCAACAACTCGCCTAGAAAAAAAAAATCTTTACAAAAACAAAGATTGAGGGGGTGCCGTGCCGATTGGAGGTGGACACCGGCTCAGCGATCACGATCATGTCCTGGGACACTCTCATGAAAGCCGTACCCGCCATCGCAAAGTGCAAGCTGAGACCACAGAACTTAAGGGTACAAGACTACCAAGGGAATCACATCCCTGTTCGAGGGGTAACGTCAGTCCACGTCGAGTATGGACCATACAAGAAAACTCTGCCCATCACCATAGTCGATGGGACCCTGCCAAGCTTGTTGGGACTGGACTGGTTCCGAGCATTGGGCATGGGAGTGACTGGAATCTTCAGAAACGAAGTCAACCTCAAAGACGCACTCGTGAAAGAATTTGGGGACGGTTTCAGAGACTGCCTGGGCAAGTACACGGGGACCCCTATTTCTTTCAACTTAGACCCACAAGTTGCCCCTATCCGTCTAAAGGCTAGGAGGGTCCCGTTCGCCCTAAAGCCCAGGATTGACCGGGAACTGGACAAGCTAGTAAACCAGGGAATTCTAGTGCCAGTTGACCATGCTAAGTGGGAGACCCCTATAGTCACCCCAGTCAAACCGGACGGGTCGGTCCGGATTTGCGCTGACTATAAGGCAACGCTTAACAAAGCGTTACAAAAGAGTGCTTACCCCGTCCCGGTGGTCCAGCATTTACTGCACTCAATGGGGCAAGGGCAAGTTTTTGCCAAGCTAGACTTGGCCCAAGCCTATCAACAGCTGCCCGTAGATAACAGCACAGCCGAAGCGCAGACAATTGTGACTCACAGAGGGGCTTTTAAGTGTACCCGGTTACAGTTTGGGGTTAGTGTGGCTCCAGGGTTATTTCAGAACCTAATGGAGCGTCTATTGCAGGGACTACCAGGGGTGGTACCATACTTTGACGATGTACTGGTATCCGCTGAGAATCTAGAGGAATTAGGGGTAAGGCTGCGAAAAGTTTTGGGCATTTTCCGGTTTGCCGGTCTCACAGTTAAACTGAACAAATGCCAGATCGGGGTTGAATCTGTGGAATTCCTAGGCTACCGGATAGACAGAAAAGGGATTCACCCCACTGAAAGCAAGGTACGGGCCATCAGGAAGGCCCCGGTTCCAAAGAACAAAACGGAGTTGCAGGCATTCTTAGGTCTGGTCAATTTCTACGCGGTATTCTTAAGAAATAAGGCAACAGTAGCCGAGCCGCTTCATAAACTACTAGCAAAGACGGCTGCATGGTCTTGGGGAAAGGCGGAAGCTAGGGCATTCGAAGGGGTAAAGAATCTCCTATCGAGTGATAGCCTCCTTATCCAATACAATGGCACGCTGCCATTAGTGTTAAGCTGCGATGCATCTCCCTATGGGGTGGGGGCTGTGCTCAGCCACAGGTTGCCAAATGGCACAGAAGCCCCTATTGCATACTACTCCCGAACCATGTCATCAACTGAAAGGAATTATAGCCAGCTTGATAAGGAAGCCTTGGCTATAGTCTCCGGAGTAAAGAAATTCCATGAATATGTATTTGGTCGTGATTTCGAAATCATCACGGACCATAGACCTTTGCTAGGCCTGTTGGCAGGCGACCGCCCAATGCCCGTGGCACTTTCGCCCAGACTGACCAGATGGACTATCTTTCTAGCGCGATTCTTACAAACTACTACACCGGCCAGGAAGGAATTAGGCATGCGGACGCCTGAGCAGATGCCCGTTACCAGAGACTATCAAGACCCCACTCCGGGGACACCAGTTCTGCTAATTGACTCTTTGGACTCTGGCCCAGTCACATCCAAAGAGGTGGCTCGGCTTCAGACAAGGACATTACAATAAGGACTGTAATTGGTTGGGTACAAGGGTTGGCCCGCTGCGCGGGCGGCGTTTTAAAGAATTTGTAAAAACGTGGGCAACTCGCAGCTCAAGGGGGGTGCCTGCTATGGGGGGATCGAGTGGTGATCCCGGAGAAATTGAGGAAAAAGGTATTGGAGCTCCTTCACGAAGGCCACCCAGGGATCGTGAGAATGAAGGGTCTAGCGAGAAGCTATGTGTGGTGGCCCTTAATGGACACGGAAATTGCTGAAAGGGTAGGGAAATGCCAGGCCTGCCAGGAGTCCAGACCGCTACCCCCAACGGCCCCGATTCGGGAATGGGAAAGACCCCAGGGCCCTTGGTCTAGGATCCATATCGATTTTGCCGGCCCCTTCCACGGCCAAACTTTTCTGGTAGTAGTCGATGCCTACTCCAAATGGCTGGAAATCATTCTCATGAGATCCATGACAGCCGAGGCCGTGATTTCAGTCCTACGGCACCTATTTGTAACCCACGGGTTGCCCGACACTTTAGTCTCCGATAACGGCCCACAATTCACGGCAACCCAGTTTGAGGGGTACTTGGCAGAGGAGGGCATCCGACATGTCCTCTCGGCGCCTTTTCACCCTGCGACGAACGGCCTTGCAGAACGTTTCGTTCGGAGCGCAAAGGAAGCATTGTCCAGAATCAGGCCAGGCGATTGGCAAACAAAAATCGATACATTCCTAGCCGTCCAACACAGAACCCCCTGTGTAGCAACTGGCCGCAGCCCGGCAGAGCTATTAATGGGTCGGAAGCTTAGGTGCCCACTAGACCGTTTAAACCCAAACTACACACCAGACGGTTACAAAGGGGCACACGGTAAAACAAGAGGGATGGCAGTAGGCGACCTAGTGTGGGCACACAACTACAGCGAGGGCCCGACCTGGTTAGCAGGAAAAATCCTAGAGATAACCGGTCCAAAATCATATCTAGTAGAGATAGAGGATGGCCGGGTATGGAAGCACCACATAGACCAAATAAGGAAACGCATAACCGGTAAATCAGAATCAGATGAAACAGGCCCTGACTATCAAACGTTTGAATACACAGCTGACTCAAACCCGGGGCAAACGCGGGACTTATCTGAGTTCCAGGAGGTCCAGCGACGCCAACCGGTTCCTCCTGAAAACAGCAGGGACGACTCTGCAAATAATCCAGGGCCGGATGGCCTAGAGGAGGAGCTGAGAGGAACAAACAGTCCCTCCGGTCAGCTCGACTCACTCCCAGAAAATGAATTGCGCAGGTCCGAAAGAGTCAGGAGACGCCCAGTCTACTTGCGTGATTACGTTGAAAAATAAGATGTTAATTCTATGTAAATATTGGTAAAGTGTTCTCTGGGAGGGAAGGAGTGTAATGTATCTTTAAGAGTTGTGGAGGGAAAACTGAGCGGGAAAAAGCACGTTGCTGATTGGATGAAGCCTCTGGCTAAACTGTATATAAAGAGAGGGTTTTCCCAGCCCGGGCTGCTGGGTTCACTATATAGTAAAGAGCTGTTGTCACTATCCTGGTCTCCTGCCTCGTTATTGCCCGAATCTAACAGGTTTGGCCTTCAACCTCCTACCACGCCCAGCGACGTATTTCAGGAGTTTCCATTGGAGAGTTCAGAGACCGCAACTAATTCACCTGCTCAAATTGATGCCCAGGAGCAAACTGAACTGTGCAGGTCAACGAGGGCTCGCACCAGCCCCACCTACCTGCATGATTACATTCTGTAAATATGTACATAATTATTCAAAGTAACTTTATTCTAGGAGGGGAGAGGTGTTATATACCATATAAGTGTGCATCGTTTTCACTCAGATCCTTCAAAAAGGCAGGAAAATACTTGAATTGGCTAAGCTGTCTGGCAGCCCTCTATATAAAGAGGACACTGCTAGACTAGCACTCTGTTGGGTTGCACTGATCTACTAATAAAGAGCTGTTGTTACTGAAAGAGCTGTGTCCGTCTCTTCCATCAGCGGATCTAACAGAGGGGCTTGTGTGTTCTGTTATGGTTGAGAACTGTGCGTGTGTGTCAAATATGTCAGATAGGGTGCTCAATGATAGAACAACAATGCTTGGAATACTTTACCTGACTCTGTGGTCTCTTCTCATAATCCTAAAAGCTTTAACCAAAAACTTTCTACTATTGACCTCACCCCATTACTAAGAGGACCATAAGGGACGTGCATAAGCGCACAAACGTGCCTACCGTTCCTGTCCTATTGTTTTTCTTTTCTTCTTCATATATATACATATATATATACAACTGAGCCAACCAGTGATGTTAAGGAAATGTCTATGTTGCAGGAGAGATATAGTCCGATATATGGCCACATGGAATGTCAAAGGAATGAGTCAGGGTAAATTAGATACTGTCAAATGAGAGATGATCAGGCTGGAAATTGATCTCCTTGGTATCAACGAGCTACATTGAGTAGACAATGACTTTTTCCAGTCTGAGGATTTCACTGTTTATTGTTCAGGATATGATACCAGGAAAACAAATGGAATGGTGTTTATTGTAAGCAAGAAACTTGCTGCAGCAGTGGAAAGCTTCTCAATTATCAATAACAGAATTACGACCATCAGAATTTGTGCCAGACCTCTAAACATCGCAGTTACCCAAGTCTAAACCCCAACTATTGCCAAGAGTCAGACACAATTGAATCATCATCATCATCATCATCATCATCATCATCACTTATCATCATTATCATCTCTAATTTACTTTTGGCTTGTTGCACAGTACCCAGAGTCACTTTTCATGACATGGAGTCCAGTCCATCATAGGTAGGATGCCCCGAACAGGTTCCATATATAAATTATCTATATAAATTAGATAAATAGAATTACAGTTGCTTGTTTATATGTTCGTTTGATGAATGTTTCTGTTGTGTAAAATTCTTTTTCTTTTTTAATCTATCGTTAATAGTTTATTTTTATTTTACATTCTTTTATGTATATCTGAAAACAAATCCATAAGTGTTCAATTTTTCAAAAAAAATCTGTTTGTGAAAATGTATAAACAGGGAGGGGGGAGAGAGATGGAGGGAGGGAGAGACCAGTGGTGGGATTCAAATAATTTAACAACCGGGTGGGTGGTCATTTGACTGGGTGGGCATGGCCAACTAATTGTCAAGGGGCGCCTCACCTGGCGTCTCCTCTCCTTGCCCCTCCCCTCCCACCCAGTCCTCGCCTTGTCTTGCATGTTACAGTGAGAGAAGATGCTTTTTCAAAGTCATCTTCCCTTTGATACTAGCCAATTAGATGAGATTTTGCTATCAAAAGAGCTGATGTACATTTCCAAGTATTGTTTAGCACCATTCTCTTGGTAAGACTGAATGGAGAGATTTATAAAGAATAAGAGAGTTGGAAGGGACCTTGGAGATTTTCTAGTTCAACCCCTGCTCAAGCAGGGCACTATACTATTATGGAAAAATTTCTTCTCAAAAACTTCAGTGATGGTATACCCACAACTTCTGAAGGCATCCCATTCCTCTGATGAATTGTTTTCACTGTCAGGAAATTTCTTATTTTTAGGTTGGATCTGTTTGATAAGTTTCCATCTCACAGGTCCATCTCAGTTACTTCCAGTTGAGCCAGGCATTACCTATTCTATTATACCTGTGCAATTGGTTTTTTTTCTTGCCTAGGTGTAAATTCTTACTTTACTCTCTATTAAATTGCATTTTGATGAGAAATGATGTTCTATAGTGGCATTCATAATGATTTTGGCAAAATGCACTAAAGCTTGAAGAATTCAATCTCTGCTTATACTGATAAAGATTATTCTTTTTTAACATTAAATCATATAGTCAAGCAAATCTTTCCAGTCATTGTAAATGAAAACACATTTGAAAGGCATTTTCAAAAGAGTCAGTTAGTGGATGTTTTACCATTCTTTCCTTTCTCTTTTAATTAAATCTTTCTGCTTTATTTTTTTCTTTCTTGGGCCTTAGTGCAATATTCTAAAACTTTCACAGATCCTTCACAAATAACCATTTCTAATTTAACTGGAATACATTGTTTTCATTCTCAGTTTTTCTGGTTACAGAACTTCCCTTCTCCTACACTCATTTCTCCCTTTAATGATGTTTGTAGATACTTGCAAGAAAAGGAAGCATTTAATTTTGGAGCCACCGGGGCATGGGCAGCCTGCTGTATCCAGGCCCGGCTTCCCTGAGCGGCAATCCCAGCACTGGTCCAGTGGCCTCCATCGCCTCGCAAGCCAGTCAGTCTGCCTAACCTGAGCCTGCCAGGTGCTCCTGGCCCAGGGACTGGGTGTGAAGGAACAGCTGTATGCGGTCTTGCATTGCCCAGAAAAGTCGGCAGGCAAGGCTTCCAGGTCCAAAAAAGGGTGGCGGACTTCTTTCCCTCTCTCTTTTGGGGAGATTTTTAAATGAAGGGCTGGAAACTTCAAGCGAGGCGTGTGCTACAGTCTCGCCCACCCCACCGGCAGCTCTGGGTTAGGCAGCAGTTTGGATTTCCTGCTGGCTGTGACCTTACCTTTCTCCCATGACTGGTAACAGAGAGGAAGACGAGCCAGCCAGGGCTGAGCAATGGCTGCTCAGTTCCCCCCAGCCTGTATCTCCACTCCGGCCCAGATTCTCTGCAGCTGCTGGGCCTTGCCTGCCTGGGGTGCAGGGAAAAATCAGGGAGCATGACACTACGCTGCCCACATCGCCCCTCTGCCAGCTGCCCACCAGCCCAAGTGGTTCGGCTGAGCGTGCCACTGTGAAAATGGTGCGAGCTCCATGGAGCTGGAAGGTAAGGCTGACAGTGGTGAAGGAAAATCCACTCCGGCTTGTTGCACTCAGTCGAAGAGCCACCTTGGTGAGCCACCTTGGCTCACGGCGAGACGAGGCTGCCTTTTAGGCCCTGCTCTGGGCTGCCATCTGCTCAAACTCTCTCCGCCTCAGGTCCCACATCCAGCCTGCGACAAGGGGACATGTCACTTCCAGGCCAGCCTGGCCGGCGGATGGACGAGAGGGCAACCCTCAGGGCAGGAATTTTATCTCAGGCCTCCTACCTGGAAGGCCCCGTGGAAGCTGAAACTAGGCTCGAAAGGCAGCCTCGCTTTGCTGTGTCTCCCCCCACACACCCTGAGGTGGCTCTTTCATTGAGTGCAACAAGCCCAGAATGGATCTTCCTTCCCCGTCAGCCTTACCTACATGGGGCTTGCACTATTCTCATAGAGGTCTGTGCTCAGCCAAAACGCACAGGCTGGTGGGCAAGGGAGGGCAGATATGGCTGGCAGAGGGCTGAGGCGGGCGGCTTAACATCGTGCTCCCTGGTCGCTCCCCACCCCACCCCACCTCCCAGCAGGCAAGGCCCAGCAGCCACAGAGAATTGGGGGAGGGTAAAATGCAGGCAGGCAGGGACCCACTGGCTCAGCCCAGGCTGGCTCATCTTCCTTTCTGCCACCAGCCGCAGGAAGAAGGTAAGATTGCGGGACAAAGAGGCAATTGTGGGGGAAGAAGCAGGGAGTGTGAATAAGGGGCCTCTGAAAAAGGGGAAACAGGGCGGAGGTAAGCAAGACAATTCAGCAAAGGGTGAGACCACAGTGGAAACCTGCAGGAGCAAGTGGGGCAGTGTGGGGGGGAGGTGTCCCATTAGAAATGCAGGTACTGGCACATCTCCTGACTTGAGGTAAAAGGCAAGTGGGCAGCATGCGGGTGGAGGCTCCGGTAAAGGCCAGAACCAGGACCCAAGGTGAAGGGCAAGCGGGCAGCATGCGGGGAGAAGGATAGCGAGAGCCAGACCTGAACGGCGGCCAACCCTTGCCATGTCTACCCCAAAGTGGCTGTTTGGCTGAGCACCTTACCTTCGGGGCCAGAGTGACGGTGGTGAACAGAGCAAGTGAGGCTTGCAAATCAGCTGAGCTGCATGGCTATAGGCTGTGGCAAAGGCAGGCAAGCAGGCGAGGTACGGAGATCAGCTGGGCTACGTGGTCTGGCTGAGCGAGCGAAGGAGCCAGAGAGTTGCTGAGTGCAGGTATGACTCTAGTCACCGGCCAAGGAGAGCAAGGTGAGATAGGGCATGATAGGGTAGGCAGGGGCAGCCAGTGATGTAATTCTTTGAACTGTGCAAAATCTTAACAACTGGTTTTCCCAAACTGGTCCAAACCAGCTGAAGCCCATCTCTGGAGAATTTATATTATGACCAGAATACTGGAATGCCCTGCCTTAAATGTGCCTGATATTATGTTGCACTATAGGCATACATGGACAGGTAATCTATGAAGTACTTCCATTGAAAATCTCCATATATTTCCACAGCAAAAAATGGGCCTCAACTTGTAATATTTCCAAGATTATAAATCACATGGCCGCAACCTTTTTTTGAATTGTGATGTTTATAGGGGATGTCAAAGTGAGAAGTCCTTTATTTCATTTCAGTTTGGAAATCTCACATCATCTATATTCTGCAGAGGGCTATTGTTCCATCGCTTCTGTTCATGTAATTTTGCTTTCAGCATGATTAAGCAGAGAAAACACATATCAGAACACTTTTATCCATATAATGCTACATCTGTATTATGCTTCCAAGGTTGCATTTCCATTTTGCCATTATGTTTTGGAAACAACATCTATGTAAAGAAATGACTTGAAATGAATTCTATATTCTGCAGTTTTACAGTAATCCAGTTTATTCATATAATCAATGTCATTATTTTCCTTTGAAGAAAGTAAGGGTGGTGGACATGATGATGATATACTCTAACTATGTCCTTATCCTAAAGAAACAATAGTTTTAAGCAAAGCATAGATACGGCAATTAACATGAGCAAACTTTCATAGCAATTTCTCCAACTATATAGTTGTTCAAATTATCTGAATATAATAGAAATATAAATAAATACTAATAAGGCAATGATTTCAGTAAAATATATGCCTTGATCATCTGTCTTTTTACTTGAAGTGTAAATTTTTTGTAAGTCCATGATTCATTTAACCATCATTTCTTTAATATACTGCAATTGGTATGAGATACATCACATGTTTTCATATGCTATAATTTATTAACTATAATGGCTAGGTTCGTAGAACACACTAAACTGTATTATGACTTAGCAGGTGTTTGGATCTGATAGTTGAAATAAACTTATTCCTATGTGCATAGATACTGGGATTACAGCCATAAAGCTGTATCTTCTGTTTTAGTTGGAACTAGAATGAAATTCTATAGAACAGCAGAATTGTTCCTTTTGTTGTTATTACAACATGCTCACAATCTGAAGAGAGATCTAGGAATTATTTAAAAAACAACTTCATTTTTTTTCTTCAGAGAAAACCTGATAGCCACCAAAGAAGTAAACACCATTTTTACACAATACAAAAATCCAGGTTAAGTAAATGAAATGTAAATTTTATTCTATACCATTACTCAAAGGCTTGGGCTTAATTTAAGAAGCCATCTTTTAAATTTATTTTTATTTCATTTACTGTATGTAGTTTAATTAAAGCTACTTAATTAGACTACAGTTATGTGGGCATCCTTTTTGCCTGACATGCTAGAATTCCAGAGTACTAAAGCCCTCCACGGTAAATGATCACTTTTTAGAACTTAGTGTTAAGATGTGTTTGAATACTTTTCAATTGAAGTGTTTTCAGAAAGTTAATATGACTCATAGGCTTGCTTGAGAAGGAGTTTAGTGCTCTGGATAAAACCTGCTTTTTAAACTTCTTCAGAAGAGGTCAAAGACCAGGAAATGCTCTCTCTATAATTCTCATTTTCAAGTGAATTGGCCATGGCAACTGCATGAAGAATGTTAAGTGTGAATTTCATTATGTTCTAGAAACCTTTAACTTAGCATTATAATGACTCAGATTACAACAGAAGCCAACTGCAACCATTTTCAGCAGGCAGTGTAGTTTAATTTATAATTTAATAAAGTAGCATTTTAACTTAAGTGGTTACCTTCAAAAACAGAGAATGGAAATGGTTCATTTGATAGCTACTAAATGCATCCTTTTCCAAGTTACCTGGAAAAATATTCTGTGCTTGCTGACAGGTTAAATGTATAGTATACACAGAAAGCCACTATTTGTCTTTGTCAGACCACAGCAGCCTCCACAGCTTTTTATTATTTTAAACCTTCTTCATTGTCTTATAAACACTATAATTACATGCTAAAAATCTTATGGAAAACCAGACTCAATAAATCCCCATAATGAACAAAATATTTTAGTGTTGCTCAACAAGTGACCTACATAGTCCAACATGATAAAGCTTTTCTTTACCAGCAATAGGTCTACTTTGTTTTTCTTTCTCTGCCAACTCTCC
This sequence comes from Ahaetulla prasina, assembly GCF_028640845.1. Taxonomy (NCBI): domain Eukaryota; kingdom Metazoa; phylum Chordata; class Lepidosauria; order Squamata; family Colubridae; genus Ahaetulla; species Ahaetulla prasina. The sequence continues at coordinate 106,261,002 of NC_080542.1, read as the reverse complement.
CATAAATCAATGCAATCTGTTAGAATAAGATGATCTTCCAGAATATGTAATCATATCCATTTTACACAATGTAATTATTGTCTCCCTTCGCTTCTCTCCACTTAGGTCCAGTATCATCAACATATAACATTCTTGGCAGCAGCCATGACTACAGCCAAACTTACTGCTGACACTTGCCAGTTTTATTTTAAATGACCTTTGCTTTATTACTTATTTACTGGCAGAATAATCTTGACATTGCTGACATCTGCGGCCTGCTGACATCATAAATAAACATCTGTCCTGTGTAGGTAGGAATCCATAGGCCATCCATGATACCTCTTTAAACAAGACTTTATTCATGATACACTGAGAAGCAAACTATGCTTAGATTTAATGCCGGTTACTGAATATGTTCATAATTCTTTCTGTTGGTTGCTTTTACACTGTGGTAGTGTGCCAGAGAACCCAAAATCTGCAGGTGTGAGCACTGTGTATACACACACACACACACACATACACATAAAGCAATACAAATAATATTTATTATAATTAATTACTAAATCAGTCAGAATTCTGCCAAACATGTTCCCAGAACCAACTATTATTCACTTACGCATTTCCTTTTTCACAGAGTACACATATACAAATACAACCATCATATACAAAGAAAGGGCATAGGGAACAAATCCTCTGATCCAAAATATAAATCTAAGATTATATCTTCTTGAATAATGACATCTTCCCAGAATAATTTGTAAAATATTTTGCACAGAGCTCAAATGCTTACAAAAATGGTCAAATCAGATCTCCCTCCCACCCAAATTTTTTTTTTAGAGAGAAGCCATTTGGAAATAGCACATTTCAGCAAAGGGATTGCAAAAACAAAACAAAACCAAAAAACCCATGTGTCAGCAGAAAACGAATCTGTTGCCTGGCTAACATTAAGGCAGTTGTCTGCATACTACTGCACAATGATGAGATGATTCAAGTGCAGTAAAGTGCAATAAAGAAGTAAAAGGAGAAAAGCTGAAGACAGAAACATGAATGTATAAATTAAGACAGGATGGTTAGGTGGAGAAAAATAAAAAAAGAGAGGCAGCCCGTATAAATAATGAGCCTTGAACCAAAATGAGAGAATTCAACAAAAGACCTTTCAACAGATCAGGAGCTCTCCAAATTTATAACCTGTCATTACGCCATAGATAAGCTGAACTATAAGAGCATTACAAAATGCTTTAGCCTTACAGTTTTACCTCTTTATTTCAAATCTGTTTATAATGCTTCCTGTTTCAGATCTGTCTGTCTCTAGGAGTAGAAAACAACCTGATGGCATATAATTACCAATCACTGTTATCTCATTTCATAAAATTTTAAACAATTAGTTGGTTTAAACAATTATTTAACCAGGTTACTTGAAAAGTGTGCACAGATGAAATGGTGAAATGCCCTTCCAATCCTACCTTTCTAGAAGACAGCAAGTTGAGAAAACTATAACAGAGGAGTATGAACAGATTGTGAAGTGATATGGAAGTTCTGCCATGTGGCAATAATTGGTCCAATTATTTGGTTCTTCATCTAGCAATTAAGGTGTGGCTATATGGAAATGTGAAGAAATATATCTTCAATCTCTCACCCATCCACCAAGTGCTGCCTGATCAGGACAGGGATGGGGATGATGTCCTAGGAAAGATGAACAGAGAACATCAGGATTGTATGCCAAGAGAATATATCACAAGCAAAATCACTTAAGGCAATGGTTCTCAACCTGTGATCCACAGACCCTGGAGCGGGGGGGGGCATCAAAGGGGGTCTGTGAAGGCTTGAAAAAATGTTATGATTTAAATTTTAAGTCTTGGGAGCCACAAAAATATTTAAATAGGGTCCATGGTGAAGAAAAGATAGAGAACCACTGACATAAGGTATGAAGACCATCCCAGTTGTCCAGCTAAAGCAAACATACATTTGGGAAATGTATGCTGGAGAATGCCAGAGGCAAATCACTTCAGTGACAATAGCAAAGGCATCATACTATAGAGAAGGCAATACAAGTAGCCTTGACTTAGTGACTGCTGAATTACAATATTTTTGAAAAAGGTGACTTACACCCAGTCCACTCACTTACAAGTAAGCAAGCATTTGCACAGTCACATGGTCAAAATGTAGGTTCTGCATTGGCATGCATTTATGATATTTGCATGTACTAGAGTCATATGATCACTATTTGTGACCTTCCCAGCTGGCTTCCAACAACCAAAGTCAATGGAAGAAGCTTGATTCGCTTAACAACCAGATGATTCACTGAAGAATTGAGGCAAAAAAGGTTATAAAATTTGGTGTAACTCAATTAACAACCATCTTACCTAGCAATGAAAATTATGGTTTTAGTTGTGTTCATAAGGTGAGGATTATCAATAGTAAATTATTTCTATATTTTACCAAGAAAACCACATGAATAAAACAATATATTAAACATTTGTATATTAAGGAGAAATTATCAATTTATAAGCAGCCACTCTTTATTCTATTTTCCCCAGGCTCCAGTATATAATTCATTCCCAATGGACTACATGACAAACAACATTAAATTCAAGCAGAAATTAAAGTTACGCAAAAAGTTTTTGATTTTGTAACCATGTTAATTTTTACCTTGTGCTTCATCCTTGCTGGTAACAAATAAATCAGTCTTTATTACAGTCATAGACTAGCATAAAACATCAGTATTACATCTAATCTGATAACAAGAATTTCAGACACAGGTCTTCAATTTATAGCCACAACTGAGCCCAAATTTCTGTTGCTAAGTAAAACATTGCTGAATTTTGCCAATGTTATAACCTTTATTGCTACAGTTGTTAAATGAATCATTGAGGTTATTAAGTTTGATGGAAGGGGTTTTCCCCGCCGCCTTGAAGGAGGCGGTGGTGAGACCTCTCCTTAAGAAGCCTTCCCTGGACCCAGCTATTTTGGGTAATTACCGTCCAGTCTCCAACCTTCGCTTTGTGGCGAAGGTTGTAGAGAGTGTGGTTGCATGGCAGCTCCCCCGGCACCTGGAGGAAACTGTCTATCTAGACCTGTTCCAGTCCGGCTTCCGACCCGGTTATAGCACGGAGACGGCTTTGGTCGCGTTGGTGGATGACCTCTGGAGAGCCAGGGACAGGGGTTGTTCCTCTGCCTTGGTTCTATTAGATCTCTCAGCGGCCTTCGATACCATCGACCATGGTATCCTGCTGCACCGGTTGGAGGGATTGGGAGTGGGGGGCACCGTTTATCGGTGGTTCTCCTCCTATCTCTCTGACCGGTCGCAGACGGTGTTGACAGGGGGGCAGAGGTCGTCCTCGAGGCGCCTCACTTGTGGGGTGCCTCAGGGGTCGATTCTCTCGCCTACCCTGTTCAACATCTATATGAAGCCGCTGGGTGAGGTCATCAGTGGTTTCGGGGTGAGTTATCATCTGTACGCTGATGATACTCAGCTGTACTTTTCCACCCCGGACCACCCCAACGAAGCGGTCGAAGTGCTGTCCCGGTGCCTGGAAGCTGTACGGGTCTGGATGGGGAGAAACAGACTCAAGCTCAATCCCTCCAAGACGGAGTGGCTGTGGATGCCGGCATCCGCAGCTGACTGTTGGGGGCGAGTTAGTGGCCCCAAAGGAGGTGGTTCGCAACTTGGGCGTCCTCCTGGATGGACGGCTGTCTTTTGATGAACACCTGGCGGCCGTCGCCAGGAGGGCCTTTTACCAAGTTCGCTTGGTTCGCCAGTTGCGTCCCTTCCTTGACCGGGATGCCTTATGCACGGTCACTCACGCTCTGGTTACATCTAGGCTGGATTATTGCAATGCTCTCTACATGGGGCTGCCCTTGAGGTGCACCCGGAGGCTGCAGTTAGTCCAGAATGCGGCTGCGCAAGTAGTAACGGGAGCCGCTCGTGGCTCCCACGTGACATCGCTGCTCCGTAGCTTGCACTGGCTTCCTGTGGTCTTTCGGGTGCGCTTCAAGATTTTGGTAACTATCTTTAAAGCGCTCCATGGCTTAGGACCCGGGTACTTACGAGACCGCCTGCTGTTACCCTTTGCCTCCCACCGACCCGTACGCTCTCACAGAGAGGGTCTCCTCAGGGTGCCGTCCGCCAAACAGTGTCGGCTGGCGGCCCCCAGGAGTAGGGCCTTCTCCGTGGGGGCAGTGACACTCTGGAACGAAACTCCCCCTGGTCTGCGTCAAGTGCCTGATCTTCGGACCTTCCGTCGTGAGCTCAAAACATATTTATTTATTAAAGCGGGACTGGCATAATTAGTGTTGAATTTTAATTGGGTATTCTTAATATTTTTAAATTTTTAAATCTAAATTTTAATAATCAGCCTTTAAAATTTGCTCTTTTTAAATGTTGTTTTAAATTGTATATATTTTGTTTTTATTCTGGCTGTACACCGCCCTGAGTCCTTCGGGAGAAGGGCGGTATAAAAATTTAATAAAATAAATAAATAAATAAACATGGTTGTTAAGTGAATCCAGCTTCCTCAGTGACTTTGTTTATCAGAAGGTTGCAAAAGGTGATCACATGACTATAGGATATTGCGATTGCATCTGAATATTTATCACATGACCACAGGATGCTTCAATGGTCCTAAGTGTGAAATATAGTCACGTTTTTCAAAGCTGTTGTAACTTTGAGTAGTCAGGGACTTCCTTTACATTTATGGGAAATATAGTCCAAAATAATCAGAGTGCAGTTGTTTCACATAAATTAACTATTGCTAGCACAAGTGGAAACTGACTAAACTGAAAATATAAAGAAGATCCCAATTTTTCAGCTTTTATCTTTTCTCATCGACTTCAACTCTTGCCAATATCCAATGTCATGTTTCCAATGGAATATTGTTGTTTTAGCAGATTTTTATATAGATCAAAAGTACTAAGTATTACAAAATCTTTCCTAAAGTAGCAATTTGTATTCTCTGATTAGTAGAAAATATTGCCTTTTGCAAGATGGATAAGCCACATTTTTTTTTAAAAAAAATAATGCCTTAACATCTGAAATAATATTTCCCAATATAATTTTTTTTATCCATTCCCTGTGCTCAATTCAGGGACAATTCCTGATAGGCAGTCACATTGCAAAGCTTTGGTATATAATTCAGCATCACATCAACATCTTTAACATTTAAAAATTTTCCCATAGGTATTACCAACATTTAATATATTTTCTTATTTATTTATATACATTAGAAAAAATAAAAAATGTTACAGTGATGGAGTATGAATTAATAAGCACAATAAAATCACAATATGTTAATATCTCAAATTTATTACTATTCCAGCAAAGAAAAATTGATGCCCATCCTTTCAAGTACATTCTTTGAGGAATCCAATACATTTCAAATACAATGAGCTGCTGAGGAAAAAACTTAATTCAATCCTAATTCTCATGAAAAATTGATACTGTGGGATAATCCCAACCAGAAAATTGCTAATATATATTCTTCTTTTTTGGGGGAAAATAAATTAGTATTAAATAGTATTTTTATATTATATGTTGTAGAAGGAACTTGGATTGCCAAGAATTGCTGAATAGCAATATGCTCAATTAAAACTTCTTTCATGTCTTTACAATTTGGGCCCAGTGCATGGTCAATACTGAACCCCCTAAATGACTATAAAATATATTATTGGAAAAGATGTTAAATTAAATTAAATCTACATTTAATTTTTACATACATGAAAAGTATTATTAAGTTTTAGTAAGCTAAGAAAGGGAACACCTGTAAGAAACTTGGAGTAAAAAAACCTAGAATATCCTGTTTGAAAAAAAATTGATGGAACATTTTTTAAAAAACAATTAATTCAATAAAATAATGTTTTACATATTTTCTATATCCCAGAGGATATGTAGCAACCGATGGATTTCAATCACTTGAATGCTGGAATGTAATATTTCAGAGCAAACGCCAACTCATTATCTTATATTTATTCTACAGCCGCAGTTTGTGGTTCATTTTTATAATGATGCCAGTTAGATACTGGGAATAGAAATAAGGACAAAAAACATTAATATATTATTAAATTACATACCAAAAGGTGATAAGTTTTATCATATATAGTGTGCAATAGTTGTTTTACTTCTGATGAAAAGTCTCTGCTACAACTGATCTAAAGCATCAGACTGAAGATATATATTCACTTTCTACGTATGACCCACCTTACTATTGACACTGGAGAAAGTCCAAAATGATCATAATGAAAAGTAATTTTTGTTTTGTTTGCTTTTTATATATTTATTTCAAAATGCATTTTGTTGTTTTATTGTGCTCTTTTTCTTTCTTTCTCAATCTTCTGATTCATGATTTCTTAATTTTCTTTTTTCCTTTTGTTTGGATTAGTATTTTTTTTTATTCACATATTAAAACAACATTGTAAAATACTTTTCCACAAAACCGCAGGACTATGGTTCTAACCATATCCACAATACAACATTCTATGTAAACTTGCATTTGTAGAAAGAAAACAAAAACTGGAAAATGTTTCAATTCCTTTGTTCACTAAAATAATGCTGCCATCCTATGCATACTCATGATGGACAATGCACCAGCCATCAGCACCTCTCTTACTGCCCCTAGCACCTTGTAATTTGGTGCAAAATGTGATGAATTTTCTCAGCTTCATTTATTTGTAAGTTTGCATACACAATTTCATAAAGCATTCAACGTACAATACAAGATTGTACTTACAAGATAGTAGCTGTGGCTTCCTGTTCTCTACAGAAAGAATTTAGAAATTCAAAATCAACCTGCAGATAAATATGATAAGAGTTTAGGGAAGGCAGAACTACAGTATCAGGCTGTTAAAATTTTACAAGTGATATTCTGTATAAATGTACAAAGGCAGAGAAAAGCATACATTGACTTTCAGGACTCCTGGAGGTGGGAACGTAATACAAAACAAGCTTTTCTTTAACCACAACAGCAGTCATCTAACAACATACCAGCTCACTCAAAAGCTCAGAACTCAACAGTTGATAATCATCTTTCAGCTCAGGTTATTGCATGCAATTTTTCACATTCATTCAGCTTTCTTCATACAGCTCTTAGTAAAGTAACTCTCTTTAACAATAAAAGCTTTTGTTGTGGCCCATTACACTGAGAACTAACCACTCCTAAGTATTTTTTATTGGCTTTTTGGCGTATTTATAGCAGTCTTTGTTCTCTTTGCAAACTTATGCAGTTGGGTGTGTAGCAAGGGGGCATGCAATTGAGTATGCCTGATAAGATCATCATACATGTAAAGAAAACATTCAGAGAGACTTTTTTAAAGCTTTCTCCTTACTTTCCACCATATATTTTTTTCTCATGATTTTTAGACATCTGAAATATTTTCTATCTCTTTTTAACTATTTAATACATTTAATAAACTCTTCCCACAAAGAGAAGTTGTTGGGCAGTTTCATTCTACACAGTTTAGTATAAAACCTGATGGGCTGCAGTGCTGCTTCCTGATAAACTGGGTGTATGCTCAGATAGAATAGGGACAAAGTGAAATCCCTTAGCACCAAATAAATTGATTGATTTTCTTGTGTACAAGTTGCTTTTTTTAAAAAAAAATTAAAAATACTACTTTGTACACTAAATGGGCATATTTATATAGATTGGAATGTAAGGAAGTATGTTTTTCTTTTAAATACACACCTTTAATTTCTTGTCATGTTTATAATTGACCATAAGTGGCTATAAGTCACTTCTCAGAGTGAAGATGTGGACTTCCTATCTTGGTATTATAGTTCCTTTTATATTCATTTCTTTATAGATAAACATGATGCTATGCTATCTTTATTTCAGAATGTTAGCCAGGTTTGTCTGTAGCAATAACAACAAAGACTTCTCTGGTGCATTAGAGATTAGCACATACAAATTTGGATTCTTCTCACCATTTAACTTGCTTGTTGTCAGCTCTTAAAACATCTCAGATTACATGTTTCATATTTTCCAAATAACTTCCTGTCACTTTCAGTCTTTAGTTAGCATATTGGTTTCTCTAGCTAAGACCACTCCCTGCTACACTATAATAACACCTATAAATACAAGAAAAAACTGGGAAAGAGCTGAAGAATGATTGTTTTATTCAAGTATCACTGTGCCTCAATGAAGCATCTTCACCTAAGAAATATTTTGTCATTCACACCAAACTTCAGAAATTAAATTTCAAAGCAACCTCCTCCCTAGATAACCTTATACAAATAATCCTTGATTTACAACCACAATTGAGCCCAAAATTTCTGTTGCTATGCAAGACAGTTGTTAAGTGAGTTTTGCTCCACTTTTGTGGCCTTTCTTGCCACAGTTGTTAAATGAATCAATGCAGCTATTAAGTTATTTACACAGTTGTTAAGCAAATCTGGCTTACCCATTGACTTTGTCAGAAGGTCGCAAAAGGGAATCGCATGACCCCAGGATATTGTAACTATCATAAATATGAATCAGTTGCTAAGCGTCTAAAGTTTGATCATATGATCACAGAGACACTGCAACAGTCATAAGTAATGAAAAACAGTCACCAGTCACTTTTTTCAGTCCTATTGTAATTTCAAACAGTTACTAAATGAACTGTTGTAAGTCGAGGACCACCTGTAATTTATTTGTGCTAGGATAAGCATTGCATATGTGGCTTTAATTTGACTAATGTGATTAATCTGAGGTATTCCTATTCTGCAAAACTTTTAACTTGCTGTAGATTGTGAGTGTGTGTGTTCTACTCAGCACTGGTTTCCTTGGCAATATTTTGGAAGTAGTTTACTATTGCTTCTTTCCTAGGATTGGGAGAGGGGAACTGGGCCAAGATCACCCTAGAACTGATTTCTAGCCAAGTGCCTTAACCACTACACCAAACTGTCTCTCTTTCATTTGTTCAATCTTTGGGCATAGATTATGCAAACCACAGTACATAACCTCTGCCTTTGTGATTTGTAAACCATAGTTAATTCTTGGTGTTTATGTGGCTTTTTCAATAAACCATGCTTAAAACCACTAAAGGCTTAATTTAAATATGAATCTAACAAGCATTTTTCAGCACAAGCTTCAGTCACTCAGCTCATGTTACATTCCTGTAATTGGCAAATAATCTAGATTCAAGATCTAGGCTCCCCATATAACACAATAGGATGGAGCACTCCTGATCAATGAAGTTCTGTTTTTGTAACAAATTCCATGACATCCAAGTTACATATTTTATAGAACAATGTGATAAGGCAAAATCAAAAGGTGATCTTATTCTTAAAATGTTCGAACCAGAATTTCTAGCTGGTGTTTTAAATTAAAATTTCACGTTAAAAGGTCAACTTTTTAAGAAGAGAACTTGGGAAGGATTCCAAGTTCAACAACTCAAGAAGCTTGGAAAATTTTGAAAAGTGACATTATAAAAGCCCAGTCTAGCACAATACCAATGAAAAAGAAAAATAACAGCTCTCAAAAGAAACCAGCATGGCTGCATAAAGAACCCTCTGACAAAAATGACAAGTTTAAAAATTAGAAAGAGGGGCACATAACTAAGGTAGAATGTCAGCAAATAGCCCGAGCCTAAGATGAAGTGGGGCCGTGGTGGCTCAGGCTGTAAGATAGCCTGTTATTAAAACACAGCAGCCTGCAATTACTGCAGGCTCGAATCCCACCAGGCCCAAGGTTGACTCAGCCTTCCATCCTTTATAAGGTAGGGAAAATGAGGACCCAGATTGTTGGGGGGGCAATAAGTTGGCTTTGTAAATATACAAATAGAATGAGACTATTGCCTTACACACTGTAAGCCGCCCTGAGTCTTCAGAGAAGGGCGGGATATAAATGTAAAAAAAAAAAAATGAAGTGAGGAAGACTAAGGCTCACAATGAATAAAGGCTTGTGACAAAAGTAAAAAATAACAAAAAAAGCTTCTTCCAACATGTTAAAAACAAGAAAAAAAATCAAGGAAACAATTGGTCCATTGCTGGGAGAAAGTGGCAAGAAGATGACAAGCAACAGGGAGAAAGCAGAACTACTTAACTTGTTTTTTGCATCTGTCTTTAAATAAAGGGAAAAAAACTGTCCAACCTATCAAAAACAGCACCCCAAATCAGATTAAGAGCACAAGTAGGGAAGAAAATGGTAAGTGAACACCTATCTACCCTGGATGAGTTCAAATCACCAGGATAAGATGGATTAAACCCCAATGTTCTGAAGAAACTGGCAGACGAGATCTCAGAACCACTGAACTATATCTTTCAAAGATCCTGGAGAACAGGGGAACTGCCAGAGGACTGGAAAAAAACTGATGTAGTTCCCATTTTCAAAAAAGGAAGAAGAAAAAAACAGATTCAGAAAACTACAGACCTATCAGCCTGACCTCAATACTAAGGAAGATTCTGGAAAAGATAATCAAGCAATGAATCACTTAGAAGCAAACAAAGTAATAACCAAAAGCCAACATGGGTTTGTCAAAAACAGATTAGAAACACAAGTTAAAATAGGGAAGAAAATGGTAAGTGAACACCTGTCTACCGTAGATGAGTTCAAATCACCAGGACCGGATGGATTACACCCCAAGGTTCTGAAGGAACTGGCAGACGTGATCTCAGAACCACTGAACTATATCTTTCAAAGATCCTGGAGCACAGGGGGGCTGCCAGAGGACTGGAAAAGAGCTGATGTAGTTCCCATCTTCAAAAAGGAAAAAACAGATTCAGAAAACTACAGACCTATCAGCCTGACCTCAATACTAAGGAAGATTCTGGAAAAGATAATCAAGCAATGAATCACTTAGAAGCAAACAAAGTAATAACCAAAAGCCAACATGGGTTTGTCAAAAACAGATCACGCCAGACTAATCTTATTGCATTCTTTGACAAAGTGACAAAATTAGTGGACCAGAGGAAGGCTGTCGAATCAATCTACTTGGACTTCAGTAAGGCATTTGATAAAGTAGACCATAGACTACTACTTGATAAAACAGAAAAATGTGAGTTAGACAGCATCACCATCAGATGGATTTGTAACTGGCTGACCCACCACACTCAATGTGTAGTCCTCAATAGAACTTCATCTAAATGGTGGGAAGTATGCAGTGGAGTACCCCAAAGCTCTGTTTAAGGCCCAGTACTCTTCAACATCTTCATCAATGATTTGGACGAGGAGATAGATGGGGAATTTATCAAATTTGCAGATGATACCAAGCTAGCAGGAATAGCTAACACTCCAGAAGATAGGCTTAAACTACAGAAGGATCTTGAAAGATTTGAACATTGGGCGCTATCTAACAAAATGAAATTCAATGATGAAAAAAGTAAGGTTCTACATTTGGGCAAGAAATACAAAATGCACAGGTACAGTATATGTGGTTCCTTGCTCAATAGTAGTAACTGTGAGAGGGATCATGGAGTCCTAGTGGACAATCATTTAAATGTGAGCCAGCAGTATGCAGCACTGGAAAAAAGCAACATAATTCTAGGCTCCATAAACAGAGGGGTAGAATCAAGATCACGTGAAGTGTTAATACTACTTTATAATGCTTTTGTAAGGCCGCACTTGGATTACTGCATCCAGTTTTGGTTGCCACAGTATAAAAAAGATGTTGAGACTCTAGACTAGAATTCAGAGAAGAGCAACAAAGATGATTAGGGGACTGGAGACTAAAACATATAAAGAATGGTTGCTGGAATTGGGTATGTCTAGTATGATGAAAAGAAGGACCAAGGGTGATATGATAGCAGAGTTACAATATCTCAGGGGCTGCCACAAAGAAGAGGGAGTCAAGTATTCTCCAAAGCATCTGAGAGTAGGACAAGAAGCAATGGGTGGAAACTAATCAAGGAGAGAAGCAACTTAGAACTAAGAAAAAATTTCCTGACAGTTAGAACAATTAATTAGTGGAACAACTTGCCTCCAGAAGTTGTGAATGCTCAGCACTGAAAGTTTTAAAGAAGAGACTGGATAACCATTTGTCTGAAGTAGTGTAGGGTTTCCTGTCTAAGCAGGGGGCTGGACTAGAAGACCTCCAAGGTCCCTTCCAACTCTGTTATTCTAACTTATATTGTGATAGTTGCCCAAAGGACATGCTAAGAAAGGAAATAAGGAATGCCGTTATCATGCACTCCAGTGGATCAAATAATGGTTCATATTCTACAAATTTAACTCTTAAAAGAGTCCAACATTTCCATATATTATATACTTGGGTTCACATTTGACCAACCTGTAATTGTTGTGATTACAAAACATCAATGCCACTAAAGCATCTTCAGATTAACCATGCTAAGAGATATAAATAGATGGGATTCCTGTTTGGATTTTCCCAAAGCCTCTTAATTTTTTGTAGTATTTTAAAATAAAAAGTAGCATTAATGGATGACAATATTTAGTGCATTTATCATTCAATCAAGTATTGACAGGGAGGTACAGCCAAAATATAAATTTTCCATTTTCCTGGTTAATCCATGACACCAAGGATATTCATTCATCTACTTCCATGACTTCATTACTTTCTCTAATATATGCTTTATTTAAAAGCAACTATCCCAGATCAAAAACAATAACTTCTAATATGCAAATATAATATCTGATATCAATGACCTTTAATATGTAGATGATACAAAATTGCTCACAAAAAGCAAAGAAGATCTGAGGCTAATCCTGAAAGTGAAAGATGAAAGTGAAAAATTGGACTGCCCATTAACAACAAGAAGATAAAGATAATGACAACTGCATAAAACACACAAGTCAGAGTGCAGATCAACAATGACGCCATCAAAACAGTAAAGGAATTCATCTTCCTGGGTTCTAAAATCTACCAAAGTGTGACCACAGACCAAGATCAGAAAGCTAATCTTATCTAGTTTGTAGAGTTAATGCAATAATTGTTCTAATTGCTACTTATGGCTGTGAAACTTGGACTCTGAAAAAGGCACATAGGAGAAAGAGGGATGCCTTTGAACTATGTTGCTGGAGGTATCCCATGGTCTACAAAAATAACAAAAAAAAGAAGTCCTAGACCAAACTGCAACAAAAATATATCACTTGAAGCTAAGATCACTGAACAGAGGCTGTCATTCTTTGGTCATGCCATGAGAGCTGACTCACTCAAATAGTCAATCATGCTGAGAGTGATCAGCGGAAAAAGGAAAAGGGACCTCCCTAAAACCCGCTTGCTGGACATTATAAAGGATGACAGCAGGATGACTATGGGGGATATAAAGGAGATGGTGCAAGACAGAAGGGCTCAGAATGCGCTGATCCATTAAATAGCTGAGGGTCGGACACGACTGAATGGCTGAAAATGACAATCCCAGATCAAAATTGTGTCAAGTGTTGAAAGCCACAATTTCTACCCAGCATAGACGGTTTGCTCTTTTCTATCAGGATTCATTGAATTACCCTTGATTCAGAATTCCTTTTGTATCTCTTGCTTCTTGTTGTAACTATTTTCCATGCACTTATAGTTCTAATTGCTCTTCCTATCATCTTGCTGTTATTAGTATAATTCCTCTGATGAAGCAGAACACAGAAACTTGTTGCTTTTACATCTCTTTAAAAAAGATAAGGAATTTTTAGGTAAAATATACTTTTGTGTTCATTGTTTATTTCAACTAAATATGCACATTCCAACAAATTGTAGTATTTGTAAGATTGTAACTCAGATTTATGATTTCATAAAGGCCTGTGAATTCTAATGCATGTACATGAACCTATCTTATCTAGTTATTTCAATATAGCTAAGGATATCACCATCACTATAATCTTTCTGTAGACATTGTAGTGTATTGGATTCTAAAACAGAGTCTGCAAATGTATCCTTAACATGTTGAGTTCAAGATCATGATGGAGTATAAGAAAAAGCAAAAGATCAACTTTTTATTCTAGTTATGTTAAGAATCTAAATAATGAATCTGGTTTTTATGCTATGTGTAATTAAGCAAATGTTTTATTTATTCCTTTGCCATTTTAAATATCCCCATTAGGTTTAGTAGGCATTATAGCAATCAATTATGAATGGGGTGGAAAGATCCCTGTATAAGAGTAATTATGTTTTTGGCTCTGCAGTGAAAGCTTGTGAAGCATAATTCTATACAGGAGCATCAGCAAAAAAGATAGAAAATAAAATAGTCTTCCTGTTATATGATTCAACTTATAAAAATATCCTACAGCATTACTTATAAAATGACATGAAATCAATTAATTTTAATAGGAAATAACATATTATGTACTTAATAATTCATCTAATATCACAGGGCAAAACAAATTAGACAAAGGAATGTAAACTTAATAACTGTTCTTACCAAATAAATTGACAGTTTATCATCAAGAAACCTTAGCAACTAATGAAGAATGAAACACACACAGCCATGAAAAAGTTAATTGTATAAACCAAGTGAAAATGTTTTATCTTCTTCAAAGGCTGATGATGGCTTTTGACTACTGTCTTGCGTTTTCAAGAGTCTGAAGTTTATTGTTGGAAAAAAGATTTACTGTCGCTATAAGTAATTTAATAAATAAAAATAAAATAAAATAAAAACTTTCTAGTATGAAATCATATAGAAATTTCCTGTGCTGTATAAATGTATATAAATTGATTATATACATACAGTACATATATCTACCGGTATTTGGAAAAAGAAATGCACAATGCTCAAGCTGGCTTTAGAAAAGGCTGAGGAATATGAGACATTATTACTGATGCATGGTGGATAATAGAGAAACCCAAAAATATACTAAAAAGAAGTCACTATAGACATCATTGATTATAGAAAGTACTTCCATCAAGTACACATCAAGCTGAAGAATATTCTCTGAAAAAATGGGAATCCTAGAACATTTCATTATTCTCATGAGAAACTTACATACAGGTCAGGAATCTACAATATAGAAATGTTCTTTTTCCAGGTTGAAAAAGCAGTGAGACAAGTCTTTATCCTCTTCCCTTATTGATTCAACTTAATCTGGATATAGATTAAGGGAAATTAAATAGGAATAACATGAGTGTGGTTCTAAAATTGGAGGAAAAAATATCAATAACCTAGTCTATGCTGATAATACTATACTTGATTGCAGGGCAAAACTTTTTATATCGTCACATAAAATTGATCCTAAATATGAGCATTTGAATTAAATTTGTCTTCTATCTTGGTAGACCATTTCTATCTCTTTTAAACACAGTTTCTTTTTCTATCTTTTGGAGTGTAAATAGCTAGCATAGCAAACATGTATCTAGTGCTATTTTGAATGAATATTCTACTTTACTCTTACAAAAGAAGCATGTAATTTTACCCTTTCGCTTTCCAAATTAAAATACTCCTTAAAACTCAGTTTATGAAATACTTATGAAATGTATTTATTAAATTTATTTGCAGCCCATCTTGTTTTGAAATGGTTCTGAATGCAAATTATTTAAAATAAATAGTCTAAAACTGAGCACAGCTTTCAATATACCTATTTATACTGCTCTATTTATATCCTCTGTTAAAAGAGAAAGTTGAAGAAACCATTTATCATAAGAATTTGTGTTAACTTTTGAGTTTTCTAATGAAATGAATATAGTACAGTATAAATACATTGGCCCAGACCATGACTTCAACCACGGGCCTGACTAAAACTACATTACTTTTCTATCATATTTGGCAAAATAATAAAGATTAAAAGAAAAGGACAGGATGGAGAACCAGATGAAATCACTTGCCAACCACATAGAGCCGAGGTGGCGCAGTGGTTAGAGTGCAGTACTGCAGGCTACTCCAGCTGACTGCTAGCTGCAGTTCAGCAGAGCGGATCTCACTGGCTCAAGGTTGACTCAACCTTCCATTCTTCTGAGGTGGTAAAATGAGGACCCAGATTGTTGGGGGAAATATGCTGACTCTGTAAACTGCTTACAGAGAACTGTAAAAATACTGTGAAGCGGTATATAAGTCTAAATGCTATTGCTATTGCTATTTAAAGTGCCCTGTTAATCAGGAAGCAAGAAGAGATACTTGCATGGTTGCCTGGCAACTACACACATGGTCTTCCTCAATTTCTCTCCCCTCTCTTTCCAAGCTCGCAAGTTTTATGCACAATACCACTGATCTCTCCCTTGAAGTGGGCACAAGGAAGACAAGAAACCTGTCCCATATTAGAACTTCGCTTTAACAGAGCTCTGAGAGGTAACTCAGTGGCCTGCCATAGCCAGATCCTACTAATAGGCTTCAGTTTGCTATCATATAATTGATAAATCTAAATGTGAATTTCAGTCTATCCTTGCATACTTGTATGCATATTTGTATGGCTGTATTAAAAATACTGGTAAAGACAAAGACAGTTAGAGTCAGCATTGAAATAGATGTTACATGTAGTTTGTGATCCTAAGGGTTTTCTAAAATAGAGAATTAAGCAGTTGAGGCTGCAATGCAGGCGAATCCATAAATGCAAGAAGAGTTGCTTAAATATCCCTTCTCAACTAAAAACATGTCTAATAGGAAGAATTTATGAGCATACAAACATTTAACTCACCTTGATTAAAGGTTTGGTTAATTTTTTCCCAGGAAATTAGCCCATGAGGAAAGGGTTAATAACAATTTATCCTTTAAATGACACTTTCTATGGCCACATTCCATTAAAAACAACCATCTTCCTATAAAAATAATAACAGAACTACATATTCTACCATCACTACAATTCAATAAAAAAATTAAGCAATTCTTGATATTGGACATTGTAAAGTAAAGTAAAAAAGCTGTACTTCATTCCAAGTGCTATGAAGTTGCATTAAACTCACAAATTTGTTTTTACAAATTAGAAGATATCTTTTGTATAAATTGAATGAAAACACTTTATTTTCTCCAAAGGCTCTAGTAGCTTCTATTGTCATGTATTTTAAAGACTCTGAACTTTATTGTTGGTAGAAAGGTGCGTATGTAACTGCTGTTGTTGTTTTCCACAAATTAGAAGATGCATTTGGAGAATTTAGCTTGATTTCTTTTTTTTAATTACATGTCAATTTTGATGGAAATTTTTGATCATCCTAGTTAATAAAGAGTTAAAAAAAGCTGAGGCTAGGTTTTTTAGAGTAAATGCTGAAAAGGTGCTGGAAAATGAAAGTGGAGTCTTAAGTGGTCATGTGGCTAGTGCCATTCATCTTGGTAGTGACTATCTGTCAAAAGTGGCAACAGCCCCTTGTTAACAGCCCTGACCTGTACAATAATGAAGGGAGAGTGCACAGCAAAGTGTCCATTATCATGCAGTTGGGAGCAGTAAATTGGTGCAGTTTGCTTCAATCTTGCAGCAAGTTGAGATGTTAGATAGTGGGGATCAGCAAGAGACAATTTTTTCTTATGATCATTTATGTCATATCACATTATAGTAGGAACTTAGTCACGTTTGTGATTTCAATTAAACAGGTTTCCATGCTAAATAGCTACTTTTGGGGAACATGTGTGCTGCTTACCTGTGAATAAGCAAGTAAACTCTCTTGCTAATATTTAGACAAGGAAGCGATGATGGGGAAATGGAATGCACCAACATGACAATCATATTGACAAGTACCAAATACCACATTCCCTCACCCATGTACTTTGCAATGCTCTGATCTACCCAGTATCTGCTATGAAACACAAGTGAAACACATGTTTGGGCAGAGTAAATTTCACTGTGTTTAATAGAACTTTCTCCTAGGTAAATCAGAATAGGCTTGCACTGTTAATTTCAAACAGTTTGCATTTTAAACATGAAACTATGGAAATTTTACTGAATCCAATGCAGTTTTAAGTTGAGATATAGTATAAGGCCATTAAAAAAAAAGAAAACATTACACTTTATCTGCAATTAAGTTCAACAGACAGCAATTATTAGTTTATTTTATTAAGAATAAATTATAAGGACAATTTTTTAAATACAACTCATCCATCTTTTTGTTATTCTATTGATGTATTCATGTTGTTTTCTTTTTGATTGTTTAGTTTTTCTATTATTTTATTTCTATTTTGTTTACACTCTTTTTATTTATTTCTTTTTATTGCTATAGCTGCCTAGAGTATCCCCACTGCAAGATAGGTGGAAAATAAGTTGAATAATAAATAATGTAAATAAATAAAATTCATTATATAATAAACCAGTTTCTTCCAAATCTGACAAAAAATAATATCTACAAAATCCAGGAAAGTATCTGGGAGGCACCACAAAAATTTGCCATATTGTATACTTTTCTTTGATATTCCTTTCTTTGATAATGTATTTTAATACATTAAGAATAGATCATCAGACTTAGAAACAGTAAAAGTACAAAGAAAAAAGAAACAAAATAGGGTAAAGATCACCTTGATTGTTTCAATGTCCATGAAATACACTTTTATTTTAAGCCTTTTGGAATCTCTATTAGTTTTTAATCTTTTACAGAATACATATATACTTGGTGCCTAAGGCTGAACCTAGAAGTTTTTGTATTAAATAAAATATTCATCATTTACATAAAACATTTCAAGAAATGGGTGACTGATAAGAAGCCTGATTACACATCAATTGATGGAAGCTACAAACCATTTGCAATGATAACCAACTTGGCATTGATTTTCTGTTTGGACTGGGAGGAGAGATTGTGGTGGAGAGTTGTGTCCTCCAGCTAGAGTACAGAAAATGGAAAACATAAATGCAAATAAATATTCCTCCTGAAGCAGAGATACAACCCAAACACAAATTTGCTGAGTAGCTGGGTTTTTTTTCTTCCTTCCAAAGAACTGGTACTGAATTGCATGCACAACTGGTATGACAGCACCACAGGTGTTTGTAAAGGCAAAGCTAAAGCTTGCTCCAAGCAGGGGAGTTCTCTGCATTCCTTAATATGTAGAATTAGGTTTAATCCTGTATAACAATGACAACCTGTTATACTTTTTCCTTCTCCATAAAATCTATTTA
Source organism: Ahaetulla prasina (assembly GCF_028640845.1). Lineage (NCBI taxonomy): Eukaryota > Metazoa > Chordata > Lepidosauria > Squamata > Colubridae > Ahaetulla > Ahaetulla prasina. The sequence goes on along the minus strand of NC_080542.1, from coordinate 106,242,145 downwards.
AAAGGTATTTGCATGTTCTATCTGATCTGTCTGTATGTCCTGGCATTTGCAATTAAGGTTTATATACACAAGTTACCAATAGAGCACTGGTTTCTCCTAAAATCTTGCTATGTTTTCTCATAGTGGGAGGAGTTATTCTTGGATGGGATGATTGAAGAACACTGGGAATACTCACAAAGAATGTATACTTCCAGCAGGAGATATAGGAATGAATGTCATCCTAGTTGCAGAGCTAAAGGAGCTATATCAGTCAACAGTGATATAGGAAGATGTTTAGTGATGGAAAAATACATAATTTCATACTGAGTGGGAGAAGCCAGTAGTAAATAACTACTATATTTTACCAAGAAAACACATGGATAGTGATAATTTTGTTGCAAAGGTGAGATTTTAGCTTTAAAAAGAACCCTCACTACTTTTTCCTAGAGTGCTGGCATTAAGTTGATTAAATGACTGTGACATAGAAACTCCTGAATAAATATCTTGAACACAAAATCCTTAAAACACGACAGGAAGACAACTGTCATTCACCATTTGAATCTATATAGTACATGCATACAATGCATAACAGTGTTTTGCATTTGCTATTCATCATCATTATCAATATTTAAAAAAAACCTTCATACTATATAGGGATATGAAATCACTCTGGATTAGTTCAAGGCATTAGTCCAGGAGACATAATCCCATTTGAGAGGTATTTGGATGGCTACTCTCCAGGATTCCTTCAAAGCTTAGGTTTTCATCATTTTAGCTCAGTTTAACATTTTGAACTTTTGAATGGAAAGCTGTGAGCAGATAAGAGAGGCAGGAAGAGAATGGCAAAAGAAAGATATATTATTGCTCTGAACCAGAGAATTATTTTCTTCTTTCTGGATCAATCACAGTCCTTTGGGGAAAATGTTACAAAGAATAAGTCTGAAGCAACTTAAGAATTTTATCTGCCCTTTGCATACCTGTATTTGTCTTCTATCAGCCATAGCATATATAAAGTGCCAATATGAACCCCGTGAAGCAACTTATCAATTTTATCTGCCCTTTGCATACCTGTATTTGTCTTCTATCAGCCATAGCATATATAAAGTGCCAATATGAACCCCATGATTCATATTCAATTAGTGCTGGATACTCCCAGCTCCACAATCAGCCACCAGTGGTTCACAAGGGACAAGTGCACCTACAGAATTGAAGTGAACTAAACTATTTGGAGCTCTACCATTTTTAGCTGCTTTGGCATTTTTTGTCTATCCAAGACTGGAAGGCATTGCCACACTGATAACTACAACTGCAATCCCTCCTTACTTATTTCTTTAAGTAAGAAATCACTTAAACAAGGAACAAGTTAGGGACAGACAAATTTTTAAATAAAAAGCAAGGGAAAAAAAGAGAATATCTCTCTCATCCTGAAAGGATAGTTTCAGGGTGAAATTGAATGTATTTGATGCTTGAAACACTGTTAAAGATATATAAAGGGGTTTTAAATGTATGCTGGAAATGCATCTATAAAGAGGGTTCTTTCTATCAATCCATCTTGAACTTGTGACAAAGCAAAGAAATATTGGGGTCAGATTCTTATCTTAATTCAGGAAATTATTAAAATAAATATAAAACTGAAACCAGAAGCTTTCCTTTTAGGTTTGATGAGCTTGAGAGGAAATTTGAAACTTTGCTATTGTATATGTTGACAGTGATGAGAATCTTACATGCATAAAAGTAGAGAGACATTAATTCCCACAATGGAAGAATAGGTGGTAAAGGTGATGGAACTGGCAAAGAAGGCCAAATTGAGTGTTCTAATTAAAGAGAACATTCGATATACAGTTTTGCTTCCTTTGGAACTCACTTCTGAATTCTGTACTGGAAACAAAAAATGAAACTCTAATTTTAGGTTTTGATGATTTAAAATGAATTTTTTGTTATAGAAATTACTTGAAATATTTAAGGCAAAAATTTGAGGCTATAATGTTTTTTTGTAGTTTACTGTAATGAAAGTCAGAAGTTACCATATTTTTTCTTCCTTTTGTACTTCTTTCTGCATTACTTTCTTATCCTTTCTCAATTTTGGTTTTATTTGTATTTTATATTATAATAGATAACTAAAATTCCCTTTTAAAAAAAGAAATTGAATAGATTGAAACAGTCATATAGCATATTACTACAATCCAGAACCTTGCATAGAATATTTATTATTTGTATCTTGCCCTTATTTTTACAAACAACTCAAGAGTCAACATATCTAAATAAATGATTAATGAGGACAAAAATATTTGGATATATACCAGATTGATAAAACGTGAAATTAGATGAACTACAAACTATGAACATGGTGACAATGCACAAAAGATTTGTAACCAGCCGACACACTGTTTGTATTGTAATTGAAGAAGATGTTATGTTTTTATGTATGTTTTAAAAAAAACCAGATAGTCTACATATCCAAAAAACTTTCCTCCTCTATTTTCCCCCACAACAGCAATCCTGTAATATGCATGTGACTGGCCCAATTTCATCCAGCTGGTCTTCACGGCTAACTTGGTATCTTAACCATTACATCAAATTGTCAGGCCTGGAAACCATATTAAACTTTAGGTTTCCAGACGCTGCCACATTTTTATCCTAAGGGGAGGAGGGGGGGTTGAGGGATAGGGTAGCATTCTTCAACGGGTCAAGGTCGGATGGCGTTCACGTCTGCAGGAAGAGTGGCAAGAAGTTACTCGAATGAACTGGAGGAACATGGAACCGTGTGAATATCAGAGGGGTCAGGGGGGGTGGGACTATTGGGGTTTGTATAACTGGGGAAACGAATCCGGAACTTCAGTTTTGGGAATTGCATTCATCGTGTGCCAGTCTCCTCATGCTAGTAAAGGACTCTGAGAGGAAAAGGGAAAAATGCTTCTGAGTCTTTATTTTACGCAGAAGAGGTATTTCTGGAACCTTGACATTATTCCCAAAACTGAAAAAACTTTCTTTTGCTAACGGTACCCTCTCCTCCTATCAGAGGGGGCCCGTTAGAGGGGTGCTGGGCCCCAGTCTCCGCAACCTCCACAGCGGTGCAAAGACCCAGTGAAGATGGAAGAGCAGCAAGTTGAAGGCGTAAAAGAAGCCACGAAACAGGATTCCAACGATTTAGTGGAAGTCACCTATTTCCCATCTGACGACAGGACCCGGAGCCCCGAAAAGGAGGAGGCCGCTTGTCCGCTTGGAGCACGCCCTAAGGACTCTGATTCATGGGTGAGCTGCCAGTCGGGAGAAAACATTTCCCCGGGGAGGAATGTAGAGCCCCCTCCCTCTTCTCAACCTCTCTGGAGGGCAATAAGACCTGGAGAATCGGGAGAGTCCCTGGATTGGGATCTGAAAAACCCTCTGAAATCCCAGTCTCTATTAGACCTCCCTGAAACTTTTGAGCGGCTGGAGGTCAGAGAGCCTTTAGCTCAGCCTAAATTCACCTTCCCTCCCACCAAAGAGAGACAAATTACTGAAGCTTGAAGCCGTTCCGATGAACGCAGAAGAACCCCCCTCCCTCCTTCAAACGACAGGGATTTCACACAGCACCAGAAGCTTGGGGGGGGGGATAGAAGGGAATTGTGGATCATTGGCATTTTTCTTTATCGGCTCCTTGTTTTTCTTTCCTAGGATATACTTTCTTTTCCAAGAGGGGACGCCTGTCAGGCCTGGAAACCATATTAAACTTTAGGTTTCCAGACGCTGCCACATTTTTATCCTAAGGGGAGGAGGGGGGGTTGAGGGATAGGGTAGCATTCTTCAACGGGTCAAGGTCGGATGGCGTTCACGTCTGCAGGAAGAGTGGCAAGAAGTTACTCGAATGAACTGGAGGAACGTGGGACCGTGTGACTATCAGAGGGGTCAGGGGGGTGGGACTATTGGGGTTTGTATAACTGGGGAAACGAATCCGGAACTTCAGTTTTGGGAATTGCATTCATCGTGTGCCAGTCTCCTCATGCTAGTAAAGGACTCTGAGAGGAAAAGGGAAAAATGCTTCTGAGTCTTTATTTTACGCAGAAGAGGTATTTCTGGAACCTTGACATTATTCCCAAAACTGAAAAAACTTTCTTTTGCTAACGGTACCCTCTCCTCCTATCAGAGGGGGCCCGTTAGAGGGGAGCTGGGCCCCAGTCTCCGCAACCTCCACAGCGGTGCAAAGACCCAGTGAAGATGGAAGAGCAGCAAGTTGAAGGCGTAAAGAAGCACAAACAGGATTCCAACGATTTAGTGGAAGTCACCTATTTCCCATCTGACGACAGGACCCGGAGCCCCGAAAAGGAGGAGGCCGCTTGTCCGCTTGGAGCATGCCCTAAGGACTCTGATTCATGGGTGAGCTGCCAGTCGGGAGAAAACATTTCCCCGGGGAGGAATGTAGAGCCCCCTCCCTCTTCTCAACCTCTCTGGAGGGCAATAAGACCTGGAGAATCGGGAGAGTCCCTGGATTGGGATCTGAAAAACCCCCTGAAATCCCAGTCTCTATTAGACCTCCCTGAAACTTTTGAGCGGCTGGAGGTCAGAGAGCCTTTAGCTCAGCCTAAATTCACCTTCCCTCCCACCAATGAGAGACAAATTACTGAAGCTCGAAGCCGTTCCGATGAACGCAGAAGAACCCCCCCTCCCTCCTTCAAACGACAGGGATTTCACACAGCACCAGAAGCTTGGGGGGGGGGATAGAAGGGAATTGTGGATCATTGGCATTTTTCTTTATCGGCTCCTTGTTTTTCTTTCCTAGGATATACTTTCTTTTCCAAGAGGGGACGCCTGTCAGGCCTGGAAACCATATTAAACTTTAGGTTTCCAGACGCTGCCACATTTTTATCCTAAGGGGAGGAGGGGGGGTTGAGGGATAGGGTAGCATTCTTCAACGGGTCAAGGTCGGATGGCGTTCACGTCTGCAGGAAGAGTGGCAAGAAGTTACTCGAATGAACTGGAGGAACGTGGGACCGTGTGACTATCAGAGGGGTCAGGGGGGTGGGACTATTGGGGTTTGTATAACTGGGGAAACGAATCCGGAACTTCAGTTTTGGGAATTGCATTCATCGTGTGCCAGTCTCCTCATGCTAGTAAAGGACTCTGAGAGGAAAAGGGAAAAATGCTTCTGAGTCTTTATTTTACGCAGAAGAGGTATTTCTGGAACCTTGACACAAATCTGCCTTTGTTTTTGTTTTTTTTTAATTATTTTTTTTATTGCTTTTTTCTAACATTACAAACAAAAAAGAAAATACATTTATTCCACCCTTGTGCTGTACATGAAAAAGGAAGATTTGGGTCTTCGGATATATCCTCATGATTGCCAAAATCCACGTTCTCGAGGTACAGGTACCGAGGCGTCCAATTTTCCAAGCGCATAGTCCACAAACGGTTTCCAAATCTTCCAGAAAATATCTTCTTTATACACACCACTTCTAATTTTAATATCACATGTCATTTTATCATTTAAAGCTAATTTCCACATTTCAGAATTCCACTCTTCTATTCCAAAAATCACATCTAATTTCCAATATCTAGCTATTATAATTCTACCTATTATAATCATAATTCTAATCAATTCTTTTTCATATTTTGTTAATTCTATTTCCTTAATTACCAACAATAATATAGTTTCCACTCTCAATATTATTACTTTCCCCATCATTTCAAATATCATTTTCTCCAATTGTTGCCAAAACTTTTTAACCTTATCACATTTATACCACATATGTTCATAAGTCCCCGATTCCATCTCACATCTCCAACATTTTTTACTAAATTTTTATCCATTTGTAACAATCTTACTGGAGTCAAATACCATTTCCAAACAACTTTATAATTATGCTCTTTAATCCTTATAGATAAAGTTCTCATAATTCTACTATTCCAATTCACATTCCAATCTGACTCTGGTATTTCAATATTAAGATCTTTTTCCCAATTTATCCTCATCACTCTTTGTAATTTTTCATCAGAGTTTATAATCTTATAAACCCTACTAACGAGTCCCTTTAGCCCAATTTCATCTTTCATAATCCGAGATACTAAATATTCAAATTCAGTTTCACATCTATTTATCGAATAATTTTCCTTAATTTTTTGTCCATTTTCTATCTGTATTTTTCAAACCAACTTAACCCTAATTTTTCAATAATTTCTTTATTCCTCCTTTCATTTTCCAAAACTTTTATCCAATCTATAATAGTTTCTATATTTTCATCTTTAATCACTTCATTACGTTTTATATTATTTTTAATCGCCAATTTTCCAATTGTCTCCCCAAAAGATTATATCCGAATTAAAATTTTAACAAATTTATTCCATATTTTACTTAATCCTTTAACCAATAACTTCTGATTACACATTTTAAATTTGCTTTATCTAAAACCACCTTGATCCAAATTTCTATATCCCTTAACTCTAAATCTCTCCAATGATTATCTTCACCTTTAAGTATTTTTACCACTATCCGGATATCATATGCACAATAATAATTAAATAATTTGGGGATTCCTAATCCACTTTCCTTTTGATTTTGATACCACATTTTCTTCACTAATCTAGGTCTTTTCCCACCATTGCAAAATTTGTCCAATTTTTTCTGATATCCTTCAATATCTTTCTCTGTCAAATTTAGTAGCATCTCGAATAAAAATTAAACTTGGGCAGCAACATCATCTTACACATTGCAATTCTACCAAACCAAGACAACTTTAACATTTTATATTTATCTATCTTCTTCTCAATTTCATTCATCACCACATCATAATTAAGTTTTTTCAGTTCTTTAACCTTTAGTGAAAGCATTATACCCAAATATTTCAATGTATTTTTAATCCTTATCCCAAATTGCTCTTGCATATTCTCGCGCTCATTTCCATTACTATCCATTAATAATTCTGATTTTGACCAATTAACTTTCAGACCTGTCATTTCCTCAAATTCTTTCAAATGCTTATATATCTTTTTCAGATCTTTCTCTATATTTTTCAAAATAATTAAAGTATCATCCGCATACAAATTTATCTTATATCCCTTATATCCTTCTAATTCTTCATCTTTTTCTATCATTTTTGTCAGATTTCCATAGCCAATAAAAATAATGTTTGGGACAAGGGACATCCTTGTCTCGTACGCGCTTCTAATTTTATCTCTTCAGTTAATATTCCATTCACCTTTACTCTTGCACTACTTTTTTGATACAATTTTGAAATAACATGTATAAACTTATTACCAAAGCCTAAAGCCTCCACAATTACTTTAATAGCTTCCCATTGTACAGAATCAAAAGCTTTAAAAATATCTAATGATACTATACCAATTTTATCACCATTATGTTCAGCTACATCTATAATATTTAATACTCTTCTAACAATATCACTCATATATCTTCCCTTCACAAAACGTACTTGGTTGTAATTTATATATATATCTATAAATCTACTTAATCTATTGCTTATAATAGCAGTAAATATCTTTGCATCCTGATTAATTAAAGAAATGGGCCAGTAGGACTCAATCCTTTCTAAATCTTTATCTGGCTTAGGAATTAGGGATATCACCGTTCTGTTCCATGACGAAGGAACTTCTCCACCATGTAATATTCCATTAAATAATTCCTGCAATCTTGGTATTATTAATTCTTTAAATTCTTTATAAAACTCAACAGGTAATCCATCCTCACCTGGAGCTTTCCCTAATTTTATTTTTTGTATAATTCCATTAATCTCATCTTGTGTTATATCTTCTTCCATCAATTCTTTATATGTTTGATCAATTTTCACCACATATTTTTCTAAATAACTTTGCAATTTTCCCCGATTGACTGGTTTCTTTGAATATAAATTCTGTAAAAAGTTTCTAACCACTTCACATTTCTCTAATTTTTTGTAACATCTTATACCTTTATCATCTATCAAAGCTCCAATTTCTCTCTTCTCTCTTTTATTTTTCGCCATCTTTGCCAATAACTTAGAGTTTCTGTTACTAAATTCAAAAAAATTCCTATTTAAATATCTCAAATTCCTTTTTACCAACTCTGTATCCTCTTCTATCATTTTATTTCTTAACATATTAAGCTCCTCAAGGATTTTTTTCTCTTTAGTAAGCAAAAATTGATTTTCCAATTCTTTAATCTGGTTTTTATCTCTTTCCATTTTAATTTTATAATTTTTATATTTCCTACTTGATAATTTAATACTCTCCCCTCTAAACACCGCTTTCATCGCATCCCAAACAATTTCAAATTTAACCTCCCCATTATCATTTAGTCTCCAACTTTCCTCCAATTTTTTAAGTATCCATTTTTTATCCTTTTCATTTTTATACAGTTTCTCCTCATATCTCCAATAACTTCTTTTTTTCTCAAAATTAAAATCTAAATCCACCATAACTTCTGCATGATCAGAATCTTAAAAATTCCCACCTCTACCTTATCCACATTATTCAGCAAATCTTTAGAGAGAAAAATATAATCAATTCTGGAATATGTATTATATATCTTAGAGGAAAAAGTGTATACTCTTTCAGTGCCTTTAACCTCTCTCCACACATCCACTACACCTTTCGGAGCATCCACTTATTTAAAATCCCCATTTTATTTGCTCCTTCACAACGAGTGGGGCTAGTACTATCTATTTTATCTCTGATTAATTAAAGAAATGGGCCAGTAGGACTCAATCCTTTCTAAATCTTTATCTGGCTTAGGAATTAGGGATATCACCGTTCTGTTCCATGACGAAGGTACTTCTCCACCATGTAATATTCCATTAAATAATTTCTGCAATCTTGGTATTATTAATTCTTTAAATCCTTTATAAAACTAAACAGGTAATCCATCCTCACCTGGAGCTTTCCCTAATTTTATTTTTTGTATAACTCCATTAATCTCATCTTGTGTTATATCTTCTTCCATCAATTCCTTATATGTTTGATCAATTTTCACCACATATTTTTCTAAATAACTTTGCAATTTTCCCTGATTAACTGGTTTCTTTGAATATAGATTCTGAAAAAAATTTCTAACCACTTCACATTTCTCTAATTTTTTATAACATCTTATACCTCTATCATCTATCAAAGCTCCAATTTCTCTCTTCTCTCTTTTATTTTTCGCCATCTTTGCCAATAACTTAGAATTTCTGTTACTAAATTCAAAAAAATTCCTATTTAAATATCTCAAATTTCTTTTTACCAACTCTGTATCCTCTTCTATCATTTTATTTCTTAACATATTAAGCTCCTGAAGAATTTTTTTTCTTTAGTAAGCAAAAATTGATTTTCCAATTCTTTAATCTGGTTTTATCTCTTTCCATTTTAATTTTATAATTTTTATATTTCCTACTTGATAATTTAATACTCTCCCCTCTAAACACCGCTTTCATCGCATCCCAAACAATTTCAAATTTAACCTCCCCGTTATCATTTAATCTCCAACTTTCCTCCAATTTTTTAAGTATCCATTTTTTATCCTTTTCATTTTTATACAGTTTCTCCTCATATCTCCAATAACTTCTTTTTTTCTCAAAATTAAAATCTAAATCCACCATAACTTCTGCATGATCAGAATCTTTAAAAATTCCCACATCTACCTTATCCACATTGTTCAGCAAATCTTTAGAGAGAAAAATATAATCAATTCTGGAATATTTATTATATATCTTAGAGAAAAAAGTGTATACTCTTTCAGTTCCTTTAACCTCTCTCCACATATCCACTACACCGTTTCGGAGCATCCACTTATTTAAAATCCCCATTTTATTTGCTCCTCCACAACGAATAGGGTTAGTACTATCTATTTTATCTCTGATTAAGTTAAAATCCCCAGCCACAATTACTTTCCCTACACTTTCATTCTCCAAAATTTTTGTTATTTTTTCAAGAAATTCTCTTTGTTTTTCATTTGGTAAATATAAATTAACAAGTGTTACTTTTTCCTCATTAAGATTTCCCACAATTATTACATATCTTCCATCCTCATCCAAAATTACCTGATGTTTTTCAAAATACACCCTATCTGATATCAATGTTGCAACTCCTCTGGCTTTTGAAGTTCCAAATGCTTTTTCATATATTTGCATACCTTTTATATACATTCTGTTTGAGTCTTCAGATTTCTGAAGATTGTTGAGTCATTTTAAATAGTTTTCAAACTAATATTTCAGACCACTTTTGCAGAGGGTCTTAATGAAGATCAAGGGACAGCAATTTTTTAATTGAAGCCGAAGCGGCTTATTTTGCACTCAAAAATTTATTTCTCAACAGCTTGTAATTCATAGTCACTCCACAGAGAACACAGATAACTTCACAACTTTCAAACCATAATCAGCGCCATTTTTTCTCCCTCATCAGCAAAAAAAAAAGAAGAAGAAGAAGAAGAAGAAAAAGAGCAAAACCTTTACTTTATAAAAAAAAAATTACTGCCTCTTTCCAACTTAAACTTCGGAGAAAAATTCTTTCCTTTTGTTATCTGTGATCATAAAAGTGCATAAACAAGCTGTTAATTTCCTCTTAAAAAAAAAAAATTCAAGTCCGTTGGAAGGCAACGCCCAGTAAAATCCTGCTGCTCCGGACAAGTTTTCCCACACAAAAGATCAATTTATTCTTCAATTAAACTCTTCTCATTAGCAAATTCAGTCTTTAATATTCACACCTTGGCCTCAGCAGTAAAACACAGAACACGATGTTTGTGAAAGCAAAAGCAAAGGACAGCAATTTATTCCAAACTCATTTGTGCCTGCCGACCGGCTCGTCACCCCCACGCTGTAAAAATTCCATAATTCAAACAGTTTCGGATGACCTACCGGTTTTAAATTCAGTTTACTGGGCTGTTAACACTTTCACTCCACGATTCATTAACTTTAGTCCATAACGGTGCATTCCAAACACATAAATCTTCATTAATAAGCCCTGTGAAGTAAAGGAAAGGTCCTCACCCCACCACGGTCATGGCCACGCCCCCACCACGGTCATGGCCACACCCCTCAAATCTGCCTTTGTATTCTAGATGTTTTTGTTGGGTAAATCTATACCATCTCTGTTGAGAGAAAAATCAGAAACAGAAAGAGAGCTACATAATCAAAAAGTATGAAATATATTAAAGAAATAGAAGAAATAACAGAAGGTGATGAGGAAAAGACAAGAAAGAGCTAGGGGCAAAGAAATGTATGAACAGATAGTTGGAAACTTCAAACAGGATAAGGCAAGTTGACCTCCTGTTTTTTCCCCCTTGTAAGCCAGTGTGATGTGATATAAAATTTTATAAAACTTGTTTTTATAACCCTCAATGTGGAGACTGGCTGGGCACCAAAATTCCTCTACTTATTTATTTAACAGACTTCTTTTTTTTTCTCCAGAAGCCACTATAGTGCCTCTGGTGTTCATCCATTTTTTTTCTCCATCCCAAAAGTTCTAAAGCTTTTTTTACACTTTTTCATTGTTATCTATGTCTTAGAATGTCAACCACAGTTTCAGAAAATGAGGTAAATGGGATACTTATCCATGGATCTAAGGCCAAACGGTGGCATATCTGAGCTAATGAAGGAGCTTAACAATATTTTTCTATATATAATCTGTAATTACTAAGACCAAATTTATACCAGCAGCCATTTCTTTCAAAGTATTGTTCTGTGTCTCTTTTATCAGTGGTGCCCTTTAACTTATCCTTTTATGTCCAATATTATGCCCATAATTTCTTTTTATTTTTATTTCTTACTACAGCAGAATCAAATTAGTCATTGTACTAACAAAGTGCTGATTAGGGCATCAGCTTAATTGCAGTTTCTGGATTCTTGAGAATAAGGAATATATTTATTAATCAAATGGGATTGTTTGATGACATATTCAGATATTTTATATTAGCAATTATTGATATAACTATGCATTTTCCAGAGTGTACAGTAAAATATTATACTTTATTCAATGTCTATGTATTCGGCAAAAAAAAATTAATGTATAAAATTGGATACTGTCTTTTATGCTCCATACCACACTACAAGTTACATACTAAAAAGAAACTGTTAAAAAGAAGTATGTTTTTTTTCAAAATTTCTTGGGATATAAATGAAGTGAAATAGTTATTTTTGTTCACTTGGCAGACACCTAAGAATAATTTGAACAGTGAAGAGTTCTTCAGTTTGCTATATTACATTCAAATCCGCTTCAGGCTGAATTAAACAGGTGGCATACCACCTGTACATAATGATTAATTTTGCCGATATAATAATTTATGTGAAAATGCTTATCGAACCTTGATCACTTCACATCTGCTACTAAAGTTGTATCTACTCTTGGGCATTTTTATCAAATATAATTTGGGATACTTGATAACAGTTGATAATTATTATCAAGAGAAACATTTAAAAATAAAATACTTCTTATGGGAAGGTAATAGATATTCCTATAAGTCACATTTTCTCAGTCTGTTGATGCAAAAATAGTTTACTTGATCAAGAATCTGTAAGTATTAAGAGCACTCTGAATAGACATTCAAATATGGACCTTACGGAGATACCATAGTCTGGTTTTCCATAACCAGATACTCTTCACAGGTGTCAAATGAGAACTACAGAACCTGTAGCCACTTCAATCCAAAGAGGATCAAGCTGGGAATCAGTCATACACAAGTGATTCATTCTGATTCATGATTTACTGAAGAAACTAATTTTATTTAGTTTAAATAATTTATTTATTTTGTAAATTTATAGACAGCCTTCTGACAAATGTGATTGTTTTAACATGCTTAAAAAGATAAAAAAATAAAAAAATAAAAAATAATACAAATGTGGGAGAGCGCACTCAATTTTCCTAGCAATAAAGCCACCTTGCAGGTATATTCCCATTTTGCTGGATCCCAGGTCAGATGGCAAAGCCATCTTGATTCTGGGAATTTGAAGCTAGAATACTTTCTATCGTGTGGATCTGCAAGGTTTCATCTTCTCAAATCTGTTAACATTAAGAAGGTGTTCCCAATAAAGTTATCCAAAGAATTAGAATAAAATATTATCTACATGTAGTTATATTCAGTCCTGTTCCCTTTTATTTAGCCCAGTTGAAACAATGAAAATCTTAAATAATAGTCTGGGTTCAGAAATGAACTGGACAGAGATTTACAAACTGGGGCTTCACATCTTTCCCCAACATAGTTCACTCCTTTGCCTATGTCAAATATTATATTTGGAACAATTCAACTTGATTGACTAATATGGAACAATATAAAGCAATTGCTATATTTCCTTTAGAAATACTATTGCTACCAGGAAAGTATTTATGGAAATGTTAACAGTTTCATGGTTACATGCAATTAAGCAGCTTAATTGCATGTAATTGCATGTATTATGTACTAATAGCAACTATTCTACTATTTCTAAATAACATAAAAATCAGGCACTATATTAGGGTCAGGATAAGATTAGAATTACACGATAGAAAACAATGCAAAATTTAATAGATTTTACTCCTATTTCCAAGTGCCCAAGACAGAAGGCACAGTCAGCCCAACATTCAACTGTCTAAATTGTGGATCCTGTATTTGAACTTGTTAGTTTACAATGTTGCTCATTCAGCTTCAAGAAGAATTGCCTTCTCCAGCATTGAGCTACTTAAACATATTAGAATTAATCTTAGTTGTCCCTCCCATTGGAAGAGGAAAGTTACTCCCCACTTACAGAAAGCTGTTCCCAAGAAGATTCATCTACTTCTTCTAGAAAGGTTTATACATTGACATATTTGGGGCTTTTAAGTGTTCTGTAATATTTTAATTTGCTTTTCATTTTACTATTATTCATATCTGTTATTTTTAATTTACAATCAAATAAACACTGTTTGTAAATTGAAGAGGTGCCAATAAATCTCATAAAATAATTTTATTTATAAAATGAAGACATTTAATGGAGAGTTCAATCCCTTTAAATATTCCCTGCACAAGTTCCATCGATCAAAAATAGTGAGCAGTATTATACATAGAGTTATAGATCTAAAGCTAATAGATCTAGGGCAGTTGTTGTTGTTGTTGTTAGTTGCGAAGTCATGTCCGACCCATCGCGACCCCATGGACAATGTTCCTCCAGGCCTTCCTGTCGTCTACCATCCTCTGGAGTCCATTTAAACTCTTGCCTACTGCTTCAGTGACTCCACCCACCCACCTCGTTCTCTGTCGTCCCATTCTTCTTTTGCCCTCAATCTTTCCCAGCATTAGGCTCTTCTCCAGTGAGTCCTTCCTTCTCATTAGGTGGCCAAAGTATTTCAGTTTCATCTTCAGGATCTGGACTTCTAAAGAGCAGTCAGGGTTGATCTCCTCTAGGACTTGTTTGTTCGCCTTGCAGTCCAAGGGACTTCTCCAGCACCAGAGTTCAAAGGCCTCAATTCTTTGGCGCTCAGCCTTTCTTATGGTCCAACCTTCACAGTCATACATTGCAACTGGGAAAACCATAGCCTTGACTATACGCACTTTTTTTGGCAGGGTGATGTCTCTGCTTTTTAGTACGCTGTCTAGATTTGCCATAGCCTTCCTCCCCAGGAGCAAGCATCTTTTAATTTCTTGGCTGCAGTCCCCATCTGCGGTGATCTTGGAGCCCAGGAAAATAAAATTTGTCACTACCTCCATTTCTTCTCCATCTATCTGCCAGGAACTTAGAGGGCCAGATGCCATGATTTTAGTTTTCTTAATGTTGAGTTTCAAGCCAACTTTTGCACTCTCCTCCTTCACCCGCATCAAGAGGCTCTTTAGTTTCTCTTCGCTTTCTGCCAGTAGAGTGGTATCATCTGCATATCTGAGGTTGTTGATATTTCTTCCGGCAATCTTAATTCCAAATTTTGATTCATCTAGCCTTGCCTTTCTCATGATGTGCTCTGCATATAAGTTAAACAGGCAGGGTGATAGTATACAGCCTTGCCGACTCCTTTCTCAATTTTGAACCAATCAGTGGTTCCGTGTCCAGTTCTCACTGTTGCTTCTTGACCCGCATACAGATTTCTCAAGAGACAAATAAGATGGTCTGGTACTCCCATCTCTTTAAGAACTTGCCACAATTTGTTGTGATCCACACAATCAAAGGCTTTAGCATAGTCAATGAAGCAGAAATAGATGTTTTTCTGGAACTCCCTAGCTTTCTCCATGATCCAGCATATGTTGGCAATTTGATCTCTAGTTCCTCTGCCTCTACAAAATCCTGCCTGTACTTCTGGTAGTTCTCGATCCACATATTGCTGGAACCTAGCTTGTAGGATTTTAAGCATAACCTTACTAGCATGTGAAATGAGTGCAATGGTGCGATAGTTTGAACAGTCTTTGGCATTGCCTTTCTTGGAATTGGAATGTAAACTGACCTTTTACAATCCTGTGGCCATTGTTGAGTTTCCCAAATTTGCTGGAAAATTGGGTGTAGCACTTTTACTGCGTTGTCTTTTAAGATTTTGAATAGCTCAGCTGGAATACTGTCTCCTCCACTAGCTTTGTTGTTGCTCAGATTTCCTAAAGCCCAATTGACTTCACATTCTAGGATGTCTGGCTCAAGGTCAGTGACCACCCCATAGTGGTTATCAGGGATGTTAAACTCATTCTTGTATAGTTCTTCTGTGTAATTTTGCTACCTCTTCTTAATCTCTTCTCCCTCTGTTAGGTCCCTGCCATTTTGGTCCTTTATCATGCCCATCTTTGCATGAAACATTCCCTTCGTATCTCAAATTTCTTGAATAGATCTCTGGTCCTCCCTATTCTATTGTTTTCTTCTATTTCTTTGCACTGTTCATTTAAGAATGCATTCTTATCTCTTCTAGCTATTCTCTGGAATTCTGCATTCAACTGGGTGTATCTTTCTCTTTCTCCCTTGCCTTTCGCTTCCCTTCTTTCCTCAGCTATTTGCAAAGCTTCCTCAGACAGCCATTTTGCTTTCTTGCATTTCTTTTTCTTTGGAATGGTTTTAGTTGCTACCTCTTGTACAATGTTGCAATTGTATAATGTTACTAGGGCAGTAGTGGGTTTCAAATCCCGTCACTACCGGTTCACTTGTGGGTGTGCATGCAGAGATGCCTCCTGCCACCACCACTACCAGTAGCAACCAACCACTGATCTAGGGATTCATCACATACCATGCTCAATATTTTAAAATTATTCTATGTTATAAGGCAACCTATAAAGTAAAGGAAGAAAGTCTCTCTCTCTCTCTCTCTCTCTCTCTCTCTCTCTCTCTCTCTCTCTCTCTCTCTCTCTCTCTCTCTCTTTCTCCCCCTCCCTCCCTCCCTCCATCTGTGGACAGAAAAATGACAGATGATATTAGATAGATAGATAGATAGATAGATAGATAGATAGATAGATAGATAGATAGATAGATAGATAGATAGATAGATGGATGCTAGGCAGACATACAAATGTAAATAAATTATATTTTTGCATAAAAATATATTATTACAAAAAGTACAGATGCACATCTTCTGGAGATTTTATTACTTTCAGCAATTTACATTTTTTAGCCATCCTGAATTAAAATAATAGCTTACAAGTTAAATTACAGACAGCCCTGGGAATCTACTTCGAAAAAAGCAGACTGTTTTTGAATTGAAGTCCATAAGGAATCCTCCTGCGGAGCCTAAGTAATTTTCTTAATTTTTGAACTGCACATTAAGCACATTGTCAGCTGTTGTAAATGCGTATCCAACAACAAACCATTATCTATCTTTCATCTAATTACACAGGCTTATTATACACCTGTACCAATGTAGCAAGTGTGTATAATAGTTATGGTTTTCTCCATGAAAACAGCTTCAGTAATGTACTGAAGGTACATTTAAGGTACATTCAATTCAATTTAAGGAACAATTTTGACTTCATGCAACACCATAAATTGTAAAACATGTTCATACTACATTAGCCTAGATATGTACTTTGTTGCATTATCTCTTTTTTGTAAGCATTTATCAGCCTCATAGGCAACTAGAAGAAAACAATTTATATTTGGTGGATGGTTATTGCCAGCTTGTAGATTTGCTTTTTTTTTTTAAAGGACATAGAATGTCCCATCTAAAAAAGAAACAATGTTGCTGTGCTTTCATAGAGAATTGTTTACGGCAACTCACAGCAAGAAAAACAGATGCATCCTATACAGCTATTTGATAGTGCAGATTTATTTTAGATTTCCTTTTTAGCTATATTCTAAGACTTACATTTATATCACTATGGACAACAGGTTGATCTTCATTTCTTTTTATCCTTATAAATTATATGCCTATAGGCTATGCAAAAGTTTTTGCTTCTAAAGCAGGAGGTATACCAGCCTACTTGTACCAATTTTTCTGAGAAAAGGGGAATTAATTTTGGGTAGCTCTGTTTGATCACAGGACTTTTTATATCCCATGATGGGGTATATCAACTACTCCAAAAACAGGATTTGGGCAGAATTAACCAAAAACCAACATCAGAGTTTCCAAGACTGAGTTGGGGAGCCTCTCATAGGGAGATATCACAGAAATACAGTGTCAAAATTAGAATTCAGCAGCATAAGTTTTCAGGATTCGGGGATTTACAAGGATTTATGTACATTTGAAAAACTTATGCTGGTCAATGACCATAATCAAGATTTGATGTTGATTTGATTCCAATTTGATTTCAATTTAATTTGATTTTGATTTCCCTTCTCCCAAAAAAGAATCAAAATTACCAATTAAATTGCTTTCTGAGTTTGGAATGATTTTCAACAGGAAAGCAAGAGCTTCCACTCATATCAAAAGGGAAAAAAAATTGAAGAGTAAAAAATTTCATCAGCTTTCATCAATCTTTTTAAAGGCTTTTCAAATCTCTGTGTTTCTTCTTGCAACTGTTAAAACCCTGATTTGTGGACCCTAAACTTTCAAATACTGGCTAATCCACCATATACCCCACCCATTGTAGATTATTTAAGAAGTAAAGGAAAAGGAAAATATGTTCCCTTCCTCCTTCAAATACGCTATATCTTTAGTTAAAACGGTGGTTATCTCCTGTCGCCCATCTCCTCCCAGTTGTGACTGCATAGACTGTAACTTTGTTGCTTGTATCCTTGCGATTTATATTGGTATTGATTGTTTCCTAGTATGATTTGAATGCTTTTTGTACCATATGACTGTCGCTGGGTGTTGTGTCCTGTGATTCCTGATGAGTGTATCTTGTCTTTTTACATACACCGAGAGCATATGCACCAAAGACAAATTTCTTGTGTATCCAATCACATTTGGCCAATAAAGAATTCTAATTCTAATTCTAATTAACTAAATATTGTACTTCAGGTACTCCAAAATCCATCCACACCTGGCCTATTTCCTGTCCAATCACTACCTACCCTTTCCCCACTATGCACCAGAAATTTATACAGAAATAACGTTCCTGGTCAAACAAATTAAAAGGGAATGACCTCAGCTGATGACTTGATTACTATAAAAATTATCTATAGTAGTTAAGACTGCTGAACTCCAATAGCAGCTTTTCTCTGTGTGTGTGTGTGTATGTGTGTGTGTGTGTGTGTTTGTGTGTGTGTGTGTGTGTGTGTCTGTATACATACATACATATAAAGAAAAGTTACTAATGGAGTCCATATGCATGTATATATATAAATCTAAATTACCATACATAATTTTTATAGTAATTAAGTCATCAGATGAGTTTATTCCCTTTTAATTTGACCACTGACATTATAAGGTACAAGTTACAGGTGCACAGTGGGGAAAGGGTAGATAGTTGTGACTGGACAGAAAGTAGGCCAGCTACTTATTGGCACTTCATTTAAGAGAGAAATTACTGGATTGGGTTTAGGAAAAACACATAAGCAGTTTGGTTTTAATGAAGGATGTCCCATACAGACATACTCTGATATTTCAGTGTTCCAATATCTAACAGGATACCAAAAAGAAGAGGGAGTCAATCTATTCTTCAATGCACCCAAAGGCAGAACAAGAAACAATAAATGGAAGTTAATCACTAAAACTAAAAACTATTTGGGTTTTTTGGAGGGTGGGGGGTGGGTTCTGAACTGCCAATTGAATAAGAATATTTGTAATTTATCCAGGCAATCATTTTATCTCTAGTATTTCTTGTGCGATAGAAATCACATAACTACTTTGAAAGTTTCTAAATACAGATTGATTGTAAATTCCAAAACAAAAAATAATTTCAAGAATAAAATATGTGGTTTGTATTTATGCTATATGGTTTGAATAATATTTACATATTATAAATTATTTTGTTATACGTTGATATGTTTTATAGGTATAGTCTCATAATTTAGTTCAACAGATTTTAGCTTTTGTTCATTTTTCTTAGTTGAGTGGTGTTTAAAGGATAATACAGCCAGTCATTCAGCATATTTTATAGGTTTTATTTATGTTTTATTTATATTTGCCTGTTTTATTGTACTTTCATTTTATTGTACAGTAAATGCTGATCACTGACCAAATAAAATATTCAGCCTTTTTTTTCAATCTTCTAATCTTACAATGGAAGAATCTAAGTTCTTTTAGATTTTTTTATCCTGATTTTTTTTTTTTCGTATACAATTTAAGGTGACTCCTTTCTACAACAATTTTTTCCTACAATAACAATCCTGTGAGTTGAATTGGGCTGAGAGAGAGCTTGACTGGCCCAAAGTCACCAGGTTGATTTTTCATGCCTAAAGTAGAACTAGAGTTCATAATCGCCTGGTTTCTAGGCCAGTGCCTTAACCACTACACCAAACTAGCTTATCTGATTTTAGATTAAAAATAGCCTATTTTTATATTAAAAATGATCATGTTTTGTCTGGGTAACTTTGAACAAAATGAGTGGAAATTTATGTCTCTTTTCTTTCACATATTATAATTCAGTTAACTCTATTTTATAATTGCCATTATGTTATTTAAATACTAAAACCCAACTAGTATTAAACATGCATTAAACTTTTCTTATGATAGCAAGATGAAAATTAATTTGAACCCATTATACCAGATAAGCCTTTCATATCCGCTCTCTTCCTCTGGGAAAAGTTGAGGTTACACCATGAAAGACAACACATGTTATGATGAACATAATCCTATTATCATAATGGAAATAATACTATTACAAAGGAATAAACAACAAATGGTGCATGAAGTCCTCTGAAAATTAAAATTCACTTGGGACTCTCTAAGGGGATAGCACTAGTCTCAAACCTGAATTTGATAGTTTCTTGGGAAGTAAAATGCATATGAAAGTAAGCAATGTGTTCTAGAAAATTATCTCCAAATTAATACTACTATAGAATACACTTAGTTTCACAGAGAAGCAGGTGGCTGAAAATCTGAAACTGCATTATCCTGTTCTTAGAAATACTTTAAAATAGAATGCAGTTTTTAGAACTTAAAATATTGTAAAATATTAGATATCTGTTTATTGGTATAGAAAGCAGCCAATACATTCTGTACCATAGAAATTCCCAAATTGCCATTTCCTTGTTATGTACTTTATAATTTATAATGGAAAATCCCCAAAAAGAAACTTGTTTAAAACTAAACTGGCCCACAATCACACAATTTAGTTTTCTTATTCAATACTGTTGCTGTTTTATAAATTACTGAATCTTCTTCAGTCATTTTTCTTTTAATGAAATATCTCCCTTCACCTTGTTAGTGACAATTGTGCCCTGTGGGACAATGGCATATTGTTTTGAGAGGCAAATCCCCATAAGTCAACCCTACACTAAGATGTAAAAGGGCTGTAAAAATCTTGAGAATGCCTAGATGGCAACAAAGAGATATAGAAAACTCTAAATCTTCCCTATTTTTGAAACCTAAATTTCATAGCCCTAATATGTGAGCATCTAATCCTCACCTGTCTAAGTGGAGAATGAGATAAATTAATGGGAAACAATACAATCAATGGCTATATGTTAAGGTGCTTATTTTATCAGTATTGGAGACAGGATGTCTTTGAAGAACACAAATGAGAAAGTCTACTGCTAAATGTATGTCTTTTTTTCCCCTTTCAAATATTTAATTATAGGAAAAGAATATTGAACTAGATAGGACTTTGTGTGGATCTAATATAGTCCTCAAAAGGGACGCGGTGGCTCAGGGGCTAGGACGTTGAGCTTGTCGATCAAAAGGTCGGCACTCAGCGGTTCAAATCCCTAGTGCTGCCGTGTAACGGGATGAGCTCCCATTACTTGTCCCAGCTTCTGCCAACCTAGCAGTTTCGAAAACACGTAAAAATGCAAGTAGAAAAAACAGGGACCACCTTTGGTGGGAAGATAACAGTGGTCCATGCACCTTTGGCATTGAGTCATGCCAGCCACATGACCATGGAGATGTCTTTGGACAGCGCTGGCTCTTTGGCTTTGAAACGGAGATGAGCACCACCCCCTAGAGTCGGCAACGACTAGCATGTATGTGCGAGGGGAACCTTTACCTTTACCTTAATATATTCCTCATCTTCCTTCTTTCACATATTTAGAACTACTGCACAAAGATTTATTATAAACCAACAAATAAATAATGAGTTCCTGGTTTGTAGGGAAATGCTTTTTTGCATATATAATGTCTTACAAATTAGTAAAAACTAAGAAATACTTAATTCTTCTAAGCATAACAATACATTTTAAACATTTCAGTTCATTGCTTGGGGCATGTTAAAATTAGACTGCTAATGGTGAAGATGAAACACAGCAATTATTTTCAGTACTCATATATTTGTTTCTCCCTTATACTCCCAAAAAACAACTCATCAAATGGGGGTTAAAGTGACTGACTAGGATGTCTTTTCAATGTTATCCAGATATGTCTCAGAAATAGGTCCCACTGAGTCCTATCTGGCTTACTTCCAGGTCTTCAAGAAGTAAGTCAACAAGTATAGAATTGCATTTTAAGAGACTTAAAAAATGTCTATTACAAAATTGAAAAAAGCATACAAAAAATTCATTTTTAATGGTTTTGTTCCAGTTGTGCTTAAAAAGTTAGTTAGCCTGTGACCAGATATTTTTTTACTTTACTACTTTTCAAGATACAGAATATCAGCTCAATAGTAGCAATACCGTATTCTAAAGAAGGCATGCTTAAGATATGGCATTTGAAGGAAGCTTGTTACCAGGTAACTGTGTTATATCCTTAATATTCTCTGACATGAAGACAACAACACATACGTATACCCGCCCTATGTCCCCGATCAGTGTATATTTGAAGACCTCATGACAGCCAACAAAATGTGATCAATGTTGCTAGTTTCTGTGCAAGATTTGTTTAATTTGTACGTATTTTAATCTTGCATTTTATGTTTTAAATTTTATGTCATATAGTATGCCTTATTTTAACTGCTTCTCACATGAATAAACAAACAAACAACCCTTAATATTTTCCACCATCGATAAAAATATTTCCATTGAAGTAATCCCTATTTTAAAAAGCCAGTATTATATTGCAGGTACTAACTCTCAATCAAAATAATAAAATTCTGTATATAATTATTTAGAATATGTTAAATCTGTATAGAAATATATTCAGTCTATGATTAAATGTTAATAAATTAAATTTTTAAGATGAAGCGAAGATCAAATAAAACAGACATTATTCTTTATGACTATACTGGTTTCCAATATATGGAGGTATACTGTAACACCTTTATGCACAAACAGAATGACTTTGATAGCATATTGTTTGTTTGGAGTCACTATCTTTTAAAATTTGGGTTTTGCAAGATATATTGAATCACCTACAAGTAAAAGTTAAAAGCTTGGATTTTTTTCCTCCTTCTCTTTGATAATATTTTGTATACAATATAACTAATATTGTCCTTTCACTTTTCAGCAAAATGTCAGTCGGATTATATTTTACATTTTTTTAAAAAAACATCCTATGTTTTCAATATTAGTAGAACACAATGACCACATTGACGCAAACACACACACACATACACACACACAATTGCAAACATAGCTACATATACTTTTACCTTCTGAGATGTGATGTGTCTATTTTTTCCTGCTGGTAAGGTTGTCCTTGACGTTAGCAATATATTATAACCTGTTGTTCGTGCTTTTATGTGTTACTGTGTACTTGCACTCTCAATTTCCTATAGGATTTTCAAGATCAGGGAATTGCAGGGTTGTCTTTAATAATTCTGTTGCAACAACTGACATATGATTGCAACAGTGTGCCTTAGGCTTCATACATATGAAATGGGAAAACAGAAATTATACTTGTCCATTATTATACCTTAAACTACAAACACATACACAAGCCTTATTGTTGCCTAGGACAAATGTCAAATTGTCAGTTTTGATATCTTCTCTTTCATATTCCTTTTGTGAAACAGGTTTTGGCTGTTACCTACTAATTAGTTAAACAGAGGCTTTAAAAATAACCCACATTTGAATATTGAAATAGTTAACAGTTTTGCAATGCCCACATTTCTCTAATGATCATTAACCATCATTATGAATATACTGATCTCTGAGACGGACTTAATTTTTCTGAATTGCTCAGCCATATAGATATCTAAGCATTTGTAGCAAGTCAGTGTTACCTTTAAGCAATTTCATAGAGCTGTTATGAAGCTAAATATTCCCCTAGTCTGGTTGAATGAAGGATATCCATATTTAAAACTATGTTTTCTCTCCTGACAACTATGCAGGCACTACTATGACAAATTTCATTTTTGCCTATGAATAGCCAAATAAAATAGGAATAGATACAGCTGTTTCCTTTAATTACTTTTAAGGCTTAAAGAAGAAATTTTTTGTTATAAATATTCTATTATTATTATTATCATTCATTGCACAGTCAACCAGATGCAGGATTTTTGACTGCATTTTGTCCAAATTATTATTATTATTAGCTTTTCTGCTATTGTTAAGTGGCTGCTTTTGATACAATCTTAAATCTAGACAGCTGCCTTAGTAACTTATGATGAGGACTTATAATATTGTATTGATTGTGTTACTCTGTCTAACCTCTTTCTCTTAGTACTAAGTCTTTGTGTTATGGTATTGTTTCTAACTAGAAAGAAACAGTTTTTCTGATTATGAACACTTTGGATTTGCTGTTCTGTGACCTCTAATCACCCAGAAACGGTATTTATTGCTTCATATAGCCTCCACTATAATACTAGCTTCCAATTAATTCTACCTAAATCTACAATAATGCCACAGAGTTATGAATATGCTTGTTGCATGATATTATTCACAAGTGGAAAGTCTCTGGAAAACTTTCCAACTTTATGACATAAAAATTTGACAGATATTCACTAGAGGACCAATTTTTTTAAAAAACAGACTCATAATGTGCTATTGTAATCCATATGAAAACCTCCACCAATTCAAAGTTTTTAATTTTAGCATTTTTTAATTTTTAAAAAAATCATTATTTTTAAGGGGAAAAAAGAATAATTGACTGAATTATTTGCAGTAGAGGCAAAGAATATGTGTTTTTTTTTTAAAGCATGATTCCACCTCAATTTTGTAAGGCGGAATGTGCCCATTTGGTAATTTTCAAATGGATCAGTAATGTCAATACTGTCCATGTTTGTTTGTTTTTAATTTCATATTTTTAATTTACACCATTTAGAAATAGTACCTTTCAAGAAAACTCATAATATGCAATGATACTATCAACAAATTACAAATTGTATGATTATAAAATCACCTTCTAAAATACATTGACTTACATACTCACTGCTGTGAACTAAGTAGTTGTTTAACTCAATTAAAATAAATAAATAAATAAATAAATAAATAAATAAATAAATAAAATAACTATTTAATTTAGCATATGATTTAAAACCATTGTAAACACATTGATATGAATGTTGCATAAACCAATGTAATAGCGCTTTTATAATAGCTAGTATTTTTTGCAGTAAGAGATTGTCTACATCAGTGGTAGTCAACCTGGTCCCTACGGCCCACTAGTGGGCATTCCAGCTTTCATCATGGGCGATAGGGGTTTGTCCAATATTGAAGCACTTTCCTTTTTAAAAAAATGTAATTGACTTTTTAAAAAAATTTCATAGCATTATTAGGTTCATTCATTCATTCATTCATTAGGTTTTCATAAAATTCCCCGTGACAATTTAAATTTCCGAAAATATATTATTTGTATCGCCCACGCATAAGTTTAGTTCACATTACTTAAGTGAAACTAAATCTACAATAATGCCACAGAGTTATGAATATGCTTGTTGCATGATATTATTCACAAGTGGAAAGTCTCTGGAAAACTTTCCAACTTTATGACATAAAAATTTGACAGATATTCACTAGAGGACCAATTTTTTTAAAAAACAGACTCATAATGTGCTATTGTAATCCTCCACCAATTCAAAGTTTTTAATTTTAGCATTTTTTAATTTTTAAAAAAATCATTATTTTTAAGGGGAAAAAAGAATAATTGACTGAATTATTTGCAGTAGAGGCAAAGAATATGTTTTTTTTTTTAAAGCATGATTCCACCTCAATTTTGTAAGGCGGAATGTGCCCATTTGGTAATTTTCAAATGGATCAGTAATGTCAATACTGTCCATGTTTGTTTGTTTTTAATTTCATATTTTTAATTTACACCATTTAGAAGTAGTACCTTTCAAGAAAACTCATAATATGCAATGATACTATCAACAAATTACAAATTGTATGATTATAAAATCACCTTCTAAAATACATTGACTTACATACTCACTGCTGTGAACTAAGTAGTTGTTTAACTCAATTAAAATAAATAAATAAATATATAAATAAAATAACTATTTAATTTAGCATATGATTTAAAACCATTGTAAACACATTGATATGAATGTTGCATAAACCAATGTAATAGCGCTTTTATAATAGCTAGTATTTTTTGCAGTAAGAGATTGTCTACATCAGTGGTAGTCAACCTGGTCTCTACGGCCCACTAGTGGGCATTCCAGCTTTCATCGTTTGAAAGGGGTTTGTCCAATACTGAAGCACTTTCCTTTTTAAAAAAATGTAATTGACTTTTTAAAAAAATTTCATAGCATTATTAGGTTCATTCATTCATTCATTCATTAGGTTTTCATAAAATTCCCCGTGACAATTTAAATTTCCGAAAATATATTATTTGTATCGCCCACGCATAAGTTTAGTTCACATTACTTAAGTGAAACTAAATGGTGCTATAGTGCAACCGCAAACAAAAGAGCCTTGTCCCAGAATAGCTCACGCATCTCCCCCCACACCACCCAGCTGTAACAGACAAGCAGAGCTGATAGCCGGCGCCCCCCCAAACCCAATCCACGATGCGTGAGAGGCATGTGCAGGTGACGATACATGGTGCGTTACTGTGGAATCAGTGGGTGGTTAGAAAATTTTACTACTAACAGAGATACAAAAGTGGGCAGTAGGTATAAAAAGGTTGACTACCCCTGGTCTACATCAATATTACCATTTAATTTTAGGATATGTATATCGTTTATATTTTAGCTGAGTATCTGCTTTTTTGTCAAACTAGAAATTACTTATTATGCAATTGTATCCATATTGAAGAGAACTATTTTTGGTTTTTTTATGTTGTTTTTGTTGTATGTTTCTTGTATGTTTCTTTTTAAACTTTCCCCATTGTTTCCCCTTTCTACTTTTTTGTTTTAATTTTGTATTTTTGCCTTTTATCTTTGAAAATTAAAAATTGTATTTAAAAAAAACCAATAAGAGTGAAGATTTTGCTAGAAGATGGTATGGAAGGAAAGTCCTACAAGACTCTAGAGGTCAGAGGTACCAGCAGGGGAAAGGGGACATATCAAAACAGTCGTGGATAAGGAAGTTGGGACTTCAATCACGTGATAACAAATACAGTCCTCAACTTGTAACAGTTCATTTAGTGACCATTCAGTTACAATGGCACTGAAAAAGTAACTTATGACTATTGCAGCATTTGTCACAAGATCAAAATTTGGCTTGACAAGAGGTATATATTTATGACGGTTGCAGTGTCCTGGGGTCATGTGATCAGCTTTTGCTATCTTCTGACAAGCAAAGTCAATGGGGAACCCAGATTCACTAAACAACCATGTTACTAACTTAACAAATGCAATGATTCACTTAACAATTGCGTTAAGAAAAGTCATAAAATGGAACAAAATTCACTCAACAAATATTTCACTTAGCAACCTAAATTTTGGGTTCAATTATGGCTATAACTTGAGGACTACCTGTACCATTTTGGTTCTTATAAGCTTCCCCCACTGATTTCCCTCCAGCAAGTTCACTAATTGTAACCAGTTCAGACTGGATCTGTTATTCCCTTTTCTGAAAAATGAAGTAAAGGCAATTGTCCCGGTCCAGTATGTTGTGAACTTAGACCTGTAACTAATGAAGCTGCTAAAGCAACAACTGGGCTAGAAACTGTTATTACCTCAATGGAGATTCAAGGTACTTTCCAAATCTATCAAGAATACTACCAAGGATCCATTGCCTAGGAAGGAAGAAGAAGAAAATACTAGAATTAAAAGTCTGAAGCATAGTTCATATTCAGATTTTTACTTCTGTGGCTAAGTGGCAAGTCTTCTGTGAATATGGCTTCATTTTTGTCTTCCATAAACAGATTAATTATAGTCTGTAAGGGACATGCATAAGAGCACCAACGTGCCTACCGTTCCTGTCCCAATGTTCCCTTTGATTGTATCCAATTTCATATAGTTATAACATACTTATGATTATATATATATGCTTATATATTGTATAGTTATTTCATGCTTATGCTTTTATATACTGTTGTGACAAATAAAATAAATAAATAATTTGCTGACTCATGTCTGGGAGCCTTCTGCCAAATCAGCCAATTCCTGAATAAAGGGTTCAGTGTCTAGAGATCTGAGAGTTACAGCTAGGCAGAAAATTAAATTTAAAGCACAAATTAATAGAATAGATTTAATTAAAGCATTTATTTATTGGCATGGATGGGAGGTAAACTTGAGATAACAAAGTGCAATAAACTTGCATGCTCACACTTAAAAATGGCAAGTTTTTATTTTTAAATATCCTTGATCCTAGGATTACAGAGTGAACACTCAGCTGACCTTATGGGAAAGGGTATCTTCTGGAATATCATCCTGCTTAAAAGTAGGGATTTAAGCTGGGTTCTCTGTCTACAATTAACTCTTGGAACTGAATTTTGTTCTCAGACATGATATTTCTTTTTTGATTATGTCTTTTTCATAGTCTAATTCATGGAACGAGTACAAGTTTGGTTGCTCATCTGATCTTCCATACTTAATACTAGGCAGATAAGGTGAAATTGTGTTATGTGAGACCCATGAAGAATGTTGTTTGACTGAATAGATAATATTTGGCTACATGACAGAATGGCTGTCCAGTTGTGCCACCTTTTGTTACACTAAATGAATAAAGTACTCACAACTAAAATGTATACACTACTAATGTTTAATTCTATGTATAAAATATCAATGTTTAAACTTAGTATAGGGTTTTTCTTTATAGTTGGCTTTCCAAAATGTACAAAGTACAACCAAATATAATGATAAAGTTTAAACTATAGAAAGTCTTAGGAATTCCAATACTTAATTTGATTCAATTTTCTTAATAAATTCAGAACTATATATTATTTTTATAATCTGTGTCACACGGTTTGACACCATGTAATTTTTGAGGTATTTTATAATTTGCAAGGCAAACAACAACAATGCCTCCTGTCTTCTAAAAACTTTCTTGCTGCTAAATAAACAGCCATGACTTTGTCACAATTACCACAGTAAATCTTTTGAATGAAGGCATTTAATCAACTACAAAGCTTTCCTTTATTTTATCATACAAGTTTAAATCATGTTGCCCATTCCTCCAACTGAAGATCACTCACTGTGGCCTATTTACAAAATTTACCTGCTTAAAGAAATAATAAAAGAGCAGAAGTTTTCAGGCAAACTTTTCTCATGGGTAGTAATGGATTAAACTGAGTTGTGTCATTCTCTGAAATGAATATGTATCTGAGTATACAGAACATTACTCTATATTTAGATGTTAAATTGGGGCATAGCAAAAAGCATGGGTGGTAAAATTTATATACATATATATATACATATACATATATATATATATATATATATATATATATATATATATATATATATATATATATATGTAGGTCTTTGGTTATTCGGGTTTTTTCCCGCGTAAAATTGGAAGTGTCTTGGTGACGTTTCGACGAAGTCTCATTCGTCATCTTCAGGCTTCAGCTTCGTGCTTCTGGGAGCAATGTGTGATTGCAGCTGTTTCTTCCTTTTTAACTGCTAATGGGGGTTTGAACTGATTGGGTGGGAGCTTGGCTGTGCTCTGATTGGATGGGTTTTTTTTTGTGCTCTGATTGGATGGGGGTGAGATGATACCTCCCGCCTACCAGCCATTTGGAAACCCGCCCTTATTGACAAACGAGTCCCTAACACGAGGAATGACACCAGACCCACACTCACGAGGTCCACACAGGATGTCACCACCACACATCCACACAGAAAGCAGACCCAAACCCACACTGATCAGGAAGCACGACCAAGGACCAGAAGCCAGACCGCAGCTGCAACATTAGCTATTTCAAACCCCTCCAATCCATACATACAGCAAACAGACACCCACTATGAAGATGTAGCACGACCACAAACACGAAGCCAAACAACAGCAATGCAGCTCACCAGCTCAAATCCCCCTGCAACTCAGACTAATCTGAGCACAACCAAGCCACCACCCAAACAGGACACACCCCCAGCCAATCAGAGCACAAAAAAACACAAAAACCCCATCCAATCAGAGCACAGCCAAGCTCCCACCCAATCAGTTCAAACCCCCACTAGCAGTTAAAAAGGAAGAAACAGCTGCAATCACACATTGCTCCCAGAAGCACGAAGCTGAAGCCTGAAGATGACGAATGAGACTTCGTCAAAACGTCGCCAAGACACTTCCAATTTTACGCTGGAGAAAACCCGAATAACCAAAGACCTACATACAAACACCTATGAAAACCTCAGAAAACAAATATTGCACCTCTACGGGGAGGAAATCCACCATCTGACCAGGACCTATGAAAAACTAGAAGTCCAAAGAGCTTCCATTTTATGTGACCTTGCATTCCTATGAAACTGCCGAGATCAAAATTTAATCCCCACATGCTTCCAACTAAAATTCCACTCCAACTCTGCAGCTGCCAAACGCATCCTAAAAAGAACAGAATTGGCCCTAATCAGAAATGAACTTCACACAAAAAGATTCCTCCTAGATCAAATCAACAAAGATCTCCTCACACTTCACCTCAAACTCAGCAACAAGATCCACCCTGCACTTTGGGACAAATCCAAACAACTCGCCGTTTGGAGAGCCGAAACACAGACCACCCTCAAGACAGACACACACACCAACAAACTCCAAAGACTACAAGAACGCCAGAAACAAACCCCTCCCTCCTCACAGCCACACATGAAACAAACAGTGCATAATATCTCAGATAGGATCCTCACCAAAGCTGAAACCGATGTCCTTTCCAAAGGATTTAACTTTGCAGTCACTCCCAAATACATCCCCACTGAAACCATTATATGCGGAGTTGAAACCAGCCTGACCAAAATCAACCCCGATGACGCTAACAAAATCAGACTCGAAATCACCAACATCCTCTGCAGCAGCAAGCCACCCAAAAGCAACTTACCCAAAGAGGAACAGACAGCACTACTTAACCTGAAAAAGATACCAGCATAATAATCCTACCAGCAGACAAGGGCAACGCCACGGTGGTTATGAACACATCTGACTACCAAACCAAATTAACCAACCTACTCCAAGACCCTGCATACAAGCCCCTAAAACAGACCCCACCACCTACCTAGAAAAACCACTAGATCCAAAATAAAAGCCTCCCCATCAGCGAAGAAATCCAACAAAGAATCATTCCCAGAGAAATCATCCAGATGCCCTAAGCTCTACGGCCTCCCCAAGATACACAAAGAAGGAATCCCACTCAGACCCATAGTCAGCTCCATAGGCTCACCTCTACAAAACCTAGCCAAATTTCTCGCCAAACAACTACAGCCCTATGCAGAATCCATTGCCTCACACGTAAAAAACTCATTCCAGTTCATAGAGATCATAAAGAAACAAAACTTACAGCCCAGCGACCTACTCGTGAGCTTTGATGTCATATCCCTCTTCACCCAAGTGCCAATCAAAGAAGCCTTGACAGCTATCCAAAACAAATATAACCCCCCCAAGCACATCCTAGACCTGACCAACCACTGCCTATCCAACACATACTTCATCTATAACGGACAAAAATACAAACAAATAGAAGGAGCACTCATGGGATCACCCCTCTCACCTGTCATTGCCAACCTCTACATGGAACACTTTCAAACCCAAGCACTAGAAAAATCTGATCACAAACCCAAACTCTGGCTCAGATATGTAGACGACACCTTCATAATCTGGCCACACGGGAAAGAAAAACTTGACAACTTCCTCACACACCTCAATAGCCTACACCCCAAAATACAGTTCACCATGGAAACAGAAGTTAACAACCAACTTCCCTTCCTAGATGTCTTAGTCTACAAGAAACCCAATGGCTCCCTAGGACACACCATCTACCAGAAGAAAACACACACAAACCGCTATCTGCACGCACTCTCACACCACCACCCAGCACAGATCAACTCCGTAGCCAAGACACTCATCTCTAGAACAAAACGCTTAGCTGACGAACAACACCTAAAAACCGAACTATACACTCTCACAAACATACTAACATCCAATGGATTCCAGAGAAATAAGATTACCAAACTAATCCAAAAAGAACCCCCACTAAAACCCAAGACAGAGAACAAGAAAACGGCACAGCCCTCCTCCCATATATAAAAGGCACCACAGACAGAATCAGCAAGATCCTCCACAAACATAACATCAAGACAGCATTCTGCACAAACCAAAAATATCCACCATCCTAAGAAACCCCAAAGACAAAATTGAGTTAGAAAATCAAGGAGTATATGAAATCCCATGCACCGCCTGCCCCACCACATACATTGGACAAACCAACAGAAGAATAAGTGCACGCATTGAAGAACACAAGAACTCAGTCAAAAAAGAGGAACCAACTTCTTCCCTGGTCCAACACCTTAAAGCCACAGGACACGATATTGACTTTAAAAAGACCAGAACTATCGCCAAAACTGAATACTTTAACAACAGAATAATCAGAGAAGCCATCGAGATAGAAAAACGCCCACACAGCATGAACAAACGAGATGATACCTCCCGCCTACCAGCCATTTGGAAACCCGCCCTTATTGACAAACGAGTCCCTAACACGAGGAATGACACCAGACCCACACTCACGAGGTCCACACAGGATGTCACCACCACACATCCACACAGAAAGCAGACCCAAACCCACACTGATCAGGAAGCACGACCAAGGACCAGAAGCAAGACCGCAGCTGCAACATTAGTCACTACAAACCCCTCCAATCCATACATACAGCAGACAGACACCCACTATGAAGATGTAGCATGACCACAAACACGAAGCCAAAGAGCAGCAGTGCAGCTCACCAGCTCAAATCCCCCTGCAACTCAAATTAATCTGAGCACAACCAAGCCCCCACCAACACAGGACACACCCCCAGCCAATCAGATCACAAAAAAACCCATCCAATCAGAGCATAGCCAAGTTCCCACCCAATCAGTTCAAACCCCCACTAGCAGTTAAAAAGGAAGAAACAGCTGCAATCACACATTGCTCCCAGAAGCACAAAGCTGAAGCCTGAAGATGACGAATGAGACTTCGTCGAAACATCGCCAAGACACTTCCAATTTTACGCGGGAGAAAACCCGAATAACCAAAGACCTATATATATATATATATCCACCCATGCTTTTATATATATAAACTTTTAGTGCTCTCTGTGTGTGTTTGTGTGTGTAAAACTTGTAAAAAATTTCAAGGTTAAAATGCCTATCTTTCATTCATATAGCAGCCCTATGAAATTAACGTGCTTTTATTTGAAAATATCTGCTCTTTTTTTTCTCCATAGATAAATTATTAACTTGTTCCTTAAATAGACTTATGACAAAAAAAAAATGAAAATATCCATGATACAGAGATCAAAGCAAACTGACTTGTATTTCTAAACTAGTTTATATTCTGCTTTAAATTTTGCTATTGACTTGGAGGCTTGCTAAAGGTGGATAAAGTGTAACAGAAATAATTAGGACTAATAAGTCAAGTCTGAATGCTATTCAGACAACGTAGCATTATTTAATTTACAATTTTTACAGTCAAAATAAAATACCGATGTTTTGAAGGTAAGGATCATATTTATCTGTGGGAAACATTATTCTTCATTACATTGATCAAATATGAATTCATTTAATATGACCACAGAAAATCCACAGCCCCTTCTTTGATCTCTCCATAGTCCATGAAGAATAACTTTGGTTTCAGTCCACCACTAGTGTTGAAGTAAGTGGAGATCCAGATTTTAATCCATCCTCAGCAAGTGAAGCTCACTGTATTATTTTGAGCCAGTCAGTTTGACTTAACCCAATCCAACTCAGTTCATAGAATTGTTGGTGTTGACAAAATTAAGAGGGACCCTTCTTGAGCTTCTGAATGAAAAGGCAGAATATAAACAAATAAGCAGACAAATAAATTTCATTAAATATTAATTCCTTTTTAAAAAAACAAGTCACTTTCAAAAGTTATAACCCACCATTTAGAAGTTATGATAAGATGTCAGTGAACAACAGTGAGATGGGTCTATCCATCTTCTCAAGGCTGTGGCAGGGAAGGAGAGGTGAAGGAATATACAGACCTGACTAGAAGAGAACTTGATACCATGAAAAATGAAATGTGGCTTAGCTTAAATTGCAGGGAAACTTGTACATCTGATATTAAACAATGATTTGATTTTAAAATTAACATATGGCTAATTCAAATATTTCAAGATTAACTAAGGTACTATTATTTTAAATAAATTAAGCAGTTACATTTTGTAAGAACTATTTAAATATTAATTTAAATTAAAATATAAATTAATACTTTTATTAAATGTTAGAACATCAAATTTACTGATGGTTTTGATTAAAGTATGTTTTCCACCTGCCATTTCTTTTTCAAACCCAATGGATATTGTTTAGAAGATTACAAGTTTAATTCCACATAACATACAATTTTACTTTTACTTCATTATCTCCCATATTCCATTCAGGAATCCTTTTACTCAATGTGATGACTGATATCTGAAAATAAGTTTATTTCAGTGGTGAAATTCTACTGGTTCTATCCAGCTTGCATGAACCGGTAGCGCCGGCAGCGGGAGGTTCCACCCACCCACCCAAACGTCATCCCATCCCATTTTTGACCTTCTGAACATGCACAGAAGGCTCTACGCATGCGTGGAGGAGACACGCATACTAACATTTGCAAAACGGTAGCGAAGGTAAGTGAATTTCACCCCTGGTTTATTTTGTTTTATTTTCAGGCAAGTTAAGCCTCCTGTATTAAATCCTTGTCTCCAGAGACAACTCTAAACATTTTAAATGAATACCAAATCTATGAATGCTGACCTTGCATTGATTACTTAATACTGATAAAATAATATAGCTAAAATGAGAGACCAGATAGGAGGCTGCTGCAAATGCTTTGAGATCCTGCCATCAGCAACAGAAGCTGCACTGCCTTCTTTCAACTATCTTCCTATCAAAGCAAAGTTTCAAACATTAAATCAAACTGTAGTCCATGTTAATTAGGAACTGCCTTTTTGATGATATTGCAGTTTAGGGGAATAATTTAGAAGTTGTGTAAGATTAGGAACATGAGCTCAACCTGAATGCTTCCTGGCTTACAATAATATTTTAATTCATTTGCCAGTCGCAATAATCCACTTATCCTAATGAAGCCATTTGGGTGTATTCATATGAATTTTTTGAATGTTTATAAACTATAGTGTAGTTTAGTTTAAATGTATGAACTACTTAATTTCCATAATAAGAAGATCTACAAAGGAAAAATATAAGCTGTTTCCAAAATGTATATTGTATTAATATGTAATAACAATGGTAAAATGCCTAATGTCAGCTTTGGAAGCCATATTAGGCCAGAAGCTTCAAAGCTGCCACCCTCTCATGTGTGGGAAGGCAGGAGGGCAGATTTATTTGAGGGTTTTGTATTTAGACAAAATAGCATTCTTCCCATCGGTCAAGGTCAGGACGAGCCTGCATCTGGAGAAGGAGTGGTTGGAGTGCTGTCCTGAGATGGAATGGATAGTGATTAAAGCATGTGATCGACTGATGAGTGAGGGAATGGTTTTGGGGGTTTTGATTTACTGAGGGAAAAGCCTCAGATTCAAGTTTTCTCAGATGTGCCAGTATATCTACTCTAATAAATGGAACTTTGAGAAAGTGCTTGGCTTGGAGTTTTTAATTGGAGTTGGGTTTTTCTGGAACGCTGACATTTTGTATTTTACCATTGTTATTACATATTAATACAATATACATTTTGGAAACAGCTTATATTTTTCCTTTGTAGAACTTTTTATTGTGGAAATTAAGTAGTTCATAAATTAAAACTAAACTGCATTATATAACTATAAACATTCAAAAAATTAATATGAATACACCCAAATGGATTCATTAGGATAAATGGATTATTGTGACTGGCAAATGAATTAAGATTCAGCACGTAAAAGAACCATCAACAAGCATTATAGTGATATCTGCTTGATACAGATCTGAATACATTACTAAATATTTGTAGGGAAAATGTAATTTTTGCTAAAAGAAATAGGATCACTGTAACTGAATCAGAATTTAGCCACTATAATTTCTAGAATTTCATAGCCATGACAATACTAGTAAATTCTATTAGATGCAGTGTGACATATTTAGAAAATGTCAAGCTGGCAAAGACTGGTTGACAATAAACATTTGCAGAAACAAGTTAAAATAGAGAGTAGATATCCTTGCACAATAAACTATAGTTTTTCTTTACAAATACAATTTTATTAATGTATGTATTGCCTAATGAAAAAATAATTATTTACATTTAAATTTTAAATATTTTTTAATTATTTGACCATCACAGTTGGTCAATTGACAGATAACCCAATTTGATTTCAACAATATAACACTCTTGTTTGTCCTTCAGACAACAGGCTGCAGCTCTAATATTTATGTGTTCCATGTAATACATTGGAACAATTTATATCTATTAGAGATTTAGTAAGATCTGAGCATAAGTGGATTTAATCAGACATGTAATTATTTTTATGCCTGCAATAAAAAAATATGTATGTGAATTTATGGTTATTTGGCAATCAGGGGGAATCATGTTTATAAATGTTGAAACAGCTGCTAGCAAATCTGTGTTGAAAATCAAGGAAAACAGCTTTTAGTATTTACTATAAAAGCTGTAAAAGAGAGAGTCAATTTTAGTACTATCTTACAGCCGTTTGGAAAAATGCAGAGAATCTGATTGAAATCAGCAATATTATCTTTACTATGCATATCTCTATTTTAGCATGCAAAATGATTCTTAAAGTATGCTGATTATTATAGGATTTCTACTAAATCTGTTTATGCACTGTGATGAAGTTTAGTGGCAGAGTGACATAGGGAAGTTTCTGCCTGGCTTACTGCCAATATGAGCAACTCCATTACCTGAGTGTAGGGATAGATGATGTAAGCCTTTCAGAGTAGATGGGTCTACAGTGCTTTGTTTCTTTCTAGCTACAACCTCAGCTCTGATTGACTATGATGCCTGGCATGACTACCCCTTTCAACAGTTGATCACTGCCCTGGACAGCCATTATATCTGACTTGGCTCCTATGTTCTCCACTGGTCAGCAGCTGCTGTTTTTAAAAAAATATTTTTCAGTTAATTAGATGGTGACCTGTCTGGTCAATGAACTACCTCTCATCCTAGAGCAGGGGTCCCCAAACTTGACAGCTTTAAGCCTTGTGGACTTCAACTCCCAAAATTGTCCAGCCAACTATGCTGGCTGGAGAATTCTGGGAGCTGAAGTCCACAAGGCTTAAAGCTGCCAAGTTTGAAGACCTCTGTCCTAGAGCCTCATGCTCCATTCAACCCTTATATCTCCTAGTTGGCCCTTTCAGTTTTTGCCCAGGTACAGCACATTCCACTTTTCTTTCCTTTATCTTTTAAAAACATTGCATGGTAGAATTTTCTTTCTATGAAACTACCAGTTTTCCCTGAAACAAAATTTCCACAGACCTACAGAAGAACTAAGATGAAAGAACAACCTATTTCCTATTGTTTGGATTATTTCAGAGCAACATGGAACCATAGGGAGAAAAAAAGATAGGGTTAGTACTACAGGAAATCACGTAGGAAGGTGGACGTAAAGGCATCCATATGTGCAATAATCAGGGATAACAAAATAAGACATAGGGCTAACAGGGGGAAATTCCTAAGAACAAATAACAGGATCACTTTGCAAGGAAGAAAAAGGGAACAAGAATGACCAAAATCCCATAGTGGCCATGATCTGGATTGTTGTTAACCCACTGCAGTCCAGATTCGAATTTCTCAAACTTTCAAATTTAAGAAATAGCTGGAAGCAACACAGAAAGGGAGGCACTTAGGCTGCAGTGCAAAATTGCCCATAATTACCATTTTCCTCTGGGGAAGGGCAGTGCTGAACTGCTGCCAAAGCTATTTCTCTCCTGTGTTGCTCCCTCATGTTTCTCAGGCTGGCTTTAAACGTTTCGATCCAGATTGCAGTTGGATGGCAGCAGGATCCAGTTGGGAATAACTCTGGATTATGGCAACTGAAAGATCTGATTTATTGTTCCTCTGCTTCATGCCCTTTCCGTACACGCAGGGATGATAAAGTCCACTTTGTGGCTCTGGCATAGCTGGATATATCAGCATCTATCTTTTCCTTTCAGGAATTGTTTCCTCCTCACTAATCCCTATGCATTTTGTTTGCTTTCCCAGATGTTTTCACCTCCCTTACCACATTCTTTCCTCCATCTTTAGCACACAGGTTCTTTCCTTTTATAGTATCATCATAATTCTGATGCTATAATGATCAAAACACAGGAATAGACTACTCTTTTGTTCCAAATTTCAACTGCAGAATCATAGAAAATCTGTAGCAAAGGAAGACAAATGGCTTTATAAAATCAAACAGCCTTCACTGACATTCTTCTTTGTAAATTTAGTCCAACATGCTTACACTGCATCTTAAAAGTTTAGAGGGGAGAAAAATAAAAGGATGCTTAGGTAAGGAGTCGGAGGGCAAAGAATGCACGCTTCAACCAACCTGGGTCAGAAATTGAAACAGTTCCAACTGAGCTGAATTGAGTGATGAGCTTTGGGGGTAGAAAACATAGAAAAAGTCATGGGTTTATTGGGCCATTACTGAATCAACTGCAAAATAAAAAGAAGACTATTGCCAATCCAAAGAGAACTCAACAGAGCCTGGCAGCATGTAAGGAAACGGCTGTTGAAGGGAACACATGAGCAGGTGCTGTTGCTAGTCAGAGCTGAGTCTGTCATGAATCCAAAGAAGTACCAGTTCATGAGCTCAGAAGGCACAGGGTAGAAAAAAAGTACTTTTAAAATAAAGGCAAGAAGAGCATTTGCAATAGGCACAAATAGGTGAAGGATGATATTATATATTTTTGCATGCAACTAAGTCAATACAGACCTATCTCATATGTAAATTGATTTGTACAAGCTATAGAGGAAAACATACAACTTTGGGGCTGGGTGTCTAGTTCCATTGCTACTTTTTTCCATCAAACAATTTGAAGCTACATTATGGTTCACATTATACATGAATTCTTGGAAGACACTTTGGGAGAATTTTAAACTCTTAAAGTTGTTCTTAATACAAGTGGTCCTCAACTTACAACCCACAATTGAGCCCAAAATTTCTGTCACCAAGTGAGAAAATTGTTAATTGAGTTTTGCCGCATTTTATTTTTTTTATTGAAAGAGTTTTAAAAAAAACAAAAACATTTTTCCCCCTTTTTCCCCCTCCCTCCCAAAAAAAAAAAAAAAAACACCCCCCTCCCTCCCCCACCCCCCGGCTTCCCGGGTCAATCACAAGGTAAAGTTATACATAAACCAAACATAGAATAAAATTTTCCCTTCCAATCCAAATAACCACATCCAAAGCTTTTCGTCTCCCAACCCCCTCCCCATTACATAAAATAACTTTCTAATTATTCAAAGGCAATCTGATATTTCTTAATCTGATATCTGTTTTGTAGATAATCAATCCATTTTTCCATTCAATTAAATATCTTTCCTGCGTATTGTCTTTTAAAAACGCTGAGATTTTAGCCATCTCAGCCAAATTAATAACTTTCAATATCCATTCTTCTATTGTAGGTATCTCTTCTTTCTTCCAGTATTGTCCAATCAACAGTCTTGCTGCTGTTATTAAGTTCAGAATCAATTTAGTCTCAATCCCTGTACAATCCGTTATAATTCCCAAAAGGAAAAATTGTGGCAGGAACTTTATCTTCTTCTTCAGTACATTTTGAATAATCCACCAAATTCTTATCCAAAAGACCTTAATTTTCTTGCAAGTCCACCAAATATGAAAATATGTAGCATCATCACAATCACACCTCCAACATTTTGCTTGGATATTAGGATACATACATGATAATTTTTTGGGATCTAAGTGCCATCTATAAAACATCTTATAAAAATTTTCCCTTAAATTCTGTGCTTGTGTAAACTTAACATTTCTAACCCAGATTTTCTCCCATGTTTCCAACATTATTGGTTCCTGAATATTCTGTGCCCATTTTATCATACAATCCTTTACCAAATCCTTTTCCGAATCTATTTCAAGCAACACATTATACAATCTCTTTATATGCTCCTGGGTAGTTTTGCCGCATTTTATTTTTTTATTGAAAGAGTTTTAAAAAAACAAAAACATTTTTCCCCCTTTTTTCCCCCTCCCTCCCAAAAAAAAAAACACCCCCCTCCCTCCCCCACCCCCCGGCTTCCCGGGTCAATCACAAGGTAAAGTTATACATAAACCAAACATAGAATAAAATTTTCCCTTCCAATCCAAATAACCACATCCAAAGCTTTTCGTCTCCCAACCCCCTCCCATTACATAAATAACTTTCTAATTATTCAAAGGCAATCTGATATTTCTTAATCTGATATCTGTTTTGTAGATAATCAATCCATTTTTCCATTCAATTAAATATCTTTCCTGTATTGTCTTTTAAAACGCTGAGATTTTAGCCATCTCAGCCAAATTAATAACTTTCAATATCCATTCTTCTATTGTAGGTATCTCTTCTTTCTTCCAGTATTGTCCAATCAACAGTCTTGCTGCTGTTATTAAATTCAGAATCAATTTAGTCTCAATCCCTGTACAATCCGTTATAATTCCCAAAAGGAAAAATTGTGGCAGGAACTTTATCTTCTTCTTCAGTACATTTTGAATAATCCACCAAATTCTTATCCAAAAGACCTTAATTTTCTTGCAAGTCCACCAAATATGAAAATATGTAGCATCATCACAATCACACCTCCAACATTTCGCTTGGATATTAGGATACATACATGATAATTTTTTGGGATCTAAGTGCCATCTATAAAACATCTTATAAAAATTTTCCCTTAAATTCTGTGCTTGTGTAAACTTAACATTTCTAACCCAAATTTTCTCCCATGTTTCCAACATTATTGGTTCCTGAATATTCTGTGCCCATTTTATCATACAATCCTTTACCAAATCCTTTTCCGAATCTATTTCAAGCAACACATTATACAATCTCTTTATATGCTCCTGGGTAGTTTTGCCGCATTTTATGACTTTTCTTGCCACAGTTGTTAAGTGAATCACTGCAGTTGTTAAATTAGTAACATGGTTGTTTAGTGAACCTGGTGTCCCCATTAACTTTGCTCATCAGAAGGTTGCAAAATCAATGATGCCGGGACACTGCATAAACAGTCATAAATGTGACTCAGCTGTCAAGCATCCGACTGTAAATCATGTGACTATGTGGATGCTGCAAAGTATGAAAAATGGTCATAAATAACTTTCTTCAGTCCGTTGTAACTTTAAATGGTCACTAAATGAACTGTTGAATGTCAGGACTAACTGTACTTAAAAATGGTAGGAAGGGAAAGGTTAATCACGTCTCCCTTTTCTGAATATCAACTCTGCCAAATTCTACAATCTGTTTCTTATTTTTAGAATGGAGGCTTGAGGATTTTTCACATGTACTTATAATAGCATGCATTTATATCTATAAAGCAGCTTCAGATATTGTCACATAATGCAACAGCACAGCTACAAGTATTAAGAGAGATTTTTTAAAATGTATTTATACATAAGAACCTATGATAGCTTCTTTTATTTCTTACTGTTTAGATCTGGGAGTGTGGAACCTATTAATTCTATCCTAGTGTACTTTTCTACCTTTTCTAAAAGGTAGAGAAGTATTCTGATGAAATGGCAGAAAAGTACTTTTGAATGGCAGCCTATTGATAAGGAGGAATGTGGCATAACCTATGAGAACACAGGTTTATTCTGATATACAAAGATTTGGATTTAATTTGAGAAATACTCCTCTAATCATGAAACTTCCCGTCCCCTCTCATTCTCTGAAGCATCTGGGATATTTTAAAGCTCTTGCTTCAATTTTCAATTAGTCATGCCTTAGCATTACATCCAAACCATAAATTGTGATTAATCTGACAGTTACTATTTGTGGTGTTAGATATGCAGTAGCTGATTCCCCAATGAAGTGATGATATTATGCCCATAAAACAGCTGTCACCTAAGGCCATTTCACACATTTCCTATGAAAGATAACAGTAGTCACAATATTTATTTAAATAGATTTAAATAATCACCCAACTCACACACAATGACTCTGGGCATTAAAACATTAAAATCCCAGAAACATCCAACCCTGATACTAACAATGTCAGTAATGATGTCTGCTTCTATGAATAGATTATGTCTAAAAGATGTTACTGAAAAAATATAAACTGTAGAACAAATTTTATCTGACAAGATAGAGATGGTATCAAAATAAATTTACAACTGAGAGATCACAAAAATGATTTAGAAAATACGTTTTACAGGATCTGTTTGAGTTTTTAAAATTTAAAGGGAAAATACAAACGATAAACCAAGAAGTGACATGGGTATTTTTTTTCCTGTTGGATTGACAAAGAAGGATTGTTAAAGCCTTGAAGAACTCTGTGGAATGTGACCAAGAAGAAATGAAGACAAATCAAATCCTATGACAATATTTGAATGAATTAAAAATTTAAAATGGTTAGAAGTAAGAGGGAAGAATATAAAATTGGTTTATTTGATAAAGATTAAAACAAGTGATTTTCTTATTTCTGGCTATCATTTATGGACTTTCTGTTGATACCAGGCCTTAAAAGATGATGTTTTGTGGATTTGCCTTAGATAAGATATAAGATAGGATAAGAGATAAGATCTTAAGAAATACAGGTTTATATCGTAGAGTGAAGAGTTCTAAATTTGTTTAGAAAAGTTATTTTTATATATTTCTTTTTTTCCTTTATTATATTCTTTCCTTTTCTTTGTATTTTTAATTTTATTAGTATAAAAATTCTTAAATGCACAATACACATACACACTTTTCTTAGATAACCTGTACCCAGGTTCTAAAACATCAGATGACTTGCTTAGTAAATGATTGTAGGATTACTTTCATTTCTCAGATTTTTTAAAATCCAATCTTAATAAGAAATTCTACTAATGTCAAATCAGACACCAGTTTCATTCCGCCCCCCCGCCCCCAGCTAATTGACATTGTGTTGGCAAAACACTATTGTATAAGAAATAATTCTAATGTTATCAATTCTTCTGTGAGATTATTTTATTAAAATGGTCAGTCATATCAGCAATAATACTACTGTCTTATCGTACTAACTGAAGGAATCTTGCATCAGTTTTTAGGCAATTAATTCAATGTACCAAAATAACTATTCTTTTAGATTCATTTAAAAATTTCCAAAAACTTTTATCCTATGATAAAAGGAAATTAGGATAAAAAAGAGATGAGTATGAATTTTATCTGTCAAAAATAATAATTTTATAATATTAATGTACTAGTAGTTATTCTAGAATCTAGATGGATTTTTAAAAAAATATGTATGAC
This sequence comes from Ahaetulla prasina, assembly GCF_028640845.1. NCBI lineage: Eukaryota > Metazoa > Chordata > Lepidosauria > Squamata > Colubridae > Ahaetulla > Ahaetulla prasina. The sequence continues at coordinate 106,199,051 of NC_080542.1, read as the reverse complement.
AATATTTTGCATCATTGCAAAATGTTCTGTGTGGGTGTTAATGCGGAAAAGAAGAAACCATTCTGCTTTTTAGAAAGCTGTTTTCTGAAGTGCTATCAGCTTTTCATTGATGATTTTCAATGAAAGCGAAGGCATGGCTGCAAAATAATTATGTGTTCAATCTCTGGTGTCTGGCTTTTTTCAAATGATGGGGTTCTCTTTCATTCATGTATTAGATGCTACTGCAAAGATCACTAATATTTCCCATAAATTATAGATGGAGCATGTTTCATGCTTCTATTTATGGCTGAATCATGTTCTGTTGCTATCTCAGCCTGATGGAGACACGCTCAGCCCTCTTACAATGTTAATCTCATTTAAAACCACAGACTGCCCTCTATTGCTAAGAAAAGGTTGTGTCTTTGCCATTTTATTTCAAGCTTAACAAGAAAAGTGACAGTTTCATAATTCAGTGACTGCAAAATGCTAATATTGCAAAAGTTGAAAACATTAATTTTAAAAATTAACCATATGTTATTCCTGATATTCTAAAAGCATTGCAAAAGCAACAGATAAACGCTGAACAGCATTTATAAGACTATACAGAAATACTTATTGAATTAGCTAATTGATTTTTCTCCTCCCTCTTTCTCTTCCTCTCCCTGATTCATTGGCCAAGAAATCAAAAACAAAAACAGACTTGTTTTATAAACCCAGGAGGGTTATAGACTTGTTTTTCTCAATCTCTCTGTGCCACACTGGCAAATTGAGGAGAGTATCAACACAATTTCTCAAATGGCTTACATATCAATTGTAAAATGAGAAATAACTTCCATAAATACAGAATTAGTTCTCTACATGGTTCTTAACTGTTTTTGAATACAAATGATTATTTGGGGGACAATCAACTTTGACAGAGCAATCAACAAAGAGAAGGACTGTTTAAATGTAGTAAATTTGGTAAGAAATACAACAACTTTATACTGTTTAAAAACATCCAATAGGGGAAAACTCTTATTTCTAGGCTAATAATAGACCTAACAAATCCTAAGTATTTATATCTTGTAATTTATATTAAATGGAATATTGATGTTGAGGAAAAATTGAATATCTGCTGTTCCTTCTTTTTATAGCAAGAGTTGTCAACAATATTGACTTCACCTTTTTCAATTTATTTCTAATTAATATAGTCAGAAAAATAAAATCTTTAATTTAAATGTACGTCATCTGGTGAAACAATTTGATCTGACGTTTCTTTTTTTAAATGCAATGGAAAGTGCCTAGTATGCACTCACTAACGTAATATAAATACACTGGTATTTATAATTTCTCCGGAATGTTTTCTATAAACTTAGTCTTCCTTCAGCTTTAAAAAAAGTCAGACACAAATAAAAATTGCATCAATTTACTTTATACAATAAACACATCTTATTTATTTATTTATTTATTTATTTATTTATTTATTTATTTATTTAATCATATTTTTATACCGCCCTATCTCCCAAGGGACTCAGGTGGTTTACAGCCAAGTAAAATATACACATAAATAAATACAAGTTAAAACCCCAATTTAAAAAACTTATTAAATACGGCCGAATATTAAAACCCCAATAAAATAGTAAAACCCCATTAAAACCAAATTTAAAATTTAAAATTCTAGTCCAGTCCTGCGCAGATAAAAAGATGTGTCTTAAGCTCGCGGTGAAAGGTTCGAAGGTCAGGAAGTTGGCGAAGTCCTGGGGGAAGTTCGTTCCAGGGGGTGGGAGCCCCCACAGAAAAGGCCCTTCCCCTGGGCGTCGCCAGCCGGCACTGCCTGGCTGACGGCACCCTGAGGAGTCCCTCCCTGTGAGAGCGTACGGGTCGGTGGGAGGCAATCGGTGGCAGTAGACGGTCCCGTAAGTATCCCGGCCCAATGCCATGGAGCGCTTTAAAGATAATTACCAAAACCTTGAATCTTGAGGATAATTAGGCACTAATGGATTCCTATAGTAGTTTTTTAAAACTTTGGGAGGGCCAAAACATGTAGATTATAGTGGCAGAAGGATGTTTTTTGTGCATTCACTCCTCTCATTGGATTGGGCCTTAAACAGAGGAAAATACCTTCCTCAAAAACTAGAATAATGAATATTTTTTGTTCAGAAATAACATGTAAAAAATAAAAGCCTATTTGGGAAATAAATATCTCAAGATAACATTTTAAACTAAGAAAAAGAAACAATTGAATAGATACTCAAAGTGATTTATTTTAAAACTTCAGTCTAAATATATGCTGTAGAAACAACAAAATGAATTTTAAAGATGGAAAAATAGTCATTGAAGACTCATACCATTCCTACTTATCATTTACTTGCAAAACAGATTTTTTTTAACATTATGATTAAAACATGTATTCATGAAACTGATGATTTAATACATTGTGAATATGATAATGTTAAATCTTCTGATATGCATTCATCATACCATTTTGCATATTATCACATTTTTGTCAAGTCTGCACATTAAAGCTTGGGTATGAATTTTAAAAATTCATGCATGATTGTTTCTGTTCTTCCCCTCCCCCAAACAATAAGGAGGGGTAAAAATGCTACTGTATTTCAAGTTAACACATTATTTTTTCTAATATTTTGTAACAAATTTCAAATATTGTATGCAATGTAATTTCTGTATTTTAATTACAAGAACTATATGAATATTATGGAATGGCAATATATAGAATGCTGTTTAAAAAAATCTTAGATGTAAATTAGGCTCCTAAGAACTACAAATGATTAATCTTACACTTTCAATCAAGAATGAAATCAGTACACACCAAGTGTCTAGGAAGAAGGTAACCAGTGTCAGTTTGGTGAAATACAGTATGCAGGCCACAGAGTAACTGCATTCAATCCTTAACTCTAATCAATTGACCTCTCCACTTGGTTATTGTGATGATAACATAACAAAAGACCACTTAATTGTTTGTGAAGGTGTAACATGGGGGAAACTGAGTGAATTTTCTGAATTCCTAAAGAAAAAGCAGGACTCAATTTTAAAAAATCTTTTCACAATTTAAAAGACTGTGAAGCTTCGTTCCCATTCTTAGTAAGAGATTGAGATGTCATTTTTTTAAAAAAAAGTTTGATAATAATTAATGATCAGGGAGCCCTGATCCAGGGCTTCTCAGCAGTGTTACACCACAGATTCTATCATTCTTAACTAGCACTGATTTAAGAACCCCAGCGCATGGGGATCTTAGTTGGTTTATTCAATATCCTATGGTTAAATAAACCATAGCTAGATTTGATATAAGAATCTAACCTTAATTCCATGGCTAGTTAAAAACAGTGTTCTATAATACTATGGTCGTAAGTTCATCTAAACTGTGTAGATCAAAGGGTCAAACCTTGACAAAGTTATGAAGACTCTACCTTATCTCACAGAAATTTTAGGACAACAAAAAGTATGGTAGAATATTTATATTCAAAGAAATCTTGAACCCATTAACATTATTTAATTTATTGACTTATTTAAGAACTAGTTTGATTTCAAATTGGGTAAAACTTGTGCCTGAATCTTAACACAGAATTTCATATCTTGTTGACATCCTTATATTTTCAGGGTAGCCACCAGAGGGCACAAAAGGGTTTTTGTTGTGGTCTGGACTTTTACAGTACTGTGTGTGTGTGTTTGTGTGTACATACATACATATATATATAAAATATATATTTGTTTTATATATATATATATTTGTTTTCATAGATTTTCACGAGTATAGATATGTAGGTATATATATGTGCGTGTGTGTGTGTCCTTATCTGTTATGCTGGTAATGAACATTTATAAAACCAGTGTTTAATTCCTGAAACAGAAAAATGAATCTACTTCTGTTTAAATGAATGCAAATTCAATAATTATAAATTTATTTCATTTATTTCAAGCTAAATAAATAAATAAATGTTAACACAGCCATACATATATCTAACCAGAACTAGATTCTAAGTACAATGGAATTTATTCCCAGGAAAGGGGAAATAGGAATACTGCTTTATTTTGGGATCCAATTATCTATATTCATACATTGCATATTTGATATATAATAGAATTATATAATAGAATCATTTGTAAAGCTTCTATTTTTGAGGAACATATTATACATTACATGAGCCTGTTAATTTCCGTATAACTTTTATAACATACATAATGCCAGATGCTAACCCCTTTTGTTATGTCTAAAAGAAAATGTGGTTTTGGCCAGTGTTTTTGTTTTGATTTCTTTTGATACACTGCCTACAGAGGGAGGGAGGGAGGTTTCTTAAATGGAAGATCTTAAGGCAAGAAGAAAACATCTGCCCTAAATAAAAAATAGAACATACTCTTTTGATTTCGTTTATCAAATAAAACATAAAGAAACAAAAATTTGATTTCATCCAAAACATACATTCTACCTTTCTGGTTGAGGAAAATAGAATAATTATGCTTATCATATATGAAGATTTAAAGCATAAAGCGATGATTTCTTAAAAGATTTTCAAGTGCTTTGGAACCTAATGGCTTGAAAACTGGAAAGTCACAAATGTTTCTAGAAATGCTATGGAATGTCTATGCTACTTAAGCCAGTAGCAAAATAGGTAGCCTTCTCTGAGATAATGAAGCTGGCAAGTGAAAGCAACTTCTTTGGTATCAGATTCTGTATGCTGAGAGAGAACAAACCCATGTGTGGTATATAATTTGCCTAACAAATTCTAAAATTTCCTACTGATTTCAGTCATGTAAGTGAGGTTGTCACATTGCAGTATTAAAGCAAGAGTCCAATGCCAGTCATCTATTTCTTTATGGCACGGACACTGATATAAGCCCTGAAAGGTACATGTCTTGCAGTGAAGGACAGCTTTTTGTCACAAAACAGCTTTACAGACTGGGGAAAAAACAGAGAGAATCATGTGTAGTACTTTAAAATGAAACCATTTTATTATAATGTATACTTTTTTATATTGAAATACTTTAACACATAGACCAGGGGTGTCCAAACTACGGCCCGCGGGCCAACTGCGGCCCGCGGGTCAGTTTTTATTGGCCCGCAGCAAATTCTCGGTGGACAGTGGGGTGCGGCCCCCGTCCTGGCCCCCAAGGAAGCCGCCGCTCGCCCGGTTGCAGATGCGGGGAGGCTCCGCTGAGGCTACCCCTGCCCACCCGGGGCTGCGGGCCGGCCATTCAGCCACTGGGCTGTAGGGGGCGCCCGGGACGCCCACGGCTCCAGCCCGGCCCACCAGACAGAGGAGGAGGCGGGCGGGCGGCAGAGCTTCCGGCGCTGCTCCAGGCGCCCTCGGCTCGCGGCGCCGCGCAGGTAGGCTCTCCGGGCGGGTCGGCAGAGCAGGGCTGGACGGGCAGGGGAGCGGAGCGGAGGAGGATGGGAGGGTTGAGCTGCTGAGTGGGCCCGCTGCCGGGGCTGCCGAGGTCCCGCGGAACGGGACGCTTCTGCTCCCGGAGAACCTCTGGGTGGGGCATACCAGGCATTCCCACCAACTGAGCTGCATCGCTGGGGGAGGCGGTGGCTGGAGAGGACAACCCGCCGCCGCCTCCACCCAGAGGTTCTCCGGGAGCAAGCGTCCTGTTCCGCGGGACCTCGGCAGCCCGGCAGCGGGCCCACTCAGCAGCTCAACCTCCCATCCTCCTCCGCTCCGCTCCCCGCCCGTCCAGCCCTGCTCTGCCGACCCGCTGGAGAGCCTACCTGCGCGGGCGCCACAGCCGAGGGCGCCGGAGCAGCGCCGAAGCTCTGCCGCCGCCCGCCTCCCCCTCTGTCGGGGGGGCGGCGAGGGCGGGTTGTCCCCCCCCACCCCCCGCCTCCCCCCCCTCCCCCAGCGATGCAGCTCAGTTGGTGGGAATGCCTGGTAAGGGGGGGGCGCAGCTCAGTTGGGGCCTTGTCCGGGAAGCTGAGTGACCAAGGAGGCTCTGGGAGAGGCCGAAGAGACCTACCCACCCACCCACCCCGCCCAGCTGGGAAGATGGCAACGCCACCGCCGCCCGTTGCAGATGCGGGAGGCTCCGCTGGCGACCCCGCCCACCTGGGGCTGCGGGCCGGCCATTCAGCCACTGGGCTGTAGGGGGCGCCCGGGACGCCCACGGCTCCAGCCCGGCCCACCAGACAGAGGAGGAGGCGGGCGGGCGGCAGAGCTTCCGGCGCTGCTCCGGGCGCCCTCGGCTCGCGGCGCCGCGCAGGTAGGCTCTCCGGGCGGGGCGGGAGGGGAGGGCTGGACGGGCGGGGGAGGGGAGGAGGAGGGGAGGGTTGAGCTGCTGAGTGGGCCCCGCTGCCGGGGCTGCCGAGGGTCCCGGCGGGAACGGGACGCTTCTGCTCCCCGGAGAACCTCTGGGTGGGGCATACCAGGCATTCCCACCAACTGAGCTGCATCGCTGGGGGAGGGGGGGGAGGCGGTGGCTGGAGAGGGACAACCCGCCGCCGCCTCCACCCAGAGGTTCTCCGGGAGCAAGCGTCCCGTTCCGCGGGACCTCGGCAGCCCGGCAGCGGAGCCCACTCAGCAGCTCAACCTCCCATCCTCCTCCGCTCCGCTCCCCGCCCGTCAGCCCTGCTCTGCCGACCCGCTGGAGAGCCTACCTGCGCGGGCGCCACAGCCGAGGGCGCCGAGCAGCGCCGAAGCTCTGCCGCCGCCCGCCTCCTCCTCTGTCTGGTGGGCGGCGAAGGCGGGTTGTCCCTCTCCAGCCACCGCCTCCCCCCCTCCCCCAGCGATGCAGCTCAGTTGGTGGGAATGCCTGGTAAGGGGGGGGCGCAGCTCAGGTGGGGCCTTGTCCGGGAAGCTGAGTGACCAAGGAGGCTCTGGGAGAGCCGAAGAGACCTACCCACCCACCCCGCCCAGCTGGGAAGATGGCAACGCCGCCGCTCGCCCGGTTGCAGATGCGGGAGGCTCCGCTGAGGCGACCCCGCCCACCGGGGCTGCGGGCGGCCATTCAGCCACTGGGCTGTAGGGGCGCCGGGGCGCCCATGGCTCCAGCCCGCCCACCAGACAGAGGAGGAGGCGGGCGGGCGGCAGAGCTTCGGCGCTGCTCCAGGCGCCCTCGGCTCGCGGCGCCCGCGCAGGTAGGCTCTCCGGGCGGGTCGGCAGAGCAGGGCTGGACGGGCGGGGAGGCGGAGGCGGAGGAGGATGGGAGGTGAGCTGCTGAGTGGGCCCGCTGCGGGGCTGCCGAGGTCAGCGGGAGCAGGGCGCTTCTGCTCCCGGAGAACCTCTGGGTGGGGGCGGCGGCGGGTTGTCCCTCTCCAGCCACCGCCTCCCCTCCCCAGCGATGCAGCTCAGTTGGTGGGAATCCTCGGCGCCTGGTGAGGCGCAGCTCAGTTGGGGCCTTGTCCGGGAAGCTGAGTGACCAAGGAGGCTCTGGGAGAGAGCCGAAGAGACCCACCCACCCACCCCAGCGGTGTTGCCACAGCTGGGAAGATGGCAACATCCTGGGATGCCGGGATGCCCAAGGGGATGAAGCCCTTCCTCGCAAAGAGTCTTTTGGGCCCAAGGCAGCTTGGCGGCTGGTGGCCCTGTGCCCCATGGGGCATTGCCAGGTCGTTCCTCCAATGGGCCAAAGCCTCCTGGCTGACCCACAAGGCCCTCGGAGGGGGAGAACAGCCGGCCTTCCTAGCACAGCGCTGCCTCTTCCCAAAAGGGAAGTTTGTTGGTTTGTTTGCCTTTGAAGGTGTCTCTCACCCGCTTGGCTTGTTTCTGTTTCATTTTGTCTGCCTCTGAGAAGGACTGGCTGGCTGCAAAACTCTTGTGGCTTGAGGCTATTGTGCGACTCTGTACATGGGCCCCAGCTGCCTCGGAGCAGCTTCAAAGCCCTTTGGGGCTCTGCTCCCAAACCTGTGCCCAAACCGAGGGACCCTTGGGGCTTCTTTGCATGCTGCAGGATCTCCCAGTGTGACAGTTTTGCACCCTGCAGACTGATAGAAAGCAGCTGGGACTCTGGCGGAAAAGAAGAAGACCGCATCGAGAAACAGGTGAGGCGGCGAGGGCGAACAGCGTTGGTGGGGGAAGTGTGCAGAATGTCTCCAGACAAAACTATATCGCACTTTTGACCAGTCCTCACACTTATGACCGGTCATCATTTATGCCTGTTGCAGCATTTTGTGCATAGGGACTACTCAGAGGGCTGAAAAGTTATTTTTGACCTGTCCTCACACTTTTGACTGGTCCTCACACCTACAACTATCTTTACATTTTGCACCCTATCTTGTAACCGTGGTGAAGAGAAGCAGTTGTGAAATGAGTGATATGGTTGTTAAAAATGCTGCAATGGGCATAAATGTGAGGATGGTCATAAGTGTGAGGACTGGTCAAAAATTACTTTTTTTAGCCCTCTGAGTAGTTTCTATGCCCATAGCCACATCCACTCAGTCACATGAGCAGTTAGCCACGCCCACCAGTCACATGACCACCAAGCCACACCCCAAAATAAGCCACGCCCATTCCCCCCCCTCCCCCTCCCCCCCGTGGCCCGGGCCTTTGCTTATTTTTCTGTATTTGGCCCTCACTCAAAAAAGTTTGGACACCCCTGACATAGACAGTAAATTCTTGGGGAAAAAGAAGAAAAAAGGTGGTAGGTCTGCTTTGGGGGGGAAGCAGAAAACTTAGATAGTAATGATAAATAAAGGCATGTCTCCTGAAATAGAACAAAATCAGTGAATAATATTACAATCATCATCATCATCATCATCATCATCATCATTATTATTATTATTATTACTTTATTTACACAAAATGACAGTATACACAGCAAACGAGATAACTATGCTGGATTTCGTATCACAGATCACTAGTCAAACACTTCCCAAGCGTTTAGGACTGCGTGATGTATTGGCGAATTATGCGAGCAGATCCCAGTCAGGTGGCCTTCTGCAGCTGACCAATGGTGATCTTGTCAGTGCCAATCATTTTTAAGTGCTTGCCTAGGTCTTCAGGCACACTCCCAGTGTGCCGAGTACCACTGGGACCACCTGCACTTGTTTATGCCAGAGTCTCTGCAATTTGATTCTCAAATCTTGATATCTGGTGACTTTTTCAAGCTGTTTCTCATCAATTCTGCTGTCACCAGGTATAGCAATGTCAACTATCCACACTTCTCCCCCCCCCCCCCACAATCTTGATATCTGGGGTATTGTGTTCCAAATCTTTATCAGTCTGTATTCGGAAATCCCACAGTAGTTTTGCATGATCATTTTCAATCACTTTTTCAGGCTTATGATCCCACCAGTTCTTTGCTACAGGCAGATGGTAGTTGTGACACAAGTTCCAGTGGACCATCTGAGCAACTGTGTTGTGACATTGTCTGTAGTCATTCTGAGCTATTGTCTTACAACAGTTCAGTATGTGATCAATGGTTTCATCCGCTTCTTTGCAGAGTTTGCATTTGGGATCACCATCAGATTTTTCTATTCTGGCTTTGATTACATTTGTTCTAATGGCTTTTTTCTTGGACCGCAAGAATCAGGCCTTCTGTTTCTTTCTTCAATGTTCCGTTGCTCAGCCATAACCAGGTCTTTTCCTTATCTACTTTTCCTTGGATCTTTTCAAGGAACTGTCCATGCAGTGCTCATCATCATCATCATCATCATCATCATCATCATTATTGAAAATGAGAAGGTGAAGATTTTGTGGGACTTTTGAATATAGACGGATCATCACTTGGAACACAACATACCACATATCACAGTTGCTGAAAACCAAAACGTACAATTTATTGACACCTCAGTACCAGGAAATGCCAGAGTCGAAGAAAAAGAACTGGAAAAAATCATGAAATATTGCGCCCTGGCCATCGAAACTACACAGCTATGGATGAAACATGTAACTGTGATATCCATTGTCATTGGGGTACTTGGTACCATGTCCAAGAATTTTATAAGATATATCAACAAATTGCAGTTTCCTGCAATAACACCAGCAGAACTGCAAAAAAATGCGCTACTTGGAACATCGTACATCTTAAGAAGGTATTTGGTTGATACCTAGGACGCTGGCAGCAACCCATATCAACCATTAGCACCAGTCAATGGTATTTGTGATGCCTTTTTGAATGTCTAGTTGACTGAGTTTCATGTTTAATGAATAAAGATAATAATAATAATAATAATATCTCTGTTGATATTGCTACCCAAAATTAATGTCTGGAAAATTTCATTTCTCCAGTAAAGATTTTTTTCAGCATGATACATTCTAATCATGCTGGGGCTCTCAGAATTCCTACCCATCCTATTAGGATTATCATCTTAAGATTTACGGTACTTTAACACAGATCAGCAACAATCAACTAAAAAAATATTTTTTAAGAAACATGGACCTCAGAAATAGCATGTAATCTGGATTCAGTCAAACTGCAGGGATGAGCAGTAGCAATTATAATGTGACATTACAGAAAGATGAGTAAGAAAAGAAAGCCCATAGTCATAGGTTTTTATCTGAACACTTCAAAAATGCCAGAAAACTCAGCTATACAGTAGCAATAGTTTTAGAAAATACTTTAATCATTTTTCTTTGTCTAAATGCTCATTAAAACAAGTCATGATTTGTAAATATAAAGCAAGAAATAAACATTACAGTAATTGTGAGCACCAATTTTTTGTGATGTATTTATGGCCACTAAGCTTTAAGTTTTTGGCTTTTATTTTTAAAAAGAATATTATTTAATTGAAAAATAAACATAGAAATTGGCACATTAAAAAAACCACTATCTTTCAGCATCATATTTATGTTCAATAATGTTTTTGGAAACCAGATAGGCCCAAATCTAAAAACAAAACAAAACATTGTAGATGTATCATTTATTTTATCCAGAAACATAAACACCTATGAAATAACTGGGATAAGAAACAGCATCTAGTGGTGAGTTAAACAGGATGATGGATAGAATCTTAGTTTGCTTTCTAATAACAAGAATTCTTTGATTGATCATGTCTATCATGGAAGTGATTTAGTGAAGAGATAAGCTTGGTTTTGGAAGCCATCTTGTAATTTGTGATTTTGTGAAATTTCAAACTACTACACCAATTTTAAAAAGGCATTACTGTACTACTTCCAGAAACAAAAGTTTCAAATATCCAATGCCTGAATGAAAATTCAAATTCTAACAGTTAGACCAGGGCTGTCAAACTCCTGGCCCGCGGCCAGCCAGATGTGTCACGCGCTGGCCACACCCATGCCTGGCTTAGCGAAGGTGAAAAAAGTCCCAATATGTCACATGCCGCTGCCGTGATGATGTGAGTTTGACACCCCTGAATTAGCCAGTTGTGTGAGTATGGGAAAAGAAACATACTTGGAAAATAAATTGTAGCATTTACCTGGTAAGTGATGGAAAGATAATAGATCTACATTAAAAAGACCAAACCACAAAATCATATTCAAATCAATAATATTAAAAATGAATTAAACCAAGGGGATTACAGGTGCTATTACCTTCCAACAGTAAATTCCTAAATGTCCCTAAGAAAAACTACAGAGAAAGGAAGTTGCACAAACATATCCCTGGAAATTTAAAAGCATTCACAAAAAGAAATCTAAGATACAGGAACTTTCTTTCTCATCTTCAACACCTTTTCAAGAACATTTGGCAGCAAAGAAATGTGATCCTGCCTGAGTGAAACCTTTTATTCAAAGACTGTCTCAGAGGACCTGTTCCAACTAAAAGACTAGATGGAATCCGTACTGGGAACAGTAGCTGATCCTTAACAGGATTTCCTTTTAATAGAAAATGCTATTTAATATTATTGATGTGGGTGTTACAATTTGATTCACCATGTCACTTATCTGGAGAGCCTTATATATTCTGGCTAAGAAAACTATAAAGAATTTTGGTAGTTCTTTGACAACTCAACCAAAAGAGCTTTATTGTTGTTGCTCTTATTATCACTAAGTTCAAAGAAACAGGAAATATTTCCTTAAAGAATGTTGGTTCATGTGACACAATATATGAAAAAGGAAAAAAATACCAGACTATATGCTTCTGTTCTGAGTTTTACTATTTACTTCATTAAAAAATTAAACCGTAACGAAATTTAATTTACTATTCAATTTCATTATAATTTCAGTAACATAATCTATTTTTTTATTTTAAAATCAATGTCTCTATATACATTCAGAATTAGATATAATTTATATCTATGTAATTAAATCCAGTTTAGTTTTTAGTATTATAGTATTTATTCTGCTTTTTTTTAAGTTTTAAATAATTTCTGAATGGTTGTCTTTTTTCTTTCTCCACTGATAGTTTAATATAGCTGGGTTTTTTCTTTGTTTTCTTTCTCAACATATGTCTTTTTTTAGAAATAATTTAGATACTCTTTTTTAATATATGCCTTTTTATAAAATAATTTAGTTTTTAAATTATAAAATCATATATTGCTATATAATACCAAGACATGGTGAAACTGATCATCACATCATGATAAGTTACTATTTAATTCATTCAGCAACCGATGCAGGTAAAATAAAATACTGATTTTTCTCCCACAGTTTAATTTTATTTATTTATATCTCACCTTTATTATTTTTACAAATAACTCAAGATGTCGAACATGTGCAATACTCCGTCTTCCTATTTTCTCCACAACAATACTGATAGGTGGATTGGGCTAAGAGAAAGTGACCGGCCAAAAGTCATCCAGCTCGGTTAGGCAGGATTTGCACTCACAATCTCCAGCTTTCTAGTGCCTTAACTATGATACCACAATTCCAAATGGTCCTGGCTTAAGTTGAATACTTGTTGTTATATAGCCTTACATTTTAGTTTCTATAATGTAATATTTCTTTTACCCAACATGTTTTTTTAGGATTAAGCCATATTTTTTTATTTATTAATTTATTATGCCACTACATAGTTTATATGGGTTTCTATGTAAATATACTCTGTGTATGTTTACTATTAATAGAACAATATTTCTGAAATTATTTAGAAAGATGGACACTAATGTTTCTGAATCTGTACATTTGTTTTCTTATTCATTTATGAATTTACAACTGACTTCCATCTCCATCAACCATAAGCAACGCACCACAGCAACAATGCAGCCAATGCAATATGTAAAGAGAGTTATAGTAATCCATGTAGATGATACATGATTCAACTCTACTTTTTTACTTCACTGCTTTTAACTGTTGATGCAGGAAATAACACAGTGAGTGAAAAGAAAACTTAATAAAGGAAACCACATTTTATAAAATACAAATAGGTAGAATTATTTCCTGTCACTTGAAGCACAACATGCAACTCTCTATGAGGCTAAGAAAACCTTCCAGTGGGCAGCCAAGGAATATATATGTTAAAAATTTGAAAGGAGAATACTAACACAAGATATGATAGTAGCTCATACAAACATCTAAACAATGTAAACAACCCTGAGCTTTTTAAAGAATGTGTGGGGCGGAAGTGCAAATGTATGTATAACAAATAAAGTAAAACAAATCAAAAGCTAAGGAATTGTTCAGGAAGAAAGGATGCAACTACTGAAACTGAGTATTAGGAAAATGTCCAGACGGTAAAAATAGTTAATCAATAGGTATTTGCTGTTGTTGTTAGTTGCGAAGTTGCGCAACCCCATGGCTCCTCCAGGCTTTCCTGTCCTCTACCATCCTGTGAAGTCCATTTAAGCTCACGCCTGCTGCTTCAGTGACTCCATCCAGTCACCTCATTCTCTATCCTCATTCTCTATTTTTAACTTTGTATATTTATTGCTTTTTATCTTGGCTGTACACCGCCCTGAGTCCTTCGGGAGAAGGGCGGTATAAAAGTTTAATTAATAAATAAATAAATAAATAAAATAATATCGTCCCATTCTTCTTTTGCCCTCAACCTTTCCCAGCATTAGGCTCTTCTCCAGTGAGCCCTTCCTTCTCATTAGGTGGCCTAAGTATTTGAGTTTCATCTTCAGGATCTGGCCTTCTAAAGAGCAGTCAGGGTTGATCTCCTCTAGGACTGACTTGTTTGTTCGCCTTGCAGTCCAAGGGACTCACAGGAGTCTTCTCCAGCACCAGAGTTCAAAGGCCTGAATTCTTTGGCACTCAGCCTTTTTTATTGTCCAACGTTCACAGCCATACATTGCAACTGGGAACACCATAGCCTTAACTATACACACTTTTGTTGGCAGGGTGATGTCTCTGCTTTTAGAATGCTGTCTAGATGTGCCATAGCTTTCCTCCCCAGGAACAAGCAACTTTTAATTTCTTGGCTGCACTCCCGATCTACGGTTATTTTGGAGCCTAGGAAAATAAAATCTGTCACTACCTCCATTTCTTCCTCATCTATTTGCCAGGAATTAAGAGAGCTGGATGCCATGATCTTAGTTTCCTTAATGTTGAGTTTCAAGTCAACTTTTGCACTCTCCTTCTTCACCCGCATCGAGAGGTATACTCTTCCCCAAACAGTAGCAGATTCCTTCTTGCTGGAGATTTTCAATGACAACCTGTTCAGGATATTTAAGTGGATTTACATACTATGCAGGAATTAGGATCAAACAATCTAGATAAGGCTTAGGCATTGGTGGGTTACTCCCAGTTCTGTCCAGTTCTTGAGAACCAGTAGTAAAATCGGAGGCAGGCTCTGCCCACTTGCCCTGATGTCATATTTGACGATATGTGCATGCGAAGCAAGCGCACACCCAAGTGCTCCCATTGCAAACCGGTAGTAAAGGTAAGTAGAACCTACCCCTGAGCTTTGGGTATAAACAGACAACCACATTAAAATGCCACCCACCAATTTCTGAATTGGCAGAAGAAGAAGAGCTGTCTCATCCCAATGGGATTAGCCTGCCTTATCTGTGCCACTGGAAGACACCTGCTACAAATTCTTTTTGCTAAGAAATTCTAGCAAGTTGAGTCAAGGAGAAAAAGCCTTTTTTGCTATAGCTTGTCCCTATGAAATACCACCACCAAAGCTGAAAGCTGCTCCCAATCTTTTAGCCTTTTGAAGGATATTAAGACGTGACTTGAGACTCCAAGGGAGGGGACTTACTGTTGAAAATGGTTGAAGGGGTAAGAAGATTTTATTCCCATGCCATCGTCTCTTAGTCTTGGCTTCTCATATAGTTTTACATTTTTAATTTGCATTATTTTTCTAATTGTCTTTTTATAATCTGTAAACCACCCAGAATTACCTTGAAAGGTCAGGTAAAAATTTAATAAATAAACAATAAAATATGCTGTCATAGTATTCATTGCTCAACTACTAAGCTTCATTTTATTTCTGTAACAAAATGTCTGTCATAATTTTAATCTAGAACAATGTACAGAAAGCAACTCTTCAGACATGCACAATCATGGAGAGCAGAGGCTCCATCAAGAGGAAACGGGTCCTCATCTGCCAGGCTCCTAATCCCACAGATTGAAGAGTGGCAGGAAAAAAAATGGCCTCTCCCTACTTCAATATCAAGGTCGGGAAGGATCGGCATGAAATGCTCCCGGACTGGACCGGATTGTGCAATCCGGTAGCAATCGGGGCCGGTAGTTTATTTTATTTTATTTATTTATTTATTTTATTAAATTTTTATACCGCCCTTCTCCCGAAGGACTCAGGGCGGTGTACAGCCAAAGTAAAAACAAAGATATATACAGTTTAAAACAACAATTAAAAAGAGCAAATTTTAAAGGCCGATTATTAAAATTTAAATTAAATTAAAAAGTTAAAAAATATTAAAAACCCAATTAAAATACATCACTAATTATGCCAGTCCCGCTTTAATGAATAAATATGTTTTGAGCTCACGACGGAAGGTCCGAAGATCGGGCACTTGACGCAGACCGGGGGGAAGTTCATTCCAGAGCGTCACTGCCCCCACAGAGAAGGCCCTACTCCTGGTTCAGTGATCCGGTGTCATTACTTTCTGGTTTTTTATCTTCTGGGCATGCGCAGAAGGTTTTGCACACATGTGATGCGCGTGCGAGTACACTTCTGAGCCGGTAAGGAAGTTAAGTAGATTTCACCCCTGGGAAGGATGGCAAGAGCAACACCTGTAAAGCAGCCTGAAAATGTGACAGGTGCTGTAAGAAGAGGGTAATGAAATGGGAAATAATGAAAGAGGGCAGCTTTTTACCCAACAGATTTCCAATCCATGTATCAGAAGGAAGATCTGATGGGGAAAGATCCTATCTTCAAATTTTCTGGCAACTGCAGGTCTAGCATTAAATATTAACAGAAGGGGGATACGGAGGTGAGCATCTGCTGTGAAACAATGAAGAGAAATGTTCTCTTTCTCTCTTATCTGCTGCCAGCTCAAATCAGCTGTTATTTGGACTGATCCGAGTCTCTGAGACTGACATCATCTGGAGATAGATAAACACAGAAAATATGATTATGGAGGAAAAGGACTCTACCAAAAGCAAAGTGGTTCCAGAAAGCAATGCTCAGGTATAAGAAATGAGGAGGTTACAAGGCATTAAGCAGATCCCAACCCCCGACCTAATAATTTATCATGCAAGTAATGAAGCATTGTAGAGAACACATGCAGCTGAAATTGTATCACAAGAAGAAGAAAAACAATACTTTAGAACAGTTAAAATGCGTATTTAATACGAAGGTTGTATATAAGATAAAGAACAGGTCAAAACATGTTGAATACAAGAGGTGCTCATGACGATAGCCCTTTATCTGAACCTTGTGGGAAAATTTTGTTTTAAAAAAACTTTTCATGGTAATATGAATTTCATACAGACACTTTCCTTTGTTTATATGTAACGTGTACGTACTTTGTTGAGGATTCTCAAATAATATTTTGAGAAAATCTTTTGTTTCTTGTTGAGATAGTCCATTAAGACTTTTTTAAAATGAAAATTAACTCACTGGTATTCTGGTCTTCATCTTATCACAGTTTCAGAAGAACTTTATATTATGGGTATTTCAGAATGCCCTTACATTTAATATGATATATGCAAACTATATAGAGTATTGAACATTCTTAATTGTCTTGTTTTATCAGAATTAAAGGCAGGCATCAGATTTTTGAAAAAGGGACAAAACCATGCAAGGTTTTAACCAATTACTATTTCTCAGATACCTAGAAGACTAGGAAAAGTAGTGAAATATACATCACGTTCAATACATATATGAAAGCCAAGATATAGTTTCTAAATAGTAATAATGGTTATGATTAAGATGAAAACTAAACGAAATGGATTTGAGGGGCAAAATATGCAAAAACTGCAGTGATTCGTCCATTTCCAATATACACCCTCCACCTCTCTTTGAGATTCTCTATGACCTCTTACCATGTTGTTACCTGGATCAATCATGTCATTTTAATAATGATAAATTATTAAGCTCCTATATCCACTGGCATATTCATCCAGATTCTTCCATATCAATCTCTCTTTAATTTTTACACCAAGAATAAACATTCAGTGCCTCCCCAAACCCGTTATTTTAATCTTCAAGTGCCCCTCTGACTAGGCTTCCAAATTTCAGCATTATTGAAAATCTCGATGTCCTATTGGGGCAGGAAACATATAAAAGCTACTGTGTAAATATTATACAGTTTAATATTGTCCCAAAAATCTAGAAAAGTAGATATAGATACCTCTACATGCATACAGCCATACCGTATATTAATTAATGCCATGTTATATTCCTTCTATTCCCTCAAAAAACATTAACTGCAGTCTAGACAACAAGGCTACCTATTTCAGTTCTAAGGAGTCATGGTCACTAACCAGAATAATAAAGCCAACTTCTTACTTATACAGGTGCGATCAAATCCTAGCAATGCTGAATAAAAAAGGCTTATTGCCAAGTATATTAAAAACAAACTTAATAAACTTAGTAATGTCTTAATGTATATTCACAATGCTCAATTTATACTAAAAATCTGCACTAAGTTTATTTGTATCTGTTTAAACATTTGAATAATGTATAAAATGTTTATACCTAAAATTAAGCTGATACTTTCACAAATTAATTTAAGTGAAACATTTCATGATGCTAACACAGTATGCTTTCATTTAGCATCTGAAACATGCATTTCAACAGAAATATCAACTGAAGTAGAATTTCCTGTTGAGCTTTAAGAGCAGTCAAAACTATTGAAGTGTCTGTATAGCTTACAGTTGTTATCTACCATTACAGGAGATACAACTTTGACATAAAAACACTTCTGTAGTTCTTTGCGGGGAGACTAAAGTGTCTGGGTTACATAGCATCAAATTAGTTCTGTCCATCTTAGTTGTATGTACAGCCACTGGTGATAGCAAAGTACAATAAACTGAAGATTAAAAAAGATGTTTTTGATGCCAGATAACTATGACGCACTCCAAAAGACAAAATATGTACCCATAACTATAAATCAAAGTGCACTTCTTAGACTGAAAGATCTGCTCATGGTCATATGCCTTTCCCACCTACAGCAGAAGAGGCTGAATTCTTTTATTCCTTAGAACATTTTCAAGAATCATCTACCAAATATAAAAAAGCAATTTTCATGTTTCTTATATCTAATATTTATATCTTAAGAAAGCAAATATTTTTGCTATGATTTATATGTTGCCTCACCCTGGTGGAAAATGTTTTTGGGAGGGAGAAGCGAAGAATGTTGGAAGTATATCCCAAGAATATATGCTCCTAGCAAAGTCACCCAAGGCATGAAAGTCATCGCAACTGCCCAGCTAAAGCAAGAAGGCATCTATATTGGATAAGCAGTGATATAGGAAGATAGCAATATCAATAGCACTAATATACTGCTTCACAGTGCTTTACAGCCCTTTCTAAGCAGTTTACAGAGTCAGCATATTGCTCCCAACAATCTGGAACCTCATTATGAAAGTGATGGAGACAGATTATGATGGAGACAGATGATCATTTTAGTGACAATGGCAAAAATTCATACTCCTAAATTTTTACCAAGAAAACTACATGGATAGAAAATATAAAATGTTTGATGATGTAGTGCTTGATGATGGATCCCTCAGATCAGATGGCACTGAACATGCTACTGAAGAACAGCTGGGGATCTCTCAATAAGCTTTTGGTATTTATGATGTGCTAGATCAGTGATGGCTAACGTTTTTCTCATTGTGTGCCAAAAGCGTGCACACGACAGCATGCATGCGTTTAGGCACCTATAATGCAATACACACCCCCTGCGCATGCATGCATGACCCCCCCATGCTCTACCAGCCACCCCATGCATGTGTGTGTGACCCCTCATGCTCCCTACACACGACCCCACAACCCCACTTTTGGGCCTAGTAGGCCTCCCTGCAGCCTCCTGGGCCCAAAAACGGGCTGTGGGGGGCACACCACACTCCGCAGTGCTCCATACCCACACATGCACGTGACACCACCACCCCCCGGCGTATGTACGTGCCTCTCCTATATCCGCCCCATCCCCCGCACATCCTGAAAATCAGCTGGCTGGCAGAAGGCACACGAACATGCACGGTGAAGCTGAGCTGGGCTAGAATATATGTAGATATATTTCATATATCTAGAATATATGTAAGAGATGCTGAATTAGATGAACCTGGTTTTAAAATTGGACAAAGATATCAATAACCTGCACCTGCAAATTGATAACACTATCATGACAGCTTAAACACAAAGGATTTAAATCCTAATACTAAAAATCAAAGAGCATAGTGAAATTAAATAAAAAGAAGAAATACCAAATTAATGACAGCAGATAGAACAATTAATAGCAGATAGAACATTGTTAGAATTAACAATGAAGATATCCGAAGAAACTTCTGCCTTTTGGAATCTACCATCAACAGTAAAAAAATAAACACTTAGAAATTATGCCACAGGTTAGCATTTGGTAAGCAGCCATAAATTCAAATTTAGCGTTTTTGAAGAAAGTCAGGTATTCAAATTCTGTAATATGTCTATACTTACCTACAACCTAGGGAAGCAAAAGAAGCTGAATAGAAAAAGTATTGATACTTTTGAAATTTGGTGTTGGAGAAGACTCCTGAGAAAATCATGGACAGTCAGGAAAATAAGCCAATAAGTCACTGAACAAATTGACCCAAAGTTCTTACTCCAGGCACAAATGATCAGGCTCAAATTATCCTACTTTGGACACCTTATGCAAAGACCCAACTCTCTAGAAAAGACTCTAATGCTGGGAAAGGTGAAAAGGTTAAAAGAACGACCAGCAGCAAGGTGGATAGACTCAGTTTCAGAGCTGATGAGCACACTGATACATATAAAAGAACAGGTTGGGGATAAATTGCTTTGAAGAAAATCTATGTGATTGTTAGGAGTCAAAAACTACTTGAAGACACATAATCAATCAATCCATCAATCAATCCAATAACATTTTTGCTTATTTGTAATAATAACTATTCATGTAGCGTAATTACCATTTAACCAAAAGAAAAATATGTTTAATCATTATTAAATAAAAGAAACATTTTCATCACAGACCTATTTTTAATTTCCAATGAAAACTAAATAGGCAGAAAAGCATCAATTCACCTCTGAATTTATTTGGGATGGAAGTTGTCTGGCATGAAAGGGCATGTGACGGTCCAATTAAATCGATTTATTGTTACTCATGCCTATGCACAGGAATCTAAACTAAGAGCACCTGCTTGAAGTTACATGAGTGTCAATAGAATTCAAGGGAGATTGGATTTAGGCAGAATAAGAATACTAGGCTGATCCCTCTTTTAACTTCATTCTAGGTTCTGCCATTCCTCCAACATAATTCCTGTCTACAATTCATTTAGACTTCCACTTTAAATATGTTCAAGACAAAGGTAGTGGTTGATTTTTGTTAAAAATCACTTGGGTCCTTTGTAATATTTAATTACTGCTTCATGGCATACAATAGTTACTTTAGTAAATCTTGTAATTTAATCTGTATTCTTAATAATTGCTGGAAAAACAGCAACATTGTATCTAGAAATGCATACTGATTTCTACATCCAGATGTAGGCAGACTAAAATATTTAAGCATAACTTTACCTTTATAAATTCTATTGCACTGTGGCTAAATGTCTGCCATCCTGTCATGTGATTTCCAGAGATAAAATGTGCCTAGAGATGATAATCTGGGGCTGGGAAACTAATGGGGAGAAAACAATCGTATTTTCCACTATGCAATGAATTTATTTCACAATTTGGAGACTGAACTCTCAATGCAGAGCTTAAACTCATGCAGTTATTGGGAGGGGGAGAGAAGAAGGGACAGGAGACAGTGTGGGATGGTTTTTCTCATGGAGCTCCATAATGTCTAGGTGCAATTTGAAGCTACTCCAAGAAAGATGCAGCAACAAACTGAAGAAGTCACTGCTTTTAAAGATGAGCTTGCTCTTCTGGATAAGATGGATGGGGTTTAGGGATACATTCCAGGGCTCACTATTCACATTTTACTGTTATTCGGCTGTGGATTGGCTTAAGCAGTTAGAAACTTCTAGGGATGGGAAGGCGGGAGGTACTTCCTGATGGAGAATAGGCAGTGCTTGGAAATTGTATACAGCATGTAAAAAAACTTGTTGACTATTGTATTATTTTTTTTGTCTTTAGCAAAGCATTTGTGGTCATCTTAGACAAAGGAATAAAAAAGTTTTATATGCTCTTGCTATAACAGCTTTAAGATATAATTCACTGTGTGCATTTGAAACTCCTTGTCATTGTAAAGACAACTGCAGCTTGTTGTCAAATGAGTGGACTTTTTCCTTCCTTTCTTTTGGCAAGAAGGGCTAACATTTTTTTTATACAGAGCCTGTTTGGTGCAGTACTGAAAGGCTTGAAACTGAGAGTTCTGGTTTTGCTTTATTTTGATGTCATCCAATAGGATGATTTTGGGCCAGTCAGTCTCTTAGCCCTAAGAAGGAGCCACTGACAAACCCATTCTGAAAAAACTTAGCAGTGCTAAGAATCAAGCCTGACAAAAACAAAAGAGAAATATATTTCATAGAATAGAATAGAATAGAATAGAATAGAATAGAATAGAATAGAATAGAATAGAATTTTATTGGCCAAGTGTGATTGGACACACAAGGAATTTGTCTTGGTGCATATGCTCTCAGTGTACATAAAAGAAAAGATATGTTCATCAAGGTACAACATTTACAACACAATTGATATTCAATATATCAATATAAATCATAAGGATTACCAGCAAAAAGTTATAGTCATACAGTCATAAGTGGAAAGAGATTGGTGATGGGAACTATGAGACGATTAATAGTAGTGCAGATTCAGTAAATAGTTTGACAGTGTTGATGGAATTATTTGTTTAGCAGAGTGATGGCCTTCGGGAAAAAACTGTTCTTGTGTCTAGTTGTTCTGGTGTGCAGTGCTCTATAGCGTCGTTTTGAGGGTAGGAGTTGAAACAGTTTATGTCCAGGATGCGAGGGATCTGTAAATATTTTCACGGCCCTCTTCTTGATTCATGCAGTATACAGGTCCTCAATGGAAGGCAGGTTGGTAGCAATTATTTTTTCTGCAGTTCTAATTATCCTCTGAAGTCTGTGTTTTTCTTGTTGGGTTGCAGAACCGAACCAGACAGTTATAGAGGTGCAAATGACAGACTCAATAATTCCTCTGTAGAACTGGATCAGCAGCTCCTTGGGCAGTTTGAGCTTACTGAGTTGTCGCAGAAAGAACATTCTTTGTTGTCTTTTTTTGATGATGTTTTGATGTTAGCTGTCCATTTGAGATCTTGCGATATGATAGAACCTAGAAATTTGAAGGTTTCTACTGTTGATACTGTGTTGTCAAGTATTGTGAGAGGTGGAAGTATGGAAGGGTTTCTCCTAAAGTCTACCACCATTTCTACGGTTTTGAGTGTGTTCAGTTCCAGATTGTTTTGGTTGCACCACAAGGCTAGTCGTTCGACCTCTCGTCTATATGCGGATTCATCATTGTCTCGAATGAGACCAATCACTGTTGTGTCATCTGCGAACTTCAGTAGCTTAACAGATGGATCATTGGAGATGCAGTCATTGGTATACAGAGAGAAGAGAAGTGGGGAGAGCACACAGCCTTGGGGGGCCCCTGTGCTAATTGTACAGGTATTTGATGTGATCTTGCTTAGCTTCACCTGCTGCTTCCTGTTTGTTAGGAAGCTTGTGATCCACTTACAAGTCTGTTCCGGTACCTGTAGCTGGTTTAGCTTAGTTAGAAGAATGTCTGGAATGATGGTATTGAATGCTGAACTAAAGTCTACAAAAGGACCCTTGCATAGGTCTTTGGAGACTCAAGATGTTGTAGGATGTAGTGCAGAGCTATATTAACAGCATCATCTGTTGATCTATTTGCTCGGTATGCAAATTGCAAGGGTCTAACAGCGGATCCGTGATGGTTTTCAGGTAGGAAAGCACTAGCCTTTCAAAGGTTTTCATGACTACAGATGTTAAAGCAACTGGTCTGTAGTCATTCAGTTCCTTGATGGTGGGCTTCTTCGGCACTGGGATGATGGTAGAGCGTTTGAAGCAAGAAGGAACATAACACATCTCTAGTGATTTATTGAAAATATGGGTGAAGATGGGGGCCAATTGGTCAGCACAGACTTTTAAGCAAGAAGGAGTTATCTTGTCTGGGCCTGGAGCTTTTCCTGGCTTTTGTCTGTGAAATAGGTCCTGCACTTCCTTTTCTGTGATCACTAGGGGTTGTGAACCCAATGAAATGGGGTCAGTTGTAGGAGGCTTGGCTGTTGTTGGTGTGTCTGAGATGGGGGTTATGGAGATAGGTGGCTGTAGTTTCCTTTCAAACCTGCAGTAAAACTCATTCAGGTCATCTGCCAGTTGTTGATTACCTTCAGCCTGGGAAGGAGGTTTGCCATAGCCGGTGATATTTTTAAGAGTTTTCCACATGTTTGCTGGTTCATTTGCTGAAAACTGATTCTTTAGCTTTTCAGAGTAGCTTCTTTTTGCTGCTCTGATCTCCCTTGTTAGTGCATTTCTGGCCTGATTGTACAGCATTCATCCGTCTGGAATCTACACTGTATATCGGACATTAACACGATTGAGCGGGTCCAGAGGTATTTCACAAGGAGAGTACTCCACTTTTCTAATCACAATAGAATTCCACAATCTGGAACTGCACGGCCTGCAGTCCAATCTAAGCTTAGTACACAAAATTGTCTGCTACAACGTCTTACCTGTCAATGACTTCTTCAGCTTCAAACCCAATAATACTGGGGCAAACAATTGATACAAACTCAATTGCAGAAAATACGATTTCAGCAATAGAGTGGTCAATGCCTGGAATGCTCTACCCAACTCCATTGTTATAGCCTCAAACTCTCACAGCTTCAACCTCAAACTGTCTACTGTGGACTTCAGGCCATTTCTAAGAAGTCTGTAAAGGGAGCGTGCATAAGCACACCAACGTGCCTACCGTCCCTGTCTTACTGTCCCCATTTATCTGTACTTACTTCCTTTGTTTATGTTTATACCTATACCTGCTATCTTATACATGTTTGACAAACAAACAAATAAATTAATTATAGTAAAATCCCCAGCCTAATGTTATCAAATGAAGGTGGGAACAAACAATGAGTTATATAAGTTTATTAAGAAAATGTAAATTGTAAATGTGGCAGACATGTTTGTTATTGCCACATCCAAAACATAAACTAAGCAACAGTTTTATAAAAATTGAAAAAGGGGTGGCTAAATATTAGGAGATAATTAAAAGGAAATTATTACCACAGGGACCAGTGCTTGTATTTTGAACTACCCATTTATTGGACAAACAAAAACATGCAGAAACTAATGGCTTCAGTGGTCATAGAAGCCAAGTGCAGCCCTGTGCATGGAAATTCTGAAAGAATCCAGGAATCCAGTATATATTACTGACCCTGAAGGTTTTAGTTCCAAGGAAATACCATAACAGCAGCCCTAAAAGAAATATTTTGTTAAATTTAAAGAAGTGGGGAGACGCTTGCGTGTATAAGACCATTAAGTGGACTCAATTTAGCTCCTTTATTGGAATCAGGGGTGAAATACTCCCAGTTCGGACCGGATCCCCCAATCAGGTAGCGATGGCGGCAGGTGGTTGAGAGAACCAGTAGCAAAAATACCTGCCCACCCCCCACCCCCCGCCCAGCTGAGCTGCATGATCATCAGAGGTTTTTTTTACTTTTAAAAGCATTTTTTCTTCGGCCAAAAAAATGCTTTTAAAAGTAAAAAAAAAAAGCCTCTGATGATCGTGCAGCTCAGCTGGGATTGTCAGAATCCTTTCAAAGCTTTTTTTCTACAACCTCTTTGGCCAAAGAGGCTGTAAAAAAAAGGCTTTTAAAGAGTTCTGGTAATCAGGCAACTCACCTGAGATAATCAGAATCCTTTCAAAGCATTTTTTCTACAAGCTCTTCGGCCAAAGAGGTTGTAGAAAAAATGCTTTTAAAAGTAAAAACAAAAAAAAGTTGGCCATGCCCACCCAGTCATATTACCCCCCTCCAAGCCACACCCATAGAACTGGTAGTAACAAATTTTACATTTCACCCCTGATAAGAATATTTATATTTTATAAATGTCTTTTCATACAGCTATTCTTGTTAAGAAAGATGATTGTTCCTCTTGAGGAGATCTTGGCAGTGTCTAAGAAGCAATAGTTTGCTTATTACTATTGCTTATTTGTTGTGCACTCCCAAGAATGCATTACATTCGAGTTTTTACCAGCAAGCTTCCCCACCACCACCACCTTTGCAACAAGTTCTAATGCTCTAATGAATCTATCAAGCTCTTCCACAAAAGAAGAGAGGCTAGAAGAAAATTCTGCTGGTGCCTTTGCTTATGTTAGCGATGAAAATCAGTATGACTACTGACTGGACCAAAAAAAAGATGGAAAAGAGAGAGGAAAATTCTCATTGCTGACTATGAATATAATTCATAGAGAAAGAAGGGTGACAGCTTTTTGTGTTTTAGTTTTTAAATATACATACATTAAAAGAATATATGTGTGTGTGTGTGTGTGTGTGTGTGTGTGTGTGTGTGTGTGTGTATATGTAGGTCTTTGGTTATTCGGGTTTTCTCCCGTGTAAAATTGGAAGTGTCTTGGCGACGTTTCGATGAAGTCTCATTCATCATCTTCAGGCTTCAGCTTCATGCTTCTGGGAGCAATGTGTGATTGCAGCTGTTTCTTCCTTTTTAACTGCTAGTGAGGGTTTGAACTGATTGGGTGGGAGCTTGGCTGTGCTCTGATTGGATGGGGGTTTTTTTGTGCTCTGATTGGCTGGGTGTGTGTCCTGTTTGGGTGGGGGCTTGGTTGTGCTCAGATTAATGTGAGTTGCAGGGGGATTTGAGCTGGTGAGTTGCATTGCTGTTGTTTGGCTTCGTGTTTGTGGTCGTGCTACATCTTCATAGTGGGTGTCTGTCTGCTGTATGTATGGATTGGAGGGGTTTGAAATGGCTAATGTTGCAGCTGCGGTCTGGCTTCTGGTCCTTGGTCGTGCTTCCTGATCAGTGTGGGTTTGGGTCTGCTTTCTGGGTGGATGTGTGGTGGTGACATCCTGTGTGGACCTCGTGAGTGTGGGTCTGGTGTCATTCCTCGTGTTAGGGACTCGTTTGTCAATAAGGGCGGGTTTCCAAATGGCTGGTAGGCGGGAGGTATCATCTCGTTTGTTCATGCTGTGTGGGCGTTTTCTATCTCGATGGCTTCTCTGATTATTCTATTGTTAAAGTGTTCAGTTTTGGCGATAGTTCTGGTCTTTTTAAAGTCAATATCGTGTCCTGTGGCTTTAAGGTGTTGGACCAGGGAAGAAGTTGGTTCCTCTTTTTTGACTGAGTTCTTGTGTTCTTCAATGCGTGCACTTTTTCTTCTGTTGGTTTGTCCGATGTATGTGGTGGGGCAGGCGGTGCATGGGATTTCATATACTCCTTGATTTTCTAACTCAATTTTGTCTTTGGGGTTTCTTAGGATGGTGGATATTTTTTGGTTTGTGCAGAATGCTGTCTTGATGTTATGTTTGTGGAGGATCTTGCTGATTCTGTCTGTGGTGCCTTTTATATATGGGAGGAGGGTTGTAGAGAGTATGGTGGCATATCAGTTTCCCTTACACCTGGAGGAAACTGTCTTATCTAGACCCGTTCCAGTCCGGTTTCCGGCCCGGTTACAGCACTGAGACGGCTTTGATCGCGTTGGTGGATGATCTCTGGAGGGCCAGGGATAGGGGTTGTTCCTCTGCCTTGGTCCTATTAGACCTCTCAGCGGCTTTCGATACCATCGACCATGGTATCCTGCTGCACCGGTTGGGGGGATTGGGAGTGGGAGGCACCGTTTATCGGTGGTTCTCCTCCTATCTCTCCGATCGGTCGCAGATGGTGTTGACAGGGGGGCAGAGGTCGGCTCCGAGGCGCCTCACTTGTGGGGTGCCGCAGGGGTCGATCCTCTCGCCCCTTCTGTTCAACATCTATATGAAGCCGCTGGGTGAGATCATCAGTGGCTTCGGTGTGAGGTACCAGCTGTACGCTGATGACACCCAGCTGTACTTTTCCACACCGGGCCACCCCAACGAAGCTATCGAAGTGCTGTCCCGGTGTTTGGAGGCCGTACGGGTCTGGATGGGGAGAAACAGGCTCAAGCTCAATCCGTCCAAGACAGAGTGGCTGTGGATGCCGGCATCCCGGTACAGTCAGCTGAGTCCACGGCTGACTGTCGGGGGCGAGTCACTGGCCCCGATGGAGAGGGTGCGCAACTTGGGCGCCCTCCTGGATGAACGGCTGTCTTTTGAAGATCATTTGACGGCCGTCTCCAGGAGAGCTTTTTACCAGGTTCGCCTGGTGCGCCAGTTGCGCCCCTTTCTAGACCGGGATGCACGGTCACTCACGCCCTCGTGACGTCTCACCTGGATTATTGCAATGCTCTCTACATGGGGCTCCCCTTGAAGGGCATCCGGAGACTGCAGTTAGTTCAGAATGCGGCTGCGCGGGTTATAGAGGGAGCCCCTTGTGGCTCCCGTATGAAATCTATCCTGCGTAGACTGCACTGGCTACCTGTGGCCTTCCGGGTGCGCTTCAAGGTTTTGGTAACCACCTTTAAAGCGCTCCATGGCATAGGGCCGGGTTACTTACAGGACCGTCTACTGCTACCGAATACCTCTCACCGGCCCGTGCGCTCTCACAGAGAGGGACTCCTCAGGGTGCCGTCAGCTAGGCAGTGTCGTCTGGCGACGCCCAGGGGAAGGTCCTTCTCTGTGGGGGCTCCCACCCTCTGGAACGAACTGCCCCCAGGACTTCGTCAGCTTCCGGACCTTCGGACCTTCCGTCGCGAGCTTAAAACACACCTATTTATCTGCGCAGGACTGGACTAGTTTTTAAATTTTATAGGGGTTTTAATTGGTTTTAATATTTATACTATTTTTAATAATTTGGCTTTTTGAATAAGTTTCTTAATGGTTTTCTTAATTTGTATATATATGTTTTTTATTTGCCTGTGAACCGCCCTGAGTCCTTCGGGAGATAGGGCGGTATACAAATACGAATAATAAATAAATAAATAAATAAATAAAACCCATTTAATAACTGTCTCACTTAGCAACAGAAACTTTGGACTCAATTGTGATGTAAGATGAAGGCCACCTGTACCTCAATAGATTAAGGGAATCAACTCAGGGTTCAATTATGGTAAACTATGTTTGCCCTCCCCTTTCCAAATGAATCTGTCCCCTCCATAATATACAAATACCATTAAAGGCATTCAGAAAGCAATTTGGTTTAATCTTCAGATCTATGGCAGAGCTGCGTCATGACAGGATTGTCCTCAGGTCCAATTCTCTTTGGTTATAAAGAGAATTGAGATATAATAGGCCTGGATTACAGAGGAAAACTTCAGCCTGCCCTGTATAATAGAGAAATAGTAATGTGTTTATTGAGAGAGGGAATCAGATTTCCCAGCTAATTTTAGAAAAAGTTATGATTTGCCCAGTAAAAGATAGATGGGCTAGAAAATAATATTTAAAATATAAGGGAGGATTTACATCTACTGAAAAGAAAGTCTGATACAAAAAATCAGATGGGAAACTAACAAAGAAATGCTAGCAGCAAACTTACCAGTACTTTCTTTAAAACTATTTTTTATCTCCTAGATAAAAAGATATATCGCAGACTCTTTTTTGAGTCTGCCATGTATTTTGGGTTTGCAGATCATTGGGATCACAAGACATCCAGCATGAGTATGCCTCATTAAGTAATCATTATAATTGTTGGCCTATTTTAATTAGTTCAAGGACTAATATCCAGCACATGGATATTAGTCCTTGAACACAATTGCTGATGTCCTCGTGACAGTAAATCCATCTCCATCTGCTTATACCTGCTTAAGGAGGAATGTGTGTCATGAAGTAAAAATGCTATGTTTCACCTTGTATCCAGTTTAAGAAAACAAAGCAAGACCATCATACACTTAGAGTTTGCTGGAATAGTTTTAATAAAGTGTGGTCAGAATGCAGCCAATTATGACCAATAATTTAAGATATGTTGTTGTTGTTAGTTGTGAAGTAGTGTCTGTCCTCTACCATCCTCTGGAGTCCATTTAAACTCACGCCTACTGCTTCAATGACTCCATCCAGCCACCTCATTCTCTGTCGTCCCTTTCTTCTTTTGCCCTCAATCTTTGCCAGCATTAGGCTCTTCCCCAGTGAGTCCTTCCTTCTCATTAGGTGGCCAAAGTATTTCAATTTCATCTTCAGGATCTGGCTTTCTAAAGAGCCATCAAGGACTGACTTGTTTGTTCGCCTTGCAGTCCAAGGGACTCGCAGGAATCTTCTTCAGCACCAGAGTTCAAAGGCCTCAGTTCTTTGGTGTTCAGCCTTTCTTATGATCCAAATTTTGTAGCCATACATTGCAACTGGGAAAACCTTGGCCTTGACTATATACACTTTTGTTGGCAGTAGTAAGCTATCTACCATGTTTTCCCAAAAATAAGACAGGGTCTTATTTTGACCCTCGAAATATGGCCTTGGCCTTATTATCAGGGGTCTTATACCTGAAGCAGGATAGGTGTGGCCGGTTCTTGTCTGCAGCATTGCCAGCAAGGATCGGGTCACAAAAAAAAAACAAAAAAAAACCCAAAGCAAATCGGATGCAAAGGAGAACTCTGCAGGGAGCAAGAAGGGCCAAGTGACAGCTGCCCAGCAGGTCCCAATGAAGTCCTGCAGAAAAGGTGGCCACAACCGGAAGACTTGAAATTAGGCATGACTGGAGTTGCCTTTGCACTCCTCCACTTTGGGATGCTTAGGGTGGGGCAGCTTTCCCCGCCCCCTGGGATACTGTTGGGGCTCCTCTCACTGTAGCTACTGAGCTGTTCGATCAGCTTGTGCCACGACTATGTCGACAGCCTGCTTTATCCGAAGATATCCAACATAACATTGCATCACTATATCGCTGCTGATGGGGACTATGAAGAGAGTGACAACCCGGAGAAGTTAGTTCCTTTTCAGGGTGAGTGACCACCTGTGCTGCACAGTGGACAGGAAGGGTGAATGCTCATATCTCGCGCAGTGGCAGCAACACCCACTCTGATGCTGTGTGAGGAATTCACCCTCCTGGGCCAGCAGGTGGAGGACATGGCATGCGTGCTGGAAGGCATCCAGAAGAGCATTGCCTATGACCTGGATGGTGAGGAAAGCTACGGCAACTACCTGAGCAAGAAATCCGCGCAGATTGGGGATGCCTACATCAACTTGGAGAAGTCGCTGGCAGAGCTGGAAAACAAGTTCCGGCAGGGCCAGGAGCACAAGAACCACGAGGAGAGTTCAACGACGACTTCCTGGGAATGCTGGTGCATGTGCGGGCCCTCCTCAAGAAGACACTGACCATCTTGTCAAGAAGACACTGACCACTACTTGTTCCGCAGGCCGACCTGCGGAACAAGTACAAGCTGCTTGTGCTCACCATCCGGAGCCACAGCACCCATCTCAGCCGCCTCAAGACAGAGTATCTCAAGGGCTGAGTGGGAGTAGGTACCTCGCTGGGCTCGAGTGACCCTCTCTTCACCCCACCAGTGGCCGGCTATGCCGGCAGGACTGTTGCTGGCACGCTTCCCCATGGATAGAGGGACAGACTTTCCTCCATCACATGCCAACTGGGCATGGTAGGAGCTGGAAATCAGGTAAGACACGCCTCTTGCTTCTCCGCCATGTCTAACCTGACTTCCAGCTCCTCCCATGCCTGGTGAGGGGGGGGAGAAAGAGACAGCAAGGGGAGCCCCGTCTTGCTCCATGCGTTTCGCATCTCCACTACTGTCGTGTCCCACTCCTCCGCTGACGGCCAGGTCAGGGAAATCCGAATCAGGCTTGCCTCTGCAGCTCTGCCCAAAGTCCTAGCAAAGTCCTCAGAGCAGGCAGGAGACCAGAAAGTGACTTCAGCAAGATAAGTTCGACTTTGCCTGACTCAGAGACTGCCAGAAAGCAGATCCTTTATATAGGCCATGGGGTGTGGCTCCATGACTCAGCATTCATTAAGGCCTGCCCCTCCCTTCCTTCTGTTGCCTCCGCCTATCCAGTCTTCTGATGCGAGGGTCACTCCAATCAGCAGCTGTTGGAAATAAACTTTCCTCAGGCTCACATGCTGTGGAGAAGGGGGAGGGGTCTAGCTGCTCCGTTTGCCTGGGCATGGAGCCAGGGCTGGAGCCGAGGGGTGCTCCCTCCTCTGCAGCCTGCTTGGGCATGGAGCCAGGGCTGGGACCGGGAGATGCCCCCTCCTCAGCCTGTCTGGGCATGGAGCCAGGGCTGGGGCCAGGAGGACATTCTTCAGCGTTCGGAAGCAGATAAGCAGACCCTGGCTGCGGTGAGAGCGGGCAAGACACAACAACTACCCCACTCCTTCCCACCTACCACTTTCTCTTGCCGGCTGAGCTCGGCAAGCCAGATTTGGAGAGCTGAACTTGGTGCCATAGCCCGGGAGGAGAATTTCAGAAATGGGCTCTCACAGCACCTCCTCTCTCCCTACTTCTCCCAAGTGGCAGCAGTACGTCCAGCTCACCGAATCTGGCCTGCTGATCTCAGGCGGCAGCAGGTCTGACCTGATTGTTTGTGCAGCAGCTGTACATGCATCTAAGTATTTGGGAAGGCTTATTTTCAGGGGTGGTAATGTTATTTCACCGCATGCATTCAAAAGCCCAATTGGATTTATTATCCAGACATGTCCTACTTTCAGGGAAACACAGTAGATTTGCTATAGCTTTCCTCCCCAGGAGCATCTTTTAATTTCTTGGCTGTAGTCCCCAATTGCGGTGATCTTGGAGCCCAGGAAAATAAAATCTGTCAATACCTCCATTTCTTCTCCATCTATCTGCCAGGAACTTAGAGGACCGGATGCCATGATTTTAGTTTTCTTAATGTTGAGTTTCAAGCCAACTTTTGCACTCTCCTCCTTCACCCGCATCAAGAGGCTCTTTAGTTCCTCTTCACTTTCTACATTAGAGTAGTATCATCTGCATATCTGAAATTACTGATATTTCTCCCGGCAATCTTAATTCTAACTTTTGATTCATCTAGCCCCTCCTTTCTCATGATGTGTCTGCATATAAGTTAAATAGGCAGGGCAATAGTATACAGCCTTGCCGGACTCCTTTCTCAATTTTGAACCAATCAGTGGTATCGTGTCCAGTTCTCACTGCTGCTTCTTGATCCGCATATAGGTTTCTCAAGAGACAAATAAGATGGTCTGGTACTCCCATCTCTTTAAGAACTTGTCAATTAGTTGTGATCCACACAATCAAAGGCTTTAGTATAGTCAATGAAGCAGAAGTAGATGTTTTTCTGGAACTCTCTTTCTCCATGATCCAGCATATGTTGGCAAAATCTCTAGTTCTTCTGCCTCTTAAAAATCCTGCCTGTACTTTTGGTATTCTCAATCCACCTACTGCTGGAGCCTAGCTTGTAGGATTTTAAGCATAACTTTACTAGCATGTGAAATGAGTGCAATGGTGTGATAGTTTGAACATTCTTTGGCATTGTCTTTCTTTGGAATTGGAATGTAAACTGATCTTTTACAATCCTGTGGCCACTGCTGATTTTTCCAAATTTGTTGGCAAATTGAGTTTAGCACTTTTACTGCATTGTCTTTTAAGATTTTAAATAGCTCAGCTGGAATACTGTCACCTCCACTAGCTTTGTTGTTGCTCAGATTTCCTAAGGCCCATTTGACTTCACATTCTAGGATGTCTAGCTCAAGGTCAATGACGACCTCATCGTGGTTATCAGGGATGTTAAGCTTGTTCTTGTATAGTTTTTCTGCGTAATTATCTGGAATTCTGTATTCAGTTGGGTATATCTTTCTCTTTCTCCCTTGCCTTTTGCTTCCTTTCTTTCCTCAGCTATTTGCAAGTCATTCTCAGACAGCCATTTTGCTTCTTCCCTTTCTTTTTCTTTGGGATGGTTTTAGTTGCTACTTCTTGTACACAAATGTGAACCTCCATCCATAATTCTTCAGGCACTCCGTCTATCAAATCTAATTCCTTAAATCTATTTGTCACCTCTACTGTATATTCATCAGGGATTTGATTTAGTTCATACCTGAGTGGCCTGGGGCTTTTCCCTACTTTCTTCAATTTAAGCCTAAATTTTGCAAGGAGAAGCTTCTAGTGGCTATTATATAGATGCTTATTTTGTATGTTAAAGTTAAATGTATAATTTATTACTGGGAGATTTGGAATTCATAAAAAATAAAAACATGAAGGGAAATTAAAATATGTGGAGTTAAATGTAGTTATTTAACAATGTAGAACATTGTTATTTTAAGTTTAGTGACATATTTTGATTTCTCTTTCATATTAAGAGAAGTCTAGAAGTTTAGAGATCATTCTGACCAGGCTAGTATTGTTTTTCACTCTTGCTTGCTATACCAAGAAGGAGGAGGGCATCTTCACAATTTCAGAGCTTTCCCCCTTAAGACGCACATTTTTTTATTCCAATTCTAGACATATCATAGACAGTCAGTCAAGGAAAGTTTTTGCAGTCCTGACCAATAAACGGCCATGACGTCCTGACCTTGATAAAAAAAACCAAAACAAAATAGCAGGATAATTAATTGTTGGAAGCTTTCACTGAAAACTTACAGCTGGAGATAGTAAATGCTGACTTCTGTTAGAGTAACTCTGGCGTTAAGGAGCTCCTAGCAGCTTGCAAGAAATTGAAATTCTACTTTGTTGGTATGTATGCTTTTCCTGTTATGCTTTTAAATCTGTATACTTAGTTAATAATAAAGCTTAAAATCCCTTTATTTACTGGAGTTTTTAACATCTCTGGATTTAAATTAATAAAGTTCCTGCACACCTGATAACTGCCCTGAAATTTGGTGAAACAATGATTGAGCTTTCAGGAGTGTACAACTGAGAGGAATTTATACTTGATTGAGAAAGGCTAGTGAGCTTCATTCTCCAAGTTCAGATGAAACAAAATTACAAGGTAAGGAAAGTTATTCAAGTTATAAGATCTAGGTTTGAATAGCTTATGATTTGTTTAAATGAATGTTATTAGCATGTTAAGTCATTGTATTTCCAAACTAAAGAATAGCTCTAGAGATTAAAAAGATGGCAGATGAATCAAGAATGCCTTTAAAATGCTTTCTAAAGTTCTTTTCTATAGTTATTAGAAATTATTTTAACCACTTCAAACTTGTTGCTACCAAATTGTAATCTTATTTATTACATTTTTGTGCCATCCATCTTATTCTAACAAAAAAATACCAAGTAAATTTTGTGTATGTTAAGAAAACCAGGTAACATTGTAAGAGTAAGTTTTGAATGTGTTACTGTCACTGGCATTTTTTCTTGTGAAAATGTTTTTGCCCTCCAATTGATTGCATCAGCTGTACTGTCCCGTCCCCACACAAAATAGTTCAGGTTTATTACTTGATAGCAACTGTTGGGAATTTGCTACCGTGTTTCCCTGAAAATAAGACCCCATCTTATATATTTTTTGAACCCTGAAATAAGCACTTGGCCTTATTGCCATGCGCTCAAAAGCCCGACTGGCTTATTATCAGGAGATGTCTTATTTTGGGGAAAACAGGGTATGTCTCAATCACAAGAATATTGCACCAACTGATTTCCCTCTGAAGAAAACAGAAAATTTGTGAATTTGGGATTTTAATCCTGTCCTTTGTAGTTTGAACCAAACCACTTTCTGAATATTTCAGGCATTTTTATGATTTAAATCTGTCTCCAACATATCAGGCGAGGGGTTAGCTACTAGAATCCGTAGCCTTCTCTACCCTTGATATGTCTAAAACCAGTGAGGCTATGTCCTGCAAATAAATCAACCACCAGATAAACAAATCAGCATAAACTAGAGCATCGCACAGACTTTGCAAAGAACTCGGTACAGTAAAAACCTAACACCTGGTCTGCAGTGCGCACGCGCTAACTATGCTGAGAACTACAAATCCCGGCATGGTTTGTGCACCTTTACACAGCCACTCGCAAGCATTATTATTTATTTTTTTTTATAATAAAAAACCTAAAACGCAGCCTTGAATTTGGACGGCAGGATAAAGCACCTTTCCCCTTATTTTTGTATTCCACCAGTAACCTAAATTGGTACAAGGGAAGATACGGGATCCGTCTCGGCCAATATATTAGAAGGTTTAAGACCTTTGGTAAAAAAGGCGAACCGATTCCGCCAGCGCAGAAGTTGGTTCGCGCTTTCTTTTGGGTTCCCATTTCATTCGTTCTCGGCTTCGCCGAAGCATGTCAATCAGCAACAGTTTCGCAGGGAGATAGGGGCGGGCTGAGAACCCAAGCCCCTCTGCGTCGCCCCACCCTCAATCCCGCCTCCGCTTTCCTCTTCGCTATGGGGAGAGGGAGGCCGAGAGAGAAGGTGGGGGTGGGGGGAGCCCCTTCGCCTTCTTTCTTCTCGCGCCTGCTGGGTGCGCCACCCTCCCCCTCAGACTAGCCATTTCTGGGCCCTGCGGCCAGCAGGCCCTCGCTAGAAGCTGACCTGCTTTCAAGCCGGGATCCACTCCCGCGCGGCTCCAGCCTAGCGCCGCCCTCGCTCCTCCCCTCGCCTGCCTCCCCCGCCCCCTTCTTCTCCTTCAGGCCAGCTGCCGCTTGCTTCGCTTGTCTCCTCGGTGGGGGTCAGCCGAGGCGTCCCCCGGCCCCGCCCTCCTCCCGCCTCCGCTCCCTTCCCTCCCCCGCCTCGTCCAGCTCTAAGTTGTCAATCAGGCGCCTGGGCTGAGATAGGCGACGGCAGCGGGCGGAGAGACGGGCAGCTACGCCACAGCCCAGCGGCGGCCATTCGTGGAAAAATAGGCCGACCTGCTCCTCCCAGCTCCGGCAGCGACCGGCCTTCTCTCGCCGCTACCCCCAGCACCCCGCCCTCCGTCCCTCCCCTCCCTCCTCCTCGAGCCGCGCCTCAGCGGGCGTTAATGCGGGATGAGCGGTACGTAGCCCCCCCACTCCTTCCCTGCCGCCTCCGCTGCCTTCCCGTGCCATCCCACCCGGCCGCCTGGTTCCTCCCGAGCCCCTTTCTCTTCCCTCCCTCCTTTTTCTCTCTCCCATTCCTTCTTTCTTTCCCAGCCCTCCTCCTGTGTACATCCATCCATCCATCCCTCCTTCGCTTCTGTTTCCTCCCATTTTCCCCTCCCCTGCACCTCCCTGCTCCTGCCCCTAAAGCATCCTGGGCCACTCAGTAGCCGTGGATGCTTTAGGGGCAGGAGGAGGGGGAGGGTTGTGGGTGGTTTTTTTCCCCTCTGCCTTACAGTCTCCGATAGCAGAAACCAATCAAAACTCCCCTTTCTGGGCGTTCATCGCCAGCCCCTGTAGGCCGGGTTTAAAACCACGTTTCTTAAGTCTCCCTGTTTTCCACTAGAGAAGTGGACAGTGGCTTTCAACTAGCAAAAGCATGGAGGACCCAGGGGTCAGTGAGAACGTTCTGATTATGTTCTGTGCCAAAATAGATGTAAAGGATGGTGCTTAATAAATTTTGTTTCCCTTTTTTTTTTTTGAAGATCAAAAGAAGGAGGAAACTATGTCTACCGAGGGAGAGAAATCTCCTGAGGCTGAGAACAACAATAAGAAGAACAAAACTGGAGCTTCTCAGGTAAAATGTCTTAAAAAATAGACGAACACAAGAGAGAGGGAGAGAGGTTACATTACTAACATGTATTTCCAGATGGGATAGATTTTTATCAAAATTTACTTTAGAGGTTCTTGAAAGGCTCAGTAGAAAAAGAAATTATTAGCTGAGTGGGTAATTTCCTATTTCTATAACTTTATGGTAAAATAATATTATTAATATGTACAGTGCTGTTACTGCTACTCTTTTATAGTTTAGGTTCTAATACACATAATATTTTTGTTAGGATTCTCAGCCCTCCCCTCTGGCTCTGTTGGCAGCAACCTGCAGCAAAATAGGAACTCCCGGTGAGAATCAATCAACTGGACAACAGATTATTATAGATCCAAGTCAGGGTTTGGTTCAGCTTCAGAGCCAACCACAGCAGTTAGAATTGGTGACAACTCAGCTTGCTGGAAATGCTTGGCAACTTGTTGCAGCTCCTCCTGCTTCAAAAGAAAACAACCAGCAAACATCTTCTGTTTCAACTGCAGCAAGTCCCGCCAATAGCAACAATGGAAATGTATCCCCCTCAAAAACTAAACCAAGCAATTGTTCTGGAGTTACTCCAGGACAATTTCAAGTCATCCAAGTTCAGAATTCAGGTGGTAGTGTTCAGTACCAAGTGATTCCACACATTCAGACAGCAGAAGGTCAACAAATTCAGATAAATCCCGCTAATTCCACAGCTCTACAAGATATACAGGGTCAGATTCAGCTTGTTCCTGCAGGGAATAATCAAGCTATTATTACAACTACAAACAGGACAGCTTCTGGGAATATTATTGCTCAGAATTTGGCAAATCAAACAGTGCCTGTCCAGATTAGGCCTGGTGTTTCTATTCCATTGCAGCTACCTATTGCTGGTACTCAGGCTCAAGTAGTAACTTCATTGCCTATAAATATTGGGGGAGTGACTCTAGCATTACCTGTAATAAATGTTGCAACAGGTCCGAGTTCTGGACAAATTGTCCAATCCACTGATAGTGGACTGTCCAATGGAAATCAGCTATTGTCCACATCTGTCTCAACAACTTCTGTTACTGTTATGTCTGAATCTCCTGCTTGCACAACTACAGCCTCTACATCATTAACAGGCACTGAAACATTAGTTACTACTGGTGAAACAGGCCAATATGCAAGCACAGCAAATAGTTCTGAAACTAGTACTGAAGAAACTCAAACTACCACGTCTGAAACAGAGGTACAAAATTCGAATCCACTTCAATCCAATGGATTGCAAAATATGCAGGATCAGTCAAATTCACTGCAACAGGTTCAAATAGTAGGTCAACCTATTCTCCAGCAGATCCAGATCCAACAGCCTCAGCAGCAGATCATTCAAGCAATTTCTCCACAGTCTTTCCAGCTTCAGTCAGGACAAACTATTCAGGCTATTCAGCAACAGTCATTGCAAAATATTCAGTTGCAAGCAATGAGTCCAACACAAGTACTCATAAGAGCACCAACTTTAACCCCATCAGGACAAATCAGTTGGCAGACAGTACAAGTCCAAAATCTTCAAAGTCTTTCAAATCTCCAAGTTCAAAATGCTGGGCTACCCCAACAATTAACTATTACCCCTGTATCTTCAAGTGGTGGTACAATTGCTCAAATAGCACCAGTAGCTGTTGCTGGCACACCAATAACACTTAATGCTGCTCAGATTGCTTCAGTGCCTAATCTTCAAACAGTAAGTGTAGCCAACTTGGGTGCTGCAGGTGTTCAAATGCAAGGAGTGCCAGTCACCATTACAAGTGTTGCAGGTAAGTCCTATCCTTTTGCAAGTATTGTACTGTAGTCCTCAACTCACAGCTTCATTTAGTGATTGTTCAAAATTCCAGTGGCATTAAAGATAACTTACAACCATTTTTCACACTTATGACCTTTGTAGCATCCCCATGATCATGTGATCAAAATTCAGATGCTTATGACTGTTGCTGTGTCCCAAGGTCATGAGATCTCCTTTGTGACCTCCTGACAAGCCAAGTCAATGAAGGAGCCAGATTCACTTAACAACTGTGGCAAGAAAGGTCATAAAATGGTCAAAACTCAGCTAATGTCTCACTTAATATTAACATGGTCGTAAGTCAAGGACTACCTGTACAGTATAAAATATATTTACCTCTTTATACAATAGTATGTAAGGATAAATTTGCCAATAGAAAATAGTACCACTAATCAATATTATCTGAGCAGTTACCAAGCTTTTTTTTCTTAATTTAATGCTGAATTAGAGGAGTCTTAACCCAAGAGTTCCAAAGTAGTTTTGGACAGTGCAAAGGGCTGCTATGGAAAAACCTAGAAATTCATACTAACTACACTGAGATTTTTTTGGGGGGTGATATGTAATTAAACTGGGCACTTATGTTTCTGTCCTGGCTTGGTTGATTTTCATCTTTATGCCTTTTACGCCTTTTATAATAGAGTGATTCAGAACTCTTAGGTGTTTTCATTATTTTCATTATTTGTTATAAATAGTAACTTAATTTGCAACTATTGATTATAGTTACAAATTAAATATCTATATTAGATAAATATATAGTTATATATTTATATTTCAAAGAAAATTGTACATAATGTTTTGATTTAATAATTTTTAAATTCTGTTCAGGAGCCTGGGATTCATTTATTCAAACTGACTACTAATCTGTTTCTTCAAGAAAACTATAGACCCGTGACAGCTGGCACACAGAGCCCTCTCTGTGGGCACACAAGCCATTGCCCATCTCACCTCTACTGCGTATGCACACCCATCTCCAGCCGGCCAGCTGATTTTTGGAATGCACAGGCAGCGGGGTGCCTGCGGGAGAGGAATGTGCATGCACAAGGCGATTGTGCACATGCACGAGGGTGGGGGTTGCATGCGCATGTGTAGGGGAGTGCGGTGTATCCCCCCCAGCTCATTTTTGGGCCCAGGAGGCTGCAGGGAGACCTGCTAGGCCAAAAACGGGGCAGGGGGTACAGCCCGCCCCTCCCATGGCCTGTTTTTGGGCCCAGGAGGGTGCAGGGAGGCCTGCTAGGCCAAAAGGGGGGATTGGGGTTGCAGGTGCATGGGGAGTTGTGTGGGGCTCATGCGCTGGGGGTTTGCATTGCATTATGGGTGCCTGCACATGCGCAGTGTCACGTGCATGCATGTGCTTTCGGCACACGAGAAAAAGGTTAGCCATCACTGCTATAGACCCTTTCTAAATCTGCAGAATAGCAACATAAAGTATTTTGAAAAATGCATGAAGATACAGACCAATCTTGTCAAAATTAATACATAGTATAGTTTGCAAACTTGAACTCTTAACAATTTTTCAGTTTTAAAATATTTATTATTCCCAATTAATAGTTCTTCCTGGAAAAACAATACTGCTTATGAATGAAAGATAAATAAGCCGTTCCATTTGGAATTGAGTTAGTAATACTATAAATAGTATGAGAGTCAGGCACCATTTCTTAATTAAGAAAGCGATCTACAAAGTATGGAAGACATGTATTTGGGTCATTGCATGTCAAGTGGTCTGATTTCAGAAAAGTGTCCAGCTTGATGAAATTTGGTGTGAACATGCACATATGTCACCAATGAACATTGGTAAAGTGTTACGTTTGCTGATGCAATAGTTGTGGAGATATAGTCATTTCTTTGACCCCATACCTCAGCCTTCTACAGTATGACTCTGAGGTTTCAGCAACTTTGAGACATAATATCTCCAGCAATATTTTATTGAGAGAAACAAAACTTGTCCCTCTTGTATAACTTGTTCTGCTCTATTAAACAAAATAATAAAAACATTCTCATGAGCGATCTCCATCTAGATAATTTGGAGCAAAATTGGCTGAAAATGACTGTGGCACGAAAAAAGGATAAAGTTGGCTTCTTACATCTTTGGAAGGAAAGGTATGAGAAACGTGTAACTTCGGCAACACAGGGTTGTTGAATATAAAATTTCATTCTACCGCTTTCCAGTAGTTCACAAATTAAGTGTAAAGGTGACGGTTTTTTGTAAAAACGCCAAAAATAGGGTATTTTCCATTAGCTTTTACAAAAAAAGACCATCTGGAAACACTATTAAATCATTCTCATTAGAAAGTGCATTTTTCAACACCCCTAAAAAAGTAGGGTTGGTGTTTCATTGCTGACATATAAAGCCCTAAAAATAGGGACAAAGTTGAGGACGTTACTATGGCAGCATCACATGCATTCTATTATTGTTTCGTCTTGTTTGTTTTATATAGACATCATTACTACTATTATATTACATTAGTCCATGGTGACATTGTCACTACCAGTTCAGGCACTTGACCCAGCAACCAATTTGCATAGGAACCAGCTGACTGGGGAAGTGGGGCAATCCTGAAGTCTCCCCAAAAGTAAAACATCTCTTGTCGCTTGAAACTTGAAGACTAGTCCAGCCAGTGGGTGACTGAGCAGGCAGCCCTCCTCCAATCCAGTCCTGATGCAACACTTTGCTGGCCATGCAGAGGCCCTGTCGTGTCCCACTCCTCCACTGACGGCCGGGTCAGGAAAATCCAAATCAGGCTTGCCTCTGCAGCTCTGCCCAAAGTCCTAGCAAAGTCCTCAGAGCAGGAAGGAGACCAGAAAGTGACTTCAGCAAGATAAGTTCGACTTTGCCTGACTCAGAGACTGCCAGAAAGCAGATCCTTTATATAGGCCATGGGGTGTGGCTCCATGACTCAGCACTCATTAAGGCCTGCCCCTCCCTTCCTTCTGTTGCCTCCGCCTATCCAGTCTTCTGATGCAAGGGTCACTCCAATCAGCAGCTGTTGGAAATAAACTTTCCTCAGGCTCACATGCTGTGGAGGAGGGGGAGGGGTCTAGCTGCTCCGTTTGCCTGGGTATGGAGCCAGGGCTGGGGCCGGGGGGTACTCCCTCCTCTGCAGCCTGCTTGGGCATGGAGCCAGGGCTGGGGCCGGGAGATGCCCCCTCCTCAGCCTGTCTGGGCATGGAGCCAGGGCTGGGGCCGGGAGGACATTCTTCAGCGTTCGGAAGCAGATCAGAGCTACGGTGAGAGCGGGCAAGACACAACAGGCCCCTTGAAGCCTCTCCGTGACCCATTTTTGGCCTCCCTCACCTCCAGAAGCATTCTGCCAGCCAAAAACTGGGTGCGCGGGGGCCTCCACGTAGCCTGTTTATGGTCTCCACAGCCTCCAATAGCACTCTGTTGGCCAAAAATGTTAGCCTTACCTTCCAATTCCAGCTAGCGGGGCTCACAAAAGTAAGTCTTGTGCTTGGCCAAAGGGTGGGGGATGGTAGGTGGGCAAGGCAATGTGGGCGGAGCGTATCCAGCCTGCAAGCCGTAGTTTGAGGATTTCCGCATTAAATGAATGACTCAAGGGCTACCTTTCTATAGCGTCTATTTTTGCTTCTTTTCCCATATAACTCTAATATTTGAAGTGTGAAACTTCATGGAAAAGAATTATTCCTGGGAACACGGTTTAGGTTTAAACTGTTCCAGGCTACTAAAATATAATATAATAGCAATATAGAATAGAATAGAATAGAATTTTATTGGCCAAGTGTGATTGGACACACAAGGAATTTGTCTTGGTGCATATGCTCTCAGTGTACATGAAAGAAAAGATACGTTCATCAAGGTACAACATTTACAACACAATTGATATTCAATATATCAATATAAATCATAAGGCTTGCCAACAAGAAGTTATAGTCATACAGTCATAAGTGGAAAGAGATTGGTGATGGGAACTATGAAACGATTAATAGTAGTGCAGATTCAGTAAATAGT
This sequence comes from Ahaetulla prasina, assembly GCF_028640845.1. NCBI lineage: Eukaryota > Metazoa > Chordata > Lepidosauria > Squamata > Colubridae > Ahaetulla > Ahaetulla prasina. The sequence goes on along the minus strand of NC_080542.1, from coordinate 106,156,361 downwards.
CTGACAGTGTTGATGGAATTATTTGTTTAGCAGAGTGATGGCCTTCGGCAAAAAACTGTTCTTGTGTCTAGTTGTTCTGGTGTGCAGTGCTCTATAGCGTCATTTTGAGGGTAGGAGTTGAAACAGTTCATGTCCAGGATGCGAGTGATCTGCAAATATTTTCATGGCCCTCTTCTTGATTCGTGCAGTATACAGATCCTCAATGGAAGGCAGGTTGGTAGCAATTATTTTTTCTGCAGTTCTAATTATCTTCTGAAGTCTGTGTTTTTCTTGTTGGGTTGCAGAACCGAACCAGACAGTTATAGAGGTGCAAATGACAGACTCAATAATTCCTCTGTAGAATTGGATCAGCAGCTCCTTGGGCAGTTTGAGCTTACTGAGTTGGCGCAGAAAGAACATTCTTTGTTGTCCTTTTTTAATGATGTTTTTGATGTTAGCTGTCCATTTGAGATCTTGCGATATGATAGAACCCAGAAATTTGAAGGTTTCTACTGTTGATACTGTGTTGTCAAGTATTGTGAGAGGTGGAAGTATGGAAGGGTTTCTCCTAAAGTCTACCACCATTTCTACGGTTTTGAGTGTGTTCAGTTCCAGATTGTTTTGGTTGCACCACAAGGCTAGTCGTTCGACCTCTCGTCTATATGCGGATTCGTCATTGTCTCGAATGAGACCAATCACTGTTGTGTCATCTGCGAACTTCAGTAGCTTAACAGATGGATCATTGGAGATGCAGTCATTGGTATACAGAGAGAAGAGAAGTGGGGAGAGCACACAGCCTTGGGGGGGCCCTGTGCTAATTGTACAGGTATTTGATGTGATCTTGCTTAGCTTCACCTGCTGCTTCCTGTTTGTTAGGAAGCTTGTGATCCACTTACAAGTCTGTTCCGGTACCTGTAGCTGGTTTAGCTTAGTTAGAAGAATGTCTGGAATGATGGTATTGAATGCTGAACTAAAGTCTACAAAAAGGACCCTTGCATAGGTCTTTGGAGACTCAAGATGTTGTAGGATGTAGTGCAGAGCCATATTAACAGCATCATCTGTTGATCTATTTGCTCGGTATGCAAATTGCAAGGGGTCTAACAGCGGATCCGTGATGGTTTTCAGGTAGGAAAGCACTAGCCTTTCAAAGGTTTTCATGACTACAGATGTTAAAGCAACTGGTCTGTAGTCATTCAGTTCCTTGATGGTGGGCTTCTTCGGCACTGGGATGATGGTAGAGCGTTTGAAGCAAGAAGGAACATAACACATCTCTAGTGATTTATTGAAAATATGGGTGAAGATGGGGGCCAATTGGTCAGCACAGACTTTTAAGCAAGAAGGAGTTGTCTGGGCCTGGAGCTTTTCCTGGCTTTTGTCTGTGAAATAGGTCCTGCACTTCCTTTTCTGTGATCACTAGGGGTTGTGAACCCAATGAAATGGGGTCAGTTGTAGGAGGCTTGGCTGTTGTTGGTGTGTCTGAGATGGGGGTTGTGGAGATAGGTGGCTGTAGTTTCCTTTCAAACCTGCAGTAAAACTCATTCAGGTCATCTGCCAGTTGTTGATTACCTTCAGCCTGGGAAGGAGGTTTGCCATAGCCGGTGATATTTTTAAGAGTTTTCCACATGTTTGCTGGTTCATTTGCTGAAAACTGATTCTTTAGCTTTTCAGAGTAGCTTCTTTTTGCTGCTCTGATCTCCCTTGTTAGTGCATTTCTGGCCTGATTATACAGCATTTTATCACCTTTTCTGTAGGCTTCCTCTTTGGAATGTCGTAGCTGCTTAAGTTTAGATGTAAACCAAGGTTTGTTGTTACTGTGTATTCACAAGTTCCTTGTAGGTACACATAGGTCTTCACAGAAGCTGACATATGATGTTACAGTATCTGTGAGTTCATCCAGATCTGCAGAGGTATCTTTAAAAATATTCCAATCAGTGCAGTCAAAACATGCCTGTAGCTTTAAATTTTGATTCCTCCGTCCAGGTCTTCACTGATTTAATTATTGGTTTTGTGGCTTTAAGTCTTTGCCTGTAAGCAGGTACAAGGTGAATCATGCAGTGATCAGAGTGTCCTACAGCTGCACGTGGTAAAGACCGATAAGCATCTTTTAGTGTGGTGTATATGTTGTTATTATATGTTATATGTTATTATGTGTATATGTTGTGTTTATGTTATTACACATTATGTTTCCAACTTTCCAAATACTATTCACATAGACCAACCTTACAAAATACTAGGTTGAGAAAGGCTGATCTGTAACAAAGTGACATATTTTAAGGGAAGCTTGTTCCACATTGGGATACATTGACAGAGATATAGTTAAATTAAGCACACTAAGTTTCTGTGTCTAATAAACGCTTTGTGTGTAAAAGAATTCTAAATGCTGATTTTGGAGATGTAAAAAAACCTTGAAAAGTAGGAGAAAATTGTGAGTAAAAATGGACCAGGAAGATATTTTATCTTTTGTTATGGCAAATAGATTTTTAATTAGGGGTATAATTTAGAAAGAAATGCAGTATGATATAATTAAGCTCATTACTTTTAAAAATGTACTGTGCAAGTAAAAGGTGCAGTTGAAGGCCTTTGTATCAAGGGGTGTTAAGAAAAGTTATGAAATAGAATTAGGAACTTGATAATTTTGTTACTAAAATTCAAGAACTGTCGATTTATATTTTACTGTAGGTATACATACTTTATTATAGTTATTTTTTATTTTAATTTGAGCATGATATTGAAATTCATTTTCAGCCTAAAGGTTGAACTAGCTACTTATCCATGATGTTAGGCAACAGAGATGGCATATATTTCACTGTCCTACATATATCTTTCTCAGTCCTAACTTCTTTTGCTGACACATAGAGATGCTTACTTTATTGGTACTGGGGTATAGAACAGCATACTGCTTTAGTCAGTCGTATTCTGTGTCATGTCCCTCCTAATACACTGAGTTATATTTGGGCTGTAGCTCAGAGAAAAAACCACTTAGTCCTTTTAGAGATTGAACAATTTTAGTGAAGTTTAGTGAAAGCTGGATGTACTATTTCTAAGGAATATAGCTTTCTTAGTTCCATTTTCCTGCTTAAAATCTATTCATGCATTATGAAAATATAATTAGAGAATAATTTTGTAAATATTTCTTTCAAACTAATTCAAAGTAAATTTTAAACCATTAGTCCATACATTCTTCCATTTATTTAGCGTTATACAAACATTTTTCACACATTTTACCAAACAGTCTTTGACATATTTTGTCTTCTAGGTTGATCTTAGTTAACTATTTTAGCGATCAGGTGGTCGTCTCCGGAACGTATGTTGATAATCTGATTCAGATATCATTATTAACTCCTCCAAAAACAGTTTTATCAAATTTAAATCTTTCAAAAATTCTATAATAATTAAGCCAATCACAAATAAATCTTTCATTTATTAGTTTCTCTTGTTTTAATCTTAAATCCTTTTTCAAATATCAATAAATCCAGATATTTCATCCATTTACATTCCAATAGAATCACTTTTCTATATAGTGCTTCATGAGGTGATAGCCAGTGACACTTTGCAACAATCTTCTTTTATATTTCCATCATACATACCCAATTGAGTGCCTAATTATATTCTTAAAACCAGGGTTAACTATTAAGTTTGTCATACCACAAGTAAGCATGCCACCCAAATCTCACATCAGAACCTTCAAAATCTAACAATCCTGAGTTTTTCAAACTATCCAATCTTTTAAGCATACCAAGGAATAAACCCAGACCTCCTCTTCTTTAGCATCCTATAAAAGCTTATATTTAATTCTTGGTTTTTTATTTTGCCAAATAAAATTAGATATATCTTTCTGCCACTATTTAATTATTATTAATATAGTCTGGAATAGAAATAACATTCTAGGTAGTACATTCATTTTAATTACTGAAATTCTTCTCATCTATGACAAATTTAGTTTTTCCCATCTGTTTAAATGTGACTATCTCCTTCCATATTTTAACATAATTATTTTTATATCTTAGAATTTTCATCAGTAAGAATTGCTTCCAAATACTGTACCTTTTTCACAACTTTAAAACCAGTTTTAAATTCTATCTACTTTCTTCTGGTCTTCACATTCATATTCTTAGTCAATATTATCTTTAGTTTATTTTTAAGCCTGTCATTTCACAAATATTTAATCTTCAGTGCTCTCTAGTGGATTTTGCACAATCAGTATGAAATCATCATTAAAAGCACAAAGTTTGTACTTATGTGCTTTAATTTGTAATCTTTTTGCTCTATTATCTGTTAATTTTTTCCCTTTTGATTTTCTTGTTTGTTTTTGTTCTTTCAAGTCAGTGTTGGCTCCTTTCGATTTCTAGGAAAATTGCTGCAGTTTTTTTGGCAAGATTTTGGAAGTGGTTTGCTGTTGCATGATTCCTAGGACTGAAAGCATGACTGGCCCAAACTCACCTATAGGCTGCATGCCTAAAGCAGAACTAGAATTCATAGTCTCCTTTTTTCTAGTTTGATCCCAAGCTAGTTTTCAGCTAATTTTTTATGAAAAGCATTTTTAATATAAAGCTTTGAACTTATTCCAAAAGTATTTTCTTTTGGGTTTCTTTTTCTAGATGGCTCTCTACAATCCATAAGTTCTAAATCAACAATTTAACAAAGTATCCAGTTTTATATATTAAATCCAATTAGCTTTTCTTTCTCTTCTAAGTTTATCCAATTTTCAACTTTACATTCCTGTTCAGGTTCAATTTAAAATATCTTATCAATTTTTCTTTATTGCTTAATCTTTAATCTTCTTTTAAGGTTCAAAATATTTCTTACAATTATCCAGTCTTATTCCAAAAGTATTTTCTTTTGGGTTTCTTTTTCTTGTAGTAAATTTAGTTCCACATTTAAAGTTTAAACATCAAACTCCGTTTTGGGCTTTAAGTGTCTTTTACTTCCGCTTTCTCTCTTCTGTCAATTAATTACCTCTGATGCTAATTAGCCACTGTTTCCATGCCAGGGTAGCTTTAAAAATTTCCAATTATTTTCTTTATTACCTGCGAGTTGGCCAATCATTCACCAATACTCCAAATCTCCGCTCCTGCACAATTTTTATTCCAGATGACCCGGTTTCATGGCAGTCACAATCTGCCATATCCGGGTGTGAGATTGGAAGTAGCCCAGGATTCAATGGAAACTATGATTCTATGAGCCTGTCCTAGATCATCCAGGGTCCATCAATTTGGTGTTCTTAGGAGCAGAACAATTCTAAATTATAGAGGTACAGAACAGTCCAGGGGTGAAATCTAAATTTTTTCTCTACCGGTTCTGTGGGCATGGCTTAATTGGTGGGTGTGGCTTGGTGGTCAGGTGACTAAATGGGCATGGTCAATAATAATAAATAATAAAAATAATAAAGTATACAAAACTTGGGAGGCCCCGGTCTACCTTCTTTAAAAATAGAGTCCCCAGTCTACCAATTGCCTTTTACTGGGAGGCCCCGGTCTACCTTCTTTAAAAATAGAGGCCCCGGTCTACCAATTGCCTTTTACTGAGAGGCCCCGGTCTACCTTCTTTAAAAACAGAGGCTACCCGGTCTACCAGTTGCCTTTTACTGAGAGGTATCGGTCTACCAAGCGCCTTTTTTTGGCAGGCGCCGGTCTACCTTCTTTAAAAATAGAGGCACTGGTCTACTAGTTGCCTATACTGCTGATCAGCTGTAGTGATGCCCTTTGAAGTGCCACGGCAATCATTTAAGGCCGTTTGCAGCTATATCACCACTGAGTGCTTCAGGGACAGAGAAGAGGAACAGCGAGGTGTGGGCAGTGCGGGGGGGCAGGGATTTTTGCTACCGGTTCCCCAAACTACCTCCCCCCCATCGCTATCGGATCGCGCGATCCGGTCCGAAGCGGGAGCATTTCACCCCTGGAACAGTCCCTGTGTAATCTAGAATTGGTGGGCCTATCTTTGCTTCCCTGTCATGATCAGATTATAATCTGGTGGCAATGAGTTTCTCTAGGCTTGTACATCCTTGCAGAGAGGCAGGACCTTTTAAGTTGATCTGCCCCCAGCAGTTAATCAACCCAGACGGATTTCAGAAGGAACTGGAGGTTATAACCGCAGATCTGCTGCATAGTCCTCCAAAGCTCCTTGTCACCACTTGGAATAGGAAGGTGACTCAGGGTCCGAATAGGATATCACCCATGCAGCCTCTCCCAACCCATAGATTTCTTCATCCTCCATGGTATACAAAGATATTGAGAGGGATGAAATGGATGAAGAGATGTCTAGAGTGCCACTGGCAAAAGACAAGGGATAAATTCAATCAAACATGGTTAGGATCTGCTATTAAAACCTACCGCATGGGGATTCAGGCAGCAAAATACTAATTGTGTTTGCAAATAATTGGCCAACAGTCTTCTTTAAGGTGAACCTGTTGTGTCTTGCCCGCCCTCAGAGCAGCCGGGGCCTTCTTACCTGCTCCCGAACACTGAGGAATGTATGCCTCCCGGCCCAAGTCCTGGCTCCATGCCCACACAAACTGCAGAAGAAGGAGCATCTCCCGGCCCCAGCCCTGACTCCATGCCCAGGCAAACGGAGCAGCTAGACCCCTCCCCCTCCTCCACAGCATGTGAGCCTGAGGAGGGTTTATTCCCAACAGCTGCTGATTGGTGTGACCCTCGCATCAGAAGGCTGGATAGGCGGAGGCAACAGAAGGAAGAGAGGGGCAGGCCTTAATGAGTGCTGAGTCATGGAGCCACACCCCATGGCCTATATAAAGGATCTGCTTTCTGGCAGTCTCTGAGTCAGGCAAAAGTCGAACTTATCTTGCTGAAGTCACTTACTGGTCTCCTGCCTGCTCTGAGGACTTTGCTAGGACTTTGGGCAGAGCTGCAGAGGCAAGCCTGATTCGGATTTCCCTGACCCAGCCGTCAGCGGAGGAGTGGGAGACGACAGAACCATCTCCTAGCGAAGGAGGAAGCAGAAGTCTATTTGAGGGGAAATGCTGAGGAATTTGCTAATTTTTTTTGGAAGACAAAATTGTTCAGATTCATTCCCAATTGTTAGTCTGGTGGAGGAACCCAGGACAGGTTCTTGCCCAGTTATCTAGGAATGGTTTGATCCTGCTGTTCCTGAGGAAGTAAACAGATTCTAAAGAATATGAGCACAAGCACCTGTGTTTTAGGTCTATGTCCCTCCTGGCTTACAAAAGCTTTGCGAAGGTGACATGGGGACGGATTCTAGCAGTGATTAATGCCTCCTTGTGGGAAAAGTTGGTGCCCCAGCATTTTAAGGAGATTATGATCTACCCTTTTCTTAAGAACCATTACTAGACTTCACCATATTGTATAATTTGCAACCTATTTCCAAACTTATCTTTCAGGGGAGGGTGGTTGTGTGGTAGCTCCAGAACTTCCTGGATGAAATGCATTATCTAGACAGTTTCCATTCAGGGTTCGAGTCTGGATATAGGAAGGAAATGGCAATGGCTATGCTTCCCCATGGTGGCTCCCGCCCTGTGGAACATCATATTCATGGAGATAAGATTGGCCCCCACTTCAACTCTTTTGCAAGGTCCTGAAAACCTAGTTTCACCAATGGGCCTAGGGAGTTCAGAATGGGCTGGAGGCCATCAAGTGGCTTATTTGATTACTGTCATCAGGAGGGGTGGGTGTTAATTGGTTTTTAAATAAACATGTCCTCTCAGTATTCTAATTCTTCAGGGTTCTGTTGGACTGCAGAAACATTGGAAGGTTTATTCTACAAATATAGATATAAACCACTGAGGAAAACAGATCTATGCATTTTCTGGTAATCGATCTGGATTTATTTTGGCTCAGATCTTGAATTATGACTTTGTTTCATTATACAGGTAGTCCTCGACTTATAAGAGTTTGTTTAATGATTATTCAAGTTACACTGGCATTGAAAAAAGTGACTTATGACCATTTTTCACACTTATGACTGTTGCAGCAGCCACATGATCACATGATTTACAGTCGGATGCTTGACAGCTGAGTCACATTTATGACTGTTTATGCAGTGTCCCGGCATCATTGATTTTGCAACCTTCTGATAAGCAAAGTTAATGGGGAAACCAGGTTCACTAAACAACTATGTTACTAATTTAACAACTGCAGTGATTCACTTAACAACTGTGGCAAGAAAAGTCGCAAAATGGGGCAAAACTGACTGCCACTCAACACCGCAGGGAGACGGAACAAATACGTTGGTTCCGTCCCAGGAGCCTGATGGACCCGGAGAGGTTCCGGATGGAGCTTGAGCCGTTTCCTGAGGGTCTGGCTCACGGCACGGCTGAGGAACTAGTCGCGGCTTGGGAACTGGCCGCGACTGGGGCTTTAGACCGTGTCGTGCCTTTGTGGCCTCTGACCAGGCGTAGGTCTCAACCAGCTCCTTGGTTCTCCGAGGAGCTGAGGGAGATGAAACGCCGGAGAAGACGCCTAGAGAGTTCTTGGAGGTCCAGTCGTTCGGAGGCTGATCGGACACTAGTTAGGTCATATAATAGGACCTACCTAGTGGCATTGAGGGAAGCGAGACGTTGTTACGTCTCCTCCCTCATTGCGTCGGCAGATAACCACCTGGCCACCCTGTTTCGGGTGACTCGCTCTCTCCTTCAACAGGGGGAACGGGATGACCCGTTACAGGGACGTGCCGAGGAGTTTAGTGGTTATCTATACGATAAAATCGTTCAGCTTCGGGATGGTCTGGATCAAAATTGGGTGGATCCAGGTGAGATGTCGGAGAGCTGTCTTGTTGAAACTGTTTGGGATGAGTTCGACCCTGTGGCTCCCGAGGACATGGACAGGTTACTGGGGAGGTTGAATGCCACCACATGTTTACTGGACCCGTGCCCCTCCTGGTTGGTACTGGCCACGCAGGAGGTGACACGAGGCTGGCTCCAGGGGATTACGAATGCTTCTTTGTTGGAGGGGATCTTTCCGGCCGCCTTGAAAGAGGCGGTGGTGAGACCTCTCCTCAAGAAGCCTTCCCTGGACCCCAGCTGTATTAGGTAATTATCGTCCGGTCTCCAACCTTAGCTTTGTGCTGAAGGTTGTAGAGTGTGTGGTGGCATGTCAATTACCCCGGTACCTGGATGAAACTGTCTATCTAGACCCGTTCCAGTCCGGCTTTCGGCCCGGATACAGCACTGAGACGGCTTTGGTCGCGTTGGTTGATGATCTCTGGAGGGCCAGGGATAGGGGTTATTCCTCTGCCTTGGTCCTATTAGACCTCTCAGCAGCTTTTGATACCATCGACCATGGTATCTTGCTGCACCGGTTGGAGGGATTGGGAGTGGGAGGCACCGTTTATCGGTGGTTCTCCTATCTCTCTGATCGGTTGCAGACGGTGTTGACGGGAGAGCAGAGGTCGACCCCGAGGCGCCTCACTTGTGGGGTACCGCGGGGGTCGATTCTCTCGCCCTTCCTGTTCAACATCTATATGAAGCCGCTGGGTGAGATCATCAGTGGTTTCGGTGTGAGGTACCAACTGTACGCTGATGATACTCAGCTGTACTTTTCCACACCGGGCCACCCCAACGAAGCTATCGAAGTGCTGTCCCGGTGTCTGGAGGCTGTACGGGTCTGGATGGGGAGAAACAGGCTCAAGCTCAATCCGTCCAAGACAGAGTGGCTGTGGATGCCGGCACCCCGGTACAGTCAGCTGCAGCCGCGGCTAACTGTTGGGGGTGAGTCATTGGCCCCAATGGAGAGGGTGCGCAACTTGGGCGTTCTCCTGGATGGACGGCTGTCTTTTGAAGACCATTTGATGGCCGTCTCCAGGAGAGCTTTTTACCAGGTTCGCCAGTTGCGCCCCTTTCTAGACCGGGATGCCCTATGCACGGTCACTTACTGCTCTCGTGACATCTCGTCTGGATTACTGCAATGCTCTCTACATGGGGCTCCCCTTGAAGAGCACCCGGAGACTCCAGTTGGTCCAGAATGCGGCTGCGCGGGTGATAGAGTGAGCCCCTCGTGGCTCCCATGTGACCTCTCCTGCGCAGACTGCACTGGCTACCTGTGGCCTTTCGGGTGCGCTTCAATGTTTTGGTAACTATCTTCAAAGCGCTCCATGGCATAGGGCAGGGTTACCTACGGGACCGTCTGCTGCCACCGATTGCCTTCCACCGACCCGTGCGCTCTCACAGGGAGGGCCAACTTCCTGACCTTCGAACCTTTCGCCGCGAGCTTAAGACACATCTATTTATTTGCGCAGGACTGGACTAGAATTTTAAATTTTAAATTTGGTTTTAACGGGGTTTTATTATTTTTATCGCAATTTTTTAATATTCGGCCTTATTTAATAAGTTTTTTAATTGGTGTTTTATTTTGTATTTATATGTATGTTTTTATTAGGCTGTAAACCGCCCTGAGTCCCCCGGGAGATAGGGCGGTATAAAAATGTGATTAAATAAATAAATAAATAAATAAAAACTCACTTAACAAATGTCTCACCAACATAAATTTTGGGCTCAATTGTGATTATAAGTTGAGTTCTACCTATAATATATGTATTTGACTTCACCATGACACCCCCACACATACAAATTCTATGGTTGCATGAGAGCAGTTTAATAATATCCTATAGGGAGCAAGCTTTCTTCATGAATAGTCATTCTCTTAGTGTCCCTGGAAAGTTTTATGAATAGCCAAGAATTAATAAAACTATTACCATTGCTTCAGAAAGAGACTAAATGTGGCTGTACTAGCAGCTCCTAGTTCTTATCTTTTATCTTAGAAGCTTATCTAGCTTCAAAACACTTTTCAGATGTGATGGCATCATCAAACTTGGTGCCAGTTACATCAGGTGCTGGGTTTTCCCTATATACATAACTACCAGGTACTCAGTATTTATTTTTTTTAAAAGAACAAAGGAAAGATTATGATTCACTGGCTTTTACCTTGACTAAGAAAAAAAGGCATTAAGATCCAAAGCCTGTTTAGATAGCCTGTTTAAAACTCACCATTGAAAATTGGATCTGCCTAGTGATTCATTATCTATACTCCAATATTTGGGTCATTATATTTATTTCCTGTCATCCTTGGAATAATTATTAGTCAGACTCTTGAGAACTGTCCTTCTACTAATTATTTCACCAATTTATTCCAATCTAATTTTTTTAGCTATTTATTTTTCTAACAGTTCTTTTATGTGACTGGGCTTGTATAATATTGTCACCAAAATAAAATCTTTCATCTCTAAAGAAATTCTTCTCTCATATTTTATTTTCTAATATGAGGATAAGATCCCTCTCCTAAATAATTATGAATTAGGATGGGATCATCAAACCTGAAAATAAAAAAGGCGATCAAAAATAACTGTTGGAATGTGCACATACCCTGGAAGATAGTTAGTGATTAGGGAAAAGACTTAAAACCCAAACAGCTAAACTTTGCTTTTATTTTTGTGTCTAATTACTATCCATTCTCTTCACCTCACCTCCATCTCTTTCCTTCCTTGCCATGAAGCTTAATCTTTTCTCCTCATCTCACGTCATCTTTGATTTTTCCCTCTTTCGTTGTTTTGTGCTGAAACAACTGTATATACTTCTTAGTATTCCATTTATGGTATAAATGTGTAAGATCTTTGGCCAAATGGAGTTAGTCACTTCCTTTACTTGGTTACTGACTTCATCAAGTCAGTGTGTTCTAATCAATTCCTCCTTGATGCACATTTTTCTTATAAATCTGCTTGAAAGAAGGAGATGAATACTGTAACTTTTTCATTATTTTCATATACATCACTTTTTGCTGTTTAAAGTGCTTTTCTTCCTACTGTTTCTTGGTATTTTATTGCTTTTGCAAGTCCTTTGAACTGTTTTATGCATTTCTTTGAAACTGAGCATTGACTTCAGGGTCTTTTAGCTTCTCATTCAAGAAGCTTCATCAGTTGGTATGGTGGGGTGAGGATGACAAACAAAATGCTTTCTTTTTCTTCCTAAGAACAAAAACCAGTCCAGTTGCCTTTTGGAAAAAGGACCTTTGAGACAACTATGACCTGGGTGGTTGAGAATCTCCACAGACATTTTTGGCAGTGGTTTTACTATGCAGTGTGGAAATTACTGCAGCCATCAGCCATGATAGCAATCTCAGATGAGGAATTCAGCAATTCTATCACTCCATAGTTACTTTATAGTTAGTAGTATGTTTTAGTATTAATAACATCATATTTAATTTAAATATTTGGGGTTTAATACAATTGAAATATGCATACAAGAAGTATTTGTATGGCTTGCTTTTATATAACTGTAGAACTGATTTTTATGTAGTAAACAAGATACAACAGTATGTTACGATCTTACTGTATTAAATAAGAAATTATTATTTTTCTTATTTTCCAGGTCAACAACAAGGGCAGGATGGAGGAGTGAAAGTACAGCAAGCAACAATAGCTCCTGTAACTGTAGCGGTTGGAGGTATAGCTAATGCAGCAATGGGTGCAGTTAGTCCTGATCAAATAACTCAAGTGCAGCTGCAACAAGCTCAGCAAGCATCTGATCAAGAAGTGCAGCCTGGCAAAAGATTAAGAAGAGTTGCTTGTTCATGCCCTAATTGTAGAGAAGGGGATGGAAGGTATTTGCCATAATTACTATTAAATATCAAATGTCTTAGGATCAAAGCATTTATTCTGCTTGCATATTTCTGTTACATCTTTAATGACATTGTTTTTATTAACATAGCCCTTATTTGAAATTGTTCTGACTTTAACTAATAGAGATTTGTATTTGATAGAAGCAGCAATGAACCAGGAAAAAAGAAACAACATATCTGCCATATTGAAGGCTGTGGTAAAGTATATGGGAAAACATCTCATCTTCGGGCACATCTTCGCTGGCATACAGGGGAAAGGCCATTTGTGTGCAATTGGATCTTCTGTGGGAAAAGATTTACAAGAAGTGATGAATTGCAGAGACACAGACGAACCCATACAGGTGGGTGAACAGCTTAGATAAATATTTTTAAAATAAAATTTGTTTACATTTTAATGTTCTGACTTTTAAACTTATATAACATTTGAATATGTTTCCTTCAATCAGAAATTACTAATTAATACTTCAGAGTCCTTATTGAGCTTAATTTTTTTAGATTATTGGAAATGAAAGCTCAATTACTATTTAAAAGTACCGTATATACTCGAGTATAAGCCGACCCGAATATAAGCCGAGGTACCTAATTTTACCACAAAAAACTGGGAAAAACTATTGACTCGAGTATAAGCCTAGGGTGGGAAATGAGCCAGCTACTGGTCAATGTAAAAAATAAATATAGAGCCAAGTAAAATAACATGAATATTTATTTGAACGAAAAACAATAAAAGTGCAAAAGTGCAAAATGTTCGGCGCTCATTTTTATTATGCAGCGCCCCCTGCTGGACATCTATCAAAAATACAGTATCTTTTAAAAGTACATCGAGACGTAGACTCGAGTATAAGCCGAGGGGGCCGCTTTTCAGCACAAAAAACGTGCTGAAAAACTCGGCTTATACTCGAGTATATACGGTAATTGGGATATACATTTGAGCAGTATCACAATATGTGTTACTATTTATTTTTGCGTTTACTGAATAATCATAATGTCTCCGTTCTCTATCCCTGACATAAAATGAGTATTTTTGGGATCAATCCCTGCATGTTATTTGGTGAATTTGTTTTCAGTTTGCATTTGAAAAATTATAATTAGCTGATAATAGTAAGGTATAACTTGCTGTGGGTAGTTAAGTATTCAGATTTTTTTCTTTTGAAGCTTAGTGTTCCTTTTCATGTTGATTTTTACAATACATAATTTCAAATTCAATTCTTAAAATACAGTGGAAATTGTATGAAAAATACTCTTTGATTAGATGTACAAGATGTAAATTGGAAGCTAACTGAAAGAATACATATCTTAACAATTAAAAATATCACACTGAATCATGATTGCTTAGTCATTGCATTTCTGTTTTGAGAAGATACTCAAAAATAGTGGTAGACAAACTGAAAGAAACTTGCAGAAAACCAGTATTTTAGAACACATTTCAGTTAGACTCAAGGTCTTATTTTGGAATTGGCTATGATAAGTATTCTCTCCTAAGGAATAGAAATATTATAATTGCTTGATTTCTTGGTAACCTTTAAGAATAATTATAATTGCTTTTAGTGCTGTTGACTGATCATCCTTTTGAGAGAAGAAAGAGATGGTTGCATTCCTATTTGATGGTTGGTCACAGACTAAATCTTTCTGGCTTTTGGTAGTTGTATTGCATTGGAAATTCCTATCCTATTTCTGATGACCGTAAGATTATTTCTTAGACAATTTGAAGAATAATGTCATCAGAATCCTCCTGAAATACAGCTTAGTTTGTAAGATTTATCTGAATCAGGACATAGTGATAAGCTCAGTAAAATCTAATTAGTATAAATAGATCCTGGTAAATGAGAATTTCTGGGCCTGGCAGTTCTAGATATAGAATATAGACAATTTCCTGTAATTGAACTTTCTAGAAATACAGGAATGGAGTTGGAGATGCTCATAGACTTAATATTTTACTGGAAGGCCAAGTTGCTCTGATGGCAAAGAGTATATTTTATGACTTTTAACAATGTTAGGAGCTGTGGTGGCACAGTTTTTAGAATGTAGTATTGTAAGCTAATTCTGCCCACAGCCTCTAGTTCGATCCTGACCAGCTCAAGATTGATTCAACTTTTCATCCTTCCAAGGTCAGTAAAATGAGGACCCAGATTGTTGGGGGCAATATGCTGACATTTGTAAACCACTTAGAAAGTGTTAAATATACTGTGAAGCAGTATATAAGACTAAGTGCTATTGCTATTAATAATCTTATTTCTGTGTTACAATTACTCATTGAATACTACTCGTATGCACTACATAGATGCTGTTGTAAGTGAACAATGCAACAAAAAAATTATGATGCAGCACATATAGCTAATAACAAAATTATACATTGCACTGGTTACTGATTATTAATAGGCTTGATTCAGATTTGAAGTATTAACCTAGAAGTGTTTAAATGAGCTGGAACCAGAATCCTCTTGAAAGCCTCTAACAATAATTGCAATAGTCGAATAGATGTATAAGAAGACAATTCTTCTTATACATCTATTCGACTATTGCAATTATTGTTAGAGGCTTTCATGATTATACCATAAAATATCTGTATTTCCTAAACATGCTAAGTGTACAACAAGCAATGTCGGCTGGCGGCCCCCAGGGGAAGGTCCTTCTCTGTGGGGGCTCCCACACTCTGGAACGAACTTCCCCCGGGTTTACGCCAAATACCTGACCTTCGGACATTCCGTCACGAACTGAAGACACATCTTTTTATTCGCGCGGGGCTGTCTTAAATTGAATTTTATCAAATTTTTAAAATTCTTATTAATTAATTTTAAATGGGGTTTTTAGTTCACTGTATATTTTAATTTTCAGGCCAATTTTAAAATAAGTTTTTTAATTGCATTTTAAATTATATATTGCACTGTTTGTTTTATTTTTGCCTGTACACCGCCCTGAGTCCTTCGGGAGAAGGGCGGTATAGAAATCAAATAAATAAATAAATAATAAATCAGGAATAATCTTTTGTTGTGTTAGTTATAGGGCCAATATTTTAAAATGCTTTCACTGCAAAAAAAGAAACATTCAAGGCTTTTCAGTTAAATGCATGTAGAAGACATTTTATGTTTTGGTGTTGATATATAGGATGTTCTTAATTTATGTTTGCTTGTGTTCTTTGTTGTATATGACAAAGACTTTAGAAATACATAAATATAGAGCTATTTAAGATGTTTTCAATTGATGATAACTGTAAAGAAAAGGAAGAAAGGACCCAAGGAGGTGTAAGTATTATACTTTATATACAAGTATTTCAGTTATTTACATTCTTTAGTGTATTTAACTTCACTTTAAATATCAATACAAATATTTTCCATTGAGAATTATTTGAATATATGTTTTAATACAATAAGCCTTCAATTTAATAAAATTATTTGGCAGACTTCATAACCTAAACTGAAAATCTTTGCAACATACAACACTTTCCCTACTAACCTTTTATCCCCATCACTGCCCGCAATTATATCCCAGCAGTCCACCTCTTTTCTGTTTTCTCCAGCACTTTTCCTTCTCTCCCATCAAAAATTCTAATTGGCTCTTTAAGCAGCACTTACCTCTTTCACCCATCAGATTGTTAAATTGAAGATTATACTTACAGGGGAAAATGTTAGTCATGGCATGTACTACGTTATGCTTACATGATTTCCCATGATGTTAATTTGAACATTTCTTGACAGGGGAGAAAAGATTTGAATGTCCAGAGTGTTCTAAAAGATTTATGCGAAGTGATCATCTCTCCAAGCATGTCAAAACACATCAAAACAAGAAAGGTGGAGGAACAGCCCTTGCTATTGTTACTTCAGGTGAATTGGACCCTTCAGTTACTGAGGTTCTTGGATCTCCAAGGATTGTCGCAGTAGCAGCCATTTCTCAAGATTCAAATCCAGCAACTCCAAATGTTTCAGCAAACATGGAGGAATTCTGAAATAATGTTACATAGATGCCTAGAACTGCACTTAAGTTTACATACTTTTCAAGATATGGAAGTGGGCTGGTAAAAGTGTATTACAGAGCAGGAAATCATGTATTCAGTCTTGATTACTATAAGTATTCCAAGCTGGAGAATTAGCATAGAAAGTGTACTTTGTACAATAAGACAAACATTAAAAAAAAGAAAGAACCAATTCATATAGATAAATTATGGATAAAACAGATTAGGAAAATATTACTTCCACACAGCACTGATTTCTGTAGCTCTGTATCACGTAAATAATTTTTGATTGGATTTATCTTCCAGGATGAGATGTAAATGTTTGTTGTAGCAACAAACTATAAGAATATGCAACAGAATTGCTGCTGATTAGAGTTTTCCTTAAAAAATCTAGTATTTTCATGCAAATTGACTTTGTCCAAAAGGCACAAAAATATAAAGTACTCTAGTGAAGATGAAAACTTTTTTTCTTTGTGAGACATATATATTAAATTGGGCCATCTTTATTCATTTGTTAAAAATCAGATGGCAGCATATGAAATGGATCTGAGGTACATCTCAGATAATTTTGGCCACTACATTATAGTAGTGTATATAATGACAATCAGTAAATAAGATTATTCTCTTTCTAGGAGAAATGAGAGATCTACAGAGCCAGTGTATTCTGTAATAAATACTGAATTTCAGAAATATATTAACATAAAACTTTAATTTCTATGTAAAAATTAAATTTGATAATATGTGTTGCAATTCTTGTATCTTAATTCATCCCATTTCATGATACAGGATCTATTAAAAAATGTTTAATCTCTGTTTTGAAGCCAGTAATTTAAATATTTAAATTTTATTCAACACTTGGAGATAATGGGAAGTAGAATGTTATAAGAATGTAGCATTTATGCACCATTTATAACATTTTTTCAATAGCAAACATTAGGGTAAATGTACTGAATGATTTAGAATTAACCAAACTAACCAAAGAAAAAGATTAGCAACCAAAAGTATAACTCTAATTATCTGTTATCTTTGCTCCTTATGAAAAATATTGGCTGGGATCCAAAGAGCTAATTTTGGTTTGCTCAAGAGTTTCTGTCCAGCAAGTAAGAAGGTTTCAACCTTTTCTTTCCTTTGAAAAAAAAAAATCCTGTGCCACTTAATAGATCATGGTACCCTCTGAGCTTAATTATTTGCTACTAGACTAAGTAACATGCTCAGTGTTAGGAGTAGTTTTGATCTCTGTTTATGTACAGTAACTTGTCCTCTTAGTGTGGTTGGGTTGTGGTTTTCTCCTTGGTAGTCCTTTGATTAGCATTTTGTATACTGATAGTTTGTTTGTCTGAGTTGGTACTCCCAATTTAGATCTGTAACAGCCAAAGTTAAAAAGGAAACAAAAAAGTCAAAACATATCTTCTCCAGCAATCAACACTCAGGAAAGCAGGGATTAACACCAGACAATCAAGCAGTAAATAACAGTGTAGTCAAGGAACTACCAAGAAGAAAATGTTGTCCCCATCCAGGCTAGCAGGACAAGCTGCTACAAAACCCACTTCCTCCCAGCACTGAAGATGTTACCTAGTCTGGTAGCGAAATGTCTTCTTAAGCCAACAACCAAGCTCAGAGAGTACCAAGGACTCCACAGTTCCAACCCCGAGTTATATGTGTTCTCTTCTATTGATATAACAGTTTGTATGCAGAGTATTTTGCAACAGTTTTTTGGAGTCTAGCAAATTTTTACACGTTTCCCCGTCCTATATCACAGAAACTGAACAAACCAGTAAATACTGAAAAAAATTACTTTCATTTTTCAGAAACAAAATATATTCTGAATATGTGTCAAGGTGATGTGTCTGTAACATGGGTTTCTTTAATAACAGCTCACTGAAAATAGTAAAACAAAATGAAAATTGTTACAGATCCAGCTCTTTTTAGTAAATGCTGTTCTTCCAATTTGGTTCCTTTGGAAGGAATGCACATTTTGTGTATATATCAATTGTTTTAGCATCTAGATGAGCTTATTGGTTTGTGGACAGGGATCTCTATCTATCTTAATTGTGTCGTGAAAATTTTTCCTGTGCTGCTTATCTTTTGCTGGTTTGTGGCAATTGCTATAAATTTGAATGCAGAAAAAATAATATGGCTAAAAGTACTTTTAAAGTACTTTTTAAACAATTTCAACATAAAAATTATGTTTGCAATCTATCCTGTTGAAAACTTCTCAAGAACACTTTTTACATTTTTACAATAAAATATTTGGATAACTTAAAAATACAGTGTAGGCAATTAAAACTTCCTTTAACAATGTGAAGTTTCAATGCTTGAAACTTCAAACAAGCAACTTTTATAAACAAATACAAGTCCCAGTTTTGTGACATTGCATGCGTTTTTAAAGAGAGATCTACTGGTAGTTGTTTGTACTATGTACACTTTAGGAATGCCCTGTGTAGTCACATATAAAGCTGGAAGTCTTTCATACTTTGAGCTCACGTATATAATAAACAATTTTACTCTGTGGTTATAAAATTTAAATTTCTTATACCATTTATAAAGATTTAGCACACTTTAAATATTAGTTGGGATTTTTTCTATCATTTTGTATATCTTATTTAAAATATTCTCAATTGATATATCTGGCTTTAAGACATCAAATTGACAATATATTTAATATAGATAATATTAGATAATTAGATAATACTAATTTTCTGCTGTAGATGAATTTCAATATCAAATGAATATTTAACATTATGCTTTACAATCAGTGCTGAAAAATAGTTAAACAAAAGACATTTCCTAATAGAATCATGTTAATAGATTTTAAAAATACTTTATAAACTAAAAGGTTGAGTACTCTGCACAATTGTTAAACATTCTTTTTGCATAGTTAAGTATGCAAATATGAAATGAAAATTATTGTAATCTGTGGCAAGTATATCAAAATTTGTTTGGTGTCACAAAATCTAATATAGATAAATTTGTCTTAGCAGGTGCACTTATTACTCCTGGAATTAAAAACATTTTGACAGTCTGTTCTACATACCGTTCTGAGTCCACTTTTCACTCTTAGAAGAATCGTAAATTTCAGTGTCCTTTATTTGACTTGGTGGGATATAACTGTTGTATGTAATAGGGCACAGATGTGCAGTAGTAGCTTGTTTAATGACATTTCACTGTTCATCCCTTGGCTACCATTATGAAATTTTGCTTTATTGTATTACAAGTGCAAAGTGTATTTATCATGATAGAATTCCAGTGTTCGAATAGTTTTTTCCCTTTTATTATATTTTATTGGGATAGGGTTGTATACGTGTTTTCTGATTACATTACAAATCAGTGTTATGTCATTATTACATTGTTCATGAGAAAAGTAATAAAATACGTAACTTAGAAAAAGTTTTTGTTAGGTAAGCATGATGTTTGAATCCTGTTTTTCAATTTTATAATTGTTTATTGCAACAAAATTTGTACTTAAGTCTCCATTTCTGATGCCTTGTGATTTTTGTTAATGCATGTCACAATTGTCATCCCACAAAAATTGATGTGTTAAAAAATAATTATCTTGAAACAGAAATAGTTGATGGTCAAATTGTAAATGTTTTGCAAAAAAAAAAACCTTATAAAAATTTTGTAGTAATATTTCATTTGTAAATCTTTTGTAAGAAAATAAGGAAAATAGAAGAAAAACCCGTTCTAGAATTTACAAATTAATTCTTCCAGCAAAGTCTTTAAAGCATTAATTTTTACTATGCTGATTTGTATGAATTTTGTGTGTTTTTGTGGATTTGGAACTAAAACTGTGTAGATGTTGTTGCCTGCAATAACACTGCAAGTAACTTATTAAATTCTTTTGGATTTACATGTATTTTACTTTAAAACGTATATTATTTTTAATCTTTATATTTTACCATCAAGCCAAATCCATCATTTTGACACAACTTTGGGGTCAACTAGTATATATAATAAAACAAAAAGCATCAACATGGAAATAAGTAAAAGGATACATTCTACCTGAAACACTAAAAACAGTAAACAATGTCATCAGAAAATGATAGATTTATTTCTAGATGCACATAATAGAAAAATATAAAGTAACAGCAGCAGAATAGAACCAGTAGAAAATTTGTTGCTGTTTTCAGTGTCCTGCAAGTAATTAAGGTACCTGACTAGAAATGGGTAGAGATCATGAGCTTTAGTCCTGCTTTAGGCATAAAGGAAACTGGGTGACCTTTGGCCAGGCACTTTCTCTCAACTCTGAAGAAGGCAGTTGTAAATCACTTGAGAAATCTTGACAAGAAAACTGCAGGAACTAGCATGTGTATATGTATCTTAATAGAATTTGTTAATATATTTTGAAATACAACAGCTAATACGATTGAAAATATATGTAGATGGCTGTCTATTCACAGAAAGCTGACCCTCTATTCTAGTCAACCAATCACAGATAATGAAATCTTAAGAAAATGTACTTTCTCCATGTAAGAAAAGCCCATCTCCCATTTTGCATAAATATAAAAAAGTCAAAACCACAGATACATTAAAACCATCATAGAATCTTTCAAACTACAGATGCATACAAAATCAATGAATTCTCAAATAATGACAGCTGTTTTTCTTCAAATCTGTTTCTCCAATCTATAGACTACAATAGATCTCGGAAGAGATATCTATATTTTGTCAGTTCATAGGCTGGGGATTTCTTAGCAGGATTTCTGCTGTTTGTTTTTGTTTTTAACCTGTTGTGACAGACACAAGACAGGCTATAGCAAAATATTCTGCCTTCATAGGATTGGTAATCCTGTGCTGAAAAGGGCTGCTATGCAGTATCAGGCAATTCTCTCCCCATGGGCTTTGTCTTTTGTTCTTGCAGGCCTAGTTCCTGGTTTCTATATCCTTTGAATGGACACTCTTTAAGTGCCCATTATTACAAAGAACATAATTTCTCAATTTCAAAAATGCATGACACAATTTAGGAGAAACCTAATCTTGCGTAGCTTCTTCTTCAAAAATACTACACTACTAATTAGAGCATATAAAACGTTTGCTAGACCAGTTATTGAATACAGCTCGACTGTCTGGAACCCATACCACATTTCTGACATCAATACAATTGAACGTGTCCAGAAATATTTTACAAGAGTTCTGCATTCCTCTGAATACAACAAAATACCTTATGCCACCAGACTTCAAATCCTGGGTTTAGAAAATTTAGAACTACACCGCCTTCAACATGACCTGAGTTTAACTCATCATCTATTACAATGTCTTCGCTGTCAAAGACTACTTCAGCTTCAATTGCAACAATACACGAGCAAACAATAGATTCAAGCTTAATGTCAACTGCTTCAAACTTGATTGCAGAAAATATGACTTCAGTAACAGAGTTGTTAATACTTGGAATACACTACCTGACTCTCTGGTCTGTTCCCAAAATCCCCAAAGCTTCAACCAAAAACTGTCTACTATTGACCTCACCTCATTCCTAAGAGGTCTGCAAGGGGCGTGCATAAGAGCACAAGCATGCTTACTGTTCCTGTCCTATTGTTTCCTTTCATTATAGCCAATTAATATAGTTATTACATACTTATGCTTATATATATATGCTTATATATCGTATAGTTATTTCATGCTTATGCTTATATATACTGTATATTTTTTTTTGTTTACATTTATACCCCGCCCTTCTCCGAAGACTCAGGGCGGCTTACAGTGTATAAGGCAATAGTCTCATTCTATTTGTATATTTTTACAAAGTCAACTTATTGCCCCCCCAACAATCTGGGTCCTCATTTTACCTACCTTATAAAGGATGGAAGGCTGAGTCAACCTTGGGCCGGGCTCGAACCTGCAGTAATTGCAGGCTACTGTGTTCTTAATAACAGGCTTTACCAGCGTGAGCTAAACCGGCCCATGACTAAATAAATAAATAAATAAATAAATAAATAAATAAATAAGACAGCAAAGTTCACATTCATGATAGGACCACAGGTTTGAAAGGGGTCAAAGCAGTGGTGAAATCAAATTTTTTTTACTACTGGTTCTATGGGTGTGGCTTGGTGTGGCTTGGTGGACATGGCGTGGCCGGGGAAAGATACTGCAAAATCTCCATTCCCACCCCACTCCAGGGGAAGGATACTGCAAAATCCCCATTCCCTCCACTACTGGGGGAAGGATATTGGAAAATCTCCATCCCCATCCCACTTGGGCCAGCCAGAAGTAGTATTTGCCAGTTCTCCGAACTACTCAACATTTCCGCTACCGATTCTCTGAACTGCTCAAAATTTCTGCTACTAGTTCTCCAGAACCTGTCAGAACCTGCTGGATTTCACCCCTAGGTCAAAGAGGCCATCTAGGTTAAAATTAAACAGCCTTCTCAATAGAAGGGGAGGGATATGATACCACCTATTTCTTGTTTATAACAGTCCTTTCAACACAGTCCCAAGGAAGTTCCATACCTGTTTGCAGTCTGATTCAAGTGATTTTGAGGATACAGATAAATCCCCAACCACTCTTGGCTAACAACCAACCCTCAGAGTGCTAATCTCCAGATGACTGCATATAAATATAAATCTTTCTATTTCTCACAAGTCAGAACTGAAGAGGCTTCATGGATGAAAAGCGAAATGTTTTCAAAGGAAAACAAACCCAGGAAATTCCAGTTGCCTTTTGGAAAAACCATGATCTGGATGATTCAGAATTTCTGTAGATATTCTCAATTTTTAATAAAATGATGTGTCTTCGAAATAATCTTTGTAAAAATAGTCTCGCACCTTCAGGAAGCATAGATTGTTAAAACTGTCCAGCATTGTTTGCCCAATAAACTAACAACAAAAATAGAAACACAAATATGAAATCCAAATACAATGAACATTCAAGAAAATGAATTATTTTAATTTATTTGAACCACAGCTCCATTTCTGCTTCATGTTATATAGATTGTATTTGAGACTTCTTCATGAACAATTTGTCACTGACAATCCATTCAGTGGAAAAATGCTGAGAAGGCTTTCTAGATCCATTTACTGTAATGAATGTGCCGGTCAGATATTTCCTAATAACAGTTGGAAAATTAGATCCTGCTCAAAACAACTCTTTCAGTTTTTGGAATCAAAGGTTCAATCACGAAAAAGTTGTTTGTAAAAAGTGTTGTGAATAAAATTATAATATAACCAATCTTAAATGAATGGGCCCTTGTTCATGGAACAGGACCTACTTTGATTTCTGTCTCACTGCATATGTTCACATCTATTTTAAGACTCCTCCTAAGTCTTTGGAATAGATACGAAGAATGAGCAGAGGGTAAAAGAAAGGAATGTTTGGTAAATAACATTTTCTGTTGACATTAACGAATGAAATTTCTTATCAGTAGAGGGCTCTAAAAATGTATAAAATATATATTGTCTACAATGAAATATACAAATATTTCAAGTTAATCTACATACATAACCCATCATGCTAGCTATTTTCATGGTAAGAAATGTTATACAAAATTCGGGAAAAGAATAAGAAATAGCGAGAGAAATAAATAATGCAAGGCAAGAGCAAAAGAAATGTAACTATAATTAAAACCTAGTTTATGTCAACACCATTCTGTTTCTTTTTTCCTTATTTACAAACCATACTTTTATGTCCCTATACTGAATCATATATGGTTTTTTGTTCTTTCAATTTCTCCTTTTTTTAAAATTTTATTTGTTTTATTTTATATAACATTCAATTTCCATCAACTTCTCTGAGGATCTTGTCAGCATCACTTAAGTATCACTTCTTTAGACTTCCCTTCCTCTTGACCCACTGGTCTTCCTTTATTATAATTATAATTATTATTGTTGTTGTTGTTGTTGTTGTTATTATTATTATTATTTAATTTGTATACTGCCCTTCTCCCGAAGGACTCAGGGCGGTTAACAGCCAAATAAAAACGACAGTCAATAAACACAATACAGATAAAACAATAATTAAAAAACTTATTCAAAATTTGGCCCAAATTTAAAATACATTTAAAACCCTAAAAAACCAGTTACAAATTAAAAACCCATAATAACATCTAAAAATTCTATGCCAATCCTGCGTGGAAAAATAGATACGTCTTCAGCTTGTGGCAAAAGGTCCAAAGGTCAGAAAGTTGTCGAAGTCCAGGGGGAAGTTCATTCCATAGGGTTGGCGCCCCCACAGAGAGGGCCCTTCCCCTGGGGGCTGCCAACCGACATTGCTTGGCTAACAGCACCCTAAGGAGTCCCTCTGTGAGAGCGCACAGGTCGGTGGGAGGCAAACGGTTGCAGTAGGCGGTCCCGTAAGTAACCCGATCCTCAGCCATGGAACGCTTTAAAGGTGGTAACCAACACCTTGAAGTGCACCCAGAAGACCACAGGCAGCCAGTGCAGCTTGCGCAGGATTGGTGTTATATGGGAGCCACGAGCAGCTCCCTCTATCACCCGCGCAGCTGCATTCTGGACCAACTGGAGCCTCCGGGTGCTCTTCAAGGGGACCCCCATGTAGAGAGCATTGCAGTAGTCCAGGCAAGAGGTAACAAGAGCTTGAGTGACTGTGCATAAGGAATCCCGGTCAAGAAAGGGGCACAACTGGCGAATCAGGCGTACCTGATAAAAAGCTCTCCTGGAGACGGTCATCAAATGTTCTTCAAAAGACAACTGCCCATCCAGGAGAACTCCTAAGTTGCGCACCCTCACCATTGGGGCTAATGACTCACCCCCAATAGTCAGCCGTGGCTGCAGCTAACTGTACCGGGATGCCGGCATCCACAGCCACTCCGTCTTGGAGGGGTTGAGCTTGAACCTGTTTTTCTCCATCCAGACTCGTACAGCTTCCAGACACCTGGACAGCACTTCGACAGCTTCGTTGGGGTGGCCTGGGGTGGAAAAGTACAGCTGCGTGTCATCAGCGTACAGTTGATAACTCACCCCAAAGCCACGGATGATCTCACCCAGCAGCTTCATATAGATGTTGAACAGGAGGGGCGAGAGAATCGACCCCTGTGGCACCCCACACTTGAGGCTCCTCACAGTCGATCTCTGCCCCCTGCCAACACCGTCTGCGACCGGTCAGAGAGATAGGAGGAGAACCACCAAAAAACGGTGCCTCCCACTTCCAAACTCCCCAGCCAGCGCAGCAGGATACCATGGTCGATGGTATCAAAAGCCGCTGAGAGATCTAACAGGACCAGGGCAGAGGAATAACCCCTGTCCCGAGCCCTCCAGAGATCATCAACCAACGCGACCAAAGCTGTCTCCGTGCTGTGCCCAGGCCGAAAACCGGACTGGAACGGGTCTAGATAGATATTTATATTTATATATTTGTTTTGCAATGTGATGCTTATTCTCTCTACAAGCTACTTCATTAGTCTCTTGATATTCAAGCCACATTCATTCACCACCTAATCACTGAAGTGCCTTGTTCCCTCTGTGTGTTATTTTTATATTTTGCTGAGTAATTATTTCTAATCTCCATTTAACAAAGTAGATGGAAGTATGGTCTAATAAGCCATTGTTAAACCATATACCAGCCATGACTTTTCTGCCACCATTTAAACATTTTAATATCACCATCTGCAGCAAATATCAAATCAAATTCCATGTATTTTTATTTCTATTCCATAATTTATGTATACTTGCATTAGTTCACTACATGAGGAATGTGCAGCTATTTATGCAAATATATAATGTGTCTTTGTTTAGGTTCACATTATAGCTAACAGTCCCATAAAAAGTCATGTTTGAATTGAGGCATAGAAAAAAAGGTCTTTTAACAATTTATATCTTCAACCAACATAATTCTGATATAATCATATATTCTTTATACATGTGTCCATAAATATATGAAACAATGAAGCAGATGTCATACATCTTATTTTTAACTTCCTGGTCAATCTTGAACCACTTGTTAAATACAGGTAATCCTCCACTTATGCCTAAAATTGAACCCAAACCTTATGTTGCTAAGTGAGACAGTTAAGTGACTTTTGCCCCATTTTACAACCATTTTGCCATATTTAAGTGAATCACTACAGTTGCTAAGTTAGTAGTATGGTTGTTAAGTGAATTTGACT
Organism: Ahaetulla prasina; assembly: GCF_028640845.1. Classification (NCBI taxonomy): domain Eukaryota; kingdom Metazoa; phylum Chordata; class Lepidosauria; order Squamata; family Colubridae; genus Ahaetulla; species Ahaetulla prasina. The sequence goes on along the minus strand of NC_080542.1, from coordinate 106,129,798 downwards.
TCCCCCCCGTCTTTGCTTGTCAGAAGGTCACAAAAGGTGATCACATCACCCTGGTGTTCCCTGCAGCGGAACACTGCAACCATCATAAATATGAGTAATTGTCAAGTGTCTGAATTTCGATCACCTGACCACGGGGTTCTGCAATGGTCATAAGTGTGAAAATGGTCATAAGTTACTTTTTTAGTGCCATTGTAACTTCGCTAGTCATTAAATGAACTATTGTAAGGCGAGGACTATCTGTATTCCATTTATTCATACTCGTACTTTATTTCCACCATGTAAGATTCGTTCTATATTCATCAGGAACTTTCAAGTCTATGATTGTGCAAAGTAATTCATAATTCAAGCTTATGTCATGTTTTCTTTAAATCAACAAATAATAAAACAAATTTTCTCACATTCATTTATTTATCAATGATTTGCTGAAGAACAAAAACAGGATTTGCTTACTTGCTGCCCATAATAAAACCATGATGCTTGGCCCACATTTTACTTATTACGACTTTTGCACTCTCTCAATCACACTTCTGCCAAATACCATCTTAGGCACATTTAACAAATCAAAACTGTACTGTAGTTTTTATTCTTTTTGTATTGCTGTACAATAGCAACATTCTCTAGCATTAATAAGCTAAGTTACACAAACACATTATAAACATACTGTATACGTATTTTAGCATTTCTCCACCAGGGAAAAGCTCTCTACTCCAGCTTCAAAATTTTTCAGAATTGTCATAACATCATGATTTCACCATTTTTTTCTTGAATACTGGCATTTACAGATAGTCCTCATTTACTACCATTTGTATAGCAACCATTTGAAGTTACAATGGTACTGAAAAAGAAGACTTACAAATGGTTCTCAAAGTTCCAGTTATCATGTAATTAAAGTTTAGAATGGCAAAATCAAAGTTTTATCCTTAATCCTATAGAAATGTTGTAGAAGGACCTGAAGTGAGTAGTTCATGTGAGGAAGTCCAGCAACATCCTTAGTTGAAGCTCTTCTATAAGGAGGAATGGTCTAAAATTACTCTAAGCTGATGTGCAGGAATGATCAAGAGTTATCAGAAATATTTAGTTGCAGTTATTGCAGCCCAAGTAGTTTATACTAATTATTGAAAGTTCACATACTTTTGCCACATACAAATATATAGCTTTGGGTCACTTTCCTCAACAAATAAATAAGCAAATATTAAACTTCTGAATCATTTTATTTGAGTTAGTTTTAGAATTACAGCTGTACCTTAGTACTCAATTGCTTTAAAATTCAAATAATTTTCTATTCAATGCATTTTGATGTGGATTCTCAATGCACAAGCTAGCACTTTTCAGTGTTGGCTGCTTTCTGATTCACTATGTTATTCCATATTGCAGGGGTGTCAACCTGGTGGCCCATGGGCCGCAAACATTGCACACAGGCCATACCGATCCCAGCTCCATGAATGGGAAAAATGTTGCAAAACATCACCTGATGGCAACATGACCTAACGAGATTGACACCTGTGTTTATGGGAAAAATTTGTTTAGTACTCATCATTTTTGGTATTCATTGTACCTGGTAGAACCAATTAATACTGTGTCAGGCCTGGATGCCATCTTTTGTATTAGGCCTTCAGACCTGCCACGTTTACTACTGTGGGAAACTGGGAGGGGAGATGGTATGGAGCATGGGTGATATATAGTCATAATAACATTCCTTTCTCAAGAAATCAAGGACAACTTGCCCTGCACCTGGAAGACCAGAACTGGGAGGCATCTCCAGTTGGGACAATGTTTGATTGGGCCATGTGATGGACTTGTGGGTGTTGGGTAGGGACTTGAACTTTTCTTTGGGTAGGGAAAACCTGGAAACTTTCAGATTCGGGTTTTCCCAGATGTGCCAATATGACATCTCTAATGAAATGTAGCTTTGAGGAACTTCAAGCATTTTCTTTGGGGTATTACTTGGAACCCTGACACACTGAGTACTGAAGAGCCACTATAGATAGGTGGAAACGGATCATATTTTAAATCATACTGTATTTATGCAGAAATATTAAAAAATCAAAAGGATTCACACATTTTTAAACACTATGTTATACAACAAATCACTATCATTCTCATATAAACCTTTAAAACATTTCAGCATTTCTTCAATTTTTTTATCTCAAATCTATATTGCTTTTGTTTTTAATTCCATTTACACTGTTGGACCTCTTCTTTCAGTTCTTTTCAATCACTTCTACACTGATAGATTTTAAAATATCTATTACACTCAGCATTTTTTTTACTTCTTTTAATCTTAAATGTTTTTTCTTTTTTTGATTACCATACTTGCAAATGTTTCTCTCTACAATATAATATTAATATAATATATTTCTCTCCTTGCTGCAGTTTTATAGTGCATTTTGTTGCAAAATCCCTCAATACATATACCTCATTGGTGGGCTTCAAATAATTCCACTACCAGTTCACCGAAAATGTGCGTGCGCGTGTGCGTATTCACTTTTGTTGCCACCAGTTTAGACATGGTTGTGTGTTGCGTTATTTTGAGGGGATAGCACATTTACATGGTGGGATTCAGCCAGTTTGCAACACTTCAGGAGAAGCAGTTGTTAACTTTCTGAGCAGTTTGGCGGACTGGTTTTTGGAAGAAATCATTAAGGCAGAGAACCGGTTGTTAAATTACTTGAATCCCACCACTGCATTTACGCTGTTATACAAGCTATATACTCACTATTTTACATTGTAGCCATTTTTTCAGTGTTGTCACATGAAAAGATATAAATATTTACAAAATGTGAGGGAGTGTAGTCACTTCTATGATATACTGTATATATATATATATACATACATACATATAATACATATTTTTTTTATACACAGAGAAAGAGACATACAGACAAAGCCAGATATAGATCCAAACAGACAGGGGAGGGGAGGGGAGGGAAGGGAAGGAGTGGAGAGGAGAGGAGCAGAGAAGAGAAAAGAGGGGCAACTGTCTTGTTTTCTGAAGACAGAGCTATCTCAGATAGAATAAGGTAACCCGCCTTGTCAATGGGAAGCTGCTCTGCCATGTAATTCCGGTGGAAGTTTTGGGTAGCTGCTCTTACAGTATAACCTGGAAAGGGGAAACCAAGCCAGTTAATTTATATAATAAATTGGCTTGAGTTGCCAAGGTGGTGTGAAGTCACCTGGCAATAGGGTCACCTGAGGACAGCTATAGATTTCATGGTATTTTCTATCTATGGAAGTGACTTAAAACTATCAGTTTTCTTGAGAAATACATTGTTAATTCCACTTCAATCTGTTTGTGGAATTCTTGGTAGAATCTACTGTATTCATTTTTGAATATAGATTCAGAATATAGATTGTTTCATTTTCACGACCATGCCTATTCACCGCATCAAAGGCCTGATGCATATAGAAGTTAATAGATAGTTCTCTCCTTCCCTCCCAGACTTCACAACCTCACAATTTAAAAAAATTATCGGTTAATTTTTTTCATTAAAATATTAATGACTGGGAAGACATGGTAACAAGGTCAGTCAATGAATAGGCATAGCAACTAAGCCAATTGGGAGCGTGTCTTAGTCTGCAGCTTCTGAGTCTCTAAAGAAACAAAACTGAAACCAGTGTGTGTGCATGTTGTCTGCTCTACTGAAATGAAACCAACTGTTCTCTCCTATCTTGTGTTGTAACTGCTACATTGGAAAAATCTTCTATATTGGTGCTGTACATTTATCTTCATGTATTATTATGTATATAAAGAAGTTAATGAATCCAGCTGAATCAGTTATCTGTGTGTGCTTCTGGATTCAATTTTTTGCAAGAAACTGACAATTTTCCTACTTCATCCCCCAGAATTCAAGTCTTAGAAAGTACTCATATTTTTAGAAAGTAAAGAACTCAGAGTGCAAACAAGATGCATTGTCATTCATCATTAACTTCTTCAACAAGGAAAATGTGCTAATAAAACTCTGTTGCTCTTTCATTTTCTTCCAAACTTTTGTAGCTGCTCATCTTGTACCAAGCAACAGCTCACAACCAAAACAACATCCACATACAATAAAAATATTAAAACCATAAGAATCAAAATCAAACTAAACTAAAGCAACATGGTACTTCCATGTCCATTCTTTCAAAGGTTCAGATAGTATTGGCAGGAGGCTGCGTGCGATATGTTAGTTCTGAGTGTGAGAGGCAGAACCCCTTCGCCTCGCCCGCCCCCCCCCCCGCCCCCACATTGATTCAAGAATATTAGATTTTAGCATCGGAGGACTGCATTGTGCATTTCGCCACTTTCCATTAAAAGCTTAGTAGCATCCTCCTCCCGACTTTTTTACAGCTGGTGTTTCCTTCCTCAAAAAAGAGTGGCCCTAATTGGCTAACGCTGTGATTTCTTTCCCTTCAGCCGCAACTGCGGGTGGCCTGTGTGTGACTTAGTTGGTCCCCAGGGCAACGGGACGCTGCTGTCGTCGCGGTAATGGAGGGGAGCTGAACGAAGCTCCTGGGTTGGTCTTGAGGGAAAGAAGACTCGAGTGGGGTGAGCGGGCGCACGCAGCAGAGGCAGGTGAAGTGTCCGGGCTCAGAGTTCGGAGGACAGGAGAGAAAACTAAGGCGTCATTAAGCCATCAAAGCGTCGGGAAGGGATCCCAAGGATAGGAGACGCAGGAGTGCCCCGGCGATAAGCTTTGTTGTAAGGAGTTTCACTCGACTCTCCCGCTTTTATTGTATTGTATTGGCGGTGGCGATGGAGGACGAGGAAGACGAGACAGTGCAGGAAAAAAGTTTCGCTGAGGACGAGCGGGTACAGTTCGTTGGCCTCCGCCTGGCCCATTTGTTAAGGCTCAAAGAAGACAAATGGAGCAAGTTTCTGGAAGAAGAACAGAACCAAAAGCACGCGACGGAGTTTTTAGAGAGTAACCGCCCAGCTTTCTTGGCCTTCTACCTCTCTGTGGCCGGAGGATTGACCATGGAGACAAAGGTAAAAAGAGGGAATATGGTTTCGTACATAGTTACTGTTCTTAAAGTAGTGTTCTGTTTGGGGGCTATTTCGGCATTCAGTCACATGGATTTAAAAAGGCAGAGGGAATGGGGAACTTAATAAATAAGCAAATGCATAAATCCATTTGCAGGGACTATCTACTGAATAATGGAATATAATTTTCCTACAATTAGAATGGCAATTACTTCTCCATATGAAAGACAACTATCACTGATGGAACTATGGATCAGTGTTGGGTTTCAAAAAAAATTACTACCTGTTCTGTGGGTGTGACTTGGTGGGCGTGACATTGCTTTGTGGCAGGGGAGGTTACTGCAAAATCTCCATTTCCTCCCAATCATCTGAGACTTGGGAGGCAGAGACTAGATGGGGGCCAGTCAGAATTTTTACTATGGGTTCTCCGAACTACTCAAAATTTCCGCTACCAGTTCTCCAGAACTGTCCAGAACCTGCTGAAACCCATCTCTGCTATGGATATTGCTAGACCTGTTGGTGTGGACTTATCCACTTGTACTCTTTCTTTCACAGTACCAATAGATAACAAATAGCAGATTCTTTGTGAGGATCCCCCTAAAAAGATTATCTCTTATTTGTTTGATGTATTTAGCCTCAGTCCCTTGAACTGTACTGCAAATGAATCAAAGTATTTTTATTTGATTATTTTAATGTTATAATTTCTTGATAGTAAAACAATCCCAACTTTCCCTATTATAGTACATTCAAGCCTTTAGTGCCATCAACTTTCTCAAATTTTTCCACAGTTAAACAACAAGTTCACATCTAATTTTTTGGAAGATTCAGTAGGACTGCTTGCTATGGCTTTAATTTAACACATAATTCAGGGCAAGATTTTAAACAATTTGTTTAGGTTTGAAATGGCATTAATTACATTGATTATATAAAAAATCAGAGTTGTACAAAATTCAAAGAAAAAGTTTTATTCTACTATCGCTTCCACATATTCTGTAATCATTATTTTTACTAGAAGTTGTGGTTCATTAGAAAGTTATTACACAGTTGGTTTAGTTAGTTTACAGAGTAAAATTACTTAAATAATTAAAATGAAAAATATCCCATTTTGTCTGCAAAGAGATAGAAGGTATTGCTAGCTTTTTGCAGTTATATTGAGACAAAAAGTTGATGGCCAGATGTTCTTTATGTTATGATTAAATGTCATGTTAAAAGCCAAGAAAATTTCTGGCTACCCCACAACCAGTGGTAGGATTCAGCCAGTTTGCACCACTTTGGGAGAACCGGTTGTTAACTGTCTGAGCAGTTTGGCAAACTGGTTGTTGGAAGAAATCATTAGGGCAGAGAACCTGTTGTTAAATTACTTGAATCCCACCACTGCCCACAACCATTTTAATTACCCTTGTTTAGTTCAACTTTGGAGTTTAAAATTCCTTGATTTTTTTCCTTGATGATTATGACTAGCATATTAAATCTTTCTCTTCCTTTGAACAGACAATTTCCATCCACTTTCTCACTTTCTCCTTTTAAGGAAGGTGGTGGAAAAAGTGATTGCATTGCAACTCCAGAGCATCCTGAATGAAATAGATTATTTGGGCCCCTTTTAGTCAGGGTTCAAGCCTGATTATGGGATAGATAGTGCATTGGTCATGCTTGTGGAATTATCTCTGGCAAAAGCAGGATGGGGATAATGAATTCACCCTTGCTTTCCATGACTCCTTGGCAGCTTTACGGGCCATTGACCACGGTAGGCTTTTGGATGGCAGAGTATTGTACTGGTCACATAGTATTGCATGGCCACTCCCTAGTGGGATGCCACAGGCCTCAGTATTCTCTTTGTTCTTTTTAAATATTTACATGAAACCACTGGGTCAAATCACCCAACACTATGGGATGTAGTATCATCTTTATGTGGATGACATTTAGGCTTATATCTCCAACCTTGGTGAACCAAGTGACACTATGGCTGCCCTTTCACAGTCCCTAGAAGCTGCAAGGATATGGATGGGGGTCAATAGAATTCAGCTGAACCCTGGTAAAGCAGAGCAACTGTGGGTGTAGTAATCCAGTTGTATGTGTGTATGTACGTGTACGTGTATGTATATGTATACACGCACGCGCGCACACACACACACACACAAACACTAGCTGGTTACCCGGTGTTGCCCAGGTATTTATTTATCCCAATCTTGTATTAGACGGGAAAAGGAATGAATTATATCTTTAATGCCAAATCAAAGCAATTTTTTTCACAGGGTTTAAAAGTGAAAGCACAGTATACAAATTATAAAATAAAATATTCAAATTAAGTATAATATTAATTTAAGACAAATGTTGATTATAAACAACATTTTTAGTTTCACCTCCAGGAGCAAGAATAAATAAATTCTGTGGTGAACCCACCCTTGAGCAAGCAACATAATTATCCGTGGGAGAAACATGGTGATCTCAAATCCACTCCATGGTACTTAGTAGACTCACCCTGTGACTTATTGATCGTGATTGAGAATGCAAGTCTGTGTTAGGGGTATGTTACCCACACAGTATTTTTTCCAGAGAGTAAGTCATCTGTGTAGCAAGTTTAGTTGAAATTGCTAGGGGCGTTCCAGAGTTATGGTGGAACACACACAGATACACCCACAACCACACACACACCCAAACACACACCAGAGGTGTTTTATCCCCACAGTATTTGTTTCCAGAGAGTAAGTTATCTGTGTACCAAGTTTTACTGAAATTGCTAAGCCATTCAAGAGTTATGCTGGAACACACAGACACACAGACACCCGCCCCCCCAGGCGTGTCTTACTCCCCACAGTATTTGTTTCCAGAGAGCAAGTCATCTGTGTACCAAGTTTGGTTGAAATTGTTCAAGCCATTCCAGAGTTATGCTGGACCATGTGTGTGTGTGTGTGTGTGTGTGTGTGTGTGTGTGTGTGCGCGCGCGCGCACGCGCGCACACACACACCCGCACACACATATATATACTCAAGCCATTCCAGAGTTATGCTGGACCGTGTGTGTGTGTGTGTGTGTGTGTGCGCGCGCACGCACACACACACACGCACGCACACACACACACACGCCATTCCAGAGTTATGCTGGTGTGTGTGTGTGTGTGTGTGTGTGTGTGTGTGCGCGCACATACACACACACACACACACACACACACAGGTCCTTTTTTATATATATAGATGATATAGCAGAAAATATAAGCCCTGCATATCTTTCTGTGCATAATATATATGGCATATTGTATGGCATAGAGCAAGGATACCCAAACCCATGCTGCGGCCCATTTAGAATCCGGCTTGGTTTTTATAAAGAATCAACAGAACTGGATCAGATATTAACAGGGGCAGATGAAAAACTAATTTAAAAAATGTATAACTACCTATTGAGCATTAAAATGAAAGAAGAACAAGTAAAGGAAACAACGATAGTGTGGGCCAAAAATTTTGGCTATACTATAGAGTTAGATAAATGGCAGAAATAGTGTATTTAGTATACAAATTAACTAAATTGAAGATTTATTAAAATGGATAAGGAAACTATGTGATTATCACTAATGTTATTACTAATGTTTATCATTAATGTTATGAATATTATTGCTATTATTATTAATACTATTTCTCAAAAACAATTGTACTCAGATAACACCCTGTTCATATAGACATTGAATTTTTATGTTTAATATTAAAAAAGAGAGAAAAAAGAACCAGGCTGTGAAAGTGATGGGCGACCAAGCATGTGCAGTTCCATGTACGCACTTGTACCCAACAGTACCCATTTGGTAAGCCCTACACCAGTCCCCCAAAGTCCAAAATGTACGGGGCCAAAATCTTTGGATTTTTTTAAGAGCTAAAGGAGTTTAAGGCATCTGCCACCACTCCCTCCACACAAGATTCCACTTGTAATGAAATGTTTGAATGACCTTTAGGAACAAGAAAAAGAAATGCTGCCTAGAAACAGACAAGAATGGCAGGAGCCTCCAGTGGCTTAACAATTAGAGGAAACCTAGCAAAGCATGTCCTAATGGGTCAAGCAGTTTAAAGTGGTGGTGGGAAGTTTGTACCCCCAAGATTCTGTTAAATAATTCTGCTAATTCTATAATAAAGTAGAGTTAATTCATCTAGTTGGGTTTCCTATCTGGTTACCCTAGAAGCCTGATATCAGTCTTTCAAGTCTGAAAGTACCTGGGTCTTTCCTAAGTTTCTTTCTCTGACCGTTAAGCCACTATGGGTTCTCCCTCTCTTATCTGATTGTTTCCTAGGTAGCATCTCTTCCCCTCATTCTTCAAGGTCATTCAGACATTTCATTACACACCTTGATTTCACTGAACGAGATCTACAGCATTTGGACCTACTATGAATATAGCAATAAACCAGCCATTGTCTACAAAAAGTTTCCCACCTCCGATCTATGAAAATATAAAATTCTACAGTGTCTCATGTAGCATGAATCCTTTTCTTTCTAGAGTTAAACCTAAATAGTTGCGGGTTATTGGCCAGAGCTATAATATAAAACAACAGCTCTACAGTGGGATATATCATGGGTTTATTTTCATTATTATTAGTAGTATGTCTCTTTCTGATTTAGATACCAAGTATTATAAAACATAAACTTGTATGGGTTATGAAGACTGCAAATAGCATTGGAACAGAAAACTACAAAGAAGAGCTCAGATTGTCAGAACTGTCTGGGATACCCTTGGAGCATGTAATGGTGTTTTTAGAGAAGGTACTGTTTGTTTGTTTGTTTGTTTGTTTGTTTGTTTGTTTGTTTGTTTACATATAGCATTTACAGATCATGTTTTCTGTAGAAGCTCAAGACAGTATACATAAAGATCTCCTTTCATTTTTTTCTGTGAAATAGATTGTTGGGAGTTAAAATTTGGCCCAACATCAAGCAGTGAATTTTAGTATTTAGCAAGGACTATAATCTAGATTCCCTATTTTAACATTATTTCAAAGGACTTCTATTTTTTAAAACTGTTAGTTCTTATTTATTTATTTATTTATTTATCAAACTTATATACCGCACCATCTCCCGTAGGACTCAGGGCGGTTCACAGGCATATTAAAAACAATATAAAAACAATATAATAAATAAACATTAAAACCCAGTTAAAACTAAATATTATCATAGCCTGATCACTAAAAAAGTAAAAACTAATAAAACCCCCATTAAAATTAACTAAAACATTTTGTTCTTAGGCTAGTCCCGCACGCTGAAATAATAGAGTCTTCAGTTCACGTCTGAAGGTCCGGAGGTCGGGGAGTTGTCGTAATCCCGGAGGAAGCTCATTCCACAGGGCTGGTGCCGCCACAGAGAAGGCCCTCCCCCTGGGGGTCGCCAACCTACATTGTTTGGTCGACGGCACCCTGAGGAGGCCCACTCTGTGGGAGCGCACAGGTCGTTGGGAGGCAATCGGCGGCAGAATGCGGTCTCGAAGGTATCCCGGTCCTAAGCCATGGAGCACTTTAAAGATGGTAACCAAAACCTTGAATTGCACCCGGAAGACTACCAGTAGCCAGTGTAGGCCGCGCAGGATAGGTGTTATATGGGAGCAGCGCGGTGCTCCCTCTATTACCCGCGCGGCCGCATTCTGGACTAACTGGAGCCTCCGGGTGCTCTTCAAGGGGAGCCCCATGTAGAGAGCATTGCAATAGTCCAGGCGGGAAGTGACGAGGGCGTGAGTGACCATGCGTAAGGCGTCACCTTATATAGATTGCAAGAGTACTTTGGAGCACTCTTGTACTCTGTATATTCAGTTATAATAACTTTATAAAGTTAGTTTAAAGGAACTTAAAAAGCAACATAATTATTTTGCAATGTGTTATTCTTACATTTGTTTTAGAAGACAAGTTGCCAAAAAGCTTCTTCTTTTTGGAAAATACTAGATTTCTATCTTCTGAATATTTTCATTTTTTATAAATAAGATCTATGGAAACTCTCATTTAGCAACATTATAAAGACAGCATTTATAATGAAGGGAATTATGGTGAAAAGTTGTTTTTTAATATTTTGAATTCCGTAGACCACTGAGAGACATAATGGTGAAATCAGCAAGAATAAACTTGTAACATTTTTCAGACTATGTTATAGAGAATGTTTTAAATTTCAACTGCAATCTTGTCCCAAAGGTGCTTTTTCAAGAGGCAACTGAACTTTCTGGTTTTTCTTTGAAGAAGTTTCTTGAACTTCTCATCCAAGGAACTTCTTCAGCTCTGACTGGATGGTGGGGAGTGCAAATATTAACACTCCTTGCAGGCAGCTGGTCATTTACATTCTTTTAGCAAGTTGTTAAGGCCACCTGGATGTTTATTTGTGTTATCAGGGTCACCTGAGTAGTGCAAATGGGTGTGGAGCCTTCTTGGAACTGTTGAAAGGATTGCGTTGTAGACTGGAGATAGATGATGTCATATCCCTCCCCCTTTGTTGTGAGAGGACTGTTCAGTTTTGACATAGATGGCCTCTTTGATCCCTCTTTCAAACCAATAGTTCTCTCTGTCCAAAATGTGGACTTTACTGTCTTCAAAAGAGTGGCCTTTATCTTTTAAATGCAAGTGGACTGCTGAATCTAGTCCTGATGTGTTTGTTCCAGGGATGGTATTCAGTTACCTTCGGTATTAGTTCACAAATGTGAGTGTGCATGGGCTTGCTTTGCTTGCATGTGCCACCTCTGCGCATGTGCAGGGCCTTCTGCGCATGCGCAGAGCATAAAAAATTTGGATAAATGGGATGTGTTTATGTCCAGGTGGGTAGGCGGAGCCACCCGCAGCCACCACTACCAGTTCGCCCAAACCAGATAGAACCGGCTGAATACCACCACTGGTTTGTCTTCCTATGTTGTGTCATGTATTTATGAAGTTGTTGTTTTGTTTCCCCAATGTACAGATCTGCACATGGCTTATTGCCTTGTACTGCATATACCACGTTGCTCAGTTTGTGTCTGGGTGTTTTATCCTTCAGGTGGACAATCTTCTACCATAGTGTATTCTAGGATTTAAAGTATGCACATATGTTGTGTTGATTAAAGATCCTCCTGAGCTTTTCCAGTATTCCTGCAATGTATAGAATGACAACGTTGCTTTGTTTATTGTTCTCTTCATGCAGACAACATGCAGAAAAAAGTGCAGTATATAAATACTGAAAAAAGTAAGATAGGGAGTAAATCAATGCTTAGTCATGGAAAGTTAGACAGCTTAGTGCTAGTCATGGTCTCTCAGTACAGCCTACTATAATTACAAGGATGGTGGAGGGAAAATGGAAGAATGCTGTGTAAATGGCTTTGAAATTCTGCAGGAAATAAATAAATACTTTTGTCCTACAGATTCACAGGTCAAAAGGAAATATAAGCAGCAAATGAAAGAGATATAGGTGATAGTATAGTGTTCTAACTAGACAATATGCTTTGAAAGTATTGATTACTGTCAGACTAAAGGATAAAATACATATTCACATAATTAATAAAAGCTTTTTTGAAGCTTCTATTAACAGAATAGAAAACTTCCAGAAGGTATGGTCTTTAATTGCTATCTTTAATGTACATTTTTTGTATTTTATACATAGATGTGTTTGTGTGTGTGTGTGTGTGTGTATATGTGTGTGTGTGTGTGTGCATGTGTGCATACGTGTGTGTAAGTATGCATACAAGACCATAATAAAAGGTACCTAGTTACCTAATGCAGCATTAATAAAAAGTAAAGGTAAAGGTTCCCCTTGCACATATGTGCTAGTCATTCCTGAGTCTAGGGGGCAGTGCTATCTCTGTTTCAAAGCCGAAGACCAAGCGATGTCTGAAGACATCTCCGTGGTCATGTGGCCGGCGTGACTCAATGCCAAAGGCGCACAGAACGCTGTTACCTTCCCACCAAAGGTGGTCCCTATTTTTCTACTTGCATTTTTATGTGCTTTTGAACTGCTAGGTTGGCAGAAGCTGTGACAAGTAATGGGAGCTCACCCTGTTACACGGCACTAGGGATTCGAACCACTGAACTGCCGACCTTTTGATCGACAAGCTCAACGTCTTACCCACTAAGCCACCGTGTCCCTGCAACATTAATATTGCATACTAATTAGAGCTAGGAACTCCCCTTCCCAAAGAAAGCATTTTCATCATGATTTGTCTTTTTTGTTGTCTTAAGAATTATATTTTTAAAAAATCCTTTAGCTGGGCAGTCTGTTGTGTATCAGTTTATTTATTTATTCTTAATTGACCTAATATTTGAAAATAAAATCACAAGAGACACTGAGCTAATAATATGAAGAGTATTATCTGCAAACACATTGGGACCTTTGTGTAAAAGGATGGCACTCATCTCACAATGCTTGAGATTACTGTTCAGTGCTCCTTTGGTCTTACCTTATTTCTAAATTGCATGTTCATTTAGAGTACAATTTGTTCTCAAGCTGACGTAAGTTTGCATTTATCACTATGGAAGATGTATTGCAACAAACAAACTTTTGGAATGTTATAGTTACAAATCATAGTCTTACTGGAACTGTTTGATTGGTATATGACACAGAGATCAAACATTTCATAATGACAAAAGTGCTTTTGATCAAATATTTAACATTTCTGATTATCATTGAAGAACAATCTTGTATTAGAGACCAAATAATTCTTTAAAAAACATTTTGAAAGTTGCAGAATGAATAGGAGACAGATTTTCATTTCATAATCAGTTAAGAATAAAATGTTTATCACTAAAAACACAGTTCAGTTTGTACTAGTATTGGGCTTAATATTTACAGTTCTTAGAATATATTGGGTATTCAAAGTAATTTAACTTTTTTTTTTTTTTTTACAGAAGAGGGTATCAGAATCAGACCCCACCAAAACCAATATAAGGAAGTTGTTGAATTAGCTGTAAAGATAATCCTTTAGAATCTATAGCTTTATGAACTCATTTAAATTTCATTTAAAATTTAGATTTCTCTGTATAGTAAAGAAAGATTAATAGCTGCTCGTATAATTAATTTGAATCTTGGGTTGCTTTCCATGGATTGAAGGGATTTCAATCCAGTGTTATGAAATTTGCATAGCAAAGAAAATACAGTTTATTCCTCTAGTTTAAATCCTAAATGTACAGTATGAAATTCAATTCAAGAGATTATTTCCTGAATTGGACAAGGACAAAGATAATGTTTCTCTATTTTGTCCCGGGAATCCCCTTTCATGTTACTCTAGAGCAGGAGTCCTCAAACTATGGCCTGTAGGCTTCATACAGCCCACCGAAGCCATTAATCCAGCCAGCGCAGGACCACAAGGCTGCCCCGTCCACCTGCCAGCCTCCATCCTTCAGCCGAGTGCAGGACTTACCTTTGTGAGCCCCGTGAGCTGGACCTGGAAGGTAAGGCCAACATTTTTGGCCTGCAGAATGCTTCTGGTGACAGGGTAGGTGAAAACTGGGGGCATGGAGAACCTGGGGTGTCTCCACGCTCTATTTTTACCTTCCCCACCTCCAGAATTTAGACACAGAGAAAGAGAGAGACAGAGACAAAGACAGAAAGACAGAGAGAAAGAGAGAGAGAGAGAGAGAAAGAGAGAGGGAGGGAGGGAAAGAGAAAGTGACAAAACACACAGAGAGAAACTGTGTGTGTGTGTGTGTGTGAGAGAGAGAGAGAGAGAGAGAGAGAGAAGGAGAGATAGAGAGACGGGGGAAGAGAGAGGGAGGGAGGGTGGGGAGAGAATGACTTGTTGATTGTAAACTTCTTGGGACTGAGAAGAATTGTGGCAAAACTGAATTTCCTGAAGTGGACCAATAGACTCCTAAACAACTGAAAAAATGATCTAGAAAAAAAATATCAACCAAAAGTGCAACATGCAAACAAAAGCAAACACCCCCAGGAGCAAAAAAAAAAGAAGTTTAATTTGTGTGCATTGTTTCATGGAGTGCTAAATTGGCCACGCCCATCCAGTCACATGATCTCCTAGCCACACCCACCCAGTCACATGACCTAGCCATACCAACCCAGTCAGTCCATCTTCCAACAGTCTGAGGGACAGTGAATTGGTCCCATTTAAAAAGTTTCAGGACCCCTGCTTTAGATATAATCCCCACAGCGTGCATTTACAGAATGAAATGAGAAATGGAAAATAGTGTTACTAAGAGTGAATCAAACTTACAGTAATCCTTTTCTGAGCTAAGCCAGTCTCTAAATCATTTTTAAATCAGATAGAAAATTCATAACAGTTATCTTTTTACTCTGTTTTCCCAATCAGTGTTGCTATTTTAGGGTAATAGATGGCAATTGTTGAGGTGATAAGGTAATTATTTTACAGTAATAATAGAAGTGATGGAACCTTGTATTTTGTCTGTATCCATACTTATTAGTGAGACCAAATTAAAGCTGAATGTAATGTGTCTCTCTTTATATGTATTCTAAAGACATGGTATACCGTGTAATGGATCTGAATATGGTTTTGCGTTGGCCATAAGAACGCTGATTGTTGTTAGATGATAGTAGAGGATAGTAGGTAACAGTTTAGTATTTGCAAACCTGTATTGAGTTTCCATTTTGAAATCCTTTGAAGCCACAAGATTATCAGTGTATATCTATATATAAGAATAAAAACAGAATACAGATGAACAAATGTAAGCCTTTTTGGTGTAAAGTTATAAAATACACAATGCAATGATATCCTGTTTTTTAAATAGTCTTCCTGTGAATTATCAATACATAATATTTGATTTTAAAAGTCAGTGTAATTGTTTGAGGGTGTTTATGAAGAAAAATCTATTTTATGTGGAATATAACAACAAAAATTAAACAGGACTTCAAAAAGAAGGTAAGTTTTAAGGATTCTTTATATCACTGACATCTTGTTCTTTCTGCTACTAGGTTGTAGTTCCTGTTCTTTCCAGTAAGAAAAATAACGGATCTTGGCCACATGTTATTTCCCAGGATATGGAGCGGCATATAGAGATAATAAAAAATAAGACCTATGTTATGAATGGAATTATGTCTGGGAAAATTCTTCTTCCTCTTCCAACAATTGCAACAAAGACTGATTTGCAGGCTATATGCACTGAAAATAAGTAAGGAGTGTACATATATAAGTAATGGAATGTGTGAATGTCTTTGGGAATGGGGGGGAAAAGATGCTATCTAGGAAACAATCAGACAAAAGAAGCAGGAGCCCTCCAATGGCTTAATGGAGAAAGAGACTTGGGAAGGATCTGGTCTAATGGATCAAGTGTAAGCAGAAAATTTGTGCATTGAAAATTTCAAGGTTCTGTTAATATAACATTACAAGAAGGTAGAAATAATTCATTTAAAACAGAATCGTAGGGCTGGAAGGGACCTTGGAGAGCCTCTAATCCAGGGGTGTCAAACTCAATTTCATTGAGGGCCACATCAGGTTTGTGTTTGACCTTGGTGAGGGCGTGGCTGGGTGGGCATGGACATGGTGGATATGGCCAGCTCAATATCACTTGTGTCGGGGGCACTTGTGGTGGCCTGATTGGGGCTGGGAGATCCACTTTTGCTAGTAGTATGTTTTGCTAGCACTCTGTCAGGGAAAACAGAGCTCAGGGGACCCTGTGTAGACCCCCCCCCCCGACTCCATTTTTGGCTGTGACAGCTTCCTGCAGACCTCTGCCAGTGAAAAGGGCCACCATGCACAGCCCTCCCAAGCTCCGTTTTTGCTGGCAGAGGCACCGTGGACCAGTCCTTTGCTGTTTCCAGGGTGACCCCATGGGCCAGATCTACCGTAAGTACCCCACAGGCTGGATCTGGTCCCTAGGCCTTGAATTTGACACCCCTGCTCTAGTCCAAACCCCTGTTTGAGTAGGAACTTTAATTGACTCCCAATCAAATAGTTCGGTCTGCTTTTGAAAGCCTCAGTGCATCCATTACTCCAGGAGGCAAGCTATTCCACTGACTAATTGTTCTGATTGTCAGAAAATTTCTCCCTGCTTCTAGATCCATCTCTTTTTAACGAGCTTTCACCCATTGCTTCTTGTTTGGTGTCTTAGAGAATAAGTCAATCTCATCTTCTTTGTGACAGCTTCTCAAGTACTAGGAGACATTTATCATGTCCCCATAATCCTTCTCTTTGATAGACATATCTCTCTCTCTCTGTCTCTCTCCCTCCCTCCCCTCTCTCCATATCTATCTATATAAGGTTAAGCTGCCAGTCAGTGGGTCCCTGAGTCCTTCGGGAGATAGGGCGGTATATAAATTTGAATAAATAAATAAATAAATAAATAAGTGTTATTAGTGTAATAATCTCCAAATCTCAACCAACAAACGCTCTGTCTTACACACTGGCAAAAAAAATAAAAATATCAGAACACAAAATACAAGCTGAATGGATACGACCTAACAGATGACCCTCACTCTGTTGAAGACCTTGGAGTACTCATCTCAAATGATCTAAGTGCCAGAGCTCACTGTAACAGCATTGTAAAAAAGCATTAAGAGTTGTTAACCTAATCTTGCATAGCTTCTTCTCTGGTAATATTGAACTGCAAACTAAGGCATACAAAGCTTTTGCCAGACCAATTTTGAATACAGCTCATCTGTCTGGAACCCACACTGCATATTGGACATTAATACATTTGAATGAGTCCAGGGATATTTCACAAGAAGAGTCCTCCACTCCTCTGCTCGCAACAAAATACCTTATGCCACCAGACTCGAAATTTTGGGCTTAGACAACTTAGAACTTTGCTGTCTTTGGTCTGACCTAAGCATAGTAGATAAAATCATCTGCTACAATGTCCTAGCAGCCAATAAATACTTCAGCTTCAACCAAAAGCTTTAACCAAAAACTGTCTACCATTGACCTCACCCCATTTCTAAGAGGACTATAAGGGGCGTGCATAAGTGCATAAAAGTGCCTACCGTTCCTGTCCTATTGCTTTCTTTCATTATATGTGCATGTATATAATGTTGTGACAAAAATAAATAAATAAAAATAAAATAATAAAATAAAACAATACAAGAGCATACAATAGATACAAACTCATGGTAAACTGATCCAAACTAGACTGCAGAAAATATGACTTCAGTAATATTTATATTACTTATTTATATTTATTTATAATATAATATATATAATATAATATATAATATAATATAACATATATAATATAATATAATATTATATTATATATAATATAATAATATAATATTTATATATTATATGAATAATAATATTCAGTAATATTGTCGCCTTCGACAAGACCTAAGCTTAACTCACAGAATCATCTATTGTAATGTCCTTCCTGTTAAAGACTACTTCAGCTTTAATTGCAATAATACTAGAGCAACTAATAGATTTAAACTTAATGTCAACAGCTTTAATCTAGATTGCAGAAAATATGACTTCTGTAACAGAATCATCAGTGCTTGGAATACTTTACCTGACTCTGTGGTCTCTTCCCATAATCCTAAAAGTTTTATCCAAAAACTTTCTACTATTGACCTCACCCCATTCCTAAGAGGACCATAAGGGGCGTGCATAAGCGCACAAACGTGCCTACCGTTCCTGTCCTATTATTTTTTCTTTTCTTCTTCCTATATATATGCTTATACCTCCTTATATTTACTCATATATGTGTTTATATGCTATATAATCTTTTTGTATGATACCTACATATATTGTTGTGACAAAATAAATAAATAAATAAAATAAAATAAGTAATAGAGTTGTCAATGCCTGGAATGCACTACCTGACTGGGTTTTTTTCCCCAAATCCCCAAAACTTTACCTTAGACCAGTGGTTCCCAACCTTTTCTTGTTTGAGGCACAACCTTTTCTTGTTTGAGGCACCCTTGGAAAGCCTTTCAAAAGTTCCCGGCACCCTTATAAGGAAATAGATATTTAAAATCTCCGTAGCTCAAAAGTTCCCGGCACCCTCAAAAGATCTCACGGCACCCCTTAGTGCCGCGGCACACTGGTTGGGAACCACTGCCTTAGACTGTCTAATGTAGACCTCACCCCATTCCTAAGAGGTCTGCAAGGAGCGTGCATAAGTGCACCAGCGCGCCTACCATCCTTGTCCTAATGTTTTCTTTTATTCATACCCTTTACATGTGTTTATAATTATGTTTACACTTGTATCTGTCATAAAATACATGCTTGATGAAAATAAATAAATAAATAAAATAAATAGTATCAGACAAAAGGATATTTACATGATTTCCTGGAAAAGAGAGATTCTTCATTCACTGTTTCCATGGCCTTCCCAGTACATAGACACTAGGATGGACAACAGAATCTCTTCTTTTTCCATTCAGTTATTGCAAAAAACAGTTTTGGATAAATTCTGTGGTATAGGGAAACAAGTTGAATTTAGATTCTGGGAATTACCTACTAATTCCCTAAGTGTTTCAGGATGTTTTGTCTTGTTCTTCAAGGACAGATTTCTGGGAATATTCAGGCAGCATCTGGCAGTCTAGGAGGAATCCAGTATTTAGATCTCCCTTTCCTCTAGCTGAGTGATATTTTTGCAGCACTTTCCTCATAACTGAATTCTGTACTGATTGACTTTTTAAAGGCTATGCTAGCATTATTATAATTTTAACTGGGTACAGCATTTGGGTTGTTCACCATATAAGAGTCCTAATTGATTGGAGTGGCAATCAGACTTGATGCCTTGAAATATCACAAGTAAATAAGCAAATGGATCTATACTAATCCTCTAATGAATGCAACTTAATAATACTTCATTTTAAAGAGATTATTTTTAAAAATTAAAAAACTTTATAGACTATGAGATAACTAGTGGCTGATGAAAACGACAGTTATATATTTTAGTATCAGAGATGATTTGCTGCTTCTCAGTGTCAGTTTTTGGATACACAAGTAGCAATGTGACGTTGCACCTACCCTTTGCTTAGCCACTATGGCAGAATTCCTGGTTGGATTATTCTTTGATCAAAACCAGCACATTTCTTGATATACTCTTAAAAAAATAAGAAAAATAGGGTTATATTAAGGATAAATAAAAGGGAAGCATTTGTTATATGAAAGAATGGCCTGACTGTAGAGTTTTTATATCCACATCATAAATCCAATTGACTGAAGACCTTGACTTTAGGGATTGCCACAAAGAAGAGGGAGTCGGGCTGTTCTCCAAAGCATCTGAGGGTAGAACAAGAAGCAATGGGTGGAAACTGATCAAAGAAAGAAGCAACTTAGAACTAAGGAGAAATTTCCTGACAGTTAGAACAATTAATAACTGGAACAACTTGCCTGCAGAAGTTGAGAATGCTCCAACATTGGAAATTTTTAAGAAAATGTTGGATAACCGTCTGTCTGAGATGGTGTAGGGTTTCCTGCCTGGCCAGGGGGTTGGACTAGAAGGCCTCCAAGGTCCCTTCCAACTCCGTTATTATTATTATTATTAAGCTTGATTTTCAAAGTGCCCTTGTAATGCTAATATCCTCAGAACATATACTTTATTTATCACTACAAACAAAAATTCTCTATATTCAGTGAACTCTTAAAAAGAAAACATTGGAAATTGCTTAATTTGTCAGTTAAACATGTAATTTGTCAAGTCATGTTAAGCAGTACCATCTGTTATCAGATCAGAACCAAATAGTAAAAGCACAGCACAAAATATAGTGCAGTTAGTTTCAGTGTAATTTTAAGCATGAAAAAATCCTCCTTTATTCTCCCTATTTTTCAGGCAGAATTCCGAGACAAGGTCAGTACTTCATGAAATAGAATCAATGATTATCAAGTGGTCACGCCAAATAAAAGACATTTTGGAAAGGAATACAGCTCAAGCGCCTTTTAACCAGGTTCACCCAGATCCTCAGAGTGAACTTAAGTTCTGGAAAGAAAGAAAAGACAATCTCTTATGTATATATGATCAGGTAGGTAGCTCCTACTCCAGTGATGTGGCTGTTTTTCAATTATATGTACTAGAAGAATATGTTGATTTCTAACCAACAGATGAAGCATCAGATACAAATTAATTTAACAATGGCTGAGAACATTCTATAAATTAATTTTCTGTTTTTATTTCAGCTTACTTAGATTTGTATATAACTTCACAATATATTTATAAATAAATTATATATACATTTAAAAACTGCTTCAGTCAGGGTGATTCTAAGCAATGTGCAAAAGCAGGAGCTGCAACTAATAAATAGTAACCATAATAAATGACAGTAATACACAATAAACAACGTTATGATTTAAAATATATTCTTGGCACCAGGAGTTTTATAGCACCAGTAGCAGCACATTTTTGATGACTTTCTAGTAGGCCACAAAAATAAGATCTATTCACTCATTTTATAGTATAGGAAAAGAATGACATTTCCTAGCAGTTTCAATATCATCATTCATAAACATCCTATCTGTTCTATACATAAAAAAAACATAGCACTAGCACTTAAGACTTATATAATGCTTTACAATGCTTTCCAGACCTCTCTAAGCGGTTTACAGAGCCAGCATATTATCCCCAACACTCTGAATCCTCATTTTACCAACCTTAGAAGGATGAAAGGCTGAGTCAACCTTGAAATGATCAGAACTGAACTGGCAGTGAGCAGTGAATTAGCCTGCAATACTGCATTCTAACCACTGCACCACCATGGCTCTTAACATCTATTAAAGGACAATATAACTTTCCCATTTTCTTATCATGTTGAATAAGTGGATGACTACTACAGTTTTCTGCATTGGTGATGATAGATTTGAAATAACAGGTTATGGATAGATCATCATAGAGAAGATCTCTCTATGTGGTTGCTAGGAGTCAAAAACAACTTGATAGCACATTATTGATTTAACTACTATTCTCAGTTGCATTCTAGAAATTGGGTAGAAACATTATCTTACCAGACATTCCTGAACTTGTAGCTTGGCTTAGCTGGCCGCAGTTCATCTAGTGTAGGGGGCCAAACTGGCAGCCTGCAGGCCGGATGTGTCACTCGTTGGCCATGCCCATGCCTGGTTTAGCGAAGGGGAAAAAAGTCACAATATGTCACGTGATGACTTCATGATGACACAAGTTTGACACCCCTGATCTAGTGGCTTTCAGTATGGCACAAATAGCTAAGAATCTTAATTGAAATGTCTTTGAATGTTAGTCTTTATACTTACAGTGTTACAAACAATTGATTGTCCTCTATGAAAGTGAGAATATAGATTTCCTCATATACCCCATGGATGCTCAAATCAGTTACCACTTGCTGATTGCAATCAATCTGGTTTATGCTAGGGCTTGAATAATTTTGATAAAACAAATTATGTCCACAGGGGCCATAACAGGTGAAATTGCATGCTTAATTAATTGATTGACAAATAAGATTTGCAGGAGCAAGAATTAATGCAATAACAATTAGGATTTTCAATTTTGAGGAAAAAAAGTCTTTGTGGCCATTTATCTTTCCAACTATTTCTGCTTGAGAATAGTCAAAGACTTGAGCATGCTAGAATGACTGGGATTTCATTTTATATTTGTGTAGGGCCATTTATGAAACATGATTGTTTGACCTTTTCAGAATCTTTTTTTTAATTCACACACTGTCATGTGGCAAATATAAATACATTTATTAAATATCCTTTTAAATTCCAGCTTAGGAGCCCTATTATCCAAAAATTGATTGGAATCTTAAAAATCAAGAAGAGCAGTTATTATCCAACTTTTCAGGATATTTATAAGGATGTAGAAAATGGTAAGGTTTCTTTGAAATAAATTTATATTTTATATAAATGGATAAAATGTATCAAATCCATATTGTTTTTTACTGTATCACAATAATTTTGCATTAAAATATTGCTTTGGGAAATACTCGCATTAAGTGAGTCTTATGCAATATGCCATACTTCACTGTGTTACATTCAGATATTTCCCTATATACATATAAAATTAAATTAACATATGGTGCTTCGTGTAAACAATATTTTGAAGCTGTTACTTGCAGGCAATCTATTTCTCACATTAAAATGGTTTTAAAATGTTTTTCTCATTTTTACATATTGATTAAATGAAATGTCAATGGAAAATCATTAAAATACATGTCATTTTTATAAGGTACTGTGCTCCAAAAAGAATTAAGCGGATGATTCATTTTCATATTGCTCTTATTAGGCAGAACATTACATCATTGTCTTTTCTCTCTTTTTTTGCAGTTTGAAAAAAAGTATACTAGTTTATAACTGCAAGTTAACCTTTCATCAGGAAAATTGCATTTAGATTTTTTAATACATTGTCATACAATGTTTGCCAAGCAGTTAGACCAACTACCAAACTTGCATATATCAGAAGACAGAATACTGTAGTTATTCTGTGGTTGCACCATAGGACAGTCTTCATGATGCCAGTTTAGCAGGATGCAGACAATTTTATTTTCCTGTCCCCTTGTGTTATTGTGGAGACAGGTGAAACAGGGACCTTAATGGTCTCTGAGTAGCATCTATGACCAAGTTGATTACAATCCTTAGATCATCATTTTCTTTTAAAAGCGAGTATGACTAAGTACACTACGTACTCTAGATTGTATTAGGCATATACACTATGATTTAATCCTTTCTTTCTTCTACAGCACTTATTGAAGCCCAAGATATTGAATTATATCTTAAAACTTTAGAAAGACATATTCAGTTTTTTCAAGAGACCGAATTTCCAAGGATACATATTTTGATTCCTCCTCTGTTTCACACCATCTGCCTGATCTGGAGTCATTCCAAATTTTATAACATGCCAGCACGAATCATATCTCTACTGCAGGAATTCTGCAATCTGTTCATTCATCAGGTAGTAACATTTTATGTACAGAATAAATTGAATGCAATGCACCCTATTTTTATATGAAATTGCCTGAGAATTAAAGTCAGGGACGGAAGGAAGTTTTCTTAAATATATCCTTGCTTTCAGGGACCCATCTGTACAGCACCTAGAAAAGGGATTTTCCCTACATTATTGCCAGTATAGGAAATCTACTTGTTTACGAGTTGTATTCAGCCTCCACTTCCTAGACCCCTGCAAGGTTGGAGAAATGAAGAAATGTGCATTACAATACAAACCCTGTAATTTAGGAACTTGTTCCAATGATGAGAAACATAAAGATGGCAAGCGTGAAATACTAAAACTGGCAAGATGAAACTGAAATCTATTTTCGTCACTTTTTTGTGATAGATGTCTTAAACACTATTCTTTCCAATTTTAGGAAACCTTTAGAACCTTCCTTGATAACCAGGTATTTTAAGAAATATACGAATAATAGCGCATTGTTGCATTAACCATTTATATTTTATATTTTAAAACATCTGATTGCATTATTCTTCACCCCAGGCTACATTGTATCTTTCACCAGAAGATATTATGAAAAGGGAAGCAGAGGAAACTTTGGAACAAGTACAAAGTGCTCTTAGTACTTTAAGAAGTTTTAAGGATGCTTTTTTTAATGAAAGAAAACAAGTGGCAACTTATTTCACTAGCAGTCAAGAAGTTAGATTTTGGGATTTTCAACCACAGATGGTATTTTCCAGATTTGATATGTTTTTAAATCGCCTGGAGAAAATAGAGGTATTATTTATCATTCTATCCCTAAAATTACAGTTGGAGTATATTTCTGGAAAAATATGTGGAATTTTCTATGACAATAATATAGCTACTTTTACACAACAGCAAGGAAGAAACACAGAAAGAGAAGAAAAATTATTTACAACTCCCAAATTTATAAATTATCTGTATGTATATGCATAACTAAATCATATGTATATATTTTCTTTTAATACTACAGTCAGGGATTTTTTGAAAAAGTCCATTAATCCAATAGCAGAAATATTAGTATTGCATAGGGTGCAGCTTTCTTTAATTAAATGTTACTTTTATGGTATCTTTACCATCTTGAGTTATTTGTAAAAATGAGTAAAGACTGGGTCCAGATAAATGAATGAATGAATGAATGAATAAAATTAATACATAAATAAATAGTTTTGTCTATATAATCTAGAGTTAATGGATTTCCCAACTTAGTAGGGAAAAATAAGAACCGGGGAGCAAATAATTGGTTCCTGACATATTATATACACACATACACACATAATAAAAGGAGATCTTAGGTGGACACAAAATGCAGAAGATTCAACCAGGTTCATAAAAGCCTGATAGATTACAGGTTAAAGAGTTCTTCCTCAGGACTGTTCTCCACCCAGTTTTATTTCACATCTTATCTACATATTAAGGCATAATTATGACAATATGGTAGAAAGTCCATTATGCCCACATATACCTTGCATGTATCCTGTTTGTAGGAGAAGTCATGTCAGTGACAGACTTGATTCCATAAAGCCAGCATTATAGAAAAATTTCTTAAAACCAAAGTAATGGCAATTACTTGGTATATTCTGCCAAGCCCTGCACAGCAAGTATCTAGCGACAGATGCCAGGATGGTCCTATTCTATGCCAGGAAGTCTTGCAGGTATATAATCACATGATCCTGGTCAAAAACCAGTTTTAAAAGTGTTATAGTAATCTCATTCAAGGTTCAAAGAAAAGGCTCAAAGCATTTAGGCAGGTGTCAAAGATTTTGTTTCAGAATATGACTATCAGGCTCTTGGCTATCAGAAATCTGTTCCCAATTAAATAAACTGGCACTGTGCCATTTGATTCTGTACATAATTTTAGGACACCTTTGCAGATTTTAAAGTCTGAGGATTGGTTTGTCAGGATCTAAGATTGTAAAACTGGGACTGGAGAAAATTTGTTTTTCTAAGGCCTGAGAATTAGACAGTTTCTCAGGACAGATTCACTTCTTTGATTTTGTTCAAAAGAATGCTCTCTCGCTTTCTATTTATTCTATCCTTTCTATTTATTTCCTCTCCCCTATACACAAAGATAAGCTGTGATAATCAAGTTCAGAGATCAGAAAATGAAAATTTAGTAGTTGCCTTCTAAATGACACATTTATGCCAATTTATGACCCAATCAACAGGTGTCAAAAATATTGTCTACTTCTGTATCGAGAGATATACCCATTAAACATAAGTATTGTTAATGATTATTTTTATCTTTTCAGAATATTTTTGTTACCATGCTTGAGTTTGAAAAGTTGGAGAAACTAGAATTTGGTGGAATCAAAGGAAAATGTTTAAATGCTCAAATATGCAAATTGAACGAAGAATTTATCGAGTCTTGTAACACTTTTAAAGAGAAAACATATGACCCCTTAGACTACAACAATATGGTAATCTTTCATGTAGCATATTGTTTGTGACATTTTTTTAAATTTAAGTAAGACAAGTTGTGAGGTATATTGTAAAAATAAAGTTGATTATATTTAAAAACTAATCCAAACATGACAAAAAGTGTGAAAAGTTTGAACTTAGAAATTCCTATCAAGCAGAGTTTGAATTTCTTAACTATCTCTATTTCTGCTGTCTATTAAAGAACAGCCTTTCTTTATTTGATGCCTATATTGTAGTCCAGTGTTTTTCAGATAATGGAAGATTATTTAATCTTTTAATAGCAGTGACATTTTCTGTTAATAACAGGAATTTTCCCTGAGCATGTATTTCATAGCCCATATACCATAACCTCAATATCTAATATAAATAAAATTTGCATATAATATTCTGACCATTGCAATCTTGATGTTACAGCCGGTACTACCCAAAGTTTCTCTCCACCTGCTAGTGTCAAATGTCATACCTTGAATCCAGAGATAGGTGTAGGATGAGTTTCAGTCACAGTCAAGATGCACTGGGCTGCCAACCTCACTGCACCCAGTTGATGGGGAAAATGACCTTCCAAACTTCAGGTTTGCACTACACAAGCCTCCCCATGGTGTCCCAGTCTTCTCTTTGACCTCTTTTAAAAGGTCTGTGCATAGGATTGTAACTTTGATTGAAATTGTTTTTCTCTCTAATTTAATTATTTCACTGCATTTGCATATTCACGAAAATCACTGCTATAATCATCATTGTAGTAGTAGTAGTAGTAGTAGTAGTAGTAGTGATAACAACAATAACAACAACAACAACAACAACAACAACAACAACAGAGTTGGAAGGGACCTTGGAAGCCTTCTAGTCCAACCCCCTGCCCAGGCAGGAAACCCTACACCATTTCAGACAGATGGTTATCCAACATTTTCTTAAAAATTTCCAGTGTTGGAGCATTCACAACTTCTGCAGGCAGGTCGTTCCACTTATTAATTGTTCTAACTGTCAGGAAATTTCTCCTTAGTTCTAAGTTGCTTCTTTCCTTGATCAGTTTCCACCCATTGCTTCTTGTTCTACCGTCCAGTGCTTTGGAGAACAGCCTGACTCCCTCTTCTTTATGGCAACCCCTGAGATATTGGAACACTGCTATCATGTCTCCCCTAGTCCTTCTTTTTATTAAACTAGACATACCCAGTTCCTGCAACCGTTTTTCATATGTTTTAGCCTCCAGTCCCCTAATCATCTTTGTTGCTCTTCTCTGCACTCTTTGGTTATCCAACATTTTCTTAAAATTTTCCAGTGTTGGAGCATTCACAACTTCTGCAGGCAAGTCGTTCCACTTATTAATTGTTCTAACTGTCAGGAAATTTCTCCTTAGTTCTAAGTTGCTTCTTTCCTTCATCAGTTTCCACCCATTGCTTCTTGTTCTACCCTCAGGTGCTTTGGAGAACAGCCCGACTCCCTCTTCTTTGTGAGATATTGGAACACTGCTATCTTGTCTCCCTTAGTTCTTCTTTTTATTAAACTAGACATACCCAGTTCCTGCAACCGTTCTTCATATGTTTTAGCCTCCAGTCCCTTAATTATCTTTGTTGCTCTTCTCTGCACTCTTTCTAGAGTCTCAACATCTTTTTTACATCGTAGTGACCAAAACTGAATGCAATATTCCAAGTATGGCCTTACCAAGGCATTATAAAGTGGTATTAACACTTCACGTGATCTTGATTCTATTCCTCTGTTTATGCAGCCCAGAACTGTGTTGGCTTTTTTGGCAGCTGATGCACACTGCTGGCTCATATCTAAATGGTTGTCCACTTGGACTCCAAGATCCCTCTCACAGTTACTACTATTGAGCAAGGTACTACATATATGGTACCTGTACATTTTGTTTTTTTTGCCTAAATGTAGAACCTTACTTTTTTCACTGTTGAATTTCATTTTATTAGATAGCGTCCAATGTTCAAGTCTGTCAAGATCCTTCTATATCTTGAGCCTATCTTCTGGAATGTTGGCTATTCCTGCCAGCTTGGTGTCATCTGCAAATTTGATGAGTTCCCCATCTATCCCCTTGTCCAAGTCATTGATGAAGATGTTGAAGAGTACTGGGCCTAAAACAGAGGCTTGGGGTACTCCACTGCATATTTCCCTCCATGTGGATGTAGTTCCGTTGAGCACTACACGTTGAGTGCGGTTGGTCAGCCAGTTACGAATCCATCTGGTGGTGGTGCTGTCTAACCCACATTTTTTATTTTATCTAGTAGTAGGTTATGGTCTGCTTTATCAAATGCTTTACTGAAGTCCAAGTAGCATTCCTCTGGTCCACTAATTTTGTCACTTTGTCAAAGAATGCAATAAGATTAGTCTTGCATGATCTGTTTTTGACAAACCCATGTTGGCTTTTGGTTATTACTTTGTTTGCTTCTAGGTGTTCAGTGATTTGTTGCTTGATTATCTTTTCCCTGGAATTGAGGTCAGGCTGATAGGTCTGTAGTTTCCTGGATCTGTTTTTTTTTTTCCATTTTTGAAGATGGGAACTACATCATTTCTTTTCCAGTCCTCTGGCAGTTCCCCTGTGCTCCAGGATCTTTGAAAGATATAGTTCAGTAGTTCTGAGATCTCATCTGCCAGTTCCTTCAGAACCTTGGGGTGTAATCCATCCGGTCCTGGTGATTCAAATTCATTTAGGGTAGACAGGTGTTCACTTATTATTTTCTTCCCTATTTTAACTTGTGTTCCTAATTTTTTTATTTTTTTTATTTTTTTTATTTATTTTGTCACACAGTATATATAAGTATGAAATAATTATACAATATATAAGCATATATATAAGTATGAGTATGTAATAACTATATTAATTGGCTATAACGAAAGGAAACAATGTTTTTTGTGGTGCTGTTTTTGATAGGTTGTATTGTTTTGTCCTTTTGTGTAAAGACAGATGCAAAAAATGAGTTAAGTAGACTGCTTTCTCCCTGTTGCTTGTCACCTTTTTGCCACTTTCTCCCTGCAATGGGCCAATTGTTTCCTTGACTTTTTTCTTGTTTTTAACATGTTGGAAGAAGCTTTTTTTTGTTATTTTTTTACTTTTGTTGCTAGCCTTTGTTCATTGTGAGCCTTAGCTTTCCTCACTTCATCTTTATAGGCTCGGGCTATTTGATGATATTCTGCCTTAGTTATTTGTCCCTCTTTCCACTTTTTATACTTGTCCTTTTTGTCTCTTTCAATTTGTCAGATAGTTCTTTATGCATCCATGCTGATTTCTTTGAGATCTATTATTTTTCTTCTTCATTGGTATTGTGCTAGACTGGGATTTTATAATCTCATTTCAAAATTTTCCAAGCTTCTTGAGTTGTTTTCCCCTTCAGGATTCTCATCCATGGAGTCCTTTTCAAGCTCTCTCTAAGTTTATTGAAATTAGCTCTCTTAAAGTCCAAGACTCTAGTTTGACTTTGTTCTACTATTTGTGTTTGCATAATGTTGAATTCCAATATTGCATGATCACTTGTCCCCAAGATTCCTATAGCTTCAACAGTGCGCAACTTGGGTGTTCTCCTGGATGCACGGCTGTCGCTTGAAGATCATTTGGCGGCCATCTCCAGGAGAGCCTTTCACCAGGTTCGCCTGGTTCGCCAGTTGCGCCCCTTCCTTGATCGGGATGCCCTATGCACAGTCACTCATGCTCTCGTTACCTCTCGCCTGGATTATTGCAATGCTCTCTACATGGGGCTCCCCTTGAGATGCACTCGGTCCAGAATGCAGCTGCGCGGGTGATAGAGGGAGCTCCACGTAGCTCCCATGTAACATCTTTCCTGCGCAGACTGCACTGGCTACCTGTTGCCTTTCGGGTGCATTTCAAGGTTCTGGTTACCACCTTTAAAGCGCTCCATGGCTTGGGGCCTGGGTACTTACGGGACCGCCTGCTGTTACCTCATGCCTCCCACCGACCCGTACGCTCACACAGAGAGGGACTTCTCAGGGTGCCGTCCGCCAAACAATGTCGGCTGGCGGCCCCCAGGGGAAGATCCTTCTCTGTGGGGGTTCCTACTCTCTGGAATGAACTTCCCCTGGTTTACGCCAAATATCTGACCTTCGGACCTTTCGCTGCGAACTGAAAACATATTTGTTTGTTCACGCGGGGCTTTCTTAAATTGTTTAGATTTTAAATTTAATTGCTATTTAAGTTTTAAATTGGGGTTTTTTAGATTTTAATTTATCGGCCTAACTGTATAATAAGTTTTTAAATTTATTTTTAATTGTACATTGTTTATTTTTATCTTGGCTGTACACCGCCCTGAGTCCTTCGGGAGAAATCTAATTAAATAAATAAATAAATAAATAACATCTTCTATCATTTCAGCTCTGTTAGTGAGAATTAAGTGAGAATTAAGTCCATATGGCTGATCTCCTTGTTCTCTTCTCTACTTTTTGGGAAACAAAGTTGTCTGCTATGTTTGTTAGGAACCTGTTGGATCTTCCACTTGGTACAGAGTTTGTCTCCCAGTTGATGTCAGGGTAGTTAAAATCCCCCATTACTACTGTGATGTGCTTCCTACATACCTTAGTTAGCTAACTAGCAAAAAATTCCTCTGTTTGGTTGGATGGCCTATAGTATAGACCTATGGCAATATCATTTTCCCTCCCTTTAATATTGACCCAAATGCGTTCAAGATAATTTTCATCATTGTTGTGCTTTATTTCTGTAGAGATGTAGTTATTTCTTATATATAGTATAACTCCACTTCCTCTTTTATTTGGTCTATTTCTTTTAAATACTTTATATCCCTCTAGCTGTATGTTCCATTTGTGGATTTCATCCCACCAAGTTTCCCTAATGGCAACAATATCATATCTGCCCTCATTTACTTGAATTTCTAATTCACCCTGTTTATTCCTCATACTCTGTGCATTGGTGTATAGACATTTGAGTCCATTAGGATTGACCTTGTGTTTACTGTCTACGTAACCTGTGATTCAAAGCTTTAGATGCTGCTGTTGTTTTATCAGCAAATCACAGCAATTTTGCAATATATTCAGGAAGATTTTTAAATTCTATTTAATAGAATTTATTAATTTGATATAATGTAGCACAATTACTCTTATGCTACTTGTTTGGTTTAAAAGCTAATATAACTGAAAATAAGGATGGCTGCTACGACTTAAAATTAGAAGATTAAACAATAAAGCTTGATACAACTTTCTAGAAAAATAACTCGATATTGAAAGATAAGCAAAGTTTATCACTGTTTAGGTAGTTCAGGTTATTTCTCCAAGAAGAACTGCTCAGATGTAATTCAGGTATACAGTATATCAAGAATAGTGCTAAGTTATTTTTGCTTGTAGAGTTGATGTTAGGAAACCCATTTTCAGGTATTGATGTACTTTGCTTTATTTAACATGAGACAAGCCTGGCTTGTTGAATTTGAGGATCCTCCTGTTTCTTTTAAGAGAAACTCAATACATGGTGTTCCAAAATACTACAGCTATCATTAGGTACCTGATTGCCAAGCACAGCTTTTTCCTCTATGCGAAAAGATCAGGGTAGTACAAATATTTGAAGGCCTTTGGCAAACCTGGCTTTTTTGAATCCTAGATACTATTCTTATTGTCTCCTGAAAACATTCGTTGAGCATTACAAATAACTTTATTCTCCCTTTGTCTGCCAATTTCTATTCTTGTCTGGTAGGAAGTTAAAGGAAACAAAATCTTTAGCAAGTTGGCACTTTGTTTCTAATGTAACTCTTTACACCCTTTATTGATTAAATAACGCAATTCTTTAAAAAAAATCCTAAACCTATTTGCCATGGATTTTGCCTTTACAGGTATTTGAAGAAGACTACACTGATTTTAAACACAAAAATTTGGAATTTGAAAGACGTCTTGGAACAATTTTTTGTGTGGCATTTCTTGATTGTTCAGGTTTGGAGTCAGCATTTAAGGTAGTTATACAAAGCAAAATAAATGAATGTCATAGTTTTCACTGTCAGATTTATTTTAGATTAAATTATTATTTCACACACACACACACACACACACACACACACACAGGAATACAGATAATATGCTCTGAATTTTTTTTATAACCATAGAAATGATCTATTGGATAGATTTTTGCAATATTTAATTAGTATGGCAGCAACATTTAAACAAAAGAAATGTCAAGAATTATCCAAGAAAGTATTAACTCAGATAAATGATAAAGTACTTCTTCCTGTAGATTTAATTGAATCTTCAGCACTAAAGGTAAGATATACTCTATACTAGCAGGCAAAAACTAATTTAATGGCTGAGGACTCTTCCATATATCCTCCAATACATCTTCCTAAAATCATTGCCTTAATCTGCTTCATGATACAGTTGATCATGAAAACTATCCTCTACATATATTTAAGTGAACATTTTCCATTTCTTGTATTGATGCTTATGGAGAAAAAGTTCTCAATCATTTGCTCTATTGTTTACTTTTCGTCTTAAAAGTGGTGGGCAACTGGAGAAGGGGAAGACCATACTTTTAATTTGCTTGCGAAGAAGCCTTCAGCCTCCACCTCTTTTTTGGCACGAGAAACCTCTAGCCACTGCCTCTTTGCCAGCTGGAACCAAGCTGGCAATGGTGGCTGCAGGCTTCTTGCGCTGAAAACTACGAAAACTTAAATAGTGTATGATCATCTGGTCCCATCCTAGCATTTAAATCTCTATAATTATTGCAGCTGTGAGATATTTGTCTAAAGAACTAGAGATAAATTTGCACTTCCGAACCGGTAGGGAAGGTAAGTAGATTTCACCCCTGAGTGAGACATATTTAAATTGCAGAGCTCTGCTACCATAACTAGGGCCACTCTACCACCTTTAGATCTCCCACCCAATCTTGCTCGGAGCAGCTGGGATAGAGTTAACCCAGTGGCCATCTAACTCCACCTCTGAAGGAAGAGGACATCAAATTGTCCTCAAATATTGTCCTCAAATATTGTCCTCAAATATTGTCAAAAAAAATTGGTCTTTTGATTGGATTGACCAGCCAGCAATATTCCAAGTTAGAAGGAAAAGAGGAAAGTCATTTGAGGCCCATCAGGCAATATGGTTTTGACAAGAAGAAGCTGTAAGGTTATTATATTGGGCTGGAAGGTCAGCAGCAGCAGTTGTAGCATCCTTCAAGGGATGACTTGACTCATATACGTCCTGCAGCAGGATGACATTGACACCATTTAACAATGCTTGCCTTGTGAGGGGCTTCTGCAGACATGTTGGGCAAAGAGATGTTAAATCATGCTGCATCTTGCTCTGTGTCATTGCGGATGACAAGGATCTCCTGCCCATATCCCAATTTATTGCTGGAGTGCCCATGAAATATCCCAATGAAAATAATGACTCCTCTTCATCTGCAGGATCATCTATTGGTCCAAGAGGTTTCAGACTTCAACTTTTTATAGGGCAATTTTCAGGTAATCCATTATTTGCCGAGGGGAAAATGAGAGGCTCTTATATTAGAGATACAAGGTCTAAAAGTGGCTCAGCTGTAGTGATGTAACCAAGGTTTTCTTCAGATTTTCTAGTTTAAACAGTACATTGTCTTGTTCCTTTTGTGGTAAGGAGCCAGAAGCATTAATAAGGCCAGATTCTGTGCTGAAAACATCTTCATCAAATAAGGCTGACTGACTCCCACACTAATTCTCTCAAGGTTGGGACTGAAGAAGCAGCAACTTCAGGAGCTAGCATATTAGCTATTAACAGTTTAATCTTTTCATCACAAAAGATTCTGGTAGGAAAAATTAGAAAGGAATCTATATATGCTCTCATCTTGAATAACACTGAAGGGATGGCAAATCGCTTAAATGACAGGAATATCTGCTTCCAATCTGGGACATCTGGGAGCCATTCAACAGCAAACAGATCAATCTGCCCACCTTGGTAGTGAAGAAGCTGACCTCAGGAAGCTAGCATTGCTCTCCTGGTATTCCAACATCCAACATTAAGTCTGTTCATGCAAATTCTGATGGCGATCTGTTGTGTTTGCAATGAAAAATTCAATTTGGTGGAGGATACTTTGCTTCCAAGAAATCTTTAACATTTTTAAGTCCCCCTCTCTTTGCTTTATCAGAAGATAGTGAGTTATTTGCTTTATCAGAAGATAGTGAGTTATTCTTAAGAGAGTTGTGGCTTTTTGACAAGTTCTTTAACTATTACTTTCGCTCTTTGCTCCTTATTAGCACACTTGCCCAGAGTGGGAGATTTGACTGTGTCTGTTACAGAGGCTTTTATGGGAGTAGAGGATCCTTGTGTCAGATTCCAATTAATGTACCCATTGTAAACAGACCTCCGAGGCAGTCCATTTCACCAAAGAACAGGTTTATTTAGATACATCATCTTGGCACAAACTGGTGGAAAGGCAGTACTGAAGGTTCAAAACAACAAATTGTCAGCGTTCCAGAAAACCCCTCCTGCAGAAAAGACTCTGAAGCCAACATCTTTCAAAGTTCTTTTACTAGCATAGGTAAACTGGCACAGTTGGATGAAAACCGAAACTGGGGATTCGGGTTCCTCCCTCAGTAATACAAACTCCAAAATCTCCATCCTAATGACCCCTCCGCCAATCACATGCTCCAATCCTCAACCGTCCCATGTTGAAGCATCACTCCGGCCACTCCTTCTCCAGATGTGAGTCCAGCCTGACCTTGACCGGCAGAAAGAATGTTGTTATGTCTAATAGTCCCTTGTACCCCCACCCCCCTCTCCTCCTTTCCCACACCGGAGAAAGTGGCAGCCTGTGGAAGCCTTCGGCCTAGTATGGCTTCCAAAACTGATAGGCATCCCCCCCCCCTGTAGAAGAAAATACACCCTAGAAAACAAAACAGACAAAAACCAAAAGATGGGGTTATCCAATCGCGATACAAGCTGGATACCAGGGTTGCTTGGTGACTTCTCTCCTCCTCCTCTGGCCAACCAGCCATTGGAATGTCTCTGACTCATGAGATTGCTATGTTGTTTTGGCTGTAATACTCCACCTATCTCTGCTCTCCCCCTTCAACTCCAAACTGTATCAGCCTGAAGCCAGGTGAAGATAACCCATGATAGAAATCAAAACTTCCATGAGAAGGGACTAGACCCAGCTAAGTCAGTTTCAGGCCTGACACCTTGTTTTTGAAGAAAAACAGCTATATCTTTTTTCAATGTCTCCAATTCATGTTTTATGGCTGTAAGCTGCTCAAATATTGAGATAACAGTTTGTGCTGTGAGGATGCATTATTTTGCCATTAACTCAGTTGAATTGTCCCATGGTAGCCTTGCTAAGTTCTGATCTATCTTTTTATTTTTGTGCTTCATTTCAAGTCCCCTGGAAGAGGTACCTGGGTTGGTTACTTGTGGTAGTGACCGGCTATCATTTTGCTCTTCCCCAAGAAATAAGGAATGGTCTAATAATTGTTATTTTGCTAGCTCTATTTGGAGATCCCATTCTCGTGCTTCAAATTTGTTAGAGATGGGCGGGAGGGATTTGTTTTACTTGCGGTTCTCTTTTCTGTGAAGGACTCTTCAATTCTGGGCTGTTTTGCAGAGTTTATAGGAGGGAGAAAGCCTAAGCCAGTGATGGCTAACCTTTTCTCATCATTTGCTGAAAGTCCGTGCAAGCGTGATAGCGCACATGTGTGCCTGGAGCCATAATGCAATGCGTATGCAACTCCCACCCCGCCCCCACAATGCGCACACAACCCCTCCATGCTTCCCCATGCGCAACTGCGCATGACCCCCCCCACAGCCCATTTTGGGCCTATCAGGCCTCCCTGCAGCCTTCTGGGACCAAAAACAGGCCGCGGGGTGGTGGAGGTGCAGTGATACCCCTGCGGCCTGTTTTTGGTCCCAGGAGGCTGCAGGGTGGCCTGATAGGCCCAAAACGGGCCATGGGGGGCACCACACACCCCTGCGCTCCCCCATCCTCAAGGCATGCCTGCGCGTATTCTGCATGCACCCCGTTTTTCCTGCACATGTGTGACAGAGACCCAAAAATCAGCTGATTGGTGGGAGGCCTGCACGCATGCGGGGTGGAGCTGAGCTAGGCGATTGTTGGCGTGCCCATGACATGGGCTTTCTGTGCCACCTGTGGCACGCATGCCATAGGTTCACCATCACAAGCCTAAGCTAACACCATGACATTTCTTTCTTATTCCCATAATTACCAGTTCCAGGCAAAATCCATTATCTGTGTATTTGTCTTCACTATCATCTCATCCAAACAAAGTTAGTTAAGTAAAAATAAGTTCAGTAAAAATACTAAAAAGCCAATTATATAATCAAATA
Organism: Ahaetulla prasina; assembly: GCF_028640845.1. NCBI lineage: Eukaryota > Metazoa > Chordata > Lepidosauria > Squamata > Colubridae > Ahaetulla > Ahaetulla prasina. The sequence continues at coordinate 106,093,405 of NC_080542.1, read as the reverse complement.
ATAAAACTGAGTGGAATTGCTGAAAATGTGTGTTGCTGAGCTGACAACTCAGGCTCTTCCTCCAGAACAACTTACTTGAATACAGGGAATCATTGACCTACAGCCATTTGTTTAGTGACTGTTCAAAGTTGTAACAGCATTGAAAAAGTGACTTGTTGTTTTTTACACTTACGATCATTGCAGTATCTCCATGATCACATGATCAAAATTCTCATGCTTGCCAACTAGTTTATATTTATGAGCTGTTGCTGAGCTGACAACTCAGGCTCTTCCTCCAGAACAACTTACTTGAATACAGGGAATCATTGACCTACAGCCATTTGTTTAGTGACTGTTCAAAGTTGTAACAGCATTGAAAAAGTGACTTGTTGTTTTTTACACTTACGATCATTGCAGTATCTCCATGATCACATGATCAAAATTCTCATGCTTGCCAACTAGTTTATATTTATGAGGGTTGAAGTGTCCCAGAATCACTGTGATCATCTTTTACGACCTTCTGACAAGCAAAGTCAATGGGGAAACCAGATCCATTTAATAACCATGTTACTAACTTAACAGCTGTTGCAAGAAAGGTCATAAAATGGACTAAAACTCATTTAACAACTGTATTAACTTAGCAACAGAAAATTTGGGCTCAACTGTGGTCATAAATTGAGGACCACAGTATACTCTTTAGCCTCTCAAAATATCTTGAGCATATATTGTCATTCAATACCATATTTCAATGAATAGAATAGAATAGAATTTTTATTGGCCAAGTGTGATTGGACACACAAGGAATTTGTCTTGGTGCATATGCTCTCAGTGTACATAAAAGAAAAGATACGTTCATCAAGGTAAACATTTACAACACAATTGATGGTCAGTATATCAATATAAATCATAAGGATTTCCAGCAACAAAGTTACAGTCATACAGTCATAAGTGGAAAGAGATGGGTGATGGGAACTATGAGACGATTAATAGTAGTGCAGATTCAGTAAATAGTTTGACAGTGTTGATGGAATTATTTGTTTAGCAGAGTGATGGCCTTCAGGAAAAAACTGTTCTTGTGTCTAGTTGTTCTGGTGTGCAGTGCTCTATAGCGTCGTTTTGAGGGTAGGAGTTGAAACAGTTTATGTCCAGGATGCGAGGGGTCTGTAAATATTTTCACGGCCCTCTTCTTGATTCGTGCAGTATACACGTATGCCTATATATAATAATACATTCCTATATATAATATATATATTATATATATATATATATATATATATATATATATATATATATATATATATATATATATATATATATATATATATATATATATATATATATATATGTTTTCTGAGGTTTTCGCGGGTGTTTGTATGTAGGTCTTTGGTTATTCGGGTTTTCTCCCGCGTAAAATTGGAAGTGTCTTGGCGACGTTTCGACGAAGTCTCATTCGTCATCTTCAGGCTTCAGCTTCGTGCTTCTGGGAGTGTAATAATTATAATAATACATTCCTAGCTTGTGAGTTTAGAGAGAATTAAATTTAGCAGTTCCAGTCTGATGTTTGACATCTTGCATAATTTCATCATCTTGATAGCCACTTCATACTTTTCAACATAAAAGTAACCTTTTCTGCTATTGATTTTGTACGTGAGAATATTTTAAAGCAAGCACTTGCTATGTTTAACTTACTAAACTTATTTTTATGAGAAGATATTTGTAAATAAGTTCATTAATGTTAGCTATATGCTTTAAAAGTGCTATGAAGCATTCAGAATATAAATGTATTACCTCTATTGACATAAAGCATATGAAATAAAATCTTGGTATTTTATTCTCTTTGTCCTTAAAATGATTCCAGTTATAGAATGACTTTAATTGTTAGTTTTTATGATCTGTTTTTATTGTATGCTATACGGAGTCACATTCTGTGAGATGTGATAAATAAATAAATTTCCAGTGAGCTACTGCAACCAATAGTTTAAAATAATAAGGAAAAAAATGAATAAAATATCTATTTTTTATTCTCTGTAGAATAATTTTTGTCCTTTTAAGTTATTAATGTTTAGGTAGAAATGTAATTTACATGGATAAATTTATTTTTGATATCTGGCAATTAAACTCAAAGCATAGGCAACAAGCACTGTGAATTCTAATCCCATCTTGAGGCCAAAGCCAGCTGGGTGACCATAAGCAGTCACTCTCAGCTCGCTCTAGGAAGCAGGCAATAGAAAATCACTTCCAAAATTTTGCCAGGAAAACTGCAAGGACTAATCTCAACAGTTCCCAGGAGCCAAGACTGACTGAAAAATGGGCATACCATTCCTAGTTTAATTAAACACAGTTCCTTAAGCAGAGGACATATGTTGAATGTGAACAACAGTCTCCTTTTGTGTTCCAACTTCTATGTAAGATATTTTGATACTCTCACAGTTGGGAAAAAGGAAGGTTTACATAATCATGTTCTTTATTTATGCAGCTTATAACCATTCTTGGATCTTTTCTGGAGAAACCAATGATTACAGAAATGTTTAGCACAAATTATAAGATCTTGCTACAGATGTTTGATGAAGAATTGAGAAACTGTAAATACTTGTATGATGAACACATTAAACAGGTATGTGGCAGTTTAAGAGCAAATGAGTCCATTTGCATTTCTCACAAGATATCTTTTTGCAGAATTACCCACCTGTCCTTTAATAATTACAGGAGGAAGAGGGGAATGAAATCATAAACAAAAACATGTCATCTAGTTCAGGAAACCTTAAATGGTCTCGAGAAATTAAAGCCCGCATATTGTCATTTTGGTCAAGTTTCTCATTTGTTCCCCAACAGTAAGTAAATTTCTTTGACAATAGAAAATATTCAGGCTGGTTGGGAAATTCTGGGAGTTCACACATCTTAAAATTGCCAAGGTTGAGAAACACTGTGGTAGAGCACATTGTGTTGAAGTAAGACTCAATTGAAATTCAGAGTGAAAAAAAGGTGAGAAGATGGTACAATTCTTACTTTTTCAAGATGTTTTCAAATATCTTGAGCCAAACTCGAGTGCTGTAACTAAATACTCACTGCAAACTATTCATGGAGTCATATTTACATTCATATTTCCATTTTGCTGATACAAATCAACAAGTTTATTTGACATGACCATTTTGCTAGTGTCACATTTATGTCTTCCATTTTAGAATCCTGGAAAATTTTGAAGCTACTTTAATTTATCAGAAATATATAGAAATATTGAGATTACTTGACCAATATGAAGATCAGATCTATTTTAAATGGAAGTCCAAGGTGGATGATATTTGCCTGTTTAATTTAGATCAACCTTTGATTAAGCGAAATGGTAAAGATGGTCTCCTTAGTGTGAATTTTGATCCTAAGGTATAGTATGATATGGTATGGTATGAACATTTTAATTTTCTAGATTTGGTAGAATTCAATGCAATTAGTGTTATAGAATTGCAAGCCATGGTTTAAAAAACAACAACTCATGCATGTTTAATTTTAAAAAATAAAGGAAATCTGTTTACTAAACTTACTTCTTTTTTTTTTTATTTAAAAAGTTTTACAGAAAAAAATTTTTTCCCCCTTTCCCCCGAACCCTCCTCCCTTCACTAATACCCTCCCCTCTCCCCCCTGGCTTCCCGGAACAAGCACAAGGTATAGTTAAAAATAAAACAAACATATGCTAAGAAAATTTTCTCCCAAAACTATTATACCAATTTTCCTTCTCTAGCTCTGACTTCCTCCTAACATAACCAAAACCCTTCAAAAAAAATAAAAAATAAAAATAAAAATTAAGAATTAACAATAGTAAAATATATAAATCAATAGAACAAATTAATCCTAAAGTATTTAAAACCAACTAAAGCATAAAAATCCAATCCAATTCAAAAAATATGTCCTTTTTTTTTTTTTTTTTTTATTTAAAAAGTTTTACAGAAAAAAATTTTTTCCCCCTTTCCCCCGAACCCTCCTCCCTTCACTAATACCCTCCCCTCTCCCCCCTGGCTTCCCGGAACAAGCACAAGGTATAGTTAAAAATAAAACAAACATATGCTAAGAAAATTTTCTCCCAAAACTATTATACCAATTTTCCTTCTCTAGCTCTGACTTCCTCCTAACATAACCAAAACCCTTCAAAAAAAATAAAAAATAAAAATAAAAATTAAGAATTAACAATAGTAAAATATATAAATCAATAGAACAAATTAATCCTAAAGTATTTAAAACCAACTAAAGCATAAAAATCCAATCCAATTCAAAAAATATGTCCCTTTTTTTTTTTTTTTTTTTTTTCCCCAAAAAAAGTTTTTATTGGTCAAAAAAAAGTTTATACCAATACATATCAGGTATGGTAAATTTTCATTTTTCTTATACATGATAAGAATTTTACTCAAAATTTTAAACACATACAACAGCCATATGGCAAGCAGGTAATACGGAGTAGCTAAGTTTACCAATCTTACATACGCAATAAAGAAGGGTCAAGAATAATCAGAATATCATACGAAAGAGAATAAGTAAAACCAACACAATACCAAATATCTTTGTCACCTCCTAGTTTTGGATCTCAGAACTCTGGGTTCAGCCTGACCCAACTCCAGGGCTGCAACAGCGGCAGCCGCCTCCGCCCCATGGTCTATAACCTCCCCTTCTTCAATTCCTGGGTCATCTGATTCCAGGAGGGCTTTGTGTTCCTCCACGTAGGCCGTAGCCTCCGCAATTGTACTAATTTTTTTCGTAATGCCCTCCCGGAAAATCATCAATCCCTCTGGCATCAGCCATCTGAAGCCTACTCCCTTCTGGTACAATTTGCTTGACAAAAAGTAATATTTCTTTCTCATTTCACGTACCTGTCTGGGAATCTGCCTCAGAATGGCTATCTCCCTGCCCCTATAAGTCAGTGCCCCACTCCTATGTTTTCTAAGAATTTCATCTCTCGTCTCTCTTTTCACAAATTTGACATGAACCTCTCTAGGAACTGCATGCGTGCGTGCATATTGTGAATTAACTCTATAAACTCGATCCACATCCCAATTCATAAAATCAACACCTCTCCCAAGAAATTCTCCCAACAGTTTAGTCACAACATCTCTCAAATCTTCTTGGTCCACTTCTTCCAAATTTTGAAACCTAAGGAAATAAGACATTTTATCCATCTGTAATCCAAGCACAGCATTGCTTGTCGTCTCCCCTCTTTTCTGCACTGCCCGCATCTCACCCTCCAAACCTTCCACTTTCTGCTTATTTTCTGCTGAGACTTGTTGAGTATCCTTTAAGTCCTTTTGGATAGTCACAATTTCCGCTCTTATTTCATCCAGTTTCTTGTCCATATTAGATAACTTTTCCAAAATTCTCTCCATTTCTCCAGCAGTTGGTCTCTGACCTTTTGCCATTTAAAAAAAAATTTTTTAAAGTCCTCAGGCAAGCACAGTATCCTTATAATTTCTAATTTATTTATAATTTATCTAATTTATTTATAATTTATAAATAAATTAATTTATTTATAATTTATTATAAATAAATTTATAATAATAAAAAAAAAAAAAAAATATGTCCCTTATAACTTCTATAACCATATAATTTTTCCCCCCATGTCTTTCTTACATAAGATCTTTTGAAAATATTCTATTTAAAATTTAGTGCAACACCTTATAAAATTTCAATACAGAAAATTACAATATCTATTCAACTTTAGTCCTTCCTCATCAAAATCCAGTATAGATCCAAATATCTAGTCTTTTATGATAGATATAAAACATATAATCAACCCATTTCTTCCAGATTCCGGGACACTAATATTTTTGTCTATTAATATTTTAAAAAAACCTTGTTTCAAGAATAATACTTTTGTCTCTTGCCATTTTTTTTGGTGCATTAATCTCTGTCTTTCCTTCGTTACTCCTTTTAAAAAGTCAATCACAATATTTCCTAGTAATTCCTTATGCCAAGAATCCAAAAATTACTGCTGTATATTCCATCAGTCCAAAAAGAGAACTCTTGGGAAACATTAAGCTTGTGAGTCTTTTCCATTTGAGGGACAATCTCCTGTAGCACAAATTCAGGCAGTTCATCCAAACTATTTAAAGAAAACTTCTTTACATCACCTTGTTTCTTCACGATCAAATCTTCATATTTATCCACTTTTATTTGTATCTCCTGCATTCCATTTTCCGAATGATTGCACTGGTTAATTTGCTCCAAGCTCTCATCCAAAACGTCCCCATTTTTTATCAATTCGTATTTTTGAATAATTAAATACATACTTTCTGTGTAGTCCTGTATAAAGTCACAAATCCATTCTTCTGAAAGAACCTCCATGACAAAGTTCCTTCTGAGAATCCCCTTGTAAAGTACTTAAACAACGTAATATAATCCAACAGTCCGTAGTCAAACACAATAAGATAAAATCTCCATTCAGTTTCGATTCAACAGCAAAGCTCCCTTTGATGTATCGCTCTGCTTTCAGTTTCTCTAAAACGAAACTGAAGGGGGGGCGGAAATTTCTCTTTTTTTTAAAAAAAAAGGTAGAAGTCAGAAAATCAAAAATACTTGCAAACCAATAATTGTTCACTCACGCTTGTTCCGCCTGCTTTTAGTAACCACAAAAAGAAATCGATTGCTAGCAGAAGTGGACATCTTCCTCTTTTCCTGCTTTTTCAGGAGCGCAGTGAATACTGGAGGTTGGGGGAGGGGTTCAAGGGGATTCGACCTTTCAGGACTTTGCATTACAAAAACAAAGCCCCTAGGGGAATCTACCACAATCCCCCCCCTTGCTCTTTCTCTCTCTTTCAACCAGAGAGAGAAATTAAGCCGGAATCAGTTGTTATGTCCGGCTTTTACCATATTCAATGCGGAGTGCCATAAATTAGCACCCAGCGAGAAAGGTGGCGCCACCCAGAAGCCATAAACTTACTTCTTGAACTGCTACAGAAAGAAAAAAATGCTCAATTTATATCCTGAGTACCTATCCAGAAAAAGCATTATATGCATTTAATAGTATTGGCACTTTTATTTTCTAGATAAATTAGCCTTTTCAATAAGTGGAACGACTTGCCTGCAGAAGTTGTGAATGCTCCAACACTGGAATTTTTAAAGAAAATGTTGGATAACCATCTGACTGAGATGGTGTAGGGTTCCTGCCTAGGCAGGGGGTTGGACTAGAAGGCCTCCAAGGTCCCTTCCAACTCTGTTGTTATGTTATGTTATGTTATGTTATGTTATGTTATGTTATGTTATGTTATGTTATGTTATGTTATGTTATGTTATGTTATGTTATGTTATGTTATGTTATGTTATGTTATGTTATTATGTTATGTTATAATAACCGTAAGGAAGTGAATTCTATGTGATTCAAGAAAATTGCTGGACTGTCATCCTAGCCTATTGGCCTTTGAAAAAAGAAGCAGGATGTACATTCATTAAATAAATAAAATTTAATCTAAGGCTTAATTGAAATATTTTAATAAACATAAAAATTAAAATTATCACAAACTTTTTTTGGAAATATAGACAGAATTAATACCTAACAATAAATAGTATTTAGAACTAACATGAAATATATTTTGTTTCAGCTGGTAGCTGTTTTAAGAGATGTGAAATATCTCCTGCTTATGGATCAGCCCAATATTCCAAGTTCAGCATTAGAGTTATACAAGAAAAAGGGAACATTTGCTAATGTATGTACTTTTTAAAATCTGTAATTATTCATATTTATCTTACATTTCAGTTCTTTTTCTTTCTTTCTTATTAATACAAATGAAATGGAAATGTTTATATTAACCTTTCTCAATCTTGGTGTGCCTGATATTAGGGGACTTAATTTTCCCAATATTTTCAGCACTGAAAATGCTGATTAGCAAATTTGGAATTTAAAGGGTAGAGAAAATTGCTCTACATGCTGGTTAATGTGATATTCAAATGCACTACTTTGGGCTGAGAAAAATTTCCTTCACTATTATGGCGTAGGTCAAGGCATGGAGAACATCTGGTACATGGATCCACTTCAATCTGAGGCTGGCTGGGTCAAATCATGCCCATGTCTATATCCAACTTCAGAGAGGTTTACCCCTATAATACTAGTCATAAGTTTTTTCTGCACTATTTCTGAAACAGTACAAATAGGATTGGATCTGTTCCACTGTTCCACTGATGTGATTCAAGTAATTTAACAATTGGTTCTCCCTAATGACCGGCTAGATGTAGCTGGGGGTGTCATGTGATTGAGTGGGCATGGCCAACTCAAAATCACTCATGGCAAGGTAGGGTGGTGTAGGTGACCAAAGAGAGGTGGTGATGGCTGGAGCCTTAGTGCAGGATTGAACCATCCCTATACTTGCCTTTACGCAGCAACAGCATTCCGTCTTCATGATGGTACATTTGTGTTCGAGGCAGCCCTCGCCTCCTGCCGCTTTGGACTCAGAGCTGTAAACTGCATCTGGGAAGCAATGTGGCAGAGAGAAGTGGCCAGGTCTGATTCTCTGGCAGCTCATCTCTTGCTGTGTCTTGCTGCCTGGCAGTCAGGTTTTTTAAAAGATTTTTTCAGCAGAAAACGGCAGGCAGCCACTTCCGGCCTTTGTTAGTTCAGCTCAGCATCCCTTGGTTGTTCAGGGAGAGGTGTGACCTGCTCTCCATCCCAAGACACTGGCCTGCAACATTCACTGCTGTGGCCACCTCATGGCCTGACTCATGCCACCATTGCCACCACTGTTGTTGCCAGGGGCAAATAGTCCAGGGTCGCATTGTGGTTCCGAATTGTAATGGGCTCCAGAAGGAGGACTCTGTCTCCCCCATTGTGAAGTGAGCTAAATTTCACTGTGCTGTGTAAGGCATTGTAACAGCAGCAGGCAGGCCATTTTGGCCATGAGGTGGCAACAGCAGCGGCAGTCACAGCGGCATGGGTCAGGTCAGTAGGCATGCCATGAGGCACTGGTGGGAAATGCGGCAGGCAGTGTCTCAAGGGCCGGAATAGCTCAGGCTGCTACGAAGCCTGTTATTAGAACACAGTAGCCTGCAATTACTGCAGGTTCAAGCCCGGCCCAAGGTTGACTCAGCCTTCCATCCTTTATAAGGTAGGTAAAATGAGGACCCAGATTGTTGGGGGGGCAATAAGTTGACTTTGTAAATATACAAATAGAATGAGACTATTGCCTTACACACTGTAAGCCGCCCTGAGTCTTCGGAGAAGGGCGGGATATAAATGTAAACAAAACAAACAAAAAACAAACAAAACAGAGAACAGGTCACACATCTTCCCAAGAGACCAAGACATGCCTAGCTGCACTAAAAAAGGCCAGAAGTAGCCGCCCACCATTTCCTGCTGCAAAAATCTTTTTAAAACCCTGACTGTTGGGCAACAAGACTCACAAGAGATGAGGCACCAGACAATCAGATCCGGCTGCTTCTCTCCACCCCAGTGCTTCCTGGATGCAGCTCATAGCTCTGAGTACAAAGTGATAGGAGGCTGGGCTGCCTTGAGCATAAATGTACCACAACAAAGGTGGAATGCTATTGCTGTGCAAAGGTAAGTACAGGGATGCTTTGCTCCTGCACTAAGGCTCTGGCCAGCACCACCACCGCTTTGGCTGCCTGTGCCCCCCCCCCCACCTCGCCACAACAGCGCTATTACCTCGCTCTGGCCAGCAATGGCTGTACTACTCTTTGCACCACTTCTTGTACCTCTCGACAGTGGAGATTTTCAGCCCCACCTGGAACGAGTCTACTTCCCCTACCATTGCCCTTACCTCAGGGGTGAAATGCTCCCGGTTCCGACCGGCTCACGCGATCCGGTAGCGATGGTGGCTGCTGGTTTGGAGGACCGGCAGCAAAAATCCCTGGCCCCGCCCCCTGCCTCTGTTGAACCGCACCATCAGCAGAGGTGGTTTTTTTTTTTTTACTTTTAAAAGTCGGTTTTTCTTCAGCCGAAACATGCCTTTAAAAATAAAGAAAAGCCTTTGAGGATCTTGCCCCTCTGCTGAGATTGGCAGAGCCTTTAAACTTAAAAAAAAAAAAATTAAAGTCTCTGGCGATCTCACCTGAGTTACTCATCAGCAGAACCTTACTTGTACTCTTACTTGTAGAAAACATGTTTTCTACAAGTAAGAGTAGAGATTCTAAGGCACTTACCTGATTGCTGATCAACGAATGGCTTTTTTTCCGGCCTGAAAGCCCCAGTTTCACTTTCAGCCAGACAGAATCAATTGCTTAGCTAATCTATTTCCTCAGTGATTAACTAATGCTGGCTAGCTTTGCTGGCTGAGGAACTCTGGGAATTGAAGTCCACAATAAAATAAAATAAAATAAAATAATAAAATAAAATAAAATAAAATAAAATAATAAAATAATAAAATAATAAAATAAAATAAAATAAAATAATAAAATAAAATAAAATAAAATAATAAAATAAAATAATAAAATAAAATAAATAAAATAAAATAAAATAAATAAAATAAATAAAATAAAATAAAATAAAATAAAATAAAATAATAAAATAAAATAAAATAAAATAAATAAAATTAAATTAAATAAAATTAAATAAAATAAAATAAATAAAATAAAATAATAAAATAAAATAAAATAAAATAAAATAAAATATAAAATAAAAAATAAAATAAAATAAAATAAAATAAAATAAAATAAAATAAAATAAATAAATAAAATATTTGTGCAGCTTTCTGAGATTTGGTGTGTTTTTGTAGTGTTTCACTCTAACTACACAAACACACCAAATCTCAGAAAGCTGTATGTGGCATTTTGTGTGTGTGTGTTTGTGTGTGTGTCAGTTGTGTTGTGTGTGTGTAAAGTGTGCAAGTTGGTTTTTGAGCTTTTTGTGGCTGTGTGAAGTGTGAAGTGCAGCTGCTTTTACATTGTGTGTGAGTCAGTTGTGTGTGGGTAAAGTGTGAAAGTTGGTTTTTGGTACCTCTTATTGTTTTTTATACTTTATTATTTTTATTATTTATTGTTATTGGCCACATCCACCCAGTCATCTGACCACTAAGCCATGCCCACCAATTAAGCCACGCCCACAGAACCGGTAGGGAATATTTTTAGATTTCACCCCTGCCTTACCTTCTCAGGTCAGGCGAGGAGTGTCAGGAAGGGGAGGGGCGAGGGGCAGTGCCAGCCAATGGTAGGATCAGCTGGTTCGCCAAACTGCATAAAAACTTAATAACCAGTTTGGCTGAATCGTTGTGAACCAGCTGAATCCCATCACTGATCTGTTCCAACCACATCATGCCTTTCTCCTCAAAGGAAAAATGCGGCGTGGGGGACTGACTATTGAAACTATTCTGGTCAATTGAAATATACCTTGATGGCAAGAGCCATGTGCCAAGTGAAACTTTTTCATTTCTTTTCTCATGGGAAAAACAACTAATGTGATATTGCTAGTTTGATAAAATTTTCTTCTGACATCAACTGAATTTTGAGTGACACACAAGGAATTTGTCTTGGTGCATATGCTCTCAGTGTACATAAAAGAAAAGATACCTTCATCAAGGTACATCACTTACAACACTTAATGATAGTCATAGGGTACAAATAAGCAATCAGGAAACAATCAACATCAGTATAAATCGCAGGATACAAGCAACAAAGTTACAGTCATAAGTGGAAGGAGATGGGTAATGGGAATGATGAGAAAATTAATAGTAGTGCAAATTTAGTAAATAGTCTGACAGTGTTGAGGGAATTATTTGTTTAGCCAGAGTGATGGCATTCGGAAAAAACTGTTCTTGTGTCTAGTTGTTCTGGTGTGCAGTGCTCTATAGCGTCGTTTTGAAGGTAGGAGTTGAAACAGTTTATGTCCAGGATGTGAGGGATCTGTAAATATTTTCACATCCTCTTTTTGATTCGTGCAGTATACAGGTCCTCAATGGAAGGCGGGTTGGTAGCAATTGTTTTTTCTGCAGTTCTAATTATCCTGTGAAGTCTGTGTCTGTCTTGTTGGGTTGCAGAACGAAATCAGACAATGACAGAGGTACAGATGACAGACTCAATAATGTGTGTTCAGTTCCAGATTGTTCCAGTCGCACCACAAGGCTAGTCTTTCAACCTCCCATCTGTATGCGGATTCATCATTGTCTCAAATGAGACCGATCACTATTGTGTCATCTGTGAACTTCAGTAGTTTTACAGATGGATCGTTGGAGATGCAGTCATTGGTATACAGAGAGAAGAGAAGTGGGGAGAGCACACAGCCTTGGGGGCCCCCTGTGCTAATTGTACAGGTATCTGATGTGATTCTGCTTAGCTTCACCTGCTGCTTCCTGTTTGTTAGGAAGCTTGTGATCCACTTACAAGTCTGTTCAGGTACCTGTGACTGGTTTAGCTTAGTTAGAAGAGTGTTTGGAATGATGGTATTGAGTGCTGAACAAAAGTCTACAAAGAGGACCTTTGCATAGGTCTTTGGAGATTTAAGATGTTGTAGGATGTAATGCAGAGCCATATTAACAGCATCATCTGTTGATCTATTTGTTCAGTATGCAAATTGCAAGGGGTCTAAGAGTGGATCTGTGATGGTTTTCAAGTGGGACAGCACTAGCCTTTCAAAGGTTTTCATGACTACAGATGCTAGAGAAACTGGTCTGTAATCATTCAGTTCCTTGATGGTGGGCTTCTTCAGCACTGGGATGATAGTAGAGCGTTTGAAGCAAGAAGGAACATAGCACATTTATTGAAGATACAGGTGAAGATGGGGGCCAATTGGTCAGCACAGACTTTTAAGCAAGAAGGAGTTATCTTGTCTGGGCCTGGTGCTTTTCCTGGCTTTTGTCTGTGAAATAGGTCTTCCTTTTCTGTGATCACTAGGGGTTGTGAACCCAATGGGATGGGGTCAGTTGTAGGAGGCTTGGCTGTTGTTGGTGTGTCTGAGATGGGGGTTGTGGAGATAGGTGGCTATAGTTTCTTTTCAAACCTGCAGTAAAACATGTTCAGGTCATATGCCAGTTGTTGATTTCCTTCAGTCTGGGAGGAAGGTTTGCTATAGCCGGTGATATTTTTAAGAGTTTTCCACATGTTTGCTGGTTCATTTGCTGAAAACGATGCTTTAGCTTTTCAGAGTAGCTTCTTTTTGCTGCTCTGATCTCCCTTGTTAATACATTTCTGGCCTGATTGTACAGCATTTTATCACCTTTTCTGTAGGCTTCCTCTTTGGAATGACGTAGCTGCTTAAGTTTAACTGTGAACCAAAATTTCTGTGTTTTCTCTTTCTCTATAAACAGTACACCGGAAATCTTGAACTTGTAGTCCAATGGTACAACAAAGTTAAACAGACTGTTTTGGAGGTAGAATATCCTCTGGTTGAAAAAGAGCTCATAGCGGCTGATAATCAGCTAAAAGAAGCAGAAGAAAAGCTCACCTGGCAGAATGAAAATTGCTGGGAATATATTGAGTGTATAAAAGCCAAAGTTCATGACTTGGAACAGAGACTACAAAAGTCAAAGGACAATATTAAGACTATCCAACAAATTACGAAGTCTTGGATGGAGCAGCCTTTCTTTTCTAGAAAAGATAATAGAAAAGAAGCTTTGTTAAATCTAGCAGACAAAGAAAACAAAGTTGCTAAAAAATTCATGTCATTCCAAGAAGATGGCTGCAAGATGCATAAACTTGTAGAGGTAATATCTAGTACCAGTTTTCATGAGAAGAGAATAATTTATTTGATTTCTGTAAGCCATTTATATACACAACTCTGCTAATGTGTAAATATATTCAAATATGAGTATCAATTCAGAGTTTAAAAAAATGCTTCAACTTTTCATGTCATTTAACACACAAACAATTATCAATGGAATTTACTAGTAACAGATTGAGAATTATCCAGTTAATTAATTTTTTAAATGGAAATTGTGACAATGGTAGACTTAAACTACCTATTTTTGGTTGTGTGTTTTAGGAAAACCTAAAGCTCTTTAAAGCTGACCCAGATTCAGATTCTTGGAAGATTTACCTGGAGTTTGTTGATGATATCATTGCTGATGGTTTTTTTAATGCCATAATGTATAATTTAAACTTCTTCTTGGAAAACACAGAGAACGCTTTAAAGCCAGCGCCATTATTTCAAGTTCAGATGATCTTAAGTGCTGTAGAAATTGAATTTAAACCTTCACTGGATAAAGAAGCTGGTGATGGCTTTTATGATTTAATAGATGAACTTTTAAGCAATATTTTCAAAATCTCTGCTCAGGTGAAAAGAATGGCATTACATCTTGAAATACAGCATTACCAGGTAATATATTTTATTAAAATAAAAATAAAGTCCAAGGTTGAATGCATTACACATGTACTTCAAAAAAGAACTAATCATATTACGTATGGAATAAAAAATTTACTCCCTTTTTTTCCCCTTAAGAATGACATGGATGATATAACAGAGCTATCCAGTACCAGGGAAAAAATTATGAACAGAGTGGCAGATGTTATTACTGAAGCCATGAACTTCAAAAACTCTCTCGACTGTTACGCATATCTCTGGGTAGATGACAAATCAGATTTTATGAAACAATTTCTTATCTATGGTCGTGTATTGACTTCTGAAGAAACAGAGATAATTACAGATGTTGGCACATATGATCAACACCCAACTCCTGAGCAGTTTAAAGAACAGGCAAGAAGTGAATATTTCTGTCTCAACTGATATTTGAAATCTTTACTCCCTTCTCTCCAGTATGAAATAAAGCTCTTGCTTATTTCTAATATTTATGTATTGTAGATTGACATATATGAGCATCTTTACATTCAGATGAGCAAATTTGAAGATTTCAGAATTTTTGAAGGCTGGCTTAAAGTGGACTTGAAACCTTTCAAACATAGTTTGCTAAATGTTATTAAGAAATGGAGCTGGATGTTCAAAGAATACCTTGTGAAATTTGTCACTGATAGGTAAAATATGTTTTGGTTAAATTATTCCATTAACAGGCTGGGGTGGTTTGTGTAGGGACGTGTAACAGAGGTGGTATTCAGCAGGTTCTGACCAGTTCTGGAAAATCAGTAGCAGAAATTTTGAGTAGTTTAGAGAACTGGTAAATGCCACCTCTGACTGGCCCCACCCCCATCTATTCTATGCCTCCTGAGTCCCAGCTGATCGGGAGGAAATGGGGATTTTGCATTAACCTTCCCCTGGAGTGGGGAGGGAATGGAGATTTTACAGTATCCTTCCCCTGCCATGCCCACCAAGTCATGCCACACCCACCAAGCCACACCCACAGAACCAGTAGTAAAAAAATTTGAATCCTACCACTGGCGTGTAAGTGAAAAGTTGATTTCAAGGGAAAATAGCTTCATTTACTAACCGTTCCCATGATGAAAAAGTAATTTTAAAAACAATTGTCACATTTACAAACTTTGAAGGTCTGTAAAGCAAGCAAAATCTGAATTAAGATTATAAATTCAGTCCCTTAGTGATCACTTCCCTTAACAACAAAATTGCCAGTTCTAATTGTGGTCACCAATGAAGACTACCTATTTCTAAATCCTTCCAGGACTTGCCATTTTATGACAATATTAATGTAAAAGGTAAAGGTTCCCCTCGTGCGGTCGTTCCTGACTCTTGGGGGCAGTGCTCATCTCCGTTCCAAAGCCAAAGAACCAATGCTGTTCGAAGATGTCTCCGTGGTCATGTGGCCAGCATGACTAAATGCCAAAAGCGCACGGAATGCTGTTACCTTCCCACCAAAGGTGGTCCCTATTTTTCTATTTGCATTTGTTTTAACTGCTTTCAAACTGCTACCTTGGCAGAAGCTGGGACAAGTAACGGGAGCTCACCCTGTTATGAAGCACCAGGGATTTGAACTGCTGAACTGCCAACCTTTCGATTAGCGTTCAATGTTAATGTAATAATATTGGGCCATGATAGCTCAGGCTGTTAAGAAGCCTGTTATTAGAACACAGAGCCTGCAATTACTGCAGGTTCAAGCCCGGCCCAAGGTTGACTCAGCCTTCCATCCTTTATAAGGTAGGTAAAATGAGGACCCAGATTGTTGGGGGGGCAATAAGTTGACTTTGTAAAAAATATACAAATAGAATGAGACTATTGCCTTATACACTGTAAGCCGCCCTGAGTCTTCGGAGAAGGGCGGGATATAAATGTAAAAAAAAAAAGAGAGAGAGAAAATATTAAATAAAAATTAATAAAAATTACTTAAAATTAAATAAAAGAGAAGTAATTTGGTTAACTATTAAGAATGAATTAAATTTTCTGGGCCCCATATATTTCTTTTCCTATACAAGCCATTTTAAATATAGAAGATGAACTTTTATAGTGGGGAGTAATATATATTCTCCAACCTCTAAATCCATTTCTCCATCCTAATCCTTGTGGTAAAATAGGATATATCCCAAGATGTAATAATCTTTATAACCTAAAGTTTTCTGTGCAAGTGCAACATACTTTTTCTTTTTGAAAAAAAATGTTTTTTTAAACATAAAAACATCTGCCATTCAAATTTCAATACAATGTGTCAGTGTGTGAATTACATTTTTGGTGCAAAACAACAATTATCTATCATTAACTTATTTAATTCATTTTATCATCTAACTGTAATCAAATATTTTAATCAATTAATTTCTGAATAATCATCCTGGAACCAATATTTTATCTTATCACCCTATTTTATCCATCATTTTAAAACAATTTTATCATTCATTTATATCCAAGTTATTATCATCAATAATTTTTAACTTATTAAAAACTAAAATCTTCTTTATCATAATTTCCTTTCTAACCATTGGTAAAATAAGTCCCATACTTTATAAAATTGCTTATCTTCCTGTTCTCTAATTTCAAATGTCAATTTAGTCATTTCTGCACAGTCCATTACTTTCTTAATAATTTCATCTTGCAATGGCAATTTCTCATTTTTCCAATTCCTTGCAAATACAATTCTAGCTGCTGTTATTACATTCACAATCAAATATCTCAATTCTCTAGTATAGGTTTCAGGTATAATTCCCAGTAGAAAAACTTCTGGTTTAAAGTCTATATGTTTCTTTATCATTTTCTCCAATCATGTATGTATTTTAGTCCAGTATCTTTTAGCTTCTACGCAGGTCCACCACATATGGTAATAGGATCCAGGTATCTGTTGACATTTCCAACATTTTTCAGATTTAGTAATAGTAATGTCAAATTATTTCCAAACATGCTGCCAAGAAGGCATTCTTGATTCTTTGAAATAAAAATGACTCGAAGGCAGATACACCCCATTTTGTTTACAAGCAATTAACCAAAATAGTTGAAAGGACATTCATATATGAAAAAAAAAGACTATTGCAAATTTATCTCTTTCTTTTCTTCTTATAGCCTAGCTGACCTAGAAGAGTTCATTAAAATGACAAACCTTGGACTCCAAAAACAGTTGTCAGAAATAGATTATAATGGACTCATAGACATTATGTTTCATCTCTTGGCTGTCAGGGATAGACAGTCAGCCACTGATGACCTTTTTGAACCTCTAAAGGATACCATTGTACTCTTGGAAAACTATGGACAGAAGATGCCAGATCATATTTACATTCAAGTGGAGGTATCCCGAAATTTCTACTTTTGATTCTAATTCGAAGTTTTGTATTTCATTGAACTAAATGTTCAGTCTTCCAAAATATTACTGAGATACAGAAAAAAAAAAGATCTTATTGAATTGTATGTTTAAATTGTCTGATTGCCTAGAGGGTCATGTAGAAATATCACATGCCAGTAGATGGCATTTTTTTTATTTTAGAAAAGTAACTTATTGCCTTTTCACAATTTTCTATTTTCTTCTCTTGAAAATCATATCAATTTTTACTTCTTTTTATTGATGTGTTTACGTTCAAATTTAGTGGCATCAACTGGGACCTTTAGGAAAAATATGCAGGCCAAAAGCTGTGATCGCATCCCTATTTCCCAGCATTTAATTTCTAAGATATTGTTTGGTCTCTTTTCTTTTAGTGTGAGTGAGGGGTAGATTAGCATTATTTCCATCTTCCTATATTGAAGGTGTTGTGACTTGTTTTTAAATGAGTTTTCAAAACAAATGAAGAATTAACATTAATTGTAGTTGAGTTTGAGCCAGGCAGTTTTATATGCTTTATGTACCTGTCATCATGATATTTATGGCAAAGTATCCCAGCTTGTGGGAACAGCCCGTGAGCATCCCGCATGCAGTTGGCAGAATGTGAAAAGGGAATCTAACTGAGCTGTCTTTATATGGTTTGTTCTTTGATCTTTTAGGAATTGCCTGAAAAATGGAATGCCACCAAAAAACTTGCTGTGTCCGTAAAGCATGAAGTGGCTCCTTTTTTGACTTCTGAGGTCACTATTCTCAGAAAAAAATGTGCTGCTTTTGATGTAAGCTGAAATTATTTTTAAAGCAACACCCACAGACATACTTTTATGAGGATGAGATTGTTGACATAAATTTATTGCTTACTTTCTTTCAACAGGGAGAGCAGATAGGATTCAGAGAAAGATTTAGAGCAGATGCTCCCTTTCATTTTGATGCCCAAAACCCATATGCACTTCTTGATAAGGTAATGGAGAAATATTAAAGGTGCATGTGATGCTGATAATCTCTCATTACAAAATGGAGATTTCTATTTACATATTGTGCAATTTGTACAGAGCATTAATTTTTTTTCTGTTGAGCTTGATAAGTGCTATATTATATAAACTGGGCAGCTTAAAATGTGCGTGATTGTTTCTCTGAAGGTACTTTAAAAAGAGGACAATATGTCTGCATTAGAAAAAATGCATCCTTTCCCCAAAAAACTGTTTTAGAATATGTTTATGATTTCTGTATGTTTTTTTAGGTGTTAGCTGAAAATTATGTTAAATTGAACATAATTTTCTACCTGACCAATTGGATCTTCAATTTTTTTATCATAAATCAAAGCAGTCTCCCTTAATCTAATGCGCTTCAGATATGTTGAAGTATTTATTTATTATTTATTAATTTATTAATTTATTTTGTCAAACACAACAATATATATAAGCATAAGCATGAAATAACCATATAAATTGAATACAACCAAAGGGAACATTAGGACAGGAACGGTAGGCACACTGGTGCTCTTATGCACGCCCCTCCCAGAGAGTACAGGGAGTATACCTCCCAGAAGTCTTAAAGTTGTGTTGAGCAGACCTGGACGGCATCAGCAGGCAAAAGATGCTTAGATGGATGTAAATTATTATCAGTGGTGGGATTCAGCCAGTTCGCACCACTTCGGGAGAACCGGTTGTTAACTTTCTGAGCAGTTTGGCAAACTGGTTGTTGGAAGAAATCATTAGGGCAGAGAACTGGTTGTTAAATTACTTGAATCCCATCACTGATTATTATGTAAAATAATAGTAATTTGTTCATTCTAGCTTTATTTATAATTAAATGAACAATCTAATGAAAATTAAAAATACATAGTGATTTTAAACATGATGTAAATGTATATCTTTAACAACACTATATGCACAAATTCTAGGGTGCATTGACATATAACTATATCTGTTTAATTCTAAAGAGGTAGAAATTTAAATGAAGGAAATTTGGTGCTTCTGTGAATTTTGATCAATGCAGCTGAAATATTTGCTTATAAATGAATCTTGTTTGTCTTTTGGAACTAAAATAAAATGACATATGGGCTACTTAAAAGTAATACTTAAAAGTAATACGAATTACATATTGTAGATATTCTATCTAGATATTCTATCTACAATATGTAATTTGTTTTGCCTTCAGTATTTACTGCTTTGAATTACAAATGGAATTTTCTAATATTTTCCCTTATGTAGGCAAATCAGGAATTAGAAAGAATGGAAGAAGAAATGTTGCACCTACAAGAATCTGCCAACCTTTTTGAAGTGACTATTCCAGAGTATAAACAAATAAAAGAATGTCGCAAAGAAATAAAGTTGCTGAAGGGAGTGTGGGATATTAATATTTATGTCACAGTAAGAATACATTAAGAATATTATTTAATTCTCCAAAAGCAGTGTAAACTAGCTATTTATTATTATGTTAGTAATATAATGCTTTGAAACACTTTAACATTTTAGAGGCCAATATGAATAGTGAAGTGTAAATATTAAACTGTCATTTTAGAAGCAGAATGTAGGTTTTTTTAAAAAAATAAAACAAATTGTTCTTAGACTGAGTTAATAAACTGAAAAATGCACTTTAAAAAAGTAATTTAATTTCAAAGTAAAAAAAAAAGCCACGCACGAATGTAATTCCTATATAATAAAAGAGTTGAAAAAAGAAATGACAAATTAGTGGAAAAGACCAGGAAATAATAAAAAAGAAATAATAATGCTTGCAAGCAAGAACTTGTGGGACCATAAAATAGAAAAAGTCATAGAAAATGAAGAAGTTAATTTGCTTTGGGACTTTAGAATCCGAACAAACAGGCACCTGCCACATAAAACCTAGACTTAACAACTGTCATTAAGAAAGACAAAAAAGTCTGGATAGTGGATGTGGCAGTGCCTGGTGACAGCAGGATAGAAGAGAAAGAACTGGAGAAGATAACAGAATACAAAGACATATAAATAGAAACAGAATGACTATGACAAAGGCAAGCAAGGGTAGTACCAGCAGGCGCCTTGGGTGCAATCCCAAAACAACTGGAGCATCACTTGACCATCATTGACACTGACAAATTCACCATCAGTGCAAAAGGCGGCTTTACTTGGAACAGCTTCTATCCTGCAACGATGTCTCCCAAACATCAAACAATCACATCTGCTTATCCCAAATCTTTGGTAAGGATCGATAAGACAAAAAATCCCAAACCCAGTCTGAACATCTGGCTGACTGTGCGATGAATAACAACAACAATAACAATAATGAAAATTATAATAATATATCAAGAAGTTGCAGCTTCCTGCAATAACACCAGCAGAACTGCAAAAAACTTTGATACATGGAACATTGTACATTTTAAGAATATATTTGGTTGATACCTAGAATGCTGGCAGCAACCCGTATCAACTATCAGAACCAGTCAATGATATTTGTGATACATTTTTAAATGTTCAATTGACTGAGTTTCATGTTTAGTGAATAAAATATATAATAATAATACCTTGTTCTTGTTGTACTGTGAATTTTGGAATCTAGATCAGAGATGCATCTAGGCCAACATTCTGTGTTATTCCAACCAGATGCATTAAGAAAGCAGAATGGCTTCCTAGAAACTGATATTTAAAAATTTGTGCTCCATGGTCCTGAGGGTAGCACGTGATTCTCAAGATTAATAGCCATTGGTAGTCCTATTCTTTGTAAAGTATCTAAATGGGTAGCCAACATCACATGCGTGTAACAACCTCTATAGTTTAAGAATTCCATTAAAAGCTTTATTAGTCCTAAATTTCCCCAAATTCTGATTTTAGTGGATGATCTTAATTCTGGAAGAAGAAGAAAATCTTCCTTCTGACTCTATTTCCCTTACTCTGTATAATACTTCCATCAGATTTTCTTTTATTAGTCTTCAAAAGCTTCAAATTCTGAACTGTTGTTAGGAAAATTCTAGGGCTCCCCCACCCTTTATTTGATTGCCATTTTTGCATTTTTTTCCTAATTTGATAATATTGTCTACTGTGTAATTACAATTTTTTCAAAATGTAACTATGTTATAGATTTTTGGATCGAGTATTTATAAAAAGGAATAACTAGCAATTCAGTCAGCATTTTCACTAAATTATAGAAGATACCCCCAAATCCAGTTTAGGCCTGATCAATAAACCACAATTATCACCACCACTCTTCTCCTCTTTCTCTTTTTCCTCCTTCCTTTTTGTTGTTATCGCTCCAAATAATTTAGCATTAATCCATCTCAATGCTTATTCCTATCTTCATGGATAAGCAAGTTAAAAACATTGTTTTTATTTTATTTTTATTTTATTTATTTATTTTTGTCACACAGTATATATAAGCATAAGCATGTAATAACTATACAATATATAAGCATATATATAAGTATGAGTATGTAATAACTATATTGATTGGTTATATATAATTTTCTTTTTCTTTTTCAAAATGTTCTGTGACCAATGGATTGGTCTGATTTTATACACTTTCCCTCCTCTCCGTCCCTGATAAGCATTAAGTTGCTCCATATACTACATGTAAAAGGTCAACAAATAGAAAAATTGGGAATTATTTTTTTAAAAAAACAGAAATTTTGGATGTTATTTTTTTACACTTTTGTAGAAACCAATAGCTAATGGGGAGACAGTTCGTAATTGCCCAGACAAATGCTCATAAATAATATTATTTTTATTTTTTATTTTGTCACACAGTATATATAAGCATAAGCATGAAATAATTATACACTATATAAGCATATATATGAGTATGAGTATGTAATAACTATATTAATTGGATATAATGAAAGGAAACAATAGGACAGGAACGGTAGGCACGTTTGTGCTCTTATGCACACCCCTTACAGACCTCTTAGAAATGGGGTGAGGTCAATAGTAGACAGTTTTTGGTTGAAGCTTTGGGGATTTTGGGAAGAGACCACAGAGTCAGGTAGTTTATTCCAAGCATTAACAACTCTGTTACTGAAGTCATATTTTCTGCAATCAAGATTGGAGCGGTTAACATTAAGCTTAAATCTATTGTGTACTTGTGTATTGTTGCAATTGAAGCTGAAGTAGTCTTTGACAGGAAGGACATTGTAATAGATGATTTTATGAGTTAAACTCAGGTCATGTCAAAGGCAGCGTAGTTCTAAATTTTCTAAGCCCGGGATTTCAAGTCTGGTGGCAAAAGGTATTTTGTTGTATTCAGAGGAGTGGAGAACTCTTCTTGTAAAATATTTCTGTACATGTTCAATTGTATTGGTGTCAGAAATGTGGTATGAGTTCCAGACAGTCGAGCTGTATTCAAGAATTGGTCTAGCAAATGTTTTATATGATCTGGTTAGTAGTGTAGTGTTTTTGGAGAAGAAGCAACGCAAGATAGTAAAGTAAAAAATAACAAAAAAAGCTTCTTCCAACATGTTAAAAACAAGAAAAAAGTCAAGGAAACAATTTTCCCATTGCTGGGAGGAAGTGGTAAGAAGGTGACAAGCAACAGGGAGAAAGTAGATCTACTAAACTCATATTTTGCATCTGTCTTTACATAAAAGGAAAAAACAATCCAACCTATCAAAAACAGCATCACAAAAAACAGATTAGGAACACAAGTTAAAATAGGGAAGAAAATGGTGAGTGAACATCTGTCTACCCTAGACGAGTTCAAATCACCAGGACTGGACGGATTACACCCCAAGGTTCTGAAGGAACTGGCAGACGAGATCTCAGAACCACTGAACTATATCTTTCAAAGATCCTGGAGCACAGGGGAACTGCCAGGGGACTGGAAAAGAGCTGATGTAGTTCCAATCTTCAAAAAAGGAAAAAAAACAGATCCAGGAAACTACAGACCTATCAGCCTGACCTCAATACCGGGGAAGATTCTGTAAAAGATAATCAAACAACGAATCACCGAACACCTAGAAGCAAACAAAGTAATAACCAAAAGCCTACATGGGTTTGTCAAAAACAGATCATGCCAGACTAATCTTATTGCATTCTTTGACAAAGTGACAAAATTAGTAGACCAGAGGAATGCTGTCGATATAATTTACTTGGACTTCAGTAAAGTATTTGATAAAGTAGACCATAACCTACTACTAGATAAAGTAGAAAAATGTGGGTTAGACAGTACCATCACCAGATGGATTCATAACTGGCTGACCAACCGCACTCAACGTGTAGTCCTCAATGGAACTACATCCACATGGAGGGAAGTATGCAGTGGAGTATCCCAAGGCTCTGTTTTAAGCCCAGTACTCTTCAAAATCTTCATCAATGACTTGGACAAGGGGATAGATGGGGAACTCATCAAATTTGCAGATGACACCAAGCTGGCAGGAATAGCCAACACTCCAGAAGATAGGTTCAAGTTCCAGAAGGATCTTGACAGACTTGAACATTGGGCGCTATCTAATAAAATGAAATTCAACAGTGAAAAAAGTAAGGTTCTACATTTAGGCAAAAAAAACCAACCCAAAATGCATAGGTACTGTATTTGTGGTACCTTGCTCAATAGTAGTACTTGTGAGAGGGATCTTGGAGTCCTAGTGGACAACCATTTAGATATGAGCCAGCAGTGTGCAGCAGCTGCCAAAAAAGCCAACACAGTTCTGGGCTGCATAAATAGAGGGATAGAATCAAGATCACGTGAAGTGTTAATACCACTTTATAATACCTTTGTAAGGCCACACTTGGAATATTGCATTCAGTTTTGGTCGCCACGATGTAAAAAAGATGTTGAGACTCTAGAAGGAGTGCAGAGAAGAGCAACAAAGATAATTAAGGGACTGGAGGCTAAAACATATGAAGAACGGTTGCAGGAACTGGGTATGTCTAGTTTAATAAAAAGAAGGACTAAGGGAGACAAGATAGCAGTGTTCCAATATCTCACAAAGAAGAGGGAGTCGGGCTGTTCTCCAAAGCACCTGAGGGTAGAACAAGAAGCAATGGGTGGAAACTGATGAAGGAAAGAAGCAACTTAGAACTAAGGAGAAATTTCCTGACAGTTAGAACAATTAATAAGTGGAACGACTTGCCTCCAGAAGTTGTGAATGCTCCAACACTGGAAAATTTTAAGAAAATGTTGGATAACCATCTGTCTGAGATGATGTAGGATTTTCTGCTTGGGCAGAAGGTTGGACTAGAAGGCCTCCAAGGTCCCTTCCAACTCTGTTGTTGTTATTGTTGTTATTATTATTGGACTAGAAGGCCTCCAAGGTCCCTTCCAACTCTGTTGTTGTTGTTGTTGTTGTTGTTGTTGTTATTATTATTATTATTATTATTACTATTATTATTATTATTATTATGTTTACAACTCTTAAAGTCTTTTTTGCGATGTAGTTGCAGTGGGCTTTGGCACTTAGATCATTTGATATGAAAACTCCAAGGTCTTTAACAGGGTGGGGGTCATCTGTAAGGTAATGTCCATCAAGCTTGTACTTAGTATTTAGGTTCTTTTTTCCAATATGTAAGACTGAGCATTTGCTGGTTGAGATTTGGAGTTGCCAAGTTTTAGACCATTCAGACACAAAGTCAAGGTCTTTTTGAAGGATAGTTGTATTGTTGGTGGTGTTAAATAGTTTGACATCATCAGCAAAAAGAACACAATCACTTGTAATATGGTCACAGAGATCATTAATGTATAATATGAAGAGTGTTGGTCCAAGGACGCTGCCTTGGGGAACGCCACTTTTGACAGGAACAGGATTTGATAGAGCATTGCCAGTTTTGACCACTTGTTGTCTGTTTGACAGGAAAACTGTTATCCAATTGTGGAGGGGTCCTGAAATGCCGTAGGATTTTAGTTTTAGGAGAGGTTTATCATGTACTACTGAGTCAAAATCTTTACAGAAGTCTATGTAGATCGCATCTATTGTTTTGCCCTGATCAAGATTTGTAGTCCATATGTTTTTGCAGTGAAGAAGTAGTAAGTTACATGATAATTTTTTTCTGAAACCAAATTGTTTATTAGCGAGTAGATTGTTTGTTTCTAGGTGGAGGGTAATTATTTGTATTGTTCCCAATACAAATCAGTGAAGTACCCCATTTCTAAAAATTTCAGTTTATTCCTTTTCTTGTTCTTTAACTCACTTATAATATTTAATTTTTGATCCTTACAAGGGTCATTTAATTTTGCATGTTGGTTGCAGAATTTGAAATATTGATGTTACTTAGCTTTAGAAGTGGGGCTGCAGATGCAAAGAGATCAAGGAAACTATACTAGCAATTTGCTATCATGGAAGCAAATAAGACAATTTAACATTGCTATTCTTCAAGCCCCTGCAAAATAGCCAACTACATGGTTAGGAAAGTATTTTAATCTTTGTCAAATGTCACTGACATGTCAATGTTTCTCTTGTTTCAGAGCAGTATTGACGATTGGACCAAAAGGCATTGGAGAGAGATTAGTATGGAACAGATGGAGGTTGAACTCAGAAGGTTTGCAAAGGCAAGTACTATAGCTATTATTACCCTTTCTCCATTTATTCTATTGCTTTACCTACTGTTCTCATATGTGATTAACTTCTGTTTCTTTTACAAACAAATTTTGGATTTTTCTTCATTTTTGCCAAATTTTCATACAAAATTACCAAATCTATGCAAAAGTTTGACATTCTTCATAAGCAAGATTTTATTTCGAAAAATGGGGAAGCTTGATTAGTACTTTTTAAATGCATGTACTATGATGCCAAACATTTGCAACATTTTCCTACAGGTCGTTATTATTTATTCATTCAGCAATCATTTGAACTTACAAGGCAACTGAATGAGTGATACGTATAACCAGTTGCCCAAGTTCTGGTATTGCAATGCCTCTATGGTCATATGATGGTAATCTGGGTGCTGGACAACTGGTCTGGATTTCTGATTGTTGCTGTATCTTGTGGTCATAATGAATAGGATTTGTGACCTATCCTGCTGCCCCACAAGCAAAGTCAATGTCATATCTGGTCCTCACTTAACAATCTATGCTGATTTGCTTAAGTATGGTAACTGGGGATAGCCAGAAATTTCATCACTAAGTGGCAGGGCCACATGAATGTCACACTTTTCAACCACTTCATTTAGTGATGGAAATTTTAGTCCCAATATTGATGGAAATTTTAGTCCAATTATCATTGAGACTACAATATAATTGGATTAATGACACAAAATATTTTCTGATGCTTTTTCTTAGGAGATATGGTCATTGGATAAAGAGGTTCGTTCCTGGAATGTATATACAATTCTAGAATTAACTATTAAAAACCTTTTGACATCACTAAGAATTGTAATAGAGTTGCAGAATCCAGCAATTCGAGATCGACATTGGTATCAGCTCATGGAGACCATAGGTGTAAGTATTTTTCTAATTTCAATGTAAAGATTCCTAGATTTTGGTCATACCTTTTGTAGAAATAAATTGAAAAACTCATTTTTTATTTCTTGAAGTGGTTTATTTTTTAAAAAAATGTCCTTTAATGTTATAATTTATGTTAATAATTTTGAGTCTTCTTTTTCATAGCAGGTACCCTCTAGGTTGAGTTTCCTCCTAGGGCCTGGATTAGATCTGGGCATTTTATGGCCCTTGGGCTATTGCTGGGCTTTTTGCGGTCCCTGTCCAGCCCGTGTGAGATCAATAAAAAATTAGAAATCAAATATAAATATGTTTACACCAAACACACAATATAACTGTATTTTATTTTGAAGGTGTCTACTGTTGTTTTTTTCAATTTACATATGTGCATGCATGCCTATGCACGTTCATCGCCCTATTGGTTCAACCTCTACAACAATCCATGTTTCTCATGTGGCTCTTTGGGAAAATTAATTGCCCACCACTGATCTGGGTGGTTTCCACCCTACTTGTGTTTCAGAGGGCCTTGAAGACCTAGCTCTTTATATAGGGTATATGTAGACTCTAACAAACAGTGAATATGTCAGCGTTCCAGAAAACTAGGCTGGAAGCTTCCCTGCTGCCAGGATATATATTATATTGTTGCCCAGTTTTGGCATTTCTGCTTTCCAGAATATCTTCTTTTATGCTGGCATTATTGTTTTATCTCTTATTTTCTTGTAAAGATTCCAGAATTGTTTGGAGTTGGGCAATGTACAGTTAAATTAAAAGATAATTAAAATACCACTGCTTTGTTGTTGTTAGTTGCGAAGTCATGTCTGACCCATCACGACCCCATGGACAACATTCCTCCAGGCCTTTTTCTGGAGTCCATTTAAGCTCACGCCTACTGCTTCAGTGACTCTATTCAGGCACCTCATCGTCTGTCGTCCCCTTCTTCTTTTGCCCTCACTCTTTCCCAGTATTAGGCTCTTTTCCAGTAAGTCCTTCCTTCTCATTAGGTAGGGCCAAAGTGTTTGAGTTTCATCTTCAGGATCTGGCCTTCTAAAGAGCAGTCAGGGTTGATCTCCTCTAAGACTGACAGGTTTGATCACCTTGCAGTCCAAGGGACTCACAGGAGTCTTTTTTTTTTTGTCACAACAGTATATACAAACATTGTCATAAATAAAAACAAGATATCATGAAAGAAATATATGTGTATATATAAGTAAAAACATGCAACATTTGATATCATTTATATATATGATATATTATATTATATCATATCACTTGATATAATGAAGGGAACAATAGGACAGGAACGGTAGGCACTTCGTGCTCTTATGCACGCCCCTTATAGTCCTTTTAGGAATGGGGTGAGGTCAATAGTAGACAGTTTTTGGTTGAAGATTTTGGGATTTTGAATAGAGACTATGGAGGCAGGTAATGAGTTCCAAGCGTTAATAACTCTGTTACAGAAGTCATATTTTCTGCAATCAAGTTTGAAGCGGTTGACATTAAGTTTAAATCTATTGTCTGCTCTTGTATTATTGTGATTAAAGCTGAAGTAGTCTTTAACAGGAAGGATATTGCAGTAGATGATTTTGTGTGTTAAATACAGGTCATGTCGAAGTCGGCGGAGTTCTAAATTTTCTAGTCCCAGGATTTCTAGCCTGTTGGAATAAGGTATTTTGTTGTTTTTGGAGGAGCGAAGAACTCTTCTAGTAAAATATTTCTGGACGCGTTCTATTGTATTAATGTCAGAGATGTGGTATGGGTTCCAGACGGATGAGCTGTATTCAAGAATAGGTCTGGCAAATGTTTTGTATGCTCTAGTTAGTAGTGTAGAGTTTTTGGAAAAGAAGCTGTGTAAAATTAGGTTTACAACTCTTAGAGCCTTTTTTGCTATGTAGTTGCAGTGGGCTTTGGCATTTAGGTCATTTGATATGAGAACTCCAAGGTCTTTAACAGGGTGGGGTCATCTGTAAGGTAATGTCCATCGAGTTTGTATTTAGTGTTTAGATTCTTTTTTCTAATGTGTAAGACAAAGCATTTACTGGTTGAGATTTGGAGTTGTCAAGTTTTAGACCAATCGGAAACAAAGTCGAGGTCTTCTTGAAGGGTAGAAGTATTGTTAGTGGTATTAAATAGTTTGACATCGTCAGCAAAGAGAACACAATAACTTGAAATAAGGTCACAGAGATCATTTATGTATAGTATGAAGAGCGTTGGTCCAAGAACACTACCTTGGGGAACACCACTTTTGACAGGAACAGGATTTGATAGAGCATTGCCAGTTTTGACCACTTGTTGTCTGTTTGACAGGAAGGCATTTATCCAATTGTGAAGAGGTTCCAAAATGCCGTAGGATTTTAGTTTGAGGAGAAGTTTATCGTGTACTACTGAGTCAAAAGCTTTGCAGAAGTCTATGTAGATTGCATCTATTGCTTTTCCTTGATCAAGGTTGGTAGTCCATATGTTTTTGCAATGGAGAAGTTGTAAGTTACAAGACAATTTTTTTCTGAAACCAAATTGTTTATTAGAGAGAAGGTTGTTTGTTTCAAGGTGGAGTGTAATGGATTGGTTATGATAGATTCCATTACTTTGCATGAGACACAACATAAAGAGATAGGTCTGTAATTTTCTTCTCCAGTACCATAATTCTCCACTCCTCTGAATACAACAAAATACCTTATGCCACCAGACTTGAAATCTTGGATTTAGAAAACTTAGAACTCCGCCGCCTTCAACAAGACCTGTGTTTAACTCATAGAATCATCTATTGCAATGTCCTTCCTGTTAAAGACTACTTCAGCTTTAATCACAACAATACAAGCGCAAACAATAGATTTAAACCTAATGTTAACCGCTTCAATCTTGATTGCAGAAAATATGACTTCTGTAACAGAGTTGTTAATGCTTGGAACACATTACCTGACTCTGTGGTCTCTTCTCAAAATCCCCAAAGCTTTAACCAAAAACTGTCTACTATTGACCTCACCCCATTCCTACGAGGTCCGCAAGGGGCGTGCATAAGAGCACAAACGTGCCTACCGTTCCTGTCCTATTGTTTTCTTTTATTATATCCAATTAATATAGTTATTGCATGCTTATGCTTATATATATATATATATATGCTTATATATTATATAGTTATTTTCATGCTTATGCTTATAAATACTGTTGTGACAAATAAAAATAAATTCAAAGGCCTCAATTCTTTGGTGCTCAGCTTTTTTTATGGTCCAACTTTCACAGCCATACATTGCAACTGGGAAACCATAGCCTTGACTATATGCACTTTTGTTGGCAGGGTGATGTCTCTGCTTTTTAGTATGCTGTCTAGATTTGCCATAGCTTTCTCCCCAGGAGCAAGCATCTTTTAATTTCTTGGCTTCAGTCCCCATCTGCAGTTATCTTGGAGCCCAGGAAAATAAAATTTGTCACTACCTCCATTTCTTTCTCATCTATTTGCCAGGACATGAGAGGGCTGGATGACATGATCTTAGTTTTCTTAATGTTGAGTTTCAAGTCAACTTTTGCACTCTCCTTTTTCACCTGCATCAAGAGGCTCTTTAGTTCTCTTCACTTTCTGCCTTTAGAGTGGTATCATCTGCATATCTGAAGTTGTTTGATATTTCTCCTGGCACTCTTAACTCCAACTTTTGATTCATCTAGCCCTCCTTTCTCATGATGTGCTCTGCATAAAGGTTAAATAGGCAAGGTGACAGTATATAGTCTTGGTGGATTCCTTTCCCAATTTTGAACCAATCAATGGATTCATGTCGAGTTCTCAGTGTTGCTTCTTGACCCATATATAGGTTTCTCAAATAAGACAAATAAGATGGTCTGGTACTCCCATCTCTTTAAGAACTTGCCACAATTTGTATAGTCGAATTGTATAACATAGTCAATAAAGCAGAAGTAGATGTTTTTCTGGAACTCCCTAGCTTTCTCCATGATCTAGCGTATGTTGGCAATTTGATCTCTACTTCCTCTGCCTCTTCAAAATCCTGCCTGTACTTGTGATAGTTCTTGATCCACATACTGCTAGAGCCTAGCTTGTAGAATTTTAAGCATAACTTTACTAGTATGTGAAATGAGTGCAATGATGTGATAGTTTGAACGTTCTTTGGCATTGCCTCAGGGGTGAAATCTAAAAATTTTGCCTACTGGTTCTGTGGGCGTGGCTTAATTGGTGGGTGTGGCTTGGTGGTCAGATGACTGGGTGGGTGTGGCCAATAACAATAATAAAAATAATAAACAAAGTATAAAAAACAATAAGAGGTACCAAAAACCAACTTTTACACTTTACACACACACAACACAACACAACTGACTCACACACAATGTAAAAGCAGCTGCACTTCACACTTCACACAGCCACAAAAAGCTCAAAAACCAACTTTCACACTTTACACACACACAACACAACACAACTGAGACACACACACACACACACACATAAAATACCCCATACAGCTTTCTGTGATTTTGTGTGTTTGTGTAGTTAGAGTGAAACACTACAGAAACACACCAAATCTCAGAAAGCTGAACAAAAATTGTTTTTTTATTATTAAGGTTTGTGGACTTCAATTCCCAGACTTCCTCAGTCAGCAAAGCCAGCCAGCATTAGTTTCTCAGTGATGAAATAGATTAGCTAAGGTTAGATTAGTTCTGTCTGGTGCTGAAAGTGAAACTGGGGCTTTCGGGATGGGAAAAAAGCCATGTGGGCGATCAGTAATCAGGTAAGTGCCTTAGAATCTCTTAAAAAAAAGTTTTCTACATGTTTTATACAGAAAACATGTTTTTTAAGGTTCTGCTGATGAGGAACTCAGGTGAGATTGCCAGAGGAGCCTTAATTATTTTTTTTTAAGTTTAAAGGCTCTGTCGATCTCAGCTGATTCTCAAAGGCTTTTTTTACTTTTAAAGGCATGTTTTGGCTGAAGAAAAACCTGTTTTTAAAAGTTTAAAAAAACCCTCTGCTGATGGTGCGGCTCAGCAGAGGCAGTGGGGCGGGGCCAGGAATTTTTGCTACCGGTCCTCCGAACCAGCAGCTGCCATCGCTACCAGATCGTGCGAGCCGGTCCGAACCGGGAGCATTTCACCCCTGCATTGCCTTTCTTTGAAATTGGAATGTAAACTGACTTTTTCCAATCCTGTCGCTACTGTTGAGTTTTCAAAATTTGCTGGCAAATTGAGTGTAGCACTTTTACTGCATCGTCTTTCAAGATTTTGAATAGCTCAGCTGGAATACTATCTCCTCCACTAGCTTTGTTGTTGCTCAGATTGCCTATGGCCCATTTGACTTCACATTCTAAGAGGTCTGGCTCAAGGTCAGTGACCACCCCATCATGGTTATCAGAGATGTTAAGCTCGTTCTTGTATAGTTCTTCTGTATAATTTTGCCACCTTTTTTAAATCTCTTCTGCTTCTGTTAGGTTCTTGCCACTTTGGTCCTTTATCATACCTATCTTTGCATGAAACGTTCCCTTCATATCTCTAATTTTCTTGATATGTCAGCCATTTTGCTTTCTTGCATTTCTTTTTCTTTGATAATAATAATAATAATAATAATAATAATAATAATAATAATAATAATAATAATAATAATAATAATATTTTAATTTGTATACCGCCCTTCTCCCGAAGGACTCAGGGCGGTGAACAGGCAGATAAAATATAAATACACACAGTAATTAAAAACATCCCTTAAAAAACTAATTCAAATGCCCAAAAATGTTAAAAAAATGTACTCCCCCATAAAATAAAATTTTAAAAACCCATCCAATAAAAATAAAAATCAGGCTAGTCCAGCCATACGAAATAAATAAGTTTTAAGTTCGCGGCGAAAGGTCCTAAGGTCAGGTAATTGTCGAAGTCCGAGGGGAAGTTCGTTCCACAGGGTCGGAGCTCCCACAGAGAAGGCCCTCCCCCTGGGGACCGCCAGCCGACGCTGTTTGGCTGACGGCACCCTGAGGAGTCCCTCTCTGTGGGAGCGTACCGGACGATGGGAGATAGAAGCCGGCAGTAGGCGGTCCCGTAGATAGCCCGGTGCTAAGCCATGGAGCGCTTTAAAGATGGTAACCAATACCTTGAAGCGCACCCGGAAAACAACAGGTAGCCAGTGCAGTCTGCCCAGGATAGGTGTTATGTGGGAGCTCCGAGACGCTCCCTCGATAACCCGCGCAGCCGCATTCTGAACTAGCTGAAGTCTCCGGGTGCTCTTCAAGGGGAGCCCCATGTAGAGAGCATTGCAGTAGTCCAGGCGAGAGGTAACGAGAGCATGAGTGACTGTGCATAAGGCATCCCGGTCCAAGAAGGGACGCAGCTGGCGGATCAGGCGAACCTGATAAAATGCTCTCCTGGAGACGGTTGCCAAATGGTCTTCAAAGGACAACCGACCATCCAGGAGCACGCCCAAGTTGCGTACCTTCTCCATCGGGGCCAATGATTCACCCCCGACAGACAGCCGCATCTGCAGCTGACTGTACCGAGTGCCGGCATCCACAGCCACTCCGTCTTGGAGGATTAAGTTTGAGCCTGTTCCTCCCCATCCAGACCCGTCGGCTTCCAGACACGGGACAGCACTTGACAGCTTCACTGGGGTGGCCGGGGTGGAAAAGTACAGCTGGGTGTCATCAGCGTACAGTTGGTATCTCACCCCAAAGCCACTGATGATCTCACCCAGCGGCTTCATATAGATGTTGAACAGGAGGGTGAGAGAATTGACCCCTCGGCACCCACACATGAGGCACCTTGGAGTCGATCTCTGCCCCCTGTCAACACCGTCTGCGTCCGATCAGAGAGGTAGGAGGAGAACCACCGATAAGCGGTGCCTCCACTCCCAACCCCTCCAACCGGCGCAGCAGGATACCATGGTCGATGGTATCAAAAGCCGCTGAGAGGTCTAATAGGACCAGGGCAGAGGTAACCCCTATCCTGGCCCTCCAGAGATCATCCACCAGTGCGACCAAAGCTGTCTCCGTACTGTATCCGGGCGGAAGCCGGACTGGAGCAGGTCTAGATAGACAGCTTCATCCAGGTACTGGGGTAGCTGACACGCCACCACACTCTCTACAACCTTCGCCGTGGCGAAGATTGGAGACTGGCGATAGTTCCTAAAACAGCTGGGTCAGGAAGGCTTCTTGAGGAGGGGTCTCACCACCGCCTCTTTCAAGGCCGCGGGAAAGACCCCCTCCCGCAAAGAAGCATTTGTAATCCCCTGGAGCCAGCCTCGTGTCACCTCCTGAGTAGCCAGTACTAACCAGGAGGGGCACGGATCCAGTAAACATGTGGTGGCGTTCAGCCTACCCAGCAACCTGTCCATGTCCTCGGGAGTCACAGGATCAAAGTCATCCCAAACCACCTCAACAAGTCGGGCCTCAGAACCCTCGCCTGGATCTACCCAATTTTGATCCAATCCGTCCCGAAGCTGAACGATTTTGTCGTATAGATAACCGTTAAACTCCTCGGCACGCCCTTGTAGGGGGTCCTCCCGCCCCTCCTGTTGAAGGAGCGAGCGGGTCACCCGAAACAAGGCGGCCGGGCGGTTATCTGCCGACGCAATGAGGGAGGAAACTTAGAACGCCGCAACCCTCATTGCCACTAGGTAGGTCCTACTATAGGACCTAACTAGTGTCCGTCAGCCTCAGAGCGGCTGGATCTCCAGGCACTCTCTAGGCGTCTTCTCCGGCGCCTCATCTCCCTCAGCTCCTCGGAGAACCAAGGAGCTGGTTGAGACCGGCACCGGGTCAGAGGCCGCAAAGGCACGACACGGTCCAAAGCTCCAGCCGCGGCCCGTTCCCAGGCCGCAACTAGCTCTTCAGTCGAGTCGTGGGCCAGGTGTTCGGGAAACGGCCCAAGCTCCGTCAGGAACCTCTCCGGGTCCATCAGGCGCCTGGGACGGAACCAACGCATTGGTTCCGTCTCCCTGCGGTGGTGGGTAGCGGTCAGAAAGTCTAGACGAAGGAGAAAATGATCTGACCATGACAAAGGTTCAACAACTAAATCATTTAAAACCAGATCATTAGACCACTGGCCAGAGATAAAAATCAGGTCTAGGGTACCTCCCCCGACGTGGGTAGGGCCGTCAATTAACTGAATCAGGTCCATGGCCGTCATGGAAGCCATGAACTCCTGAGCTGCCGAGGATGCTACGCCGGCTGATGGCAAATTGAAATCCCCCATGACCAACAGTCTGGGGGTTTCAACTGCCAACCCGGCCAGCAACTCCAACAGCTCAGGCAGGGCTGTAGTCACGCAGCAAGGAGCCCACCCTGATCAACAAGCCCACCTGAGTTCTACGACCCCACTTCACGAAGAGGGATTCACACCCAGCTATCTGAGGCACAGTGGTTTCCCTCGGCTCAAGACTCTCCTTAATGATAACCGCCACCCCTCCACCCCTACCCTGGGCCCTCGGCTGATGGAATGCTCGGAAACCTGGTGGGCACATCTCCACTAGGGGAACCCCCCCTTTGGTGCCCAGCCAGGTCTCCATAATGCCCATAACGTCCGCGGTCCCTTCCTGAATAAGATCTGAAATCAGGGGGGCTTTATTAACCGTGGACCTGGCATTACATAACATCAGCCGGAGGCCCAGGTCCCGATTACCCTGGCCACTCGGGTCACGGGAAATTTCTGGGGGGCCGGAGCACGCAATCGCTCGTAAACAGCGAGGGCGAGCCCCCGAAACCTGATGTGCCCCCCCTTCCGTCATATCTGCCTCTCCCACTTACCGTAGTAATAGCTCGAACCTGACAAACTGAAACGACGCCCCTCGCCATAACCCCAGGACCTATTAAGTTACCGCCGCGAACACATGGTGGACCTAGCCCTCTCCCTGACGGGTTTCCCCCCCCCACCCATCCACCCCCCCTACCCCTCCCAACCCGAACCCATCAGTTCCCACCCTCCCCTTAAAGTTCCCATTAAAACTCCCCTTAAAAAACCGATTAAAACAGTTAATTAAAAATCCCCTGAGTCTCCTATTTTTGGCATGCCACCTCTCGGGGTTCCAAAACCCGTCCTCAAGTTGGGCCCTCGATAATGTGGAGGGCCAAACCCGCGAGAGAGGGGAATCTCGCAGGGCAAGAAGGTCGGCCGCTGTAAATGTTCGCATAACAATAATCTGGTAAACCAAAGGGTTGCGTCCACAAATATGTCATGTCATTGAAATCACGAGAAATGGTGGAAAAGCAGTCCTGGTCGGTCAAGTTGTTCAAGAAGATGGTGTAATACACGGGACAGAAATCGGCTGAAAGGAATCCTCGACGACAAAAGAGGTAGACAACGGCCCAGGTGATGGAGAAAGGGCCAGATGATTCGATGGTTATGTGAAAGTAGAGAGTCATCCCCGCTGTCGTCGCCCTCATTACGACGTCAACTGCCATCGGGAAACAATCACCCCCAGAAAACTGTCCAAAGAGACCCATGGACCAGCAAGCTATCTGTTCCGCCGACGAGGGGGCAATGACATCAAAATGCCCCCCCCCACCGGCTGCCGTCATCTGCTGGTCGCTTCTGGTCAGTTCTGCAGTTTCAGTTCGGCTAAAAAGAGGGCGAGAGGAGGGCGAGAGTGATAAACGCCCCCTCCGCCCCCTCCAAAGGCGAAAGGAGGGCGAGTGAAAGAAGGGCGAGTGTGTCAAACGCCAAGGGGCGAGAGGAGGGCGAGAGTGACAAACGCCCCCTCCGCCCCCTCCGAGGGCGAGAGGAGGGCGAGTGTGTCAAGCGCCCCCTCCGCCCCCACCGCAGGCAAGAGGAGGACGAGTGAGAGGAGGGCGAAAACGTCAAACGCCCCCTCCGCCCCCCGCCCCCTCCGCCGACCACCGCCGCTGCCATCAAAAGCGGCGAAAGAAAACGCCGGAGGCCAGCCGCCGCCCCAAACAAGCCGGCCGAGCTGGCAGAACATGCCGGCAGCATTTGGGCTCGTCCTGCCGGCCCAGCTCTTCCCGAGGGCAAAAAACCCTCTCCCTGGGTCGGCAGGAGATCAGTTCAACCAGGAAGGGGGGGCAGCGATGTCAAAACGCCCCTCCCTTCTGTCCAGACTGCCGGACAAGAGAGACCACCATCGCCCCGCGAAATCAATGCGGCGCCATCTTGCGCATGCTCTATCTATTTGAGATAGTTTTAGTTGCTAAACTAATGTTTAGTGTTGCGAACCTCCGTCAGTAGTTCTTCAGGCACTCTATCTATCAGATCTAATTCCTTATTTAGTTCACACCTGAGTGGCCTAGTGCTTTTCCTTACTTTCTGCAATTTAAGCCTAAATTTTGCAACAAGAAGCTCATGATCTGAGCCACAGTCAGCTCCTGGTCTTGTTTTTATTGACTGTATAGAGCTTCTCCATCTTTGGCCGCAGAGCACATAGTCAATCTGATTTCTGTGTTGACCGTGTGGTGATGTCCATGTGTAGAGTTGACTCTTGGGTTGTTGGAACAGAGCGTTTGCTATGGTCATCATATTCTCTTGACAACATTCTATCAGCCTGTGCCCTGCTTCGTTTTGTACTCCAAGGCCAAACTTGCCTGTTATTCCGGTTATCTTTTGGCTTCCTACTTTAGCATTCCAATCCCCCATGATGATAAGGACATCATTTTGGGGTGTTAATTCTATAAGGTGCTATGGGCTTCCTAAAATCGGTCAGTTTCATCCTCTTCAGCACTAGTAGTTGGGGCATAGACTTGGACTACTATGATATTGAGTGGTTTGCCTTGGATTTGAACTGATATTATTCTGTCGTTTTGAGGGTTTCATCCCAGTATTTTGCTTTTCCTACTCTTTTATTGACTACAAAGGCTACTCCATTTCTTCTGAGGGATTCTTGCCCGCAGTACCTGATGGTCGACTGAATTAAATTCACCCATTCCTGTCCATTTTGTTCGCTGATTCCTAAGATGTCAATGTTCAGTCTTGTCATCTCTTGTTTGAACTCATCCAGCTTGCCTTGTTTCATGGATCTTACATTCCAGGTTCTTATGTAGAGTAGATCTTTACAGGATTGGACTTTTCTTTCACCACTAGATACATCCACAGGTGAGCGTCATTTCAGCTTTGACCCAACTACTTCACTCTTTCTGGCGCTACCAGTACTAGCCCTCTGCTCTTCCCCAGTAGCGTATTGGACACCTTCCGACCTGAGGGGCTCATTATCCAATGTCATATCTTTTTGCCTTTTGGTACTGTCCATGGGGTTTTCATGGCAAAGATACTAGAGTGGGTTGCCATTTCCTTCTCTAGTGGATCATGTTTTGTCAGAGCTCTTTGCTATGACCTGTCCATGTTGGGTGGCCCTGCATGGCATAGTTCATAGCTTCATTGAGCTACGCAAGCCCCTTCGTCATGACAAGGCAGTAATCCATGAAGGGGTAAATGGTAGCGACAAGGGTGGGATTAGCGACGAGCAGTGGAATCCACTGCTTAGGAAAGAATATTTGTAATTCAACTTGGAATGCTGTTACTAATTGCTCCTTTGCAAATTCTACAGAAATAATCAAAGGACAGAATATTATGCTTCTGACTGATTTATTATAATGGTTTTATTGTCTTTTCTGTGTTTGTTTTGCTTTTTCAATGCTAATACATTTATAATGGGCCCTTGGTGTTCTCTGAGCTAGGTTGTTTTCTTGCCGATGTTTCATTACCCAAACTAGATAACAACACCAGTGCTCATCAATGCACTAATAATGTTACATAGTTTGGGTGATGAAAACAACAAAGAAAACAACCAAGCTCTGAGAGCACCAAGGACCTCATTTATTTATTTATTTATTTATTTTATTTATTTATTTTGTCACAACAGTATATATAAGCATAAGCATGAAAGTAACTATATAATATATAAGCATATATATATAAGCATAAGCATGCAATAACTATATTAATTGGATATAATGAAAGAAAACAATAGGACAGGAACGTTAGGCACATTTGTGCTCTTATGCACGCCCCTTATGGACCTCGTAGGAATGGGGTGAGGTCAATAGTAGAGAGTTTTTGGTTAAAGCTTTGGGGATTTTGAGAAGAGACCACAGAGTCAGGTAGTGTGTTCCAAGCATTAACAACTCTGTTACAGAAGTCATATTTTCTGCAATCAAGATTGAAGCGGTTAACATTAAGTTTAAATCTATTGTTTCCTCTTGTATTGTTGTGATTAAAGCTGAAGTAGTCTTTAACAGGAAGGACATTGCAATAGATCATTATATGAGTTAAACACAGGTCCTGTCGAAGGCGGCGGAGTTCTAAGTTTTCTAAATCCAAGATTTCAAGTCTGGTGGCATAAGGTATTTTGTTGTATTCAGAGGAGTGGAGAACTCTTCTTGTAAAATATTTCTGGACATATTCAGTTGTATTGATGTCTGAAATGTGGTATGGGTTCCAGACAGGTGAGCTGTATTCTAGAATTGGTCTAGCAAATGTTTTATATGCTCTGGTTAGTAGTGTAGTGTTTTTGGAAAAGAAGCTACACAAGATTAGGTTTACAACTCTTAGAGCCTTTTTTTCTTTGTAGTTGCAGTGGGCTTTGGCACTTAGATCATTGGATATTTATTTATTTATTTATTTATTTATTTATTTATTTATTTATTTATTTAATCAAATTTGTATACCGCCCTATCTCCCGAGGGACTCAGGGCGGTTCACAGGCCAATAAAAACATATAAATACAAATTAAGATCACAATTAAAAAACTTATTCTAAAGCCAAATTAATTAAAAATGATATAAATACTAAAACCAATTAAAATCGATATAAATTTAAAACCTAGTCCAGTCCTGCGCAAATGAATAAATATGTTTTAAGCTCGCGGCGGAAGGTTCGGAGGTCCGGAAGTTGACGAAATCCTGGGGGGAGTTCGTTCCAGAGGGTGGGAGCCCCCACAGAGAAGGCCCTTCCCCTGGGTGTCGCCAGACGACACTGCCTAGCTGACGGCACCCTGAGGAGTCCCTCTCTGTGAGAGCGCACGGGTCAGTGAGAGGTATTCGGTAGCAGCAGGCGGTCCCGTAAGTAACCCGGCCCTATGCCATGGAGCGCTTTAAAGATGGTTACCAAAACCTTGAAGCGCACCCGGAAGGCCACAGGTAGCCAGTGCAGTCTGCGCAGGATAGGTGTCACGCGGGAGCCACGGGGGGCTCCCTCTATCACCCGCGCAGCCGCATTCTGAACTAACTGCAGTCTCCAGATGCCCTTCAAGGGGAGCCCCATGTAGAGAGCATTGCAGTAATCCAGGCGAAATGTCACGAGGGCGTGAGTGACCGTGCATAGGGCATCCCGGTCTAGAAAGGGGCGCAACTGGCGGACCAGGCGAACCTGGTAAAAAGCTCTCCTGGAGACGGCCGTCAAATGATCTTCAAAAGACAGCCGTTCATCCAGGAGGACGCCCAAGTTGCGAACCCTCTCCATCGGGGCCAATGACTCACCTCCGACAGTCAGCAGTGGACTCAGCTGACTGTACCGGGATGCCGGCATCCACAGCCACTCTGTCTTGGAGGGATTGAGCTTGAGCCTGTTTCTCCCCATCCAGACCCGTACGGCTTCCAGACACCGGGACAGCACTTCGATAGCTTCATTGGGGTGGCCCGGTGTGGAAAAGTACAGCTGGGTATCATCCACGTACAGCTGGTACCTCACACCGAAGCCACTGATGATCTCACCCAGCGGCTTCATGTAGATGTTGAACAGGAGGGGCGAGAGAATCGACCCCTGCGGCACCCCACAAGTGAGGCGCCTCGGAGCCGACCTCTGCCCCCCTGTCAACACCGTCTGCGACCGATTGGAGAGAAGGAGGAGAACCACCGGTAAACGGTGCCTCCAACTCCCAACCCCTCCAACCGGCGCAGCAGGATACCATGGTCGATGGTATCAAAAGCCGCTGAGAGGTCTAATAGGACCAGGGCAGAGGAACAACCCCTATCCCTGGCCCTCCAGAGATATGAAAACTCCAACGTCTTTGACAGGGTGGGGGTCATCTGTAAGATAATGTCCATCGAGTTTGTATTTAGTGTTTGGATTCTTTTTTCCAATATGTAAGACAGAGCATTTGCTGGTTGAGATTTGGAGTTGACAAGTTTTTGACCACTCTGACACAAAGTCAAAGTCTTTTTGAAGGGTAGCTGTATTGTTGGTAGTGTTAAATAGTTTGACACATCAGCAAAAAGAACACAATTACTTTTAATATGGTCACAGAGATCTTTAATGTATAATAGGAAGAGGGTTGGTCCAAGAACACTGCCTTGGGGAACGCCACTATTGACAGGAACAGGATTTGATAATGCACTGCCTATTTTGACCATGTTATCTGTTTGACAGGAACGCTGATATCCAATTGTTGAGGGGTCTGGAGATGCCGTTGGATTTTAGTTTTAGGAGAAGTTTGTCATGTACCACTGAGTCAAAAGCTTTACAGAAGTCTATGTAAATTGCATCTATTGTTTTGCCTTGATCAAGATTTGTAGTTCATATGTTTTTGCAGTGAAGAAGTTGTAAATTACATAATTTTTTCTGAAACCAAATTGTTTATTATTTCAACCTTGAGTTTCAAATAGTCTTCATTAGTAATACATTTAATTTAGGCTTTTGATCTCTTTTGCTTCAACAGAATGAAAATTGCATCACCAACTAATTTTCCAGCATTATTTCTTTCTTTGCTTATACTGGAATGTACAGTATTCTGTTGCTTTTTCAGATTCAGTTTTCCATAACTGAAGATACAACTTTAGCTAATCTACTGGCACTGAATCTACATAATGTGGAAGATGATGTCCGAAACATTGTTGACAAAGCAGTAAAAGAACTTGGAATTGAGAAGGTTAATCCTGTTTCTTTCCAGAATTCTTTCCAAAATTTTATTCTGAATGTCATCTTGGATTTTAGAATTATTCAATTCTTAGTTTGAATAGAATTGAAGCATTAGAATTTTATTTAGAGAGTTTAGGCTGTTTTTCTGCCTTTGATAGACAATATTGTTCTTTATGACTTCCATTTCTGCCTCCTCTACATTTTCAGTTGTGCAATTTTACTGATGCACAGTCTAGTACATTCTTAAGTGGACTTGGTAAAATTTTAGATTTTAGATATAATTATATTAAAATTTCCTTCCAAATGGTGATTTCTATTATGAAAGAATATACATAGGTATGTTGCTGTATTGCTAAAATGAACTCTGATGTGATCAAATGTATGATCAGATTAATACTACTTTTGCAATTTTATTAATGCACTCACATACTAATAGTTTTAAGAGGCATGAGAGATGGAATTGAGCAAAATTAATTGAACATAGATGTAAGTGGTATATTTTTTTTTTTTGTTTTTGTTTACATTTATACCCCGCCCTTCTCCGAAGACTCAGGGCGGCTTACAATGTATAGGGCAATAGTCTCATTCTATTTGTATATATTTACAAAGTCAACTTATTGCCCCCCCAACAATCTGGGTCCTCATTTTACCTACCTTATAAAGGATGGAAGGCTGAGTCAACCTTGGGCCGGGCTCGAACCTGCAGTAATTGCAGGCTTTGTGTTCTTAATAACAGGCCTTACCAGGCAGAGCTAAACCGGCCCCTATATATCTTCATAATCCATGTTTAATTTTAGAAGTATTCCTATTTAAATTGAAATTCAGGAGGAGCAGAACAGAAGCCCGTGAGAAACAAATATGCCCTTTTAGGAAAACCCTCTCACAGTTATTTTTCCTATATTTT
Organism: Ahaetulla prasina; assembly: GCF_028640845.1. Classification (NCBI taxonomy): domain Eukaryota; kingdom Metazoa; phylum Chordata; class Lepidosauria; order Squamata; family Colubridae; genus Ahaetulla; species Ahaetulla prasina. The sequence continues at coordinate 106,050,859 of NC_080542.1, read as the reverse complement.
TGGCCACTCAATAGTTGTTTATAAATTGATTTCTATAAAACATTTTGAATTATTTTGAATTTGAAACACTCACCTCAATTTCATAACATCCCATTCCCAACGTAAAATGGTTGCCTTAAGTGCAAACCATTGTTTTCCTTTGAAATATTTTGTAAATTTGAAGTATTATCAAACATTGATCACTTGAATAATCCACAAAATCTGTGATATTAATAGTATATAAATTTGTTAATTTATGGTAATACATCTCAGGTGAATTGTATAAATACTGATTTAAATGTTGCTTTGGTCAAAATGTTTCTAATCAAAATTTTCATTATGTTAACTAGATTCTGATAGAAATTAGTCAAACATGGGCTGCTATGGAATTTTCTTATGAAGAACATTTCAGGACCAATATTTCCTTGCTGAAAATAGATGAACAGCTTTTTGAATCTTTAGACAATAATCAAGTAAGATCTGGGTTACTAATGAATAAATGTGCTTGTTGCTGAATTACTAATGTGCTTTTTTTTTAAAAAAAAAGATTAACTCACATCTCTGTTTTTATAATTTTATTTACAGTGAATTTTAGTTGTCCCAGATGTTAGTCTGTAAAATTATATGTGTTCTTTACTGTATATAGTTTAACAAAAATTCCTGTCTGTGTAGGAGTTTGCAAAATTACAGGTCCTTGGTGTCTCTCCTTTTCTCCTAGATAGTATGGAATCATTTAATAATATGCTGTCCATTTGCAAGGTTTGAAAATGTCTTTTGCTGTGATTTACTGTAATAATAGCTTGCGGGAAATTTTTTGTAAAACTTTTGTAGCTATGATTCCTGTGTCTCTTTGAGTAATTTTCTATATCCTTTAATTTCATTTCCTTCTCCTCTTTTTCTCAAGGTTCAGTTGCAAACAGTTCTGCAAAGTAAATATGTTGAATATTTCATTGAACAAGTATTAACTTGGCAAAAAAAGCTGAATGTGGCAGACTCTGTCATTTATATATGGATGGAAGTTCAGCGTACATGGTCTCATCTTGAAAGTATTTTCATTGGTTCAAATGACATCAGAGAACAGCTTCCTGAAGATTCAAAGAGATTTGATTGCATTGATACAGATTTTAAGGTAAATGAGAAATAAGTCACTGACATAAATCATAATCGAAATTTCCTTTGCCTTACACATGTAGATACTAACATTTTTAAAAGCATTCCCATGAAATAAATGTGTGTGTGTGTGTGTGTGTGTGTGTGTATGTGTATATATGTATTTATATATATATGAAGTAATGTATATTGTTTTAAGTAATTAATCATAATAATCTGTCTGAAGGATATCAATCCAAACAAATACAAAATAAAATGATGCCCAAATCACACATATAAAAATATTTTGTGAAGTATTTATTATTTTCTTCAAACTGAATAGTATAGAAATAGTAAGTAACATTTAAATGTATTTGTTCTGCCTTCCACTTCTTCAAAATGGTTATGGCATATTTCATATATAAGTGAAACTGCAGATCAATATATATTTAATGAGCATGGCATTTGAAGCCTTACTTCAATTTCTGAATTATTGTGAAATATCAAGTTTGGGTGATTTTTCTTGGCCTTAAGTAAGAGTCTTTCAGCACTGCTGTATTGCCAAGATGTTTCAATGCATTCTGACATTGTCAAAGAGATAAACATGTAATCAATACGTTTATGGATTCCATTCAAATGTTAATAAATCCATTCCTTGCAACTTGAAATGTAGAAAAGGGCAAACTATTGTAAAGTGGTATTATTGAATTTTCAGCTTTAAAAGCAGGGGTTGTTTTTTTTAAAAAAGGAAGCAATAAGAAAAGAAAACCTTATGAGCAGTACCATTTATTACTACTACCTGCAGAAAAAGGAAAAAGTATCTTTCCTGCAGGAAAACCTATCCCCAACTTTAGCTGATATTGGAAAGCAAGCAAGCAGAATCAAATTATGATAGGATATTCCAAAAAGATAAAGCTAGAGTGGAAGATTGAAAAAAAAGTCCTAGAAGGCAATAGAAATTATTTCCATAAAAGTATATGGGTATGCACAGTGGTGGGATTCAAATAATTTAACAACTGGTTCTCTGCCCTAATGATTTCTTCCAAAAACCAATTCATCAAACTGCTCAGAAAGTTAACAACAGGTTCTCCCAAAGTGGTGCGAACTGGCTGAATCCCACTATTGAGTATGTACATCTCCCAAGTTGAAATGGACTCAAAAATGTTTTTACTATATGGATAGTCCTCAACTTACAACCATTTGTTTAGTGACCATTCAAAGTTACAATGGCACTGAAAAAAGTGTGATGATTGTTTTTCACACTTATGACCATTGCAGCATCCCCATGGTTACATGATCAAAACTTGGATGTTTGACAACTGGCTCATCTTTTTGACAGTTGCAGTGTCCCTGGTATCATATGATGCAACCTTCTGCCTGGCAAAGTCAATGGGGAAGCCAGATTTTGCTGGCTTACCCATTGTAATCTTACTACTTACTACATTGTAAATTGGGTAAAACTCATTTAATAACTGTCTCATTTAGCCACAGGAAGTTTGGGCTCAGTGGTCATAAGTCAAGAACTTCCTGTACAGGAAAAACAAACTAATTAGCAAGTATGAAAATATTTATCTAGAACTTCAGGCATCTTTTGTGAGAAATGAAGAACATTAGGAAAATGTCCTTGTAGAGCAATTTTTTTAAAAATATGTCAATACCTCTCTTACTATATGTAGTACTCTAATATTATCTGGACATAGATGAAAACAGAAATGTGTGTTAGTATGAATGCAGGTAGTCCTCAATCTACAACCACAACTTAGTCCAAAATTTCTGTTGCTAAACAAAACAATTATTAAGTGAATGTTGCCCCATTTTATGATCTTTCTTGCCACAGTTATTAAGTGAATTACTGCAGTTGTTAGGTTATAACATAGTTGTTAAGTGAATCTGGCATTCCCCATCTAACTTGGTTTGTCAGAACATTGGAAAAAAGTGATCACATGACCCTGGGACACTGCACATCATAAATATGAATCAGTTGCCAACGGTCTGAATTTTGATCACATGATCATGGGGATGTTGCAAATGATGTAAGTTTGTCATAAGCCATTTTTTTCAGTGGTGTTTAATTTCAAATGGACACTAAATGAATTGTTGTAAGTTGAGGACTCTCTGTACCTTGCTACCATTTTTGAGGGATATGGAATTTTATTCCTTGCTACCCAAAGTATAGCAGTTTAAAATAAATATATGATTCCCTAGAAAAGATAAAGCATGATTTTCAATAAATTATTAATACTACTTTCTTCAGGAAAATAGGAAAAAAAGGCAAAATACGTCTGAAATCAGTATTTACTGATATGAAATTGTCATAGTTATTTGACTTGATTTATGTAACACTGCTATTCCTTTGAACTGTAGAAAGCTATATAGTGTGAGCAGGTGCTGTTTTCCAGCAACAGTTGTTTTTAAAATCAGTACCACTGGGTCAGGATTTTTTCACACAGATTTTAGGATAATTTATACTAGTACAAATATTATGCTTAGCATTCTGGAGATAAGGGAAATATTTCCTCAAAAATGAGGAATCACATAAATCTTTTTTCACAAATTAAAAGAAATATTTTTGCTCCTGAATCTAGGGATTAATGAATGATTCAGCAAATACCAGAAACGTATTGGAAGCAGCAACCAAGCCTAATTTGTATGAAAAACTTCAAGATTTGCAACATAGGTATCGTTGACCCAGTTGTTTTTTATATAATTAAATATATAATAGTTAGCAACAGTTATGTATCGTGATTTGGTAATTGTTTAAACTTTTATTTAAAATAATATCGATATTTTAATCATAGATTTGCAGGCCTTAATAACAAATACTTCTACTACATGAAAAAAAGTCCCACATTTACATTCCATAAATACAGTCATTTAAATAACATGTAATGCTTCTTCACAGGTATGGACTTCTCAATTTGCTCATTAAACAATTATTCATAACTGTCTCATCTTTGACCCTGAACAGAAAACTCTATTTCATGCAAAAAAATACTGTACATAAGGTAGATTTTAATTAATCATATTGGTTTAGGCTATTGTCCTTCTGATTCAACCACCAATTTACATACAGTTGCCATGGTAATTCACAATTTACTCATATTCAGGAAATAATAGTCAAAACATGCAAATCACTTGACTGATTTGATTTTAAATAGGAACATCCAGAAGAATAGTCCAAAATCAGTCCAAGGTTCTAAGAGCCAAGTCAGGATTATCAGCTAGGGTGTTTATACAAACAGGATTCATGGGAACATCATGTGAGATATCAGACAATTATTTCTAGCAAAGGAACATGGGTCAGAGCTGCCTCTTAAACCAGTCTGTAGCCAATTGTCACTAATCAAGAGTTTTACTCTCTTGCAGACAAGAAGTCTCAGAGAACTTCTCTGCTCCTTATTTACTCTAACTGGTATGGGCGCTTGGAAGGCCTTATGTGATACTCTATCTGACTGCTTTAGCTATCAATGTGGTACATGTTTTGATTAGCCTCATGTGACTTGGTGTCTCCTAAGGCTGAAATTCCACAGGTTCAGCTGAAGCAGCTTTTTCAGATTCAGAATCTGAAAACCTATATATTTATTATTCTTATGAAGGACAATTAAACTCTTATATTCATATTGAAGAAAGTCTTAAACTATTAACTACCCATAATGAGCTATTAAAACTATTGTTGAAAAAAACCCATACACTCTTAAATAGAAATATTTCCCTCCTCAATTTTCAGACTCTTGCTGTGTGAAAAGGCTCTTGCTGAATACTTAGAGACCAAACGTTTAGCTTTTCCCCGATTCTATTTTGTTTCATCTGCTGATCTGCTAGACATTCTTTCAAAAGGAGCACAACCTAAACAGGTAAATTTTCTTGCCATCGTATCTAAAGCATTAACTGCAAAGAAATGCTATACAACAAAGTGAAATAAAGGAATGATTAAAATCTGGATAAACCTACAATTTTTAAATTGTATATTGTTTTATAAATGCAGGTGACTTGCCATCTTATTAAACTTTTTGACAATACTGCTGATCTTAAATTTCAAGACAATGAAGATGAGCACAGCAATATTGTACTAGGGATGTACAGCAAAGAAAAGGAATATGTCCCATTCAGTGAACAACTTGAATGTAGTGGTCAGGTATGTGATGCACTAAAGTGTGATATTTTTCATTGTGTTCTAAAGTTAGAAAATAATAAGCAGCACTTAACAGACACCATTTTGACTAGGTATACACATAAACACACACATATATTAATGAAAAGTCTCCTTATATATGGATATATAAATAAAAACAAACATATTTCAGATTCTGTTTATATTTTAAAAAAAGAAATATTCATTTTTAAAGAACAATTTCTGTTTACCTAACTATTCAAATAAAATGGTCCTTAAAATTAATGTGTTATAATAATTATGTTTTGATGTTAACATGCTCAGCAAAATACTTATGTTAGTTTACAACAAACTTTTCAAGACAATTCCCAATAAAATTCTAGATGGCTTTCTATTCATGCGTGTTTTTAAAACTTCTTTTTAAAACTGTCCCCTAGATTCATTTGGAATAGTATGTCTACATTATAGCAAACAAATTTCTACTTTGAGTCATCTTTATAAATTTTAAAGAAATTCAAAATTTTCTTATTCATCTCTTATTTTACTGTAGTCCTTCATTTTGGGAATGATCAATGAATGTTCATGTTATGAAACACATTTAATGATGAGAGAATTGGAAGACAAGCTATGTTTAAACACTTTGGGCAATGATAAGGCAATTTAGGCTGCATTTTCTACTGCTAAAATTAAATTTCATACTATGAGCTGTCAAAATAAATATGTCAAATATTTACGAAAGTCTTTATGAGCAATCAATACCATTATAATAATCAAGACTTAAATCCCAAAGGCAATAAGGAAATGTGGATTATGCTTGTTTAGGGATGATGTTGTTTTGGATCAAATTATTGTAGCACAGTGTGATAGAAGACATAACAAAACTCAAGCATATTAAATTATAATCATAAACTTTTATGATAATTATCATAAAATTATGTTCCCAAAAAGAATAGAATAGAATAGAATAGAATTTTTTATTGGCCAAGTGTGATTGGACACACAAGGAATTGTCTTGGTGCATATGTTCTCAGTGTACATAAAAGAAAAGATACGTTCATCAAGGTACAACATTTACAACACAAATGATGGTCAATATATCAATATAAATCATAAGGATTGCCAGCAACACACTTACAGTCATATAGTCATAAATGGAAAAAGATTGGTGCTGGGAACGATGAGAAGATTAATAGTAGTGCAGATTTAGTAAATAGTTTGACAGTGTTGAGGGAATTATTTGTTTAGCAGAGTGATGGCCTTCGGGAAAAAACTGTTCTTGTGTCTAGTTGTTCTGGTGTGCAGTGCTCTACAGCATTATTTTGAGGGTAGGAGTTGAAACAGTTTATGTCCAGGATGCGAGGGATCTGCAAATATTTTCACGGCCCTCTTCTTGATTCGTGCAGTATACAGGTCCTCAATGGAAGGCAGGTTGGTAGCAATTATTTTTTCTGCAGTTCTAATTATCCTGTGAAGTCTGTGTCTGTCTTGTTGGGTTGCAGAACCGAACCAGACAGTTATAGAGGTGCAAGTGACAGATAATTCCTCTGTAGAACTGAATCAGCAGCTCCTTGGGCAGTTTGAGCTTACTGAGTTGGCGCAGAAAGAATATTGTTTGTTGTCCTTTTTTGATGATGTTTTTGATGTTAGCTGTCCATTTTAGATCTTGTGATATGATAGAACTTAGAAATTTAAAGGTTTCTACTGTTGATACTCTGTTGTCTAGTATTGTAAGAGGTGGAAGTATGGAAGGGTTTCTCCTAAAGTCTACCACCATTTCTATGGTTTTGAGTGTGTTCAGTTCCAGATTGTTTTGGTTGCACCACAAGGCTAAATCGTTCGACCTCTCATCTATATGCGGATTCGTCATTGTTTCGAATGAGACCAATCACTGTTGTGTCATCTGCGAACTTCAGTAGCTTAACAGATGGATCATTGGAGATGCAGTCATTGGTATATAGAGAGAAGAGAAGTGGGGAGAGCACACAGCCTTGGGGGCCCCCTGTGCTAATTGTACAGGTATTTGATGTGATCTTGCTTAGCTTCACCTGCTGCTTCCTGTTTGTTAGGAAGCTTGTGATCCACTTACAGTCTGTTCCGGTACCTGTAGCTGGTTTAGCTTAGTTAGAAGAGTGTCTGGAATGATGATACTGAATGCTAAACTAAAGTCTACAAAGAGGACCCTTGCATAGGTCTTTGAAGACTCAAGATGTGGTAGGATGTAGTGCAGAGCCATATTAACAGCATCATCTGTTGATCTATTTGCTCGGTATGCAAATTGCAAGGGGTCTAACAGTGGATCCATGATGGTTTTCAAGTGGGAAAGCACTAGCCTTTCAAAGGTTTTCATGATTACAGATGTTAAAGCAACTGGTCTGTAGTCATTCAGTTCCTTGATGGTGGGCTTCTTTGGCACTGGGATGATGGTAGAGCGTTTGAAGCAAAGAACATTTTTGTTAGGTTATGTCAAAGATTCTTAGGATTATTATTCTCTATGCACTTTAAAATGCAGTAATATATTTTTCTTATTTTTTTCGTGCAGTTATCTTAATATTCTATAGCAACATATCTGAATTGAATATATTTTTTTTGTCTGCTTACTCACTTGTTCTTTTAAATGTTATATTCTTTACCACTCTGTGGTTTGCATACATGGGCTGTGTTCCTATGTAGCTCTTCATTCTAGAATTTACAAAAATGTTTGTTGAGTATCCCATTCATACAAAGAATCCCTTCAGTTTGTTTTTTTACTAACATTTTTTAGTTTATTGAAATACAGGTTAACACAGAGGTTAAAAAATACATTATACTGCATCCACTAAAAAAATCCCAGCTTGTTTCTGCATAATGGAGATACATTTAGGGAAACAGGCAGTGGTGGGATTCAAGTAATTTAACAACCGGTTCTCTGCCCTAATGATTTCTTCCAACAACCAGTTTGCCAAACGGCTCAGAAAGTTAACAACCGGTTCTCCCGAAGTGGTGTGAACTGGCTGAATCCCACCACTGGAAACAGGTCCAGAATCTAAAAATTGTCATAGAGTTGGTACAAAAATTGGCTACAATTCTTGAGACTTCCCAAAATCATTTATTAGGTGGCACACAATCGTCATATATAATAATCTGAATAGTTTGTAATCAGAGGGAGATTAACTGCAATCCAAAAGAAATTGAGCATTTCAGAAGCACGTGCATTACTGCTGTAATTTCAAAGTCTGAGCTGATGCACAAAAATTCTTGGCAAGGGCTACCATTGTCACACTGAGGTGAAAGTGCACATCTCAACCACGATCAGTAGATGCTAATGCATGAAAGAAGCAAGTATTCTATTGTCAGCAAATAGCAGAATGCAATTCGGCTGTAAAGGGTTTTATACAGGCTTGAACAATATTGCTGATGTAACTATTACATTATAGAAAGATCTTAGAAGTTGGAATAAGGTCAGTCAGTTCTGCACTATTTGAATATTAGACTTGAACTCAGAGGTGAAATCCACTTACCTTCGCTACCGGCTTGCAAATGTGAGTGCGCATGCCTCCTCCATACATGTACAGAAGGTGAAAAATGGACGTGATGATGTTCAGGTGAGTGGGCGGAGCCTCCTGCCGCTGGTGCTACTAGTTCGTCCAAGCCAGATAGAACTGGCTGCATTTCACCACTGTCTGAACTGTTTTCCCTTCATACAATATCATAATTGATTGCAAGCGCTGATGATTGACAGAAAAAAAGCCACAGTGTCTCATGACAGCACCATGACAGAATATTAGTGTACTATGCAGAGATGATGTATAGAGTAACATATCTCAGGGGCTGCCACAAAGAAGAGGGAGTCGGGCTGTTCTCCAAAGCACCTGACTGTAGAATAAGAAGCAATGGGTGGAAATTGATCAGGGAAAGAAGCAACTTAGAACTAAGGAGAAATTTCCTGACAGTTAGAACAATTAATAAGTGGAACGACTTGCCTGCAGAAGTTGTAAATGTTCCAACACTGGAAATTTTTAAGAAAATGTTGGATAACCATTTGTCTGAGATGATGTAGGGTTTCCTGCCTGGGCAGGGGGTTGGACTAGAAGTCCTCCAAGGTCCCTTCCAACTCTGTTGTTATATATTATATATATATATATTGATCAGCAACAGAAAAATATGATCTAAAATGGGTTTGCCCCATTCCTAAGATTATTTTTTGGATAGACCAATCAACAAATTAAAAAAATATGTGTCTTATAATTTGCTAAATATATATAGAAAGATAATAATATACTAGTTATTTGGATTGAATTTGTCAGCTCCTTGCAGATCATCAAGGAATTGTACTTTCATCCTTGAACTATTTATTCTGCCTCACTTGAGAATTGTTTCTTTTCTTCTTAATGACTTCTAATGCCATTCCTGAAACAACTCTTTCTCACTCTTAGAACTTATCTTTTGCTCTGGTTATCATATAAGATAGATCTCTCATTTGAATTCCACTGCAGCATGACTTCTGATGCAAAGGTCATCACTTGCTCTGCCATTCTAATTATTTCTGTCAAAACTACCCATTCTCAGGTTTTGTTCAGTAATATAGTTCATAAGCCCCACACTCACCTTCTTTTCTGAGTCAGATGATTATACTTCTAAAACTATTTCTTGCTATATGATCATCCAATCAACAAGTGGACAAAGCACATGGTTCTTTAGAAGATCTCTATGGTTAGAGTCAACGAACTATAGGATGGCAAACACACTTGGCCTTGAATTTCAGTTGCCTTCTCGCATGCTAGAGGACCTAGAACCAATAAATTGGTTCTAGAAGCTGTTGTTTCACCATGTATCAACGAATTTCAATATTAGCTAAATCTGGACAATCTTACCAGGGTATTTCCTTTGCAGTTCTCTCCACAATTTATCTCCTTACCATCAGTGTGCTACAATACATTAATAAACTCAATGTTTCACAGTTTGAAAGGTTCTTCAATTGTCCTAGACTTCTCTTCAGAACCAAATATTATTTTTCATCTAGTATTAGTCAAACTTGCAGCAGTTTGGGATATATACAAGGAGGCTGGCACAAAATTTGCCCATCTCCTGCATCTTATATTACTGATATGGAACTGATTAGTCTGTTGATCATCTTCATTTAAGTGATCCATGTGCCTGGAATTGACAACACTCTTTATGAATATCTTATCCATTAAAAAGAAAAAAACCCAGTCACTAATGAGTAAAAACTACATCCATCAGAACAATGATAATTGGGACTTCTGGTGGCACCATAGGCGTTGAAGATGATCCAGCGTTAAAGCCGCCTAAGCAGCGAAAATCAGCTGTTAGGCAGCTTGAAAACCTTTCCCTCGGGAGAAGAGGGAAAGGCAAGCAGTTGGGTGAAGGTAGAGCTCCCCGAAAGCCCCAGGAGTAATTCTAGGGGCTTGAAGGGTGAGAGCTCCTTGGAAAGCCCGACAGAGCTCCGGATCTGGGACGCTTCTGCTTTTAAGCAGAACAAAACACCACAACCACCTTTGCAATCAACATAAAACTCCAATCTGACTTCAAAGCAGACAGAGCAAAGACAGGAGTGCTGGCAATTACAAGTACTAAACCTTAACTCTGCGTCTATATTGTTCCCTTTTGAAACAATTTAAGAAGAAAAGAGCAAAGGAAATGGCGCCTGTGCTTTAAGAGGGTGTGAAAGCGAAAGTGAAGAAAGTTTTTTGTTAACATTGTTAGCACCCTTAGCGCTGTTTAAGGCTGTTGGAAAGCTGTATTCTATATCTACATGAAGAGATTCACTTTTTGTGAAAAGTGAAAGGACTATAGAATCTAAAGATTTAAGGAGACTTGGATTTATTGAATTTATTGCTGCAAGGTATAAACTTAAAGCAAGAAATGGCCCATAAGGAAATTAAACCTGGTGTTCTCAAAAGTGCTGGAGGTTTGCCAGCTCAAACACACAAGCCACAACTTCTGGCTGATCCACAAGTACTGAATTTGGAAGTTTTACAAGAATCTTTGAAGGAATTGTTAAAGGAATCATTAAAGGAAGTTTTAGAGTTGCAAACTGTTATTATAGAGGGAAAATTTAGGCAAATTGTAGAAGAGATTTTGGAAATTAAAGATGTTGAAGCTCAAAACAAGGATATAAGAGAAGACATAGTGTTAGCATTTCAAAATTTGGCAAAAAATATGATTCAGGTGGATGAAAGGGTGGAAGAAATTAATCAATCTAATTTGAACTTGGAAAATATAATGGAGGAGATACAGACTAAGCTGGAGAGGGCAGATGAAGAAGTTGTCTTATTACAATATAGATTAATGGAATTTGCCCTGAGAGTGAGAGGATTGAAAGAAAATAATCGAGAGAACTTAAAAGAGATTCTTGTAGAGGCTTTTGCACAGATGATTGGAGAGCAACCAGCAGATCTTGTAATTCAAATTGATAAAATTTATTGTGTTAATTCCTAGGTTGCCAGACAGAGACAGTTGCCAAGAGATGTTGTGATTTATTTCACAACTAGGAGGATCAGAAATGAAATTTTACAAGAATCCTATAAAAATAAAATCCAAATAGAAGGACAGGAGGTATTAGTGTTGAAAGAAATTCTTCCTAAAATGTTAAGAAACAGAAAGGAGTTTGCCTTTTTGGTGGATGAACTTAAAAACCTACAGATACAGTTTAGATGGGATGTTCCAGCTGGACTAATAGTGACTTATACAGGAAAAAGTTATTTGCAGATCCCTCGCATCCTGGACACAAACTGTTTCAACTCCTACTCTCAAAACGACGCTATAGAGCACTGCACACCAGAACAACTAGACACAAGAACAGTTTTTTCCCGAAGGCCATCACTCTGCTAAACAAATAATTCCCTCAACACTGTCAGACTATTTACTGAATCTGCACTACTATTAATCGTTTCATAGTTCCCACCACCAATCTCTTTCCACTTATGACTGTATGACTATAACTTGTTGCTGGCAATCCTTATGATTTATATTGATATATTGACCATCATTTGTGTTGTAAATGTTGTACCTTGATGAACGTATCTTTTCTTTTATGTACACTGAGAGCATATGCACCAAGACAAATTCCTTGTGTGTCCAATCACACTTGGCCAATAAATTCTATTCTATCTTAACACAATTTGGAAGGCAAGAGTTTTTTATAGCCAGGCGGAGAAGAGAAGGGGAGATGGCAAGAAAGTGGCAGAAGGAAGGAAAACAGTTACAAGTTCAAGTAGGTGCTGTAATTATTGAAGAAGATTCACTGCAACTTCTAGATACTTCCCAAAGCCAAGAACCACTGGAAAAAACAGGAGATGTAAAGGTGCAAAGAATGACTCGAGCAGCCATTAAACGTAAAGAACAAGAAGTAAAGATGCAACAATCACAAGTGATAATTCGAGAAATTAATAAAGTAGAAGCTGGGGGGGGGGTTTGGCCGAAGAGGAAGAAATGGTAATTAGATTCTCAACTTGGAATGTTAACGGCTTAAACTCACCAAAAAAAAGAACGAAGATATTTTATTATTTGCAATTCAAGAATGATGTGATTTGTTTGCAGGAAACATATATTAGAATATTAGATTAAAAATATGATTTTCTTTCTAGGTTAGGAAAAGAGAGTTTAGAGATCTTGGAAGTTAAATGGAAATTTGTTTAGATACGAAGAGTTTGTAAAAGAATGTAAAAGACAAAATGAAAGAATTTTCTGTTATGAATATGTATAGGGGTACGTCTAGGGAATTGGTTTGGGATGCAAGCAAAGTATATATGAGGGGAATTTTGATATAAATAAATAATAAATATGGACTTAGGTAGCAGAAGAAGCAGATGGGAAACTTGGGAAAAAAATTTGGGCTAGAAATGTTAAATTTATATGTATAAAAAGTATGGTAATAGAGAGTAAATTATTCACAAGAAAGATATATATTGGAATGGAGAAGATGGTTTGATTATATTCAAAAAGTATCATACTAAGGAGTATCAAATAGTTTATGAATGAATAGAATGTAAGAATTGTATTAGTAATTTGTTTCATGTAAAAAGGGAGTTAAGGTGCTAGGAGAGTTTTAGGAGTTTATGGATAGTTAGCTTGGTTTAGCTTATGTTTGTTAGATGTTATACCCTGTATTTTGCTCTGGAAAGTCTGGGGGTGGGGTGGAGGGATGGGTGAAGTTGGGTGGGGGGAGGGGGAGAGAGTGAGGGTGAGGGTGAGGAAGGGGTGGAGGGAGGAGGAGGGAAATTAAAAAAAATTCTTTTTGTAAAACTTTTTAATAAAAAATAATAATAATTAGACACAAAAATCCAGTTGGTGCAATCCCAAGATCAAATTGTCACAATGTTGTCTGATCTTTTGCTTCAGAGGTGGGTATAGTGAAGTGAAAAGATAGGATGGAATATGGAATATACTGACCTGATTAGGTGGCTCAGTGGCTAAGATACTGAGCTTGTTGATCAGAAAGGTTGGCAATTTAGCAGTTCAAATCCCTAGTACAAGTCTCCTGCGTAAGCAGGGAGTTGGACTAGATGACCTTCCAACTCTGTCTGTTATATTGTAAGAGCAAGAAACTATTCATGTAATGACAAATTAATTATAAGTGCAAATAACTTTCTGTGAATTGAATTCAGTATACCTAATTGTTACCTGAAAAGGTAGAAACCTGGTTAAAATGCCTGGAAGACACCATGCGTGAATCAGTGCGTTACCACATCACAGAAGCTATCACTGTTTATGAGGAAAAACCCAGAGAACAGTGGATCATTGATTATCCTGCACAAGTAGCACTTACTGGTTCTCAAATCTGGTGGACTACAGATGTGGGAATAGCATTCAGCAGGCTTGAAGAAGGATTTGAAACTGCTTTGAAGGATTATCATAAGAAACAGGTATTGATGTTACCCTTTACAGCTACCAAACCATATCTAAATAGAGTTTACAATTGTATGTAAAACGGGGAAAAGCTGTTTGCCATGCAGCAAAACTGTAAGCAATTTCATTTTTACTGATTTATATCCCATTTATTTTATTTTCAAGGCAGCAAACTTTCTTTTCTGATTTTCCCACAACAACAACCCTGTGAGGTAAATTAGGCTGAGAATGACTGGCCCAAGATCACTCAATTGGCTTCCCTAGCTAAAGTGGGACTTGAACTCATGGTCTCTTGCTTTCTTGCCTGGTGCCTTAACCACAAGAACAAATTGACTCAATTGGTGAAATAGGTGGCTATATAAACCAATGTATTAAAGTAACAGATCAATCAATCAATAAACAAAAAGGATTATAAGGGGCATGCATAAGTGCACAAAAATGCCTGCCGTTCCTGTCCTATTGTTTCTTTTCAATATATGTTCCTGTATATAATGTTGTGACAAAATAAAAAAATATATAACGGATGACAGTTCTGTCAATGATTTGGTATATAAAATAAAATGTAAAATTATTTATGTGTGTCTTTCTTAGGTTGCTCAGCTAAATGCTCTTATTGCTCTACTGTTGGGTGACCTGACACCAAGTGATAGACAGAAGATCATGACTATTTGTACAGTAGATGTACATGCAAGGGATGTGGTAGCAAAGCTTCTATCTAAGAAGGTAAAACTACTAGTCATTGCTTTAAATTTAGGCCACTATTCTGAATCTATCCTGAATGTAGTATAAGCGTATTTCTTTGGATTTAAATACTTTGGCTGATAAGCGTTTCCATACCTACTGCAATCTTCCTGGAGGGAGAATATTTAGCATCCATTTATTTTAAACTAGAAATTCCTGTTACCTCTGGACTCTAGTTGAGATCCCTATTTGCTTAATGGGTAAGTATTTCTTGAAAATTCACTTTCTCTGTTTATATGTCATATCTGTCTGAATGGGGGAATGTGGATTGAGAATAAATACCTTAGACCAAGCAACTCAAAGCTAAAAATTACAAAAAATAAATTTTACAAACTGAGACTAGAAAAATATCAGGGAAAAATGATTTATTTTTTGTATCTTCCTCTTTCTCTGCTTGAACCTTCTGCAGAGGATAATTAGTATAAATAAAATAAGGAATGGTATCTATATATATTGTTATATTTAACATTTCTTCTGATAAGACTTTCAAAGGATTTCATTGACGTTCCTTTGAGGATGTTAAAGGCAATAGACAGAAGTTTCTGTAACTTTAGTTTCTTAGTTTCTACTGACATTGATATTTTAAAGACAATCAGGCAGTGCAAGATGTTGCAAATGCTAGGAAAGAACCAAATGAGATATTGAAGATATAATTGTTTGATGGAATCCAAAGAGTGTCAATAAAATCAGATCTGAGGAATAAAATGATGTGAATGGTACTGAAAGGCACATATAAAATTGACTCATGTCAAATACTTACAGTTTGTTTCATGTAAATGTGAGCATGGAAGAGGAAATTATTTTGGCAGAAATTCTAATATCTGTTGCAACTAAAGCCTCCATTAAAAAGGCAAGCCTATATCGCATTTAATTTGCTATGTGCAGAGGTGCCTGGGAATTATAAATGTTTACTTATAATTGCAAACACTGGAGTTATATATGAATGATTGTGAATAAGGCTGGTGACGATAGTATAGGCATTTTGGCTTTATTTTACTTTATTATTTTATAGCATCTGCATAAATAATCATTTTACAATGTGATGTTTTTATAGATTACTAGTTCCCAAGCTTTCCCTTGGCTATCGCAACTGCGCCATAGATGGGATTGGACTCTGAAACACTGCTTTGCCAACATTTGTGATGCTCAGTTTCAGTATTATTATGAATATTTGGGAAATACTCCTCGGCTAGTTATTACACCTTTGACTGACAGGTAATATTTGTCTAATAGTGGTGCCCCCTGACTTGTCTTGCAGAATTTACTATTATACAAAAAATCTCATATTATCTTTCCCAGTGAAAAAATATTAATATTAGAAAATCCTTTTATTATTATTTTTAAGTTTACTTACAGTTTGGTATAATTGCATTAGGTTACAAAATATCCCCATCTAATCTCTTAAATTATATGGGAATGCTTGGGTTGGCACTTTAAGGAGCTTATGCCTCTAGGATGAATGAAGAACCGCTATTTGGAAGATTAAAGCAGAAATGTTTTTGGAAAACAAGCCAGGGGCTTTCTAGACTGCACAAATTTGCATACACAGTCACTCCAGCACCTGCAAACCTTTGCAAGTTCTATTAGGTTTATTTTCAAGAAATCAACTAAAATAAAAGTTGGAATAGAAGAAATGATCGAATTACATACCCAAGAAAGGGAATGTTAGATTTATAGTATTTAATTTTTTTGTATACCATAATTGCTGAGCTGAACAAATATGTAACTATTAATGCAAGCAAGATTTCTACATTTTAATCCATAAAGAAATATGTGTGTTGCAATTCTGCACAAAATAACTGAAAAATATGTTGAAAATTTGTTCAATAGACTCATAATTAAGCAGCTATACATGCATCTGGAAATAAACTCATATGTACACATACATATGTGTAAATCTACAAATGCTACTGAATGGACTGTTTGATACAAAATCTGCATAGCCATGACAATTCAGAAGGATCAAACAAATTTCCAAAATACACTTTTTTCTTCCCAATATGCTACCCCAAATCCCCATTTTACTGTATGCTCATATTCTTCTTAACATTACTCAGAGTCATTGATCTGCCGTACTATGCATCTATTTGCAGTGTTAAAACAAAATAATAACATCATTAAATTTATTTATTGAAGAGAAATATTATTTTCAAAAAAATACAACATAAATTCCTAAGTTCACATTGCTTGTGGTTGTAGCTTGTGGTTTTGCATTGTCCATCATTAAAGAAAGCTTATGTTATTATCATTGTGCTTTTATTGTTAAAGGTGTTACATTACTCTTACTCAATCTCTACACTTAACAATGAGTGGGGCACCTGCAGGTCCTGCTGGCACAGGCAAAACGGAAACCACAAAGGATCTTGGACATGCACTTGGAATGATGGTCTATGTTTTTAACTGTTCTGAGCAGATGGATTACAAGGTGCTTTGGTTATTTTCAACCATTTATCTTCAAAGAAAGATGATAAGGATACTTTTGTCCTTTTTTGGGTTGGGATGATCCACTGTTAAAGGAGATTGAATTATACAGTAACAAATCAAACCGACATTATTTCAAAGTAATATTTTCATTAGTGGATGAATTCTACTCCTTGGGTGATAGTAAATAGAAATACTGAAACATAGAAAACTGATGGAAGAAAATGACTTGGTAGTCCATCGACTCTGCCCTTTGAGAGTTTAAAAAAAATATTTTTTAGAATTTTAGTGTTTTTTCCAAGCACATTTAAACTCAGTTACTGATGTCTGAGCCACTACCTCTGTTGGAACTTGGTTCCAAGCTTTCATTACTCTTTCTGTGATATTTAACTAGATTTAATTTGGCATTTTTAATGCTTATACATAATCTATTTTTAAATGGAACAAATGAAGCATTGCTTAATGAAGCATTCCTCAAAGTAATCAATTCAATTATACATTTTAAAGAATATAAAATACTTTTACTGGGATGGGACTAAACCATGTTTAGAGTGCCTTCTTAAATTTTTTCAGTTGCGAGCTTTATACTATAGTTTATTTCACTGAACTCAATGACACTTTCTGATACTAGTATTTATAACTGATTTATTAAGCAAATTTATATTTGCAAATATGTTAATCCTTATATCTAGTAGCTATATGGTATCTTGAGCTTAGTAGATCAAGAAACTCTTAATTTAATGAATTCACAACTGAGAATAATAATGCAAACATTTGTTCTTGTTGTTTATGGGAAACTATTAATCTTTTTATTCCTCATGTAGTCTATAGGAAACATCTATAAAGGTTTGGTTCAAACAGGCGCTTGGGGGTGCTTTGATGAATTCAACCGAATTTCAGTAGAAGTTCTTTCAGTGGTCGCAGTACAAGTAAAAACTATCCATGATGCCATCAGAAACAACAAAAAACAGTGAGTATTAGCTACTTCATTAAATATTGTAAGGGATTAAATATATCATGAAGTTATCAATCATTTGTCTACCTGAATTCAAAATAACTAGACCTTTTAGGGCATATTAACAGATATTTTTAAAGACCCTCAAAGAGGTTTCTACTGAAAATTAGATTTGAACAGCTTGAGTGCAGTGGTGGGATTCTGCCGGTTCTAGGCAGTTTGACCAAACCGCTTGTTAAATTGCTGGCTCGCCCCGCCCCCTGCCCTGCCCCTCCCCACCACTACTTACTGGTCACCAACCGGTGGACCACTGATGGTCCACGGCTGGGTCGGGCTCCTCGAGAGACAAAAGCTTGCAGGGAGGTGCCCGACCCTGGCTTCTGCCTCCCTGCAAGCTCTCCTCTCGAGGAGCCCGACCCAAGCTTCCCGTGCCACTTCAGGGAGAACTTGAGAGGCAAGAGCTTGCAGGGAGGTGGACACCAGATTGCCTCCCTGCAAGCTCTCGTCTCTAGAATTCTCCCTGAAGGGCCCGGGATGTCTGCAGGTGACAACTACAATGTGTATGTCCACCTGCCTCCTGAAGCACCACTGCGGTGAACAAAACAACCCCATTGCTCTGCTCCTCTTCCGGCAGCCCAACACACCCAGCCATGCGTGCCCTTTCCTCAAATGGGCTGTGCATGGGGCGCTTGGAGAGCGAGTGAGCAGGAGAGCTCTCCAACCTCTGTTTTTGTGCGTGTGTGTGTGTGAGGGAGGGTGGGAGCGATTTGAAGCCGAGCCAGCCAAACTTCTGGCAGAGATGAGGGCAGCTTCTGAGCAGTCCTGAATCAGCCAGCTCCATCTGACCTATTCCCTGAGTCTCGCCGTTATCCTCGCCCCCCCATCCCACTCAAGCAACAGATGCATAGCTTGTTGGGGCTGAGCAGGGAAGCCCCTGCTTGAGTGGTGGTGGGGGAGGCGAACGGCGAGACTCAGGGAATAGGTCAGATGGAGCTGGCTGATTCAGGGCTGCTCAGAAGCCACCCCCATCTCTGCCAGAAGTTTGGGTGGCTCGGCTTCAGATCCCTCCCTCCCTCCCTCACACACACACACACACAAATGATTTTGTGATTTCATCCCTGGGCTTAACCCACCAGTGGCTGTCCTCGCCCTCCCTTCCCAGTCACTCCTCGCCTGGCAAGGGAAGCGGGCAGAATAGAGATTCGCTCCATATTCCAGAGTGGGAGCTGGATCTCGTGGCTGTTTCTTGGTGTCCTGAACCTCGTCTCCCTGGCTTGAGTTCCTCTCAGCCCCAAGACACTGGCTGGCCCATGAGAAAGAGGGGGAGAGAGAGAGAAAGAGTGGGGGGAGAGAAGGGTAGAAATAGAGAGAAAGAGAGAGAGAGAGAGAGAGAAAAGAAAGAAAGAAAGAAAGAAAGAAAGAAAGAAAGAAAGAAAGAAAGAAAGAAAGAAAGAAAGAAAGAGGTGGGAGAGATGAGAAAGAGGTGGGAAGAGAGAAAGAGAATGAGAGAGAAAGAGAGGGGGGAGAAAAAGAGATTAAGGAGAGAAAGATGGAGAGAAAGATGAAGGAGAGAAAGAGATGAGGGATAGAAGGGGGGAGAAAGATGGAGAGAAAGAGAGGGAGGGAGAAAGAGATTAAGAAGAGAAAGAGAGAAAGGGGGAGAAAGAGATGGAGAGAAAGAGGGGGAGAAGGATAAGGAGAGAAAGAGGGAGGGAGAATGGATTTGTTCTGGTAATTGATTTAACAAGCATAGCACTGAAAAAGTGATTTATGACCGTTTTTCACACTTACGAACATTGCAGCAAACTGTCATTAGGGCAAAGAAGCTATGTCACATGACCACCTGGCCATGCCCACCCAGTCACATGAAGCAATGCAGTTGTGACATGAGTGACATGGTTATTAAAAATGCTGCAACAGGCATAAATGATGACTGGTCATAAATGTGAGGACTGGTTAAAAGTGCGAGAACCTGGTCAAAAGAACCTGGTCAAAAGTGCAAAAACCTGTCAGAAATCACTTTTTTCAGTCCTCTGGGTAGTCTCCATGTGCATAGGGACTATCCAGAGAGCTGAAAAAAGTGATTTCTGACAGGTTCTCACACTTTTGACCAGTCCTCACACTTATGACCGGTCATCATTTATGCCTGTTGCAGCATTTTGGGCATAGGGACTAGTCAGAGGGCTGAAAAGGTTATTTTTGACCTGTCCTCACACTTTTGACCGGTCCTCACATCTACGACTGTCCTCACATTTTACATTTTGCGCCCTATCTTGTAACTGTGGTGAAGAGAAGCAGTTGTGAAATGAGTGACATGGTTGTTAAAAATGCTGCAATGGGCATAAATGTGAGGATGGTCATAAGTGCGAGGACCGGTAAAAACTGCGGGGACCAGTCAGGAATGACTTTTTTTAGCCCTCTGAGTAGTTTCTATGCCCATAGCCATGGCCACCCGGTCACATGACCAGCTAGGCTCACCCACTCAGTCACATGACCAGCTAGCCACGCCCACCCAGTCACATGACAGCCATGCCCCAAAATAAGCCACACCCACAGAACCAATTGTTAAAAAATTTGAATCCCACCACTGCTTGAGTGGTATTTAGAAGTAGTCATGCATATTTTCATATCCTAACTATAGACTTTCTCTATAATTGCACTCTGTTTTGAGTGCAATTTCCAAAAAAACCAAAACTAGAGACAATTACTTCACTTGTAACAAAGTTTGCTGATTTATTTCTTTAATAATGCAGATTCATTTTCCTTGGAGAAAACATCACATTGAAAGCATCAGTGGGAATATTTATTACTATGAATCCAGGCTATGCTGGCCGGACAGAATTACCTGAAAATCTTAAAACTCTATTTAGGTGAGTATGAAGGATAAGACATTTATGCTCCCTAATGTCAATTCTTTGATTTCCAATAGTTAGCAACTAGAGCTTTTTAATATATTGGTCTAAAGAAAGAGCTCTTCAAAGTTGCAGGTTTGACCGCAAATAGAAATATGGGAGATGAAATATTGTTTTTTTCCCAATTTGTGCTAAGTGCAAAAGAGAATTCTACTATTGGAAATAAAATCATAGTAAAGTTAAAAGATAATCTTAAAATAGCTTCACTTATATTTGTTATAGGATTAAGCCATATTTTAAAAAAACTATTTTAAAAAGTTTCTATCATGTACTTTAATGAAGAATATTTTTTTTAATTTAAGAATGTTTGATTAAATAAATTTCTACTTCAAATATATTAAAGTTAAAATGCACAACACAGTCACATGATATCAGTACCTTTCCTAGTAAACAATATGAGAAAGTGGACCCTTCTGTTTAGCAAAATTTTAGCTTTTGGTAAAGCAAAGAAATAGTTAAACAAAGTAATAAAAATCTTTTTTTTAACCTCTATTTTAGAAAAAAGACTTATCTTGGAGATTACCCATTAAGTGTCAGCTTTTTATATTTATTTTCTGTAACATAAGTGATTATATGCAAAAAATTGTACAAACTAATTTGAGAAAATTAACATTTTCAGTTTTGTTGAAATAATGATACTAGAATGTGATACTAGTGAGCAGCCATTGCTCATATATTGGAAGAAAATGTTTGTTAATGTATAATTATTAATTTCAGTTCAGGCAACTACATTTGTAAAAAATCATTTCCTTGAATTGGAATTGATTGATTGATTGATTTATCAAATTTATATGCTGCCAATCTCAGAAAAGGTGACTCGGGGCAGCAGACAATAAATAACAAATATAAATCAACCATTTCCTAAAACCTATATAAAATAATTGTTTAAAATATAAAAAACTATAAAAGCAGAACTAAATAAGAAAAGATAATAATAGGCAGATGGGTATTTAAAAACAATGGAGCTTTGTCACAAGTTCAACCATCCATCCAGGTCTGCTACGAATCAGGTCTTGACAGATATTCAAAAGATCAGGAATGATGACAGGCTAATCACAACTCTGGGGGAAAGGTCATACTGACTTCCTCCCAGTGGCCCATCAATATGGCTCACTACATTATGGAATCCATAACGTGCCCATTCTACTGAATCTAGTAGGACAGACAGGTGGAACAGTTAGTTTTCTTGTTCTCATTATGTTCATATTATAGTCTCTGATTTTGGTTTATGTGTTTTTTGTTTTGTGTTTAGACCCTGTGCAATGGTGGTCCCTGACATTGAACTAATCTGTGAAATAATGCTGGTTGCTGAAGGGTTTATTGATGCACGATTGTTAGCCAGAAAATTTGTTACCCTGTATACTCTTTGTAGAGAGCTTCTCTCTAAGCAGGTAAGTGAGATTTCTTTGACCTCGTGTTTCAACAAAGCTAGTTAATATTTTTGAAAGCAAAGAATTTCTTATCTTTGTATATCCAACTCGTATTGACAAGTCAAGAGCTATCCAACTCGCGTTGACAAGACAAGATAGCTGTTAAGCTATCAAAATACTTCTTTTAAAACTATTTGGATTTGTTATTTAAATGTTGATATTTTTTTTCAATGGCATAGAATGAAGAAAGTGACCAGAGATTTTTCCTCTTACTTTCATATACAATACTATAACACTAGGTTAACCAATGTTAATTATAGGCAATTTAGTATAACTTAAGGGAAAATATTTCTTCACAACTCTATTTGTTATCTTCTGAACTTCACCATCACAAAATATAATGATGACAATCAATTTTCTAGAGCATTCATGTCATTCTAAACTTCTATATTTGGTTGTCCAAATAGAATATTATATTAAATAAGCTCTTGGAGTGGCACAGTATGACTCCTCTTTTTTTCTTTTTCTTTTTTTCCTAATTTTTGGAGACATGTCTTGCAGTTTTCTTGAAAAGGCTTTTCAAAAGTGGTTTGCCATTGCCTTCTTCCTATGGCTAAGAGAATGGGACTAGCCCAAGGTCACCCAGCTGGCTTTAAGACCAAAGCAAGATTAGAACTCACTATCTCCTGGTTTTTAGCCTGATGCCTTAATCATTACACCAAACTACCCTCATGGCTCCTCTATACTTATAAAATTCTTTTCAAAGAATAATATTGTTTTGTTTTGTTTTTCATAGCTAACAAATAAAACATTAATTTAGAAAACAATGTGAATGCACAGTATCATAAGCAGAGTATTTAGTCCAAAATTATTTAATGTTCTTTCATGCAATTTTTTGTTGTACATGCACATTTTTTATTCTTCCTGTCTCCTTCCCTCTTTTCTATGTGCAGAAATGTGGTGTGCATTCATTCTATTTTTGGAATGAAAAATAATTAGTTTGCAGATAATTTTATTATATCTTATTCAAAATCAAACTGAACATAGTGGGGAAGTATTACCTTATGAGTCAGATGCTATCTGGGCATCTATATTTACCACTATAACTATTTGTAAATATTTTATTATACCCGATTGCCTTGATCTGAATCAATTTAGATCTGAATAACTAAATATTTCATTAAAAAATTATCCTATCATAGACCACTGGCATAGAAATTATGATATCAAAAAAGACTAATATAACTTAGTTTCTAGTTTTTAAAAATATAATATGGACAATTTACTAGATTTAGAAAATGATTTTTTAAACTTTCCTGAATATATCTCATTATAGGATCACTATGATTGGGGTCTTCGGGCTATTAAATCTGTCTTGGTAGTTGCTGGTTCTCTGAAGCGAGGAGATAAGACTAGACCTGAAGACCAGGTATGCAGCATGATGCAAATATATACTTCATAAATCTGCTTCCCAAAATCCAAGCATGTTGGCACTGAACCTCGCAAATTCCCACACAGGCATTTTTCCATTTCTATTCTGACAGGGAATTCTTTCCCCTGCACATGGAGAAAACACCAGATTAGTCTTCCAATTTGTCTTTGATAATAATATCACGGCACCTAAGCCGTGAAGATAACAGGATGAAATCCAGTCTAGTCCAATTCTGTATTTGTTATATTTAATAGACATAATCTCACTAGACTAAATTTATAACCATCTACCTAACAGATACATCTCTAGGCAGTGGTGGGATTCAGCCGGTGTGCACCACTTTGGCTGAACCGGTTGTTAAATTACTGGCTGGCCCCACCCCACTCTGCCCCTTCCAGAAGTCCCCCCCCCCCCCGTGCCTTGTTTTGGCTCCCAGGTAAGTGCAGGGAGACCTATTAGGCCCAAAACAGAGCACGGGTAGCTGCAGATGCGTCCTCCATGGCTATTTTTGCCCCAAGTGCAGGGAGGCCTACTAGGCCCAAAATGAGGGGGTGGGGGTGCATCCCCCTGCAGCCCACTTTTGCTCCCAGGGGGGTGCAGGAGGCCGCGTGCTGCCTGTCACACCCCCTGGCCATGACCACCATGACCATGCCCACCCAGCCAGTCATTAGGGGAGAGAACTGTTTGTTAAATTATTTGAACCCAAGCGCTGCTCATTGGGTGTGGCTACCCTGAGTGTTTTCCTTCCTTCCCCCATACTGTCTTTAATCCTCTCTGAATATGCTGCCTCCCCCTTAGGAAGTTGCAGTGTAACTGCTGAGATTCTTACACATGAATGCACATACTTCTTCTCCACTGAAATTGCATCACAATTTCCCTTTAATTGGATTTTAATTAGGCTTTTTTTTTCAAAGTATATTTTGACCATGAAATTGATCAGAAACTTTATGTACAGTACAATAATGTTTCCTGCCTTTTCCAGATACTTATGCGAGCCTTGAGAGACTTCAATTTGCCTAAGATAGTGACAGATGATATCCCCATTTTCATGGGCTTAATTAGTGACCTCTTTCCAGCTTTGGATGTTCCAAGGAAGAGGGGCTTGCAATTTGAACAGATGGTTAAACAATCTACCCTGGAGCTTCACTTACAGCCTGAGGAGACCTTCATTCTGAAAGTAAAAAAAAAAAAAAAAATTCCATTGCTTTTAATTACAGTCTGTAAAAAAAATTAAAAAAATTAAATCAAAATAATTGCAGACAGGTTGTGCTGGGTATGAAGTTATCCTTATTGACCTTACTGCGTTCTCGTAGTGTCCTTAAAATATTAGTCTTTCAGTAGGAGTGCTGTATGTTAGTTCAGTTAGTGTTAATTACAACATAAGCATATTATCATAAAATGTGTCACATGCACTAATTTGTCATAGAAATGCAATTCCTGCCCCTATTCTTTTTGTTTTTAAATAATTTACTGTTGATAATTAGCTATCAGTGTTAAACTTTAATAGAGTCCAATCCAAAAATGGAAATATTACTTAATTAAGGATTGTCAGTTGTCCGCTTTGTTATTTTGCTTGATGAGAAAAAAAGAAAAAAACCAGAATAAATTTCTGATATAGGAGAATATCAACATTAAAATTCTTTCCCCAATATATCATCAGGACAATCAATTTTAACTGTAGTATGAATAGATAAATATCAGTATCAGAAGTGAAGCAGCAGAATTAACATCCAATATAGATCTGCCTCTTGATTTGTAGAAAACCCCATAGAGATAGCAAACATACTGTAGAAAGCACCTAGAATGCAGTAGCTTGGCCACTAGTATAATTGATCTAGGATTCATCTTCTTTCTAGTAACTCAGTAAAAGCAAAGCCACAGGAATCCCAGATATTGCCAGGTGTGGCTCACTGTGGTATTCTGCTTGATCTCACATTTTTTATTTATTTATTTATTTATTTATTTATTTATTTTGTCACAACATCATACAAAAAGATTATATAGTATATACACATATAAACATATATAGGAAGAAGAAAAGAAAAACAATAGGACAGGAACGGTAGGCACGTTTGTGCGCTTATGCACGCCCCTTATGGTCCTCTTAGGAATGGGGTGAGGTCAATAGTAGAAAGTTTTTGGTTAAAGCTGTTAGGATTATGGGAAGAGACCACAGAGTCAGGTAAAGTATTCCAAGCACTGATGATTCTGTTGCAGAAGTCATATTTTCTGCAATCTAGATTAAAGCGGTTTACATTAAGTTTAAATCTATTGGTTGCCCTTGTATTATTGCAATTAAAGCTGAAGTAGTCTTTGACAGGAAGGACATTACAATAGATGATTCTGTGAGTTAAACTTAGGTCTTGTCGAAGGCGACGGAGTTCCAAGTTTTCTAAGCCTAGGATTTCAAGTCTGGTGGGATAAGGTATTTTGTTGTTTTCAGAGGAATGGAGAACTCTTCTTGTAAAATATTTCTGGACACGCTCAATTGTATTGATGTCAGAGATGTGGTGAGGGTTCCAAACAGGTGAGCTGTATTCTAGAATTGGTCTAGCAAATGTTTTATATGCTCTGGTTAGTAGTGTGGTGTTTGTGGAAAAGAAGCTACGCAAAATTAGGTTTACAACTCTTAGAGCTTTTTTTGCTATGTAGTTGCAGTGGGCTTTGGCACTTAGATCATTTGACATGAAAACTCCAAGGTCTTTAACGGGATGGGGTCGTCTGTAAGGTAATGTCCATCTAGTATGTACTTAGTTTTAGAGTTCTTTTTCCTATATGTAAGACTGAGCATTTGCTGGTTGAAATTTGAGCTGCCAATTTTAGACCAAGCGGTTAGATGGTCAAGGTCGTTTTGAATGATAGAAGTGTTGTCTGTGGTGTTAAATAGTTTGACATCGTCAGCAAAGAGAACACAATTACTTGAGATATGGTCACAAAGATCATTAATGTATAGAATAAAGAGTGTTGGTCCAAGGACGCTGCCTTGAGGAACGCCACTCTTGACAGGAACAGGATTTGATAAAGCATTGCCAATTTTGACCACTTGTTGTCTGTTAGACAGAAAAGCAGATATCCATTTGTGGAGGGGTCCTGAGATGCCATAGGATGTTAGTTTAAGGAGAAGTTTATCGTGTACTACTGAGTCAAAAGCTTTGCAGAAGTCTATGTAGATTGCATCTATTGATTTGCCTTGATCTAGATTTGAAGTCCATATGTTTTTGCAGTGGAGAAGTTGTAAGTTACATGATAACTTTTCCTGAAACCAAATTGTTTGTTGGAGAGTAGGTTGTTAGTTTCTAAGTGTGAGGTAATGGATTGATTGATGATAGATTCCATGACTTTGCAGGTGACGCAGCAAAGGGAGATCGGTCTGTAGTTTTCGACTAAGCTGGGGTCTCCTTTTTTGAAGATGGGGATGACTGTGGCTAGTGACCAAAGTTTGGGAAGAGAACTGGTAGTGAAAGCTTTATCAAAGATAATACTTAGGGGTTCAGCTATATTAATGGAAAGTTTTTAAGAAATATGCACATAGACCATCAGGTCCAATAGAAAGCGATGGTTTTAAGTTGTGAAGAGCTTTACCAACGTTGTCTTCTGTGAAATCTATATGAGTTAGATCATCATAGTCATTGCTGGTTCGTTTGTGGAATGTTGGATATGTGTTATCGGAGTTAACAAAAACTGAGCCAAAGAAAATGTTGAAGAGGTTTGCTTTGACTGTTTCGTCATTGCATTCTTTGTTGTTAGAATCTTTTAGTGGTGGGATGGATCTTGAATCTTTAAGTTTACTGTTGACAAAATTATAAAAGGCACGATTGGAATTTGTGCGTAGAAGGTTTTCTTCTTGCTTGGTGTGGTAATTTGTGCATTCAGTTTTAATTTGGTTGCATATGTTTCTGTAACGGTTTCTGAAGTTTGTAACATAGCCTTTTTTGTTTCTTTTCCAGAGGATTTTTTTGATTGAAGCTTTTTTATTGATATGGGTAGTTTGTTTTTCTTGGACATGGTAGTCATTCGTGGTACATATAATTTAATGACTCTATTGATTTCAAGTAGGAAGATTCTATAGAGGTCATCAGCGGTTATGCAGGTTGCAAACAGATTTTGCCAGTTCAGAAGTGAAAGATCGTTGTTTATAAGGTCGTAATTGGCTTTCTTGAAGTTGTAGTTGGGAGTTCTGGTGTTATGACGAATTAAGTATGGACGATATTGAGACGAAAATCAATCATGCAGTGGTCACTGTTTGAAAAAGGTTCTTTAATTTGTATACCGTAAATTGAGTTTGGATTGTTGCAGAAGATGAGGTCAAGGCAGTTGTTGAGTCTTGTATTGTTAGTTACAAGTTGTTCAAGACCTAGGTTTGTAACAGCGTTGTATAGTGTAGTATGGATTGGGTCAGTTGAACATTCATTGGTTGTCCAGTTAATGAGAGGTAGATTTAAGTCACCAAGGAAGATAAGAGGGTATGGGCAAGAGGTAGTCCATGTTAGCATTGAGGTTAGCATATTTGCGTGGGTAATGTCATAGTCGGGGCTCTGTAGCATAGTAAGAATCAAGAGTAGTGTCAAGGGATAGGTCGCATACTATGGTTTCAGGAAGAGAGAGTTTATGTGCTACTTGGATATTTTTAGATTCAGTGTCTTTTGTAAAGATAGCCACTCCACCACCTCTTGGTTTTCCGATCTGATCGATAGACTTGATATTCTTTGTTTGAGATAATGGAGTCAGGAAGGGATGAATTCAGCCATGTTTCGCAAACAAAAATGATATCAAATGTGCCACTGTTTAATAAGAGGATAAATTCAGGTAATTTGTTGACTATGCTTCTTGCATTTATCAATTTGCATTTGAGATCTGATATGATTGGTGTTGAAGAGGTAAGGGGCGTGCATACCTAGTTTTGGGTGTTAGTAGGTTGGGGGTTGTGGACAATAGATGGTTGTATAGATGGTTGGATGGTAGTTTGGGTGTTTGGATGGATGGTTGTTTGGATGGCTGGTTGGGTGGATTGTTGGGTGGCTGTTTGGATGGCTGGTTGGATGGCTGTTTGGATGGCTGCTTGGATGGCTGTTTGGATGGTTGGTTGGATTGTTGATTGGATGGCTGTTGGTTGGATAGTTGGTAAGATGGTTGGTTGAATGGGAGGTAGGGGGATGGGTACTTGGTTGAATACTGGGATGGCTGGTTGATTGTTATGGGTGATGGGGGGTTTGGAGGTGATTTTTTGATTGCAGGTTTTATTTTTTATGCAATCAGCATGGTAGTCGATGTATAGGTTGGATTCACCATTGTCTTGTCTTCTTTTAAGTTCTGTGCGAAGTTCACGAGAGCGTATCCTTTGTAGAAAGGATAGGTCAGGACGTGATCTAAGTTTACTGTAGGTAGGGTTGGATTTAGCAATTGAGTTTATAGTCTTTATGAATTTGCGTTTGCTGTCCTCATTAGTGCATATAACTCTACAAAATCTTGGTGCTGTTGTCCCATCGCTGTTTTTATATTCTGGTCCATCTCTGGAGACAGCAATTATTTCATTTGGGAGATGGTTGATGAATTATAATTTCCAATGATGTTGTGAATCTTATTGATATCTGGTTCATTTGTGTTTTCAAGTCCAAATAATATTGCATTATTTATTTTTTGTCCTCTCTCCATTGCATCTCTGATTAGTTGATTAGTAGTTGTTTGTTGATTGGGTTGTGTTGTATTAATTTGATGTCTAGGTTGAGTTGTAAGTTGTATATTTTGTGGTGATAGATGAGTTTGGAAGAGATTTAGATCATTAGAGTTTTCATTTTTTAGTGTTGAAATTTGTTTTATCAAATCTGTGAAACTTTGTTCAATAACTGATAGAATTTTTTTTTCTAAGTTTTGTTCAATATTTTGAATTCTTTTTTCTAGGTTTTGTTCAATATTTTGAATTCTTTTTTCTAGGTTTTGTTCAATAGCTTGTAATCTTTTATCTATGTTTTGTTCAATAGTTGTTAATCTTGATTCTAAGATTTTATCAGCGTTTGATTTTCTGGCTGGCATAATGATGATCTTTCTTATTCCTTTGTTTTATTTTATTTTTATTTTATTTTATTTTATTTTATTTATTTATTATTATTTTATTTTAGTAATGATTAAGTGTCTGTCACTTAATCAATTATCTTTGATTTTATATCTCTCTCTTTAACTTTAAATGGTTGTCAATTTGGCAGTTGCTATGGTAATAGGAGTCACTATGGTAACAGTGAGATTTGGCGGAAATTTAAAATGGTGAGATAGGGTGGTTGGGAAGCTTCTTTACAGGTGGCTGTAATGGCGGAGATTCAAAAAGTCAGTAGAGGCCGGGAGACTGGAGTCTCCTAGGAACTCACCAGTAGTCCTGCAGCAGTCCTGCCGATTGGGGGATAGGTTGATTAGGGTTGTTGTAAATGTTGCTGGGCTTTTATCTCCTTGGTGGGAAATTTAAAGTTTGTAGCAATGTGGGAGGGCGATGATGGAGGGCGGTGATGGCAGCGGTGCGACTCACGGTATCGGCAGTGGCAGCGGCAGTCCCGGGTCTGGTGGGGTGGCTTTAGTGGTTTCGGGTGTCTCCAGCCGCCTTTAATGCGGTAGCGGTGGTCTCGGGTCTGGCGGCGGCTCTGGCGGCACAAGCGGTAGCGGCAATCCCGGGGCTGGCGTAATTCCAATTTATGAATGTATTTCTTATGCCTTTAATTTCATTTATTTATGTAACATATTTATATAGTTGCTTATCCTATCTCAAGAAGGGTAATTTTGGCCAGTGTACAAATTTATTAAAAATTAAAACTATAAAACATTTTGGTGACTTTATTGGCCATTGAAGCTAATTGATACTGTACTTTATCGAGGAATCTACGATCATTATTGTACAAAGCAACATTTTCATTTCCTGAATACAACTGTTCTACTATGGAAGGAAAAGTTGATGTGGGAGAAAAACCCATTAGAATTGTTGCTGTTGTTTTGTTGTTGTTATTATTATTATCATTATTGGCAGGTTGTTCAGCTTGAGGAATTGCTGGCTGTGCGTCATTCTGTCTTTGTAGTGGGAAATGCAGGAACAGGAAAAAGCCAGGTACAAGTATATCCTTCCTAATTTCCAGCTATTATTTTGTTGAAAATATTATTTTCCAGGTAAATCGGAAAAACATCACTTGCTTTCACCTCAACTATGCCCATCCATATTTTTGCGTTAATGTGAAATTATAGTAGTTAAATTAGTTATGATGAAACTAATCATGATAAAGAAGTAATTCTTTTTTTTCCTTTTGGGATCAAGGCTATCTAGGGAATAACCAAATAAAAAAGTTTCTTTGGGGGGGGGGAAATCCTTCTAACATCTTTTGATACAAGAGCATCTTATGAGCTGTTCTTTGTAAAGCATTGAATATCTAGCTCTTGCCTCAGGCATTGAATCAGAAGGTTAGATAAGCCTGTTTTAAATTATTTATATAATTATTTCAGCGTAGACTTTATTAATTATAAATACTAAAATATTAGCATGTTTTAATTGCCATTTGTAACTATATTGATTTTTAGATGGTTGTTAGCTATTCACAGTTGCAAGATGAATGGGCGGCCAATGAATTAATGAATGAATGAAAAATGCAAGGGCAGATCAGGGATAAAATTATTAACAATTTAGGGTTACTTTTAGGGGAAGTGAAAGCTTACTAAATTCTAATGTATGGGTTCTCTTTGCTTTTTCTGGAGAACAATTCTCTTTATGTTTGTCATTTCCATATTATTCCTGCTTATTCATAAAATGAAACTAATATGCACAATTGTTTGTTCCCCATTGTCATTGCTAACCTTGCAAATTATTAAAATGTGAACAAATAATTTTGGCAGATGTGAATGAAAAACAATCATGAGAAAAACTAAAAGGTATAGAATTAATAATTCTGTAATTCTAGATTTGTGGGGAAAAGTTTTAGAAGATCCTTTCCCATGGTTAATGTCTCTTGAAGTCCTTAAAAACCAGCCTCTGAAATACAGTGCAAAGATCAAAATACTATACTTAAGATTTTATAGAAATGTTCATATTTACATTAAAAGAAACCCTTTTCCTCAAAATTTAAGGTTTAGTTTCTTTTTTCTTTCTTTTTCTTTTTTGATTTAACAGATTTTGAAAACCCTAAATAAGACTTATATAATCATGAAGCAGAAGCCAGTTTGGAATGATTTGAACCCCAAGGCTATGACTACTGATGAGCTCTTTGGGTTCATACATCATGCTACAAGAGAATGGAAAGATGGCAAGTGAAATACATTGCAATAGTTATTATTGTGACTTTTATACCAACTCCCCCAATTTGATGTTCTTTAGTTATGTTGCATCCCAACTATTCTTAATTGTTAGCCAGTATTTTATTGGGTAAAAATTTACCCTAAAATTCTGGCAGCATGTACATGTTCAAGCTATCCAGGATTCATATCAGAATACAGATTTCTAAAATTTCTATTTCCTACTACAGATCAACAGAGACTATGATTATATTTTTTTTCTCGGTAAAGAAAACCCATCTTACTTTTGTGTACATAAGTAGCATGTTAAAAGACTTCACACATGCTATTTTTTTTTATTTTCCACTTTTTAATTTTTATCAGTCAATAAATAGAAATAAAAACCAAGCAAAGTATTATTTTAAACAAACTGGAACACTGATAACACCAGCATAGAGAAAACAGTTACTATATTCTATTTATAAATGATGCTACAGATAAAAATCCTCTTTTAGACTGTGCATTTGAACATTATATATTATTGAATACTTCACATAGGAAAATATTGTCTTTCAAATATCAGAAATGATTTTTCTTCATAGGTAGATTATTAGATTTCTTAACTGATACTTTCTGCATATTCCCCATATCTTCTTTCCTTGATGTCAGTTTTACTAGATGTATCCGCATGCTAATATAATCTCATTACATTGTGATTCACAACTAGATAGGCAATATAATTTTATTTCAGCCACTATAGAATTACTTAACCTAGACATACAGGATTTATATTTATTTACTTTTTTATTTATTTTTATTTGTCACAACAATATATATAAGCATCACACAAAAAGATTATATAGTATATAAACATATATATGAGGGAATATTAGGAGGTATAAGCATATATATATATATATATATATATATATATATATATATATATATATATATATATATATATATATATATATATATATATATATATATATATATATGAAGAAAAAAAGAAAAACAATAGAACAGGAATGGTAGGCACGTTTGTGCTCTTATGCACGCCCCTTATGGTCCTCTTAGGAATGGGGTGAGGTCAATAGTAGAAAGTTTTTGGTTAAAGCTTTTGGGATTATGGGAAGAGACCACAGAGTCAGGTAAAGTGTTCCAAGCACTGATTATTCTGTTACAGAAATCATATTTTCTGCAATCTAGATTAAAGCGGTTAACATTAAGTTTAAATCTATTGGTTGCTCTTGTATTATTGCAATTAAAGTTGAAGTAGTCTTTAACAGGAAGGACATTACAATAGATGATTCTATGAGTTAAACTTAGGTCTTGTCGAAGGCGACGGAGTTCTAAGGTTTCTAAGCCTAGGATTTCAAGTCTGGTGGGATAAGGTATTTTGCTGTTTTCAGAGAAGTGAAGAACTCTTCTTGTAAAATATTTCTGGACACGTTCAATTGTATTGATGTCAGAAATGTGGTGAGGGTTCCAGACAGGCGAGCTGTATTCTAGAATTGGTCTAGCGAATGTTTTATATGCTCTGGCTAGTAGTGTAGTGTTTTTGGAAAAGAAGCTACGCAAGATTAGGTTTACAACTCTTAGAGCCTTTTTTGCTATGTAGTTGCAGTGGGCTTTGGCACTTAGATCATTTGATATGAAAACTCCAAGGTCTTTAATAGGGTGGGGGTCATCTGTAAGGTGATGTCCATCAAGTATGTACTTAGTGTTTGGGTTCTTTTTTCCAATATGTAAGACTGAGCATTTGCTGGTTGAGATTTGGAGTTGTCAAGTTTTAGAACAAGCGGTTAGATGATCAAGGTCTTTGAATGGTAGATGTATTGTCTGTGGTGTTAAATAGTTTGACATCGTCAGCAAAGAGAACACAATTACTTGAGATATGGTCACAAAGATCATTTATGTCTAGTATGAAGAGTGTTGGTCCAAGGACGCTGCCTTGAGGAACGCCACTCTTGACAGGAACAGGGTTTGATAAAGCATTGCCAATTTTTTTTTCCCAAAAAAGTTTTATTTTAACATTCATATCCAATAACATATTTAGTGTACCATCATATACAATTAATATACAATTAATCGGACCTGCCCGGTCAACACCTCCTTCCTTTAACTCTCTTCCCTTCTCTACCTTCTTCTACTTTCCCTACTCCTTTCTTCTCCCTCTTCTATCCCTCTTCCTTCCTTTCCTCTTCCTCCTCTTCTCTTTCCTACCTCCTTCTCTCTTTTCCTTCCCTCCTTCCCATCATTCTGAAATGATAGCCAGGCAGCTCCAATCTTACATTAATTATACATCTTCAATCATCTCTGTACATTAACCATCAATCCATTTTCTACCCTCATACCCCCTCCCCCTCCCTCCCCCTCCCTCCCCCCACCCCCCCGGGACCTCCCAGAACCGAATACAGGGAATAAAACTAACAGTCAAAAATTAAAATATAACACAAATCATAATCCATAGTCACTCCTTAAAATCTCAACTCCCCTTCCAGAAACAAAGAAAATGCATTTCTTCCAATCCATTATATATCAAACCGTTCCATTCCTAGAGTTCTCAGAAATTTCCGATTGAGTTTGTGTTTGTTCTTCAATAAAGTACATAGTTTTTGATATCCAACCTTCATCAATCAATACCAAAAGAACGTTCCATCTTCCAATATTCACCAAGGATTCTTCTGTAATGTCTTTCTTCATTAGGCAGTCTCTCAAAAATAGTTCATATTTTCAACTTAATTTCTTAAATTTTACTCTCCAACCTCCAAAGATAAAAAATAATCCATCTTTTCATATCTTTGGTATCATTTACATACATCAAATAATATTACAAATATTATTATTAATCCTATATTATCTCCACAATATATCAGTTGTAATAATTAAAATCTTCACTTTACAACTTGCTTATATCAAATAACATTATTAAAATTACACCTATAACTTATCCAAAATATATCGGTTATAACAATTAAATTCTAAATTAAACAATATTCTATCTTCCTATTCCTTTATACCTCAAATATATCAAATAGTACCCCTAAAATTACACATTTATATCCAAAACAAATCATTTACAAAAATTAACCATAATCATATATAATAAAATTAAACATTCTCCCTCCCCTTATCTTCTGTCTTACACATTTTCCTTAATCGATAGATGCTAAGTTGAATGGTGAATAGATGCTGGAAAGCATTGCCAATTTTGACCACTTGTTGTCTGTTAGACAGAAAAGCAGATATCCAATTGTGAAGGGGTCCTGAAATACCGTAGGATTTTAGTTTTAGGAGAAGTTTATCATGTACTACTGAGTCAAAGGCTTTGCAGAAGTCTATGTAGATTGCATCTATTGATTTGCCTTGATCAGGATTTGTAATCCATATGTTTTTACAATGGAGAAGTTGTAAATTACATGATAATTTTTTTCTGAAACCAAATTGTTTATTAGAGAGTAGGTTGTTTGTTTCTAAGTGTAAGGTAATGGATTGGTTGATGATTGATTCCATAACTTTGTAGATAACGCAGCACAGAGAAATTGGTCTGTAATTTTCAACTAAGCTGGGGTCTCCTTTTTTTAGAATAGAATTTTTTTTATTGGCCAAGTGTGATTGGACACACAAGGAATTGTCTTGGTGCATATGCTCTCAGAGCACATAAAAGAAAAGATACGTTCATCAAGGTACAACATTTACAACACAATTGATGGTCAATATATCAATATAAATCATAAGGATTGCCAGCAACAAGTTATAGTCATACAGTCATAAATGGAAAGAGATTGGTGATGGGAACTATGAGAAGATTAATAGTAGTGCAGATTCAGTAAATAGTTTGACAGTGTTGATGGAATTATTTGTTTAGCAGAGTGATGGCCTTCGGGAAAAAACTGTTCTTGTGTCTAGTTGTTCTGGTGTGCAGTGCTCTATAGCGTCGTTTTGAGGGTAGTGGTTGAAACAGTTTATGTCCAGGATGCGAGGGGTCTGTAAATATTTTCACGGCCCTCTTCTTGATTCGTGCAGTATACAGGTCCTCAATGGAAGGAAGGTTGGTAGCAATTATTTTGAAGATTGGGATGACTGTGGCTAGTGATCAAAGTTTGGGAAGGGAACTAGTCGTGAAAGCTTTATCAAAGATTATGCTTAGAGGTTCTGCTATATTAGTGGAAAGTTTTTTTAAGAAGTATGCACATAGTATTGCCAAATAAAGTATACATTTAAAACAAACCTTTAATAAAATTCATGTGCATGCATGAAAACAATTGTGTGCATATTCAGATTCTTTTGCATCTGAGAAAGAAACTTTTCATTTTTTTCATGTAAACATTATTATCAAAATCTATTTACATGCATTTCTCAGGACTCTTTTCCTCTCTTTTGAGAGAGCAAGCAAATATGAGCCATAATTGGCCAAAATGGATTGTCTTAGATGGGGACATAGATCCTATGTGGATTGAATCACTCAATACTGTTATGGATGATAACAAGGTGAGCATAAGAAAATTCATTTTCATTTTTTTTCTTTAACATTCATTTTCTTTTATTTTCCCCTATGAAATGGTTTCTATATGTGACTGAGATTCATTAAAACATTCTAGCTCTTTTCTGTGATGTACCAATAGATCCAGTTAGAAATGGTTTCTCATTACACTAAAACTTGAGTAATTGCATTTTTTAAAAAACTCCATTTTGTTTAATAAACTTGGGAATCGTGCTTTTTAATCTGCATTGAATAAGAACTAAACTAATACAAGTCTGAGTTTTATGAGCCTGGTGCTGGAAACTGAGCTTGTTAATGAAGCTTATTAATATTAGCTTCTGCAATTAAATTATATCTAGTACTGGTACCCTCAGAAAAGGAAAGGGAATGGAGATGTATATATGTCCAAATCCTCTTCTAATTTGTTGAACTGGTAGGAATTCAAGATTTTCTATGACTTAGAAATGGATCCTTGTTTTAAAAAATAATGGTATTAAAGATTATAATTGCAATTCTAAAAAGTAATGCAAACTAAAAGAAGAATAGAAAGAAAAAATGCAAAAGAAAACAAAAACAAAAACGAAAACAGATTTAGAATAGAAAGAAAAAGTATGGATGTCGTAAAGAAAAAGAAAAGAAATATATAACGAAGTGACTTGCAACCTTCATATCAA
The DNA here is from genome assembly GCF_028640845.1 of Ahaetulla prasina. Classification (NCBI taxonomy): domain Eukaryota; kingdom Metazoa; phylum Chordata; class Lepidosauria; order Squamata; family Colubridae; genus Ahaetulla; species Ahaetulla prasina. The sequence continues at coordinate 106,013,607 of NC_080542.1, read as the reverse complement.
GACATGTAAACAAAAAACTCTTTCAATTAACAGCCAATGATTTCTTCATCCTGTATACCATCTCATATCTATAAATAAATCCATAAAACATCATCCTTTCAGTCTTAGTGTCAGCAAAAGTCTGTAAAGGATTAAGGAAATAGTTAAATTAGGTGCAACTCTCTGGAGCACCTGTGGATAATCTCTCCTCTCTTTGTCTGGAAAAGTTCGAAGAGCTGATCTCTTTGGGAGCCAGTGAGGAGCCACGTACTCATTGGCTACTCATTCTTTACATTGTTTCTGTTTTTTGCAGAGCCATCTTCAATCCATCATTTTTTTCCTCTGGAAGTTCTCTTGAAAATCAATCTTTTAGCACAGATCAGGAATCTGTGATCAAAAATACGCCAGAGGTTTAGTACTTTAGCTCTTACTGATTTTTTATTTATTTATTTACATTTATATCCCGCCCTTCTCCGAAGACTCAGGGCGGCTTACAGTGTATAAGGCAATAGTCTCATTCTATTTGTATATTTTTACAAAGTCAACTTATTTTAACCAATGTAATCAAACACAAGAGATTTTAAGCGATCTGAAGAACATCTGAACAACACTAGTTTGTCTATTGCTGGTATATATCTATACGCATAGAGCAGTAGTGGATTCCACTTACCTTCACTACTGGTTCGGAATTGGGAGTGCACACATGCGTGCTTGCTTTGCTCACATCCGGCACTTCTACTCATGCACAGAGTGTCCGCGATGATGTCCAGGCGGGTGGGTGGAGCCTCCTGCCTCTGCCATTACCGATTCGCCCGAACCTGGCCAAACTGGTAGAAACCCGCCACTGGTGTACAGGCAATATATTTTATGCAAATTAGAATTTTTTTCTAAATGAAGATTGGCAATATTTTAAATAAAAAGATTACAACCAAGTACAACTAATTCTGTTTTTTCAAATATTTAATCATAAATATGAACTTCTGTTGTATTCTTCCTTTAGAATTTGATAGCATTCTTTGTAATTGATTGGAACTTTGTTTATGAACTCACAAAGTACTGAATTTATTAATGGATCCTTAGACATGAACTGAGCAATATAAAATAATATATAATATAATATAACAACAGAGTTGGAAGGGACCTTGGAGGCCTTCTAGTCCAACCCGCTGCCCAGGCAGGAAACCCTACACCATCTCAGTCAGATAGTTATCCAAAATTTTCTTTAAAATTTCCAGTGTTGGAGCATTCACAACTTCTGCAGGCAAGTCGTTCCACTTATTAATTGTTCTAACTGTCAGGAAATTTCTCCTTAGTTCTAAGTTGCTTCTTTCTTTGATCAGTTTCCACCCATTGCTTCTTGTTCTACCCTCAAGTGCTTTGGAGAACAGCCCGACTCCCTCTTCTTTGTGGCAACCCCTGAGATATCAGAAACAGATTTTTAGATTACTAAAAAAAAATGAATGCAGTAGGTTTTATTATGAGAGTAACATTACACTGTTCTACACATTCGTAGGTGCTGACACTTGCCAGCAACGAACGGGTTCCTTTGACTCCATCAATGCGACTGCTATTTGAGATACACCATTTGAAAACAGCTACTCCTGCTACAGTGTCAAGAGCAGGAATTCTGTATGTAAATCCACAGGATCTTGGTTGGAATCCGTACGTAATCTTTATTAACTTATTCTTGCATAAGAGCTTTTTATTTTAATGTGAAATATGCAATGTCACCAGATAACAAACCAAGGCAATCGTTATCCAAATTGCTTTTTGGGTTTTCCTCTTTATGCCCTATTTCTCCTTCTCTGATCAACATTATTGTTATTATATATTATAATTGTTATTGTTATTATATATTGTAAAATGTATAAAATATATTTTATATATTATAAAATAACTTATGATTATAAAATTATTGACATAAGTTGTTACTGCTACTAAGCTTTAGTCACCTTAAAGCTTTTTATTTGAAAAGCAGATCATTAATATTTCAACAGATTAAATTATATGCATTCATTTAATTCAGCTACAGTGCATTGTGCTGCCTACAGTTCTCTTTAAAACATGCCCCAGTATTATTGAAAATCAGAAATTTATTCAATATTGTCAGATTGCTGAAACACACAATGGCAGACTGGAAGCATCTGAAATATTGAGACCATGTCAGAGATATTTAATAAAATTGTAGCCATAGAAGGGTTTATATGTTAGCAAAATTGTTCCTCTGCTGAATGTGAGGAAACTTGCAAGTATTCTCTCTAATCTTCCAGGATCCTAGTTCTCAGATGAACTTTGTCTTTTTTTCTGGGCAAATGAACAATGTACGCTTTTGAGCTATTGTTTTGTTTTTCTCAGGAATAACCAATAATACCTATGTGGAAATATTCCTTTGCATATATATAATTCTAGAGTATGCAATTTGTTCTGCAGCATTCCAATTTTCCATTAACTGTTTTTCATTTAAAATCATTGTTTTAAAAATTAAGCCAGAAAGACACTGAACAACACCCAAAAGACACATATAAATATTTAGTGCTGAGCCTTAAAATATTTTGATAGGGATTACCAGGAATGCTTTAAGAACTAGGTAATATTAAGTTAGTATAGATCAGGAATGTCAAACACAAGCTGTGGGCTGGATCCAGCCTGCAATGTGGTCAGATCCGGCCCATGGGGGCCATCCTGGAAAATGTAAGTGGCCGGCCCTCATCACTTTGGCCCGGTCTACCCAATTTGTAGAGGAAACATTGAGCCAACGTGGCTTCAATCCAGTCTACCCCAATGCAAAGAGGAAACATGCCAGCAGTTTGAGGAGTGGTGTCAAGCTGGTCACACGCACCCAATGGCCATGCACGCAGCCCCCCCCCCGAGGTCAACCACAGCCCTGATGTGGCTCTCAATGAAATTGAGTTTGACACCCCTGGTATACATAATATTAATACCTATCAAATGTATTTATCAATAAGCTAGTTGAACAAATGTCCTTCTGCCTTCCTAGTATAGAAAATTGTGCTAACCTCTGTATTGTGACATATGGATCTTGGAAGAAATCACTGGGTTTTTCTTTTCCAGATATGTTGCAAGCTGGATAGAATCAAGGATAGATCAATCTGAAAAAGCAAATTTGACTATTCTGTTTGATAAATATGTTCCTCCCTGTTTGGATCAACTCAGAACGAACTTTAAAACTATAATTCCCATCTCTGAGAATAGCATTGTGCAGGTATGATTTTCATTATATCAGATTTGATTAATGAAGTAATGCATAGTGAAGTAATAAAAATATTTACAGATAGGGAAGTATCTTTTTATTGAGAACTATCCTATACTAATGGTTATGGAAAATGTGCCGTAAAAGACACCATATTACACTCATGTGTAATATCCTATCTTTTGATGGGAAATTATAAAAGTTTAAAATTAAATGTTTTTTTCATTCTAAACCAAAAGGTGCTCATCATGATAGCCACTGAAGAGTCCAGGTGCCTTCTGGTTATAATGTTTATATTCCTATATCATTACTACCTCTCCAAAATGACAATGAGAGGTTTCTCTTTGGCAGTACTCATATCAGTACCCATGTTATGTGGTTCTATCAGGTTCTTGACTTTCTCTTTGATGATCGATATTTACATAAAGCCCTTGGAATGGTAATCCATAAATTTAAGCTATGGTGTCTTGAATCTAAGCAAATCCTTTAAATCATTAATCATGCATGTAATTAAGCTCAATAATCTACTTTGTTATGATATAATTTCTTTCTTTATAGGCCATTGTGCTCACCTTATCATCTATAACAGTTCTGAATGGCTTAATCCACATAGGATATATGTCTCCATCTAGACCAATGTTTTGCATTTTCCTCTATTTTTTTTTTTTTTTTTTGGTAGACTCTTTGTACTCTCCTTGACTGTTTATTGATTCCTGAAAATATGTCCCCTGATGGACCTAGAGATCTATATGAAATATATTTTGCCTTTGCCTGTGTGTGGGCATTTGGTGGGGCTCTATTTCAAGACCAGGTATGTCAAAAATCAGCTTGTTAAATTCCAAATTGGGGGGCAGGGGGGCTATTCAGATAAGCAAACTCTTGGGTATGGTCTTTCACCTGTGCAATAAAAATATAGTCAATAGAGCCAGTAAAAAAGGATGAATTAAATTAAGGAATTAAATGTCTTATTCTTGTTAGAGGCAGTCTCCGTGTCATAAATAATATTACCAATTTCAGAGTGAATCATAATCCTTGAAGAAATGCTAAAAAGAATTGAATGGGCTTTTATATTCTTCATATATCTTGGGTGGAAGTCAAAAAGAAATAAATTACACAATAAAGGCCATAAGTGGCACAAGATGTTTGTAGATAAACTGAATGAAGACAAACTGGCAACAGAGATACATCAGATATACTATACAAAATAACACATATTAGATCCTTATACAGCATGTTAGCTTTGAAGGAAAAAAGAAGAATGAACATAATACTACAGCTGCTTGAAGGAAATGCAAGCTGACACATTTACAGCTCTATATGGTCCTTGTTTCCTTTGGATCTGTGGTATTGCTTAGAGCTAACACAGGTGTTTATGTAGAACATTGTGAAGTGTGATATAATGATCCTCAGTTTATGATCACAAATGAGCCCAAAATTTCTGTTGCTAAGTGAGACAGTTGTTACGTGAATTTTACCCCACGTTAGGCCCATTTTTACCACAATTGATAAGTGAATCACTGCAGTTGTTAAGCTAGTAATGTAAGTGAATCTGACTTTCCCATTGACTTCGCTTGTCAGATGTTCACAAAAGGTGATTACATGACCCCAGGACACTGCAACTGTCATAAATATGAGTCAGTTTCCAGGCGCCTGAATTTTTATCATACGACCGTGGAAATGATAAAAAGTTGTGAGGAATAATGTCATAAGTCATTTTTTTCATAAGTAACTTTGAATTATTACTAAATGAACTGTTGTAACCCAAGGACTACCTGGAACTTATTGAAAATCAAAAAAACACAGAAATAATCAATATGTATGTCATGCATCACATAAATCAAAATAATTTTCAAAAATTATTAGGATAGATATATTCAATGATTTTTTTCTTTTTCTCTTAAGAAATGTTCATGATCAGTAAAGTAATGTGAAAATGGAATTTAAGAAAACTCACATACAGGTTTAGTTTATTTGGTAATTGGTTTAGTTTTTAAGGATAAAGAAACGCTCCCCAGTAGAAATATTTTCCTGTTTTGAACTAATGAAAATGTTTGATAGTATGCAATTTAAATTATTTCACAATATTTATGTATGTTCCCAGACAATGTGCACTTAATAGCTAAATGGTTGTACAGTATAATGCATACAGTTAGATAACAAAATCAATATTTTATAGCTTTTCAGTTACCAAGGTGAATTTAGTCAATGGTGGCTTAAAGAGATGAAATCTGTGAAGTTTCCTTCTCATGGTACAATATTTGACTATTATCTTGACCCCAAAACTAAGAAATTTTTCCCTTGGAGTGATAAAATTAGCAGTTTTGTCATGGATCCAGAAACACCCTTGCAGGTATTTTAATTTGTTTTCTTGATAATAAAAAATAAGAGATGACTGTAGGGACTTTGAGGCTTTTATCTTTGTTATTTTCATTTTTTTTCTAAAAGCATGTCTCTCTTAAAATCTGTATACAGTACACATAAGTGCTGCTTTTATATTATATCTAACAATAGGGGGAAAGAAACTAATGGAAACCAATTAAATTGATATGGTGAGAACATTTAATAGTTTCATTTCTTTACAAAGGATATAGTGAAAGAAGCTCATGAAACTACATTTCAGAGACCTAAAGCAAAGTCTCTAATTTCTTTATGTGAGTGAAAGTAGGAAAGAGAAAAAACACATAAGGCCAAAGCTAAAACAATAATAAATTATTGGGTTTTTTTTGATTACATACAAATGTAGCCAATGGGAATTATCATCAGCTCTTGTTATAAAAAAATTTCAGTGCACAATATTTATATTTTGTAAAAATTAATTTTAATATGTTAATCAAATGAAAGGTTGGTATTCTATTGAATCTTCAATATTATTTTGGAAACTTTGTAAGTGGTTTCCTTATAAAAGCCATTAAAGTAAAAAATGCCATATTGGAATGGTCCAAAATTGTATCCTATTATATATAGTTCAGCAAGGGACACTACTCTGATGCTTAGAAGAAAGGAACATAATATTTAAATTCCATAATTTTTGTTCTAATATTCAGATCTTTACAAATAATAAAAATGTTAACACTTTTACATTGAACAAACATACATAATCATTGACTCTGCACTCTGTAGTAAGTGATATTTAAATTTTTAAAACAGATTTCAGTAGCATATTAACATCAATATGTTGACTACCTGCATTGGTTTGTGTATTTGTATGTGTGTGTTTTAGGTAGAGCTTGTTCACACATCTGAAACCACATGCCTTAAATATTTTGTGGAACTGCTATTGGAAAAAAGCAAGCCAGTGATGCTGGTTGGAAATGCTGGAGTAGGCAAAACATTGCTTATTGGTAAATGCCTTGCCAGCCTTTCAAAAGATTTTCTGGTCTCAAAAGTTCCATTCAATTATTACACCACTTCAGCAACATTACAAAGTAAGCCTCCTCTTTTGTTATCGTTCAGGTTGTCACTTTGAGTATTAGCATATAGTCATCTGAGGTCTTTATGACTGACCCTGCATTTGCGTCTTATATTTTTTGATCTGAGTGGCCTTTCTTTTTCACCATTTCTGTTTAACTTCCCTTTTTTATTTTTTCTTGCATGTAAAAATTATTCAGCAAACAAGATGGATATTGTATCCTTCACCCCATCCCTTCCTCCTCTGCAAGACTCTTGCAGTACATTTGTTCTGACTGATACTGTGCCTTTCCACTCAGTGTGAAGATACAAGGCAACTAATAATCAATAATGAAAAATATTTGTTAAAATCATACATAAAGGCAAATCAAAATTAGGGGTTATATTTTGGCTGGTCTTATTTATTTATTTATTTATTTATTTATTTATTTATTTATTTATTTATTTATTTATTTAGTCACAACAGTATATATAAGCATAAGTATGTAATAACTATATTAATTGGATATAATGAAAGGAAACAATAGGACAGGAATGGTAGGCATGTTTGTGCTCTTAGGCACGCCCCTTACAGACCTCTTAGGAATGGAGTGAGGTCAATAGTAGTCAGTTTTTGGTTAAAACTTTGAGGGTTTTGAGAAGAGACCACAGAATCAGATAGTGTGTTCCAAGTATTAATAACTCTGTTACAGAAGTCATATTTTCTGCAATCAAGATTGAAGAGGTTAATATTAAGTTTAAATCTATTGTTTGCTCTTGTATTGTTGTGATTGAAGCGGAAGTAGTCTTTAACAGGAAGGATATTGCAATAAATGATTTTATGAGTTAAACACAGGTCCTGTCAAAGGCGGCGGAGTTCTAAGTTTTCTAAACCCAATATTTCAAGTGTGGTGGCATAAGGTATTTTGGAGTGGAGAGGAGATTTTGGAGAGGAGTGGAGAACTCTTCTTGTAAAATATTTTTGGACATGTTCAATTGTATTGTTGTCTGAAATGTGGTATGGGTTCCAGACAGGCGAGCTGTATTCAAGAATTGGTCTAGCACATGTTTTATAAGCTCTGGTTAGTAGTGTGGTGTTTTTGGAGAAGAAGCTACTTAAGATTAGGTTTACAACTCTTAAAGCCTTTTTTGCTATTTTATTTTATTTATTTATTTTTATTTGTCACAACATCATACAAAAAGATTATATAGTATATACACATATAAACATATATAGGAAGAAGAAAAGAAAAACAATAGGACAGGAACGGTAGGCACGTTTGTGCGCTTATGCACGCCCCTTATGGTCCTCTTAGGAATGGGGTGAGGTCAATAGTAGAAAGTTTTTGGTTAAAGCTGTTAGGATTATGGGAAGAGACCACAGAGTCAGGTAAAGTATTCCAAGCACTGATGATTCTGTTGCAGAAGTCGTATTTTCTGCAATCTAGATTAAAGCGGTTTACATTAAGTTTAAATCTATTGGTTGCCCTTGTATTATTGCAATTAAAGCTGAAGTAGTCTTTGACAGGAAGGACATTACAATAGATGATTCTGTGAGCTAAACTTAGGTCTTGTCGGCGACGGAGTTCCAAGTTTTCTAAGCCTAGGATTTCAAGTCTGGTGGGATAAGGTATTTTGTTGTTTTCAGAGGAATGGAGAACTCTTCTTGTAAAATATTTCTGGACACGTTCAATTGTATTGATGTCAGAGATGTGGTGAGGGTTCCAAACAGGTGAGCTGTATTCTAGAATTGGTCTAGCAAATGTTTTATATGCTCTGGTTAGTAGTGTGGTGTTTTTGGAAAAGAAGCTGCAAAATTAGGTTTACAACTCTTAGAGCTTTTTGCTATGTAGTTGCAGTGGGCTTTGGCACTTAGATCATTTGACATGAAAACTCCAAGGTCTTTAACGGGATGGGGTCGTCTGTAAGGTAATGTCCATCTAGTATGTACTTAGTTTTAGAGTTCTTTTTCCTATATGTAAGACTGAGCATTTGCTGGTTGAAATTTGAGCTGCCAATTTTAGACCAAGCGTTAGATGGTCAAGGTCGTTTTGAATGATAGAAGTGTTGTCTGTGGTGTTAAATAGTTTGACATCGTCAGCAAAGAGAACACAATTACTTGAGATATGGTCACAAAGATCATTAATGTATAGAATAAAGAGTGTTGGTCCAAGGACGCTGCCTTGAGGAACGCCACTCTTGACAGGAACAGGATTTGATAAAGCATTGCCAATTTTGACCACTTGTTGTCTGTTAGACAGAAAAGCAGATATCCATTTGTGGAGGGGTCCTGAGATGCCATAGGATGTTAGTTTAAGGAGAAGTTTATCGTGTACTACTGAGTCAAAAGCTTTGCAGAAGTCTATGTAGATTGCATCTATTGATTTGCCTTGATCTAGATTTGAAGTCCATATGTTTTTGCAGTGGAGAAGTTGTAAGTTACATGATAACTTTTTCCTGAAACCAAATTGTTTGTTGGAGAGTAGGTTGTTAGTTTCTAAGTGTGAGGTAATGGATTGATTGATGATAGATTCCATGACTTTGCAGGTGACGCAGCAAAGGGAGATCGGTCTGTAGTTTTCGACTAAGCTGGGGTCTCCTTTTTTGAAGATGGGGATGACTGTGGCTAGTGACCAAAGTTTGGGAAGAGAACTGGTAGTGAAAGCTTTATCAAAGATAATACTTAGGGGTTCAGCTATATTAATGGAAAGTTTTTAAAGAAATATGCACATAGACCATCAGGTCCAATAGAAAGCGATGGTTTTAAGTTGTGAAGAGCTTTACCAACGTTGTCTTCTGTGAAATCTATATGAGTTAGATCATCATAGTCATTGCTGGTTCGTTTGTGGAATGTTGGATATGTGTTATCGGAGTTAACAAAAACTGAGCCAAAGAAAATGTTGAAGAGGTTTGCTTTGACTGTTTCGTCATTGCATTCTTTGTTGTTAGAATCTTTTAGTGGTGGGATGGATCTTGAATCTTTAAGTTTACTGTTGACAAAATTATAAAAGGCACGATTGGAATTTGTGCGTAAAGGTTTTCTTCTTGCTTGGTGTGGTAATTTGTGCATTCAGTTTTAATTTGGTTGCATATGTTTCTGTAACGGTTTCTGAAGTTTGTAACATGGCCTTTTTTGTTTCTTTTCCAGAGGATTTTTTTGATTGAAGCTTTTTATTGATATGGGTAGTTTGTTTTCTTGGACATGGTAGTCATTCGTGGTACATATAATTTAATGACTCTATTGATTTCAAGTAGGAAGATTCTATAGAGGTCATCAGCGGTTATGCAGGTTGCAAACAGATTTTGCCAGTTCAGAAGTGAAAGATCGTTGTTTATAAGGTCGTAATTGGCTTTCTTGAAGTTGTAGTTGGGAGTTCTGGTGTTATGACGAATTAAGTATGGACGTATATTGAGACGAAAATCAATCATGCAGTGGTCACTGTTTGAAAAAGGTTCTTTAATTTGTATACCGTAAATTGAGTTTGGATTGTTGCAGAAGATGAGGTCAAGGCAGTTGTTGAGTCTTGTATTGTTAGTTACAAGTTGTTCAAGACCTAGGTTTGTAACAGCGTTGTATAGTGTAGTATGGATTGGGTCAGTTGAACATTCATTGGTTGTCCAGTTAATGAGAGGTAGATTTAAGTCACCAAGGAAGATAAGAGGGTATGGGCAAGAGGTAGTCCATGTTAGCATTGAGGTTAGCATATTTGCGTGGGTAATGTCATAGTCGGGGGCTCTGTAGCATAGTAAGAATCGAAGAGTAGTGTCAAGGGATAGGTCGCATACTATGGTTTCAGGAAGAGAGTTTATGTGCTACTTGGATATTTTTAGATTCAGTGTCTTTTGTAAAGATAGCCACTCCACCACCTCTTCGGTTTTCCGATCTGATCGATAGACTTGATATTCTTTGTTTGAGATAATGGAGTCAGGAAGGGATGAATTCAGCCATGTTTCAAAACAAAATGATATCAAATGTGCCACTGTTTAATAAGAGGATAAATTCAGGTAATTTGTTGACTATGCTTCTTGCATTTATCAATTTGCATTTGAGATCTGATATGATTGGTGTTGAAGAGGTAAGGCGTGCATACCTAGTTTTGGGTGTTAGTAGGTTGGGGGTTGTGGACAATAGATGGTTGTATAGATGGTTGGATGGTAGTTTGGGTGTTTGGATGGATGGTTGTTTGGATGGCTGGTTGGGTGGATTGTTGGGTGGCTGTTTGGATGGCTGGTTGGATGGCTGTTTGGATGGCTGCTTGGATGGCTGCTTGGATGGCTGTTTGGATGGTTGGTTGGATGGTTGGTTGGATGGCTGGTTGGATTGTTGATTGGATGGCTGTTGGTTGGATAGTTGGTAAGATGGTTGGTTGAATGGGAGGTAGGGGGATGGGTACTTGGTTGAATACTGGGATGGCTGGTTGATTGTTATGGGTGGGCTATCTAGTTGCAGTGGGCTTTGGCACTTAGATCATTGGATATGAAAACTCCAAGGTCTTTAACAGGGTGGGGGTCATCTGTAAGGTAATGTCCATTGAGTTTATATTTAGTATTTGGATTCTTTTTTCCAATGTGTAAGACAGAGCATTTGCTGGTTGAGATTTGGAGTTGCCAAGTTTTTGACCATTCTGACACAAAGTCAAGGTCTTTTTGAAGAGTAGCTGTATTGTTGATAGTGTTAAATAGTTTGACATCGTCAGCGAAAAGAACACAATTACTTTTAATATGGTCACAGAGATCATTAATGTATAATATGAAGAGTGTTGGTCCTAGAACACTGCCTTGGGGAACGCCGCTATTGATAGGAACAGGATTTATAAGGAATTTATATTTAATTTATAAAATTTATAAGGAAATTCCTTATAAGGAAGGAAAAAGGGTGGAAAAAAATTGAGAAATTACATTCCACAGTGATGAGAAGCTCTCTACAGAACTCTAGATTAGAAAGATAATTGAGACACCTTTAGACATCCTAAATAAATTGAAGCTTAATATCAGTGTTTAAAATTTTGCCTGATAAACAAATGGCAGTCATCTCCATTTTTCTATCTGTCATCTTTTGCCCTAGTTGCAACATCTAAACACTTATAGTTTAATGTAGTCCTATGTAGAGCTCAAGGATATAACATGTCACCTACTTATTATATAGGTTATGGTTGCTATCAGTAAAAGAACTACCTGAAAGGAGCTGTTTTCAAAATGGACATGAAAGTGATCCTTCTCTCACACAAAATGCTGGTGCTAGATTGTAACTATATTTACTTTGTTACAATTGTGCTCATTTGCAGATATGAATAGGAAACATATTTAAAATGCATATCTTTCTTTTTCAAGTATCCTGATTTAGAATTATAGCAAAAGTTTTAACATCTCAGGAAGAGAATCAATGCACTTTGTTAATTTAAAATATAGCACACCTCATACTCATGCACTTGTAAAGTATATTTCTGGAATATTTTATTATTGCTTAGACTACACATGAAGAGCACAGCTAAAAAGGGTTTCAACAGCACAAAATTGTAAGCCAGTTAATACTATTTGGAGAACTATAATTCAAGATTTAATACTTTAAAATCTGGCAGTAAGGTCACTGAACTCATTTGATCTGCCTGCTGTTTTAATAAGATTATTATAGTACATTGAGCACATGCTATGCATATATAAACACATGTACCCGATTTTAATGTTATTGTAGGATAGTGATAACCCTGAATAAAGCTTATGAAAGATTTGGGGTGAGTGGGTAACTTAAATAAGATATATGTTCTGTGAATTATTCTTTGGTACATATTGTGAATATGTGATACATATATCAGTGCAAGTGAGGGAGAAAGAGAGACATAAACAAATTATGACTAAGGATGTTAAATATGTTAAGGTTTACCTGTTCTTAAGGAAAATACTTATGATATTTCAGTCCAATAATCAGCAAACAATTTATAATTCATTCAGATTACATTGTAATTATATTTCAATTTATGATTATGCTTAAAATAATTAGTTACCACTAGTAAACAAATGTTGGTCAATGTTTCTTCACAATGAGATTCAAATAACTAGTAACTTTCTTTTCCTTTTAAAGGAAAATGCACTTTTAAGTATGTTAACAACTGCTATATTACGTAAGTCAGAAAAGAGCATAGCTTCCAATCAAACAGGAGCACAGTTTATGTTCAGAGCAAATTCTGTTTAAATCAAAATCTTACAGTGTTATAAAATGAGCAGAAAACATTTCCAATCTGGAAAGGATGAAGAAAGCACTGTTGCCCTAACAAGAGCAACTTAATTTGAGTACAATGTCCTCTTCTGTTTTGGTATTAAGTTACTTGGTTATTTGGTAGCTTGAGAACTTTTTTCATGAAATTTTTTTATGTTTCTTTACTGCCCTTGTTGGAAAGCTACTCTCTAAAGCAGGATATAAATGTATTCAGTAATTGCATTTTAATTGTAGATCTATTTTATATTATTAAATAACCATGTACTATAACACATTTTAGGGATTCTTGAAAAATCCTTGGAGAAAAAAGCTGGCCGTAACTATGGTCCTGTAGGAAACAAAAAATTGATTTATTTTATTGATGACTTGAACATGCCAGAAGTGGACGTTTATGGGACAGTTCAGCCTCACACACTAATTCGGCAGCACATAGATTATAGACATTGGTAAGTCTTTATTATTGTGGTTGGTTGCACAGTCAGCCAGATGTTTAAACAGGATTTAGTATTTTTATCAACCTATCATTCCTCAAGGACTTGGGATAGGCAGATGTTGGTTCATGGCGTAAGCTTTCCAGTCAGTAAAGCAACTTTTGCAACTTTTGAAACTGAATGATGGAGATTTTATCAATACTGATGGTTTTCAAGTAGTTGGTGCTCCAGTTGTTTTGGGCTTGCAACTGAAATACCTATTACTCTTGGTACTACTTTAGCTTTCTTTAACTAAAGCTGTTCTATTTCTATTTGCAAATCCTTGCCTTTTATTATCTTCTCCAGTTCTTTTTCTTATACTCTGCTGCAATATTCACTATCCAGATTTAAGTTTTCCCCAAAAATAAGACCTATCCTGAAAATAATCCCTAGCTTGATTTTACGTAATTTGGGGAAGATAACCTCTACCCCAAAATAAGCCCTAGTTAAGACCCCACCCACTCCGTCCCACAGTCTGGTTGTAAAAGATGGGGTGAGGCTATGGGTAAAAATCAAGCTAGGGTGGGGGCTTGAAGCTGCCCCACGTGCCCCGTACCCACTTACCCGCTTATTTTAGGACCATTGCAGCCAGGCCCCCCACACCCTGACACATGTTGTACTGCTGTCCAACTTCTACGGCTGCTTGCAGCCAGACACCATTTGGCACATCATACTGGTGCCACTGCTTGTGGCCGGATGCCATGTGGTGTGTTGCACCAGTGCCACTGCTCACAGCCAGAGGCCACATGCCATATCACCAGTGCCACTGCTCACAGCCAGAGGCCACATGCCACTGCTTTCACATACTACAACACAACGCAGCATCCTTCCATAAGCGGCAACACTGGCGCAATGAGCCACATAGTGTCCTGCTATGATGGCATCAGCTCAATGCGCCACATGACATCTGGCTCCCTGGCTTCAAGTGGCCACAGAAGAAATTGGGCAGCGGCAGAAAAGGTGTCGGGGCATGGGAGGCCTGGCTGCAGATAAGATAAGCGGGTAAGACATCCCCTGAAAATAAGACCTGGTGCTTATTTTGGGGCCCAAAAGAAAATAAGACCGGGTTTTATTTTGGGGAAAATATAGTAGGTATTTTCCGTTTGAATTCTTAAGTCCCAGAGCACTTTAACTTTTTCATTTTTTTATTACTTTTGTCTACTTTGTGGTCCCATCAGTTCCTGCATGTAGGCAAGTATTTCTTCCAGATTTTTCAATGCACCATTGCTGTTACTTTGTTATGACATTGTTTGTAGTCAGTTTATGTACTCTACTTGCATCAGCTCTCTAGGTGGTCCACTATCTTCAGCTTCTTTGCAGATGCAACATTTGCTGTCTGTTACTGCCTTCTCAATTGTGGTTTTGTATGCATTTGTTTTTAACACTTGGTTTTAGCCTGAATTAGACCCCCTGTCCTTTCTTCAATTTTCCTGCTCTTAGCCATTGCCAGGTCTTCTTATGAAATTATTAATATTCTGAACCCAAATATGGGTTCTTTATGATGAAAATGCTTGTTTGAAGTAACACATTTCATTTAAGCTTTTCTAAAATTTCTAGTGAATTTTAAATATAGTATTTGTTTTCTAGAGATTTAAGTTTGATTAATTACTAATGAAAGCTGATGGCCATATCTATTGTGTGAGACCAACATTGTTATTATCTGGGAGGATATTCTCCTAGTCATTTTTAAATCAATCATAAATATTAAACATACTTTTTGTCTCCTTAGGTATGATAGACAGACATTAGCTGTAAAAGAAATTAATCATTGCCAGTATGTTGCCTGCATGAATCCCACTGTTGGCAGTTTTACCATCAACCCACGACTTCAAGTAAGATTATGAATATCTCTTTTTTAAAGTATATTAGTAGTTGTTGAGTTGCCAACTTTTATCTAACTCTTTGGACCCTATGAACCAAGCTATCCTTAACCTTTCATTCCAGTCTCTTTTTGCCTTCAATCTTTCCAAACATTAAGGGCTTTTCTAATGACTCATCTGGTCACCAAAATATTTGAGCTTCATCTTCAGTATCTATCCTTCCAAAGAATGGTCAGGGTTGAGTCCTTTTAGGATCAACTGATTTAATCTCCTTGCAATCCAAGGGTTCTTAAGAGTCTTCACCACTACCACCACAATCCAAAAGCATCAATACTTCAGCACTCAGTCTTTTACTACTGGGAAAAATCATTTGACTGTTTGAACCTTTGTCATATAATAACATAATATACTGTATAATATAATCATAACATCATAACATAACAGAAAACAACAGCACAGCACAGCATAGCACAGGATAGCATAGCAAATATATTTGAAGTATATACAGCTGCCTAGAATTTATTTCAGTTTGCATCTAATAAGTCTTATCAGATGATTCTTTGGCTTACAAAGGAATCTCAGTAATGCAAAGAGACAGAACATAACTCTCAGTTCTTAATCATGAGGACACCAAAATGAGGGAATGTGTGTTATGATGTCACTGTACAAGCTCTTCCCTCCTATTTTTGCATCACAACATCAGCCTAATATTGAATTCAGCCTAAATATGTAAGGAGGTATACACAACACATGTATCATTACTTACTTCTTTTGCCCATCCACACCAGCAGACACCTATGCTGCTAGATACTTTGGACTTTTGAAAGTATGTGACAGGCATTATGGCTTTTGAATTTTTTTCCTAAGCAGGTGAATGCATTTTTATATAAAAGAAAGAATGCAATTTCCATTATTTTTTCTTCAGGGCAACTATGAAAGGCATAATTAGAAATAAAGATAAATGTGGAGTGTATCAGTTTCTACTCAGGTGGAAACAGGAGACTGACAGATAGGTCTGCTGGTATGGTAGTATGCATAGCTTCCAGCTCATTAAAACACCTCACAATTTTGGCTCATTTCTATGAGGACAGAGTTGTTTATAAACATGAGGGTTATCTGAGTGGAAGCATGTCTGAATAGAGAGCTTAAACAAATAGGGTTGGTATTCTATTTTCTATCACTTTAAAATTTGAAATTCAGCATAGTAATCAGGGGTACCAACTGGGGGGAGGGTTAGAAAAGTCAAGATGACAGCTAAAATCATGCAATTAAAGCCCCACTTCTTCCTGGAGTGCAGATTAGGTATCTGGACCATAAAAGGAACTCAATTCTATGTTCCATCATGTTTTAATAGCATTTATTTCTGTTCTTCAAATAACACCTTCCAATAGAACTATGATGGATCTATAACTATAATGGATCTAGCTTGGAACCCATTACCTGACTCTGTGGTCTCTTCCCATAATCCCAAAAGCTTTAACCAAAAACTTTCTACTATTGACCTCACCCCATTCCTAAGAGGACTATAAGGGGTGTGCATAAGAGCACAAACGTGCCTACCGTTCCTGTCCTATTGTTTGCTTGTTTTTTCTTCTTATATATATATATATGCTTATACTTCCTTATATTACCTCATATATATGTTTATATACTGTATAATCTTTTTATGTGATGCTTATATATATTGTTGTGACAAAATAAATAAATAAATAAATAAATAAATAAATAAATAAATAGTTGCTATTAAGCAGGTGTAGCTATTCAATATGGATTTGTCTAAATAGGGATGGATTTTTGTAGCGCAAAGTTCTGGAAAATAATAGTGTGCAGTTAGTTAGTGTGCAATAAGGGGGCAAAAAGCAGATCACCTTATGTCCTTAGATAATAGACACAGTGTCCTAGGATTGGGCATCCAAGCCTTACAATAGGACAGCAAACCTTTGTGGTCATATAAGAATTTCCATATTTGGGCAGCATTACCTATATTTCTTTTTTCATTGTTAATTGTTTATGAGAGCATCATATGAAATTGTGGATTTTTGTAGATTTGAAAGTAAAATTGCATGAGGATTCTTATGCCAGTATCACAAACACTAAAACCTAATATCTTCTCCATATTTTAGAGGCATTTTGCCGTGTTTGCTATGAATTTTCCTTCTGCTGATGCTCTGACCACCATCTATGGCAAGATTCTTGATTTCCATTTTCAGCTGTATAATTTTAACTCATCTGTATTAAATTATGGACCTTCCTTGATTCAAGCTGCAATATGGCTTCACCAGACAATGGTTCAGAGCTTTCTCCCCACAGCTATTAAATTCCATTATATTTTCAACCTTCGAGATCTCTCTAACATCTTCCAGGTCTGTAAGGAGTAATACTCTTATTTGAATGCAAAAATTGAATTTATTTAATATAATAATAGTTAACAATTTATAAACCCTTAGTAAGGCGACATCTGGAATACTGCATCCAGTTTTGGTTACCACGTTACCAAAAAGATATTGAGACTTTGAAAAAATGCAAAGAAGAATAACTAAGATGATTAAAGGCCTGGAGACTAAAACATATGAAGAATAGTTACAGGATTTGGGATTGACTAGTCTAGAGAAAAGAAGGAATAGGGGGGACATGATAACAGTATTCCAATATTTGAGAGACTGCCACAAAGAGGAGTGTTGTCAATTTATTTTTCAAAATACCAGAGGACAGGACAAGAAATAACAGATGGAAACTAATCAAGGAGAGAAGCAACCTGGAATTCCTAACAATGAGGTCAGTTAACCAGTGGAACAGCTTGCTGTCAAAAGTAGCTGCTTTGAGGAATTCTAGCTGATGTTGTGGCACTATCAGATATGAGGTGAGGGTCTCCACGCTCCCATGCCAACTTCTCCTGTTGGAGGGCTCCAAAAGGAGATCAAGCCATCCTGTAAAGGTGGTGAAGAAAAGAGGGTAGCCCTGTAGTTTGGGGAGAGCAGCAACTTTCCTGCTGGACTCAGGGCTTCTTCCCTCATCCTCAACGAGAAGAGGCAGCCATCATGACTGTCACAAAGCTGGGACAGTGGAGGCAACAAAGAAATGTGCAGGAGCGATGCAAATGAACAGTGATTGGAGCTGGATGAGAAGATTCCTTTTTATTTAGACCCTAACCTTAAAGAAAAAAAGAAAGGAAAATCCAGGAAAAGAGACTCTTAGAACTAATTTTTAAAGCGGCGAACTATCATAGAGAGAAAAATCCTAGACCCAAAATAAAGGAACTAAGGGAAGAAAAGCAAAACTCCTTTTAAAACATAGGAAATCTGGACTTGGGCAGGCGTTATTTTGGAAAGGCATAAAAATGCTGGACTATCCATTTGAAATTACCGTATATACTCGAGTATAAGCCGAGTTTTTCAGCACGTTTTTTGTGCTGAAAAACGTCCCCTCGGCTTATACTCGAGTATATACGGCTTATACTCGAGTTTTTTTCTTCTTCTTTTTTTCACATTATACCGGATGGTGCAAACTTGGCGGGCTTTTGCATTAGCGCGGGGAAGCCCTGCCGGTGCAGTGAGAGGGCGGGGCGGGGGAGCCGCCAGCCTTCTCGGCTGAGGGAGGGAGGCTTTCCCTGACCGGTAGCTGCCTCATTTCCCTCCCTCGGCTTATACTCGAGTCCCCAGTTTACCCCAGTTTTTTGGGGTAAAATTGGGGACCTCAGCTTATACTCGGATCGGCTTATATTCGAGTATATACGGTACTTGAATAGTGGACTTTTGTTCTCATAAACTGAATTAAATTTGCATTAATAATATCTACCCTGTTTTCCCCAAAATAAGACATCCCCTGATAATAATTGGGCTTTCGAGTGCATGGCAATAAGACCAAGTGCTTATTTCAGGGTTCAAAAAATAAGACAAGGTCTTATTTTTGGGAAAACACGGTATAAGACTTGAAACAATGCTGAAACCTAAGCTGAGGAAATCAATTTATTGCATTTAAAACAAATGTGATTCTATTTGAAGACAAGGAGAAATATGGGTTGTTATAGTGTCAGAATTTAACTTGGGCCTTCATTCATTTAAGACTGTCCTAAGAATGTATGTATTGGTGTCCGCTTTCATCTTGGTAGTATGGCATAATCACAAAGAAAAAAAGTCTTTTAAATGTAAATAAGATTAGGAAAAAGCAGTTGCAAAATAGCTGGGCTTGTAATTGTTGGAAGGTATGGTTTACATGCAGTTCTCAGTTTAAAAAGCAAGCTGTTGGTACCGCTTTATATGTTCTGCATACCTTCCTAATTGTATGTTATAATGCTTCCTTTTTTCATTTAAGGGGATTCGGTTTGCTAAACTAGAGTGTTTGAAGCATCCACATGATCTTGTTCGTTTGTGGCTTCATGAGTCTTCGCGTGTTTATGGAGATAAATTGATAGAAGAAAAAGATTGCAATTTGTTTTATAAAAAGTTGATAGATACTGCACATAAATATTTTGAGGTAAATAACTAGTATTTATCTGCCACTAATTATTTGAAAATTCTTTTAATCTTCTAAGTTCCAAGAAAGAGAAATGAAATACAAATAAATGCAAAGAAAACTATAATATAACATACTACTTTCTTTTATAACCTTAAGAATACATCTTCAGTAAATAAAGACATAATGATTACTGTTTGGTTTGAGAAGAATTCATTAGGAACCCACTTATGCTCTTTTTAGGAAAAAGGCATCCAGTCAGATAGTGAGATCTCTGGAGTGCTAACAGGGTTTTGTTTTGTTTATAGCAACATTATTTTTTCTAACTATAAGAAATTTTAATAATTTGTGAAGATCCCAAACAGCATGTCTTTTTAACTTTTGTGATGTATAGCAGCCTTTAATATGAAACAGCATATTCATAGATCATTATAAAACTAATTCATCCTTATTCCACACACACACACACACACACACACACACACACACACACACACACACATATATATAGTAAGAAAAAAAATAAAAGATTCTTTATAGACAGTTCTTCTACATAGGAAATATATTATTTAATTATATTCACTTTAATTTCTTGTCAAATTAACTGATGGACATTAGTAAATGAGAGAATTTGGAATAAAGGAAAGCAAAAAAAAGTGTTTAACTATTTAAATTCCTTTATTTGTTTTTAAATAATCTGCTTTTTTTCAAAGTTCTGATTTCCTACCTCAATAAGTAGGCTTTAAAAGTAGGGAAAAATAGTTTTGAAGAAAAGAATGTCCAGGGAAAGCTTAAATTATTATTCCTTGCTTCCTTGTAAATCAAAGCAGTTAGAGCTTCCTTACACACCAGGATCCTGAATACTCTGATCTC
This sequence comes from Ahaetulla prasina, assembly GCF_028640845.1. Taxonomy (NCBI): domain Eukaryota; kingdom Metazoa; phylum Chordata; class Lepidosauria; order Squamata; family Colubridae; genus Ahaetulla; species Ahaetulla prasina. The sequence goes on along the minus strand of NC_080542.1, from coordinate 105,993,201 downwards.
CTCTTATAAGGTATACATAATTAAAGCTATAATGGCAGAAACCTGAAAAGCGAACTATGCATATGGATCACTGCTGCTCAAATGCTAAAGCTGGCACTCTTAGCTATCATGATCTTTTTAATTTTTTTAATTATCTCTGAAGTTTTTCCCCTCCAATATAGGAGAAAAAGAAAAATGAAAGACAAAACAGACAAACATTAATCACTGACAATAATAATTTAAAAACATGTACCAAAATTAATAAATGATAAATATATCATCATCAGTTCATAGACAGAATTTTGGTGACAGTTTTTCTAAACAGCCATCTGCAGATTGTTCTGCCATTAAGGAACTGCTTTCTTTGAATTCACAAGAAAGCTGCTAGAAAGAAAAAAAGAAAATCTATATCATAGTGTACATTGGGAAATAAATTATTTTTAAATGGTAAATAGTTTAGTTGTAGAAATTCTTGTAACCTTATTCCTTTTATCTGAATAAATCTTGTTAAAGGTTACTTGAGATTAAGAATAAAACCTTTGGTTGCGGCAACTGCCAAAGGTTTAACATTGAAACATTTTTGGGAAGATATTTGATGTGGCCTTATGGTTATTAACAATAAAAAAATTGACTAGCAAAATAAATTGCAATGCATTTCAGAATATTAACTTTTTTTTTCAATGTCATGTTGCCAACTTGCTAGGATGTGGAAGATCATGTACTTCTTCAAGAACCTCTTATTTACTGTCATTTTGCAAATGGTGTGGCAGACCATAACTATATGCCTGTCAAAGACTGGGAAGTGCTTAGAAAAATACTTCTTGAAGCACTGGAAAACTACAATGAAATAAATGCATCAATGAACTTAGTTTTATTTGAGGATGCTGTTCAGCATGTGTAAGTAAATGTTTATTTGGGGTGTTTTAATTTGGATTTATTTATTTATAGAGAGAGAGAAACATGAAAAAGGCATAAAAGTTTGCTGCTGCTGAGTATCAATAGCATTTAGACTTATATACCGTTTACAGTGCTTTACAGTCCTCTCTAAGCAATTTAAACAGTTAGCAAAGTGCCCCCAACAATCCGGGTCCTCATTTTACTGACCTTGGAAGGATGGAAAGCTGAGTCAACCTTGATCTGGTGAGAATCTAACTGCCAAACTGCAGGCAGCCAGCAGGCAGCAGAAGTAGCTGCAGTACTTCATTCTAACCAGTGCAACACCATGGCTCCTGCACATTCATTGGTATAACAAGGATACCAAAAGTGTGATCTGTTGCGATTTTCCAAGGTCCATAGAGTGTTCCTTTTTATCTTTAAGGAATTTTAAAAAGCAAATTGGTTTGAGTAAGCCTTACATTTTGACCTTTAGAAATCTGGCCCTCAGTATTCCCTAGAGCCTCAAGTATAATGTCCTTATGAAAATGATATTTGAAGCTAGAAATATTTCCTTACTGATATGTTTGCTTATATTATTATTATTATTATTATTATTATTATTATTATTATTATTATTATTATTATTATTATTATTATTATTAATAATAATAATAATAATAATATATTATAATTATATTATATAATATAATATTTCTATAATTTATATAAATATATATTGCTTATTATTATTATTATAAACCGCTACAAAAATATATGTAACCAAATAAAAATTGAATGCACCAATTACCACACCAAACAAGAAGAAGACCTTCTGCCCACAAAATCCAATCGTGCTTTTTATAATTTTGTGAACAACAAACTTAAAGACTCGAGACCCATCCCACCATTAAAGGGATCTAACGGCAAAGAATATAATGATGAAACAGTTAAAGCAAACCTCTTTAACACATTCTTCGGCTCAGTCTTTGTTAACAGTAATGGCTCACACCCAACATTCCCCAGTCGTACCAGCAATGAATACAACAACCTAACACAAATAGATTTCACAGAAGATAATGTTGAAATGGCCCTTCGCAAGCTGAAACCATCTCTATCTATTGGACCTGATGGTCTATGTGCATACTTCTTAAAAAAGCTTTCCACTAATATAGCAGAACCCCTAAGCATAATCTTTGAAAAAGCTTCCATGACCAGCTCTCTTCCCAAACTTTGGTCACTAGCCACGGTCATCCCTATCTTCAAAAAAGGAGACCCCAGCCTAGTTGAAAATTACAGACCAATTTCTTTATGCTGCATCACCTGCAAAGTAATGGAATCAATCAATCAATCCATTACCCTCCATCTAGAAACAAACAACCTACTCTCTAATAAACAATTTGGTTTCAGAAAAAATGTATCATGTAATTTATAACTTCTGCACTGCAAAAACATATAGACTACAAATCTTGATCAGGGCAAAGCAAGAGATGCAATTTACATAGACTTCTGTAAAGCTTTTGACTCTGCAAGTGGTCAAAATAGGCAGTGCCCTATCAAATCCTGCTCCTGTCAATAGCGGTGTCCCCCAAGGCAGAGTTCTTGGACCAACACTCTTCATATTATACATTAATGATCTCTGTGACCATATTTAAGTAATTGTGTTCTCTTCACTGACGATGGTCAACTATTTAACACTACCAACAATACAGCTACCCTTCAGAAAGACCTTGACTTTTGTCGGAATGGTCAAAAACTTGGCAACTCCAAATCTCATCCAGCAAATGCTCTGTCTTACACATTGGAAAAAAGAATCTGAACACTAAATACAAGCTCGATGGACATTACTTTGTAAATGACCCCCACCCCGTTAAAGACCTTGGAGTTTTCATATCAAATGATCTAAGTGCCAAAGCCCACTGCAACTACATAGCAAAAAAGGCTTTAGAAGTTGTAAACTTGCATAGCTTCTTCTCCAGAAACACTCTACTACTAACCAGAGCATATAAAACATTTGCTAGACCAATTCTAGAATATAGCTCGCCTGTCTGGAACCCATACCTCAGACTGGACATTAATACAATAAGCATGTCCAGAAATATTTTACAAGAAGAGTTCTCCATTCCTCTGATTACAACAAAATACCTTATGCCAACAGACTTGAAATCTTGGGTTTAGAAAATTTAGAACTCCGCCGCCTTCGACATGACCTGAGTTTAACTCATAGAATCATCTGTTACAACGTCCTTCCTGTTGAAGACTACTTCAGCTTCAATCACAATAATACACAAGCACACAATAGATTTAGCTTAATGTGAGCCGCTCCAATCTTGATTGCAGAAAATATGACTTCAGTAACAGAATTGTTAATGCCTGGAATGCATTACCAGACTCTGTGGTCTCTTCCCAAAATCCCCAAAGCTTTAACCAAAAGCTATCTACTATTGACCTCACCCCATTCCTAAGAGGTCTGTAAGGGACGTGCATAAGAACACCAACGTGCCTACCGTTCCTGTCCTAATGTTCCATTTGATTGTATCCAATTTCATATAGTTATTACATACTTATGATTATATTTATGCTTATACATCATATAGTTATTTCATGCTTATGCTTATATATACTGTTGTGACAAATAAATAAATAAATAAAATCTTTCATATAATATATACATATCCACACCTGTTAGCTCATCTATTCTCCAGCAAGACCAAAAACAAAATATTGCTGATCATTTCACTATCAAGGAAAGTGTTAAAATTTGCAAGATAGTTGCCAGATGATTGATTCCTTTTGTACATGTGACAGCATGCATGTGTTAAAAGGGAGCAGAACTTGCTTCACAGTTTTCATCAACCATTTTGTTAATTTTGACACAATGACACATACATATACACCCTTATGGATGTCACAGATTGATGATAAATTACTGAGATGTCTATGTTAGATATGGGTTGTTTGCTGTTGTTAACTTGATTACAAAGTATAAGGAATATTTTCCAGTCAGTCTCTATTTTTCAGGTAGATCTCCTTTACAGGACTACTGCTATAAGGGTAAAATCATCTGTAGGTGCCTTTTTGAGCTCCAAGAAAAAAAATGGGATATATTACTAAGAAAGTAATAATCATAATATGTCAAAATCTTTCATGATGTTTATCATGAAGAAATGTTAATATATCTGAAGTAAATCAAATATTTCTATTTTGCACAAGCCAGATGCAATATGTCATGAGAACTGCAACATTATTCTGCAGCTACTAATGTGCTGTTCTTTTTTCAATGACAGGTGTCGTATTAACAGAATCCTGGAGTCCTCTTGTGGTTATGCACTTTTGATTGGAGTGGGTGGCAGCGGAAAACAAAGTTTATCAAGACTAGCTGCCTACCTTGGCTCTCTTGAAGTATTTCAAATCACACTGAGAAAAGACTACACAATAGAGGATCTCAAGGTATACCCAGTGTTATTGTTCAATCATCTAGAGCAGGGGTCCCCAACCCTCAAGCCATGGCCCACTACCAGCTGGGGCCCATTTGGAACCAAGCTGTGGAAGTGGGGGTGAAGCACACATGCACTCCATTTGTACAAGCGGGCGCATGTACTTGCTGCTCGTGCAAATAGAGCTGTATTCACTCGCACGTTCTCCTGCTGCTTGCATGTAACCATTTCTTCACCTTCCTTCCTGCACCAGTCTGCAAGGCCAGAAAAGTTGGGGATTGAGGCTATAGAGCAGGGATCTCCAACCTTGGCAACTTTAAGACTTGTGGACTAGGCTTCCTCTGGCTCCTCTCGTCGTTGAGAAGGGTCTTTTTAGACCACCAGCCCTGGAGCGTGTAGAGCCACTAAGACAGTGAAAATCAGCTGTCTAGCGGCTTGGAAACCTTTCCCCTGGGTGAACTCTCCCAAAAGCACCAGGAATGATCCTGGAGGCTTGAAGGGGAGAGCTCCCTTGGGAACCCGAAGAGCTCCGGATCCAGGACGCCTCTGTCTTTTTTGGCAGAGCAAAACACCGCGACCACATCTAAGATCAATATTGAGTTTAAATGGATTTTTGACTTAACCAGACAGAGCAATGTCAGGAGGCAAGGTAGATGTAAGTACCAGATTCAACCCCATGTGTGGATTCCATTTGAGAAGAAAGGAAATGGCGTCTGAGTATAATGGGCATGAAAGTGAAAGTCAAAGAGGTGTTTATTAACACTGTTATAGTTTATAACTGTCTTAAACTTGCTGGATTTTACGTTTATATGAAGAAACTATAAAGTGAAAGCTGGAAGGATTATACAACTGTCTTATTTAACTTAAATACTGTATTTATGAAAAGACTGTCTTTGTTCCAAATTATAAAATTAAAGTAAGATGGCTTCTGTACAAATACAGCCTGCTGTTTTCAAGGAAGTTGTAGCGCCGTTAGTTCAACTACATAAATTACAAGAGGAACTGAAGGAATTTCTGAAGGCTCAAATTTCTGTTCGGGATAAAAAAACTAAGGAAATTGAGGAGAAAATATTGAAAATTAAAGACTTTGTTGCAGCTGAGGATGAAGAGATAAGAGAAGAAGTGGTGGCAGCATTTAAGACTTTGGTTGAATATACAAAACAATTGGATGAAAAAGTGGAAGAGATGGATCAAGTTACTTTGAACTTAAAAAGAAAAATAGAGGAGTTTCAGACCAAGGCGGAGAATATAAAGCAGTTGGATGATAGAGTTGAAGAAATTAATCAAGTTAATTTGGACTTAAAAAATAAAAAAGAGGTGCTCCAGATCAAGGTGGGGAGAGCAGAAGAAGAGCGGGTTTTATTGCAATATAGAGTTATGAAATCAGCATTGAGAGTAAGAGGTTTGAAAGAAAATAAACGAGAGGACTTAAAAAAGATTTTTGTAGAGGCTTTTGCACAGCTGATTGGACAGAAACCAGTGGACTTTGAAATCCAAATTGAAAAAAATTACCGTGTTAATTCATGGGTTGCAAAGCAGAGACATTTGCCAAGAGATTTAGTAATTTATTTTACATCTAGGAAGATTAGGAATGAAATTTCACAAGTTTCTTATAAAAATAAAATTCAAATATTGGGAGAAGAGGTATTGGTATTGAAAGAAATTCCTCCTAAAATGTTAAGAAATAGAAAAGAATATGATTTTTTGGTGGATCAGTTTAGAAATCTCCAGATACAATATAGATGGAATGTACCAGCTGGATTAACAGTAAACTATAAGGGAGGGAAATATTGTCTTAATACAGTTTTTAAAGCAAGAGATTTTTATACTAAAGTATTGAAGGTTGGAAGTTTGCCATTGTTAGAAGTTAAGATGGAAGGAGAGGTGGGAATGGTTAAAAAAGGGGAAAAGGAAGCAAAGCAAATACAACCTAAAATTGGGGCTGTAAATTTGGGAGAAGAAACACAAAAAGGAAAGGATCAAAGTATGATTGTAACTATTAAACGTAAAGAGCAAGGAGTAAAGATGTAATATTTTCAAATGAAAAGACTTTCCTTTCATGGGATAGGGTAAATTATAAGCGATATTTCTGAATATAAAAAGTAGAAAGAAGTTATGGATTGTATGATAAATGGAGTGTAAATTGTTTAGAAATTTATGATATGGGGAATATGGGGAAGAATATGACGTAAATGTTAAATTTATATGAGGAAAGATAATGGTTATTATTATGTATGATGGATAAACAAATATGATGGATTATAAGGTATACTGAGGAATAATTTTTGATATTACAACATTGGAAGATGGGATACTGTTTATTACAGAAGATTGGATTTTAAACTTAATGGACTTAGATGAGAAGGTAGAATTATCAGCATATTTGAAAGATTATTTTTGAAAGATATATATAATGGAGATTGAAATAACAAAATACTAAATAGCTTTTAAATGAATAGAAGGTAATTGTATTAGTATTAATATTTTCCTTTTTCTTCTTTATTTATGGAAAAGAGGAGTTGAGGTTCAAGAAGAGGGATGGGAGTTTATGTGAATTAGCATATTTTAGTTTATGATTGTTAGATACGATACCCTGTATTTGCTCTGGAAAGTCAGGGGGAGGGGTTGAGGGAAAGAGAAAGGAGGGAGGGGAAATGTTAGGGGTAGGGGTAGGATGGGGATGTATGGGGAAAAAATTTTGTAAAACTTTTTCAATTAAAAAAAAAAGACTTGTGGACTTCAACTCCCAGAGTTCCTCAGCCAGCTTTGCTGGTTGAGGAACTCTGGTTGAGGAACTCTTTGTCCACAAGTCTTAAAGTTGCCAAGGTTGGAGAGCCCTCCTGTAGAGAATGATGTTATTTGAAACCTCAAGATTGGAAGCAGCTTTCACGTTTTTTATAAATAGCTTTTATTCTTTTTTTCTTCTCTCTCTCTTTTATTATAAGCAGTAGATGAATAACTGGTTTCTTCCTGTTATTTTTCACCAGAATATTTGCTATTAGATTTAGGAAAACAGAATGTAGAGAACTTTCAGAATTGACATTCCTATTTTGATAGAGAGGATGAAGCGGTTAGCACCAAACACTGAATTCATGCATTACACCAAGTCAGAATGTTGTGTGAAAATAATTACTTAATGTGTTGTTTGTCTTAAGTCATTATGAATAAAAGAATGTCAGAAACACTCAAATAATATAAAGATACAGGAACACACTTCTAAAATATTAGTGATAGAAAATCACTCTTGAACCAGACTACAAATTGTCATTAGATAAAATTTTCACTTGTAAATTTTTCTGGCTGCCATCAGATTTTTAAATATTTTGTTTTCTGTCACACTTGCAACTCAATTTTTTCTTTTATATAACCTCTACGGCCACAATTTCCTGACTCTGCTTTGTCTGAAAATTACTTTTATTTGATTGATTGATTGATTGAATTTGATTATTCATTGACAAAATTAGTAGACCAGAGGAATGCTGTCGATATAATTTACTTGGACTTCAGTAAAGCATTTGATAAAGTAGACCATAACCTACTACTAGATAAAGTAGAAAAATGTGGGTTAGACAGCACCACCACCAGATGGATTCGTAACTGGCTGACCAACCGCACTCAATGTGTAGTCCTCAACGGAACTACATCCACATGGAGGGAAGTATGCAGTGGAGTATCCCAAGGCTCTGTTTTAGGCCCAGTACTCTTCAACATCTTCATCAATGACTTGGACGAGGGGATAGATGGGGAACTCATCAAATTTGCAGATGACACCAAGCTGGCAGGAATAGCCAACACTCCAGAAGATAGGCTCAAATTACAGAAAGATCTTGACAGACTTGAACATTGGGCGCTATCTAACAAAATGAAATTCAACAGTGAAAAAAGTAAGGTTCTACATTTAGGCCAAAAAAACAAAATGCACCGGTACCTTATATGTGGTACCTTGCTCAATAGTAGTACCTGTGAGAGGGATCTTGGAGTCCTAGTGGATAACCATTTAGATATGAGCCGGCAGCGTGCAGCTGCTGCTAAAAAAGCCAACACAGTTCTGGGCTGCATAAACAGAGAGATAGAACCAAGATCACGTAAAGTGTTAGTACCACTTTATAATGCCTTGGTAAGGCCACACTTGGAATATTGCATCCAGTTTTGGTCGCCACGATGTAAAAAAGATGTTGAGACTCTAGAAAGAGTGCAGAGAAGAGCAACAAAGATGATTAGGGGACTGGAGGCTAAAACATATGAAGAACGGTTGCAGGAACTGGGTATGTCTAGTTTAATAAAAAGAAGGACTAGGGGAGACATGATAGCTGTGTTCCAATATCTCAGGGGTTGCCACAAAGAAGAGGGAGTCGGGCTGTTCTCCAAAGCACCTGAGGGTAGAACAAGAAGCAATGGGTGGAAACTGATCAAAGTAAGAAGCAACTTAGAACTAAGGAGAAATTTCCTGACAGTTAGAACAATTAATAAGTGGAACGACTTGCCTGCAGAAGTTGTGAATGCTCCAACACTGGAAATTTTTAAGAAAATGTTGGATAACCATCTGACTGAGATGGTATAGGGTTTCCTGCCTGGGCAGGGGGTTGGACTAGAAGGCCTCCAAGGTCCCTTCCAACTCTGTCATTATGTTATATTATGTTATGATTATTAAGCTTGATTGAATGACTATATGTGTTAGTGTTGACTCCTTAATTAGTGTTAATATATAAGTTAGTGTTGATTCCTAATGGTCACCTAAATAGATTTTCTCCATAATGATCAATCCGTAACTTGCTCTTTCATCTCTTTTATAGTGCACTCATCATCATTGTAACTAAATCTATTCAGCTTGCTGTTTGTCAGAATCTTTTTTTCCTTCCACCTTTCACAGCATTAGAGCCTCATCCATAGAACTAAATATTTTGCACAGTATGTTCAAGGTATAATAATTTAAGCCTGTTCATTTGTGTTTCAAATGAGACCTCTGGAGTGACTTATTCAGTGATCCATTTATTTGTTTACTTGGCTAATTAGTATTCACATGAGACTTCTCCATTTCCAAAGTTCAAAATCACGAGTACTGTTCCTTCTCATAATCCAGTTCTTGTTTCCATGAACATCACAGTGAATGCCATTGCATGCACTTTTTTTTTATCTTTGTAGGTATAGATAGACCATGATACCTGAGTATCTTTTCTAAGGCCTTCATAGCTGCTCTACCCAAATGGTAGTTTGTGGCATGTTTCTTGACTGCTTGTTCCTTATTGGTTGATCCTAAAGGCAGAAGAATCATAGAATCATAGGGCTGGAAGGGACCTGTAATATCTTTATTTTCAATTCTAAAACTACTTGTTGCTTTTATTGTACTTGAATTTATTTGAAGAGAAAACTTGTTTTCTCAGGTTCGCTGAAAAATATAAAGATAGATTATGTTAAATTTCTGGACTTCCAGAGAAACAAAGAGAGAGAACCAATTCTTCTAGACCAGGGGTGTCAAACTCGATTTCTTCGAGGGCCAGATCAGCATTGTAGTTCTTTGTAGATCAGCTGGGGAGGGGGGAATGGGACAAACTCTTCCTGCAGCACCCTGCTGGCCAAAATGGGCCAAAGGAGGCCATGCGTGGCCCCCTTATGCCCCATTTTGGCCAGCAGGGTGCTGCAGAAGGCCGTCAGACCAAAAACATGGGCCGGGGGGTGCACGGCACCTCAAGCTGCTGTTTTGCTATTTCCAGGCTGGCCCCACAGGCCAGATTTAAGCATTTGAGTTTGACCCTCTTGACTGCCCTTCCATTTTAAAAAAAAATATGCAAGGATAAATGTGTTCATTTACCCTCCCATTTGACTGAAGAGTTGTTTACAAATTATTTCACTGTCAGTTATCTGTAGCAATATTATGAAACTACCTCTAAGTTACCTACTATGGACTTACTAATTATATGAATCTTTCTTGTGGAATCAGTATACTCTTGAGAAGATTTCTTAGGAAAACTTTATAGTAAATAAAATGTTATAGTTTGATAGTAAAAATCAACAAAATATTTATCATAAGGACATAGCCTTTTACAAACTGTAAGAGATCTACTTCTTTGAAGCACATAAAACTTAATCATACAACTATTGAGAGACCCTTTTGCAGGCACCTTTCTTCTGAGTCTAAGTGATTTTTCAAGATATTTCAACTATGTAATTAAAATAACACAAACATGTCTTACAATAAACAGACACTTTTGAAATATTTGA